>NC_137259.1:2959992-3613120 GCF_965637545.1 Phallusia mammillata | reverse complement strand
CGCTAGGTGGCCGCGAGAAGTGCTCATGGCTGACGTCACAATGAAGGAATGTCACGTGATGTTCAGGGTCCTTTAACAGTAAACAATTGTTTGAAATACCTGAGTTAATTAATTACTTAATATTTATTTTTTCCAACAGGTAATTATGCGATCGCAATTGGAAATGTAACATGGTGGCTGTAAAACCTTTTGGTCTATATCCATTGTGAATTTTTATACGTTTAACAGATCAGTGATCACAAAACTATTTCAAATTGAGTTAAGTATGTTACGACGTCTTTGAAGATTAATATGTATAAGAGATTTGCTTGCCAAGGAGTTCTATTACACCAGTGGTTCTTAAACTTTTTCATTATTTTTTTAAAACGGTCTGTTTGCCATTATTTCGAGGGCTCGCGGTCCTTAAGCCTAAATGTGTTTTTCAGAAAAACGAAAGTTGATTGCAGGATTTTAGCTAGTTATGCAAAATTGCGCATAACAATGACCAAAGACATCATCTGACATCACAGAAAGACAAAATACATTACGATTGTGCGCGAACAATTGCATTTTTGTTAGTAGTCATGCAATAAAAGCTATTGTTTAGCAATGAAGACAGTCGATTCTCAATTCTACTCTGATTTAAACTTACTTTGTGGCACAAACTGACGCCAAATAGGATTATAGAATTCAACCTTTTCGCGGTCCCCCCAAAATTGCCTCACGGACCTCTGAAGGACCGCGGACCCGAGTTTAAGAACCGCTGTATTACACAAATGTCCTGGAAAATGGAGACAAAGGCAAAACACGTACAGTATTAGGCCGGTCTTTGCAGAGAAAATGTTTCATATGTCTTATACGTGAATGTAACCAGAACAAAAAAAACTTTTTCCAACCTGATTCATTAACATTTTTTGTGAAAAAAGTACATAAATAGCACCAGAACAAAGTACATGACGGTGTTCGTTCTTACCTGAGCTCGCGACTTTTCATCCGCTGGATTAAGAAAAATTCTAGAAAAGTCTCCTTCCATGGGTTCAAGAGCTTCCGACTTATAATCACGCGGTTTGCGAATGTATGCGTCTAGGTGGTGTGGTTGTGACCGATTTCTGTTTTTCTTTGACCGCTTCTAGCTGCCAAGAATTCGTAACATGCAATAAACCACGCTACTCAGTTGGCGAAAGGTTCTGTAAACTACCGTATTTATACGATTGCAAGCTGCGGCTTATAAAGTTTTTTACCCTCAAGTTTGTGCAGCTTACAATCGAGGGCGGATTATAATTTAACTTGATACTGATATTATTTTACCCCCTGCTTACAAATTCATTTTAGGTTAAAAAATCTTCTACATGTTGATTTTACTGGTTAAAGTTGTTTTCAAGTATGAGCAAATAGTTTTGCTACATTACAACAGACAGACGTTTTATAAGAAAATAGTTACTAACATCAAAACGTGTGGCTTACAATCGAGGGAAGCTTACATTATATTTCAACACTTTAATATGCGGTTTACAATCAAGTAAAAACGGTTTTCTAAAATGGACCACACTACCAAATAAAGCGACCCTAGGGTTAAAACACACTGGATCAAGAATAAATGGAACAATAATGCGTTATCTTTCAGGCAAAGCCTAAATCGTTTTAAACCAATTATATCTTTACTTAAAAAAGATGTAGCCCAGATAAAACAGTTTAACTAGAAGATTTTCAGTCTTTTTTACAATGTGCAATTTTACCTTTAAAATATTTTCCTTATGACAAGATAAAATGACTGTTGTTGGCTCAGTAAGGCTGACATCATTTTCTGTAAAAAAAAACAAATTATTTAATTATTTGCAGACGCCAGATCGAAGTTGTCTTTATTAAAAAGAGCCGTGTGTCCGAATCAAAGTGATTAAACCACCCTTTTTTAGGGAAGTGGTTAATTTCCGTCTACTAAGTTGTTCAAATTTTCTTGGAGCCCAAAAAAACTGAAATATGATATATTTTAATTGCTTTATATGCGTGGTAAAGGGTCTCACTGCCCGCGCAAAAAAAAGATTTTGGGGTAAATTAATATATTTATTATTGCTATTTTTCCTGTAAAAGATAATTTACGCGCAGCGAAAACTGAGGTAATGCGCTTTGCCTGTCTTATCACAGGATTCCAGTTTTCATTGGAATCAAAGTTATTTTTATGCATTTGACGCCTAGTATTTTTGGGGAGTGCTTCGTACAATCTGGAAAGGTAATTTCAAGTTCCGATCGTAGATTTTCCGAGATGCCAAGGATTTCTGTTTTGTTTTGATTTATTTTTTTGCCCACTTGCGTTTTGGTAAAGAGTCATTAAGTTAAAAATTTCATTAAGGGATTGTTGATTTGAAATTAAAAGTGCTGTCGTCAGCATACTGTTGAACTTTTAGTTCGGTTTTACCAAATTTAATTCCGTTTATTTTATCAGTATTATTAACGGCTCTGGTGATTAGACATTCGGCTACGGCCACGTAAAGTAGCATTGCCAGGCCGCATCCCTGTCGTACACCTCTGTTTATTTTTATTAAGTCCGTTTGTTTCCCTATAACACTAATTGTGCTATTTATATCGTTATATAGAATTTTGACCCAGTTTATATTATATTCATTATTGTTCAGTTTTTCTAAGACTTTTAACATAAAGTTATGGTCAATGGTATCAAATGCCTTTTTTAAGTCTACCATTACGAGCGCAAGAGGCGTCAGTTTATCTTTGCTGTATCCGATTGCACTTTTTATATTGTAATGAATGTGTTGAATGAAGCGTTTGTCGAGTCCACATTTTTGTTCGGTTGCTAGTTTATCGTTTAGTTCGTTTTGAAGACGAAGTACGATTGTCTTACTTATTAGCTTGTAATCAGCATTTAAAAGCGATATCGGACGCCAGTTTTTAATTACTAATTTGTCCTGCTTTTTTGGTATGAACTTTACATGTGCATCATTTCTTAGTGAATCGGGAAGTTTGTTTGACAGATAAATTTATGAACGAGTTCAATTAAAATTTCTTTTAAGACGGGCCAAAAATGTACATAGAATTCTATGGGTAGGCTGTCGTTTCCGGGTGAGGAGTTTTTTTTTCATTAAATTTTTGACGGTTTCTATCTCTTTTACGGCAATTGAGGAAAAAAAGGGTTAGATCCTTCCGTTAGAAGGATGTAAATTTATTTGCGAAAGAAAGAAATTTTGGGCTGTTTCGCTTGTTACGTTTGAGGTTTGCCATAAAGTTGCGTAAAAGTGGTGAATTTCGTTCATGATTTTTCCTGTGTTGGTCACGGTTTGGTCATAATTTTTTAATTTTCGGATGCTGGATTTTTCTTGTTTTTCGCTTTCACGCTAAAAAAGATTTGTCGGGTTTCTCGTCATTGCAGTTGTCCTTAACTCTAGAATTTTTCGCCAAATAGAATATTTTCATTATTGGCTTTAATCTTTTTTTTTGAAGTTCTAAGATTTTTGTGTTAGCTTCCAGGTTTTGGGGATTTATTTGGGCCATAAGGTTTTCGAATTGTGTTTGGATTTTGAGAAACTCAAGCTTTTCAGATTTTTTTTAAATCAATAGCAAAACTAATTGATTTGTTAATAATTTTCTTTTTAAAATGTCCCAACAGTTTAAGATAGAGGGGTACCCTTCTTTCTCGTTGTCATGTTTAGGAATTGTGTTTTTAATAAGCGTATTATAGTCGTTATTTGTTAAAAGCGTGAGATTTAACTTCCATTGGGAAACCCCCCATCGTTTCAGCTTATCTAAATTTAGGGTGATTGTTGGGGCGAAGTTATGATCAGAAAATGCGATATGTTTATGTTTAGCAGAGTTAAGTTTATGCAGGGTTTCTATGTTGCAATAAAAACGGTCGATTCTATAGTGGAAGAGTTCGCCGTTATTCGCGTATAGACTTTTTTGTAGGGGAGAAGAAGCGAAAACTGTAGACTAGGCCGTGTTTCGCACATGCTTCTCCCCAGTGTTTTGCTGCAGTTTCTTTATTAAAATTAGGATTTCGGGTATCTAAATGATTTTTAATGATTTTCTTCAATGAGTCACCGCCAACAATTTGACAGAAGCTTCGATTTTGATATAGCGGGTCAATTATTTTATTAACAAGGACATTTCTATCGGCTATTTTTTTGCACCTGCAAGAAGGTAAACGTTTATTATTATATACGTGTTTTCTTGAAGTGTAAAAGTAATCTGACGCCGTCGAAAAGAGATGTACCGCATGGTAGTCACTTGAATGTGCAGAGAGCGTTCATATAAGAGTCTAAAGGCATGATTGCTAAGCGACAGAGCAGATGTGGAGTCGACAGGGGTGTGGCCTGTAAGTACCAGGGAGAAACGTGTATATATTGTTTGCGTTGAAGCTTTTTTTATGAAATGATTCTCGGTTTAGGGTAAGTTTGAGGAAAACTTTGGGAGTCCCCCAAAAAAAGAAAAAGTGAAGTGTATTTAAAAGATAGGCAAAATGGGATTTCCCTTAGACAAAGGGAGACCTCCTAGACCAGGGGTTTCCAAACTTTTTTGGTCTGTGGCCCAACTGTCTATTTAATAGCGATTCGTGGCTCACCACGTGCTGCAAATTTTGGACCCCGAAAAAGCCCAAAGACAGGCGAAATGGTTTCTAGCAATTTGTTTTTAATGAGATACATGAATGCTCCTGAAATTTGGCTACAAGATACGGAATTCTTTGCAAATACTATGTTTTTTTTAAAACAAAGCGCATAATATCTACAGTATAACCAAAAGGAGATTCTATTCAAATGGCTCTGTGGCCCATTAAAAAGGTCTTGGTGGTCCAGTGCTGGACCATGGCCCACAGTATGGGAATCACTGTCCTAGACAAAAGGAAAACAAGTAAGCAGTGAGAGGCACTGATTACTTGACAAGTGGGGAAGTCCCAGTGATGACGCGCAGGAGAATCCTGGGCGCGATCAGTGGGCTTTACCACAAAAAAGGACTCCTTAGCGGTAACCCGCCGGCGCCGCTCTAGAAAAAAGAGCGGGGCGGCAGGGTAGCACTAGAGAGAAGCAAAATCCCCAAAAAACAAACAAACAAAAGTTTAATGGCAGAGGGCCTTAAGGGCGTTTGTTAACAAAAAAATTAAATAACCACTAGGTAGCGCGACAACAAGTTTAAATGACGAAAACGGATTTGAATAGAGCAAGGGGACTTAAGTTCTAGTTACAGTTACATTTACAGTTTAAACCAGGTTACCAGTTAGCTTAAATTATAAAAAACAACCTTTAAGAGGCAGTTCACAAAATATCAGTTAAGCAGACTATCAAGTTACAAAACTAGTGTTTACTGTGAGCTGATATCACAAAAGTCAAAAAAGGCAAAAAACAACAAACTGCGCCTGTGCGCCCTCTACTGACAAAAACAGAACTAGTTAAACCATAGAATACTAAACATGAGTAGGCTAATCTATGGTTAAACTGCCTGCCTCGCAAGAGCAAAGAACACAAAAACATGCAGTGGTGAAAAGCACAGGAAACACGTGCAATGGTTACCTAATTCTAAGTGAAGTCCGGTTTATGCTTACCTTATTAAAATAGAATGAAAATAGTAGATTTAGTAAAAAAATATTTGCATAATTAACTATCGTACTCATATTAACATTGCAATAAGGTATTTGTGCATGGACATACCGTAATGTATTATTTCACTTAGGAAACGTCGGTGTTTTTTTGACACAAAACATATTTGCCAAGTCGAGAGAGAGAGAGAGATAAGTGAAAAAAGAAGTTTACCCTTTTTTCTTTGCGAGAGATAAACAATACGTTGTTTGGTTACGAAGTGACGCCGGGTTAAAAGGCACGTGTGTTTATCGTGCATTTGCTAACATAGCACAATACTTTTCACTTGTTCATCCTGGTTTCTGCGTTATTAATTGGCAAGAATGCATTTGAAGTATTTGTCCTCAAAAGATGAATTTTCAATTGACGAACTCGGGTAAAGGATTTTGTATTTGTTGCATTGGGAAGTTCCATAAAAGTGATATATATATATATATATATATATATGTATGGTATATGCAGTTGTTGCATTCGATTTTTTGTCACCTGGTTCTATCACAAAGGTCATATTATTTATCCGGTTCTGTTACAAAAAGTCGATTGACAGTAACCACTAATGCTAACCGGTTCACTGAGCTCATAAAATTTTGTGAGACGGTTCTATAGAACCGGTGCGAACCGGCTGAATCCCACCACTGGATATATATACTATGATATCAAAACATAAATGTGATATATATATATATAAACTAGAAATGTTTTTGCGTTACAAAACTGTTATACCAATCAAATATGTTTCTCTATTGTCTGCTACAGTTTGACTTAAACACAATTTATTGACATTTTAAATTGTTCAACAAGATTGGACAAACCAATTAGTAACTCTGTGTAGTAAACACTTGGTAATAAATACTGATATAGGTGCTTGTTAAATAACATTTTTCGATTTTTATTTCAGACATTTGTTACTTGCTTTGGGGGTAAGTTAACACATACATGCAATTAAAGTAAATTATAATTGTGTAAATTATATATTATGTTTGTAAAATACTAATTACCTTTTGTACAATGTTTCTTGAGAAATAAGGAATAAATTCAAATTGTCTGCAAAGACTTGATTGAACCGGTTAAACTTACTAAAAATTTTACTTTATTTAATCAGCTATTGGATCAGTACTCTTCAACCTTTTTTCCTCCTCTGGGATCCCATGCCCCTTGTGATTTTTGTAACAATTAAGCAGCTGTTTAGGCCAGTTTGCAAAAATGACAAAAAAATAAAGCTAGAAAAACTATTTTGAAGAGTGGTGTGTATGTTATCATAGACACTGAGAATTACTCACATTTATACAACTTTTTGCTTCCCAATTACTGTTGTGTTCATCTGAGGGGTCACTGTGTACCCAGGTTAAAGAGAAATGTATTAATGGCTGACTCTAAATAGCACTGTATAAATGGCTGACACTAATAAGTTGGAAAAAGACAACTTTGATAAGTTTAAAAGAGTTCAACAAGTTGTTTTTATTGATTTAGTTTCCAAAAGATTTGTTTTCAAAGAATCTGCAAAAGGAAATGTTTACAGATGGGTCATTGTCAACTAAGGTAAAATGCTTTTTTAACCTTGGCATATTTATATTCATTTTACTTATGTTTTGGCTTTAGACACTTCTAAAATGCTGTGAGCTGCATTATTTCAATAAAGATCTCCATTTCACTCTCAACCTCAAGTCTGGATCCTACAACAATGAAATTTTAAAGAAAAGTATTGTTCTGTTAAGTGAACAGATCTTCAGGTTAGCTTATTTTTAATTTTAGCAGATGAAAACAGTAGGTTTGATATATATTTATGTACATATATTTCATTAGGTTAAAATTTGGCAGAAAATTACAGGTACCTCTAAAACCCGTTGGTCAAGCTTTTTTGTGCAGTTACGTAGATTATGGGATAAACCAGACGATTTTCTGGACAGATGACTCTGTTTGCCACTAACGCAATCGCAATCTTGTTGCAACTAAGCTGATTAAATGATTAACCGGCTTTATATGTATTAGTTTTTTTTCTTATCTTGATAAAACAATTAATTTCTTAATCAAACAATTAATTAAAAGAACAATCTGTTGCACTTAAAATCATCAACCTAATTGTTTTTGCAGCTTTTCAGATTTACAAAATGTCCGCCTTGCATTTGAAACTTATGAGGAGTATGATCAAAAGGGAATGAGTCTTAGAGAAAAGACTTTGCTCAGAACTTTAAAACTATGCAATCGTGTTATTTCTCCACAGAAACTAATGAATAAGGTTAATCTGTGACATATATACATATGTTTATAAATTACCCCACAAACTTATTGGAACCATTTTCTTTAGCTTCGTCACATCCAATCTGCATTCAAAGAAAAAGGGAGGATACAGTTTTATGAGTTTCTTGACTTGCTATGGTGGTAAGGAAATAAAAATTTAAACCTTCATAAAATTCATTTTTAGTTGAAAATTTTTAAATGTTTTTTTTAATAGGTCAAACCTTTCAAAATGTTGAAAACAATTCTTAAAATTGTGCTATAATTTTGTTTAAAAAATGAATTAAGCTTCTGTCATAAAATCTTTCTCTTTTTTGCAAAGGTGTGAACAAGCGTCGATTGAAGAAATAGTAACAGATGAAGAAGTAGTGCTTGAAAAAACTTGGCGTGATGTGTATTGTGTAAGACCTTTTAAATTTGTAAAGTGCCAATGTTGTGTGCTCTGTTTTGCGGGCTTGACCTATGTTAAAAGTGTTCTTGTGCTATTTTTTGTAAGGGTTTAATCTTGTTTTAAAAGCTTTATGCACATTTACTCTAAAATGGTTCAGTCATGTCTTTATCTGGGTTTCAAATGTTTTAGTTTGTAATCCAAGTTTAGAACATAGTTAAGGTTTACCAGTAAAGTTGTAACTGATCAAGTGTACCTTAACAATAGTATCACAATAGTAGGGATAGTTAACAAAGAAATTTTCATTTAAGGCCTTTCTTCCACTGAGTAACAGAGTTATGTTAAACTACTATACAGGAGTTACTCAATTAAAACAAAGTTTTAGTTGTATCACAATGGCTGCAAAGTATGAAATAGTGACAAAAAATCTTCACCACTGTAATCAGTGTCCAAATACTACAGCTTATGTTGTTCATGTATTGTTTTTTTCAGGTAGACAACTTTAGGAAATTTGTTCTTCCAAAAGATAAACGAGTTTGGAAAGCATTGAATGAGCAGTACGAACATGAAGAATTGAAATACGAACATCCGACTCTGCATTCAGAAGCCTTTGTCGATCTCCCTGTCAAAGCAGAAGACTTTAAAACCCAGGCAAAGCTTTTTTTTTGTAAACCTTGGTGATTTTACAATTTTGTGGTCAGGCAGTTGAAAGCGAATATCTGATAAGCGCAACAGATTAGATATAATGATACAACACAATGTTGCAAAAGGCTTTTGTGCTAAAATCATATATCTTGTCACAGTCTGCTCCCTGTTGCCACATTAGCAACTTTAGCAGAAGTGTATAGTATAAGACCTGTTATACAGGATTGTTTTGAACAGTGAATACACTATATGTTTTAGGTGGTTTAAGATGTAATAGGTTGAAACATCAAAAAAATTGCATGAAATTTTGAACAAGAAAAATAGATGATCTTTAAAAGGCTACCAGTAAATCCAAATAGTAATTACAAAATTGAAAAAACAAACAGCAATGGAAAATTTAACAAAGCTTTGGCGGAAAAATATTAAAGTTTGGTAACTATTTGACTCAACAGAAAAATAGCAAACTTTTGAATCAAAAGAAATATTTTAGTACCACTGGTTGATAATACTTTAAATTTTCAGGTCCGTCTTGCAAACAAAGACCATTTGACCATTCAGAAAAAGCTGAAGGATTCTGATAAACAAGTGTGTTTTGTTGTAAAACATATTAATTTTGTTACATAGATTCCAGTATATTAACATCTAAATGTTACTGGATTCAGATCAAACTTGCAAAAGGTGGATCTTCTCAAACACGACCACGACCCAAAACAGCTCTTAGCTCTTCAACTTTAAAAAGCAAGCCAGTAAAAAGTTCAGAATCAGCTACATCTTTGAGTGGAATTACTTGGGCTGTGCATACACCTCGAGGTTTGTATAAGTTAGGCATTGTTAATAACAATATAAAATTTTATATTTTGGTAATGTGTTGATAGACTATTAACAAAAGTTACTACCAGTCTTTCTGCTGTAAAAAACTCCAGTGTTTTTGGTGATGTTTTTTAAATATCATAAATGCAGAAGTGTTTGTCAAGGGGACTGTGTACATTTCATCGGTTTATCAGAACAAATTTTTTTTATTTGAAACTGTTTGTTTTGTGGCTTTACTTAAGCCCTAGGTTAAAAACTGTAAATAGCTGCTATGGAATTCCACATTTAAAGTCAACATTTGTGTTTAGTCCTAGAGGGCATTTCAAAACGTCAGCACCTTTATTGCTTTGTTGCCATATTACCTCCTCTAATGCCTGTTCATGTACACCAACAACACTCTTTTATGAACGCTAGCGCTTCGATTGTTAGCTGTATTTACAGTAAATAGGTAACTATTGTATTATGAGGATTTTAATAATGTATGAATGTGTCAAGGGGCTTTTGTAGCACAATAAAGCTATTGTATGGCATTACTACTCAGCTATCCATCATATCTACACAATCTGTATTATATTACTTACCTAGGGTTTGTGTATGTATTTCAACAGTCAACCCGAACCGATCTCCATCTGCTACAACAATTACAGGCGTTCCAACATTTAGGTTTGTATTTTTTCATACTTTTCTTTCAGCAGTGCTTACAAAATGCTTCAAGTGACTTTTCGGAAAAGTTCAGCCACTTTTATTGCGGTGGAAAACGTTATAAAAGACAGTTATTTCCTTTTTCTGCCGTTGTTTAAGCGCAACCCAAGACAGTTGCAGTCCACAAGCAAATCTTGATGATCACAACGTTTTGCGACGTTTGTGTAACGTTTTGGGGGTTAGTCACCACAAACGCAAGTTGAGTCGTGATTATACGCCTCGCGGGTCTGGCGCTGTCTTGTCAGCTTTGCGCAGAGGCGATATCGTAGTCAATGAGGATTTTCCGAGACGCGATTATTGCTAGTTGAAAACTATACCCAATACCCCGCCCTGTCGACGTGCAAAACCGTCGGCTGTGGCAATTTCTGAAGAGTTTTACGGAACTCTTATAAAAGCCTAATTATAAGTTTACAAACAGCCTTGCTTGAGGCTGTGGTTTTCTGTTGCTATCTTCGTGTGAATCTTAACAACCTCTAATTTGGTGCAGTATATCTGCGCTTAGTAGTACATTTAATATCCTGTTAACATTTTTTGGCAACTACATTTTATGAAATGTTTTAGTCAAGTTTTTTTACACATCTTATTTTGTTGGCCAGCACTATTTCAGTCTTAATATTTCGTTTATTATCTACCGTTATTGTAGTTTCCAAAAGCTGTAAGAGAGACTGTGTATAGAAAATAAATCGTATAACGTAGACGTTTCAACAATCGCTGTTGTATTTCATTAGGGCTCCTCTAAAATACGCAATCTGTACGCAATCTACTTATAAAACGTATGCAACTTTTAAAAATGTTGACGGTTAGGGCTTTTAGGGTCTGGGTGAGGGTTTATAATAAAAATAACACTATAATTTAGTTTTAGATGTCCAGTTTGGGCTTAATATGTGTTGAGAGTGGTACTAAACACTGTATGGTACCGCATGTTAACACTTGTGAGAAAATTAGACCTGAAAGGCATCTGAAATTAAATTATAAAGTTATTTGTATCACAAACCCTCACCCTGACCCTAATAGCCCTAACCGTCAACATCTTAGTTAATTTTTTTAGTAGATTGCGTATAGTTTGCGTAGATTGCGTAGATTGCGTAGATTGCGTAGATTGCGTAGATTGCGTATTTATGAGTAGCCCATTTCATTATGTCAAGTCTTTTTTTCCCATAAACTTCAGTTTTTTTTCTCAATAAACTAGTTTTTAACTCCCAAATCGTACTTCTGATTTTTCTGTGGATTACAAGCTTTATCATACAGGTCAATGCCGATTGAAATGACCGATAAACCAGATCGAAAATTTCTTGCTCGCTCGTCGTCCTGCCCTCCAGTGGTCAATTCACAGTCACGTGACGAGGTGACAAAGCAAATGGAACGAATCCGATTCGAAATGCAGACCAAGGTGGAATTTCAAACTGTTTAATAATACTTTTCGGTCCAAATAGCTTTGTAGTGACAAACATACATATTTTTTGTAGGAACAGAGATGGGAAAAGTCATTCAAATCCGAGATTTCGAAGTATATTAGCAATTACGACGAAGTATTAGAAAGAATTCGCCGATCTCCGCCAGCGCCAGGGAAAAGAAAATACAGGCGACCGAAACAGCCACCAGATGCAACAATACAACGTCTTGCTCAACCCAAACCACTGTGAGTTAGTTATAAAATGTTGGTAAAGTCGTAGAATGTCACGTTAAGCCATTTGGACCTAATACGCCGCTTGTAGCGTTTCGCCCGAATTTCCCGAAATTTTTTTGAAACCAAACAATTTTTATATCATATGAAAGGAATGCCCAAGTTTTAACTAATAAAATAAAACTCAATCATATTTTAAAATTATTTATTGTTGCTGTAAAAAAATTTAATCGTCTCGTCAATGGTAGTATAGTTTACAAGTCCTTTCCGAACTATTAGGTGGGTTAAATGTAATAATATATTTGCAATACCGTGCGCATATTCGCTGAACAGTTTGGTAGAATTAATACTGCACATTGATTGCTGAAAGTACATGTTCAGTTTGTAGACCAACAGCAAGTGTATGTTTCTGGTATATTTGAAACTTGGCCCCCATTTTAGGATGCCCCAAAGTCATGTGACCCACTGTGACGCAATCACCATGGGAATGGGGAAAGACGAGCACGCGAGGGCGCTGCAGAGACAAGGTCGAAGACTCTCTCCTCGTTCCGGTGGAGATGAAAAACGGACGAAAAGGTTATATTTTGCATGTGTGGTGGGGACCCATGACTTTCTGCCTGCAGAAACAACTAAGGTTATAAAAGACGGGGACCCAATATAAAATAAGCATAGGAAATATATTATTGTTTTAAAATAGGTTGTAGTGTATGTGCAAGGACAAAATGTGCTAACCCACCCTTCTGGCTTAACTTACTACTTACTACACGATTTGAATAGAACAGGTACCTACATAGCGAATGCATTGTGTTGCAAAGGTTTAAACAAACGCTTTTGTTGTCATCAGTACAAAATTGTCATTATGGAATGTATTAAGTTATTTTCCACAGCTACAGTTACGTTTTTAGTTGAGCTGTTAGCTAACATTCTTTTAGGGTTTTTTTTTCCGTGCAAGACTCCATATAAAATACTGTAGTTGAAATGCACAAAATGTCAGATTTATTTTTTCAAACCTTATAATTAAAGTGGGTATTTTATCTTTCCTGATAAGTTATAATTTAGATTTAATTTTGTTAAAATGTAAAATTTTTCACATTATGGCATGCTTAGAAAACGCAAGTCATCCAAACCGAAGTGGAATTCGCTGAGTCATCGTAACGCAAGCTTGCTTGAACGTTTGCTTGACGAAATCGATAAAGAATCTGTGACACAAGCTGATGTTGAAACGTCACGTGACGAAATTTTGGAAATCCCTGACCGTGAAAATCCTCCGGGTAAAAGTGGGGCAAATAATGTGAAGTTTAAGTATTTTTCCAAAACTGCTTTAAAATGCAGTGAATAAATTTAATTGACTCTTAACGCGGGATGTGTTCCAGCGAATTGGTTAAAAAAATTCAATTTACTTAAAATTGTTTAATTTATGGCTAAAGATATATACTTGGGTGGCCTGCGTTTGGTAAAATCATCGAAACTGTTGTAAGCAAGACCACATTTGTTCGTTATTTTATAGAAAAAGATGTCCCCACTTGTGAAGTGACAACAGACATTTTATCTTGTCGTGAGGAACATTTATCAGAGGTAGGATATAGTACAGAACAGATGCTTAAACTGTGCTAGTAAAACCGTTTTAGTTTTGTCCAGTAAACTCGTTTATTTAGTAAAGTTACAGTTAGATTAAATGATATAGGCTTGGCCAGTAAGACCTATGTTTTAAAAATCTACGTGAAAAAGAGTTTTGAACCTAAAATGAATTAATAATTGGGGTGTAAAATTAATATCAGTATGAGATTAAATTATAAACCGCCCATAAGCTGCACAAACTTTTCTAGAGGGTTTAAAACTTTAAAGCCGCCCCTTACAATTGAATAAATGCGGTAGTTTACAGCAGTGTTCGGCAACCGCCGGTCCGCCACCCGGTGCCGGGAATTCGATACCGGGCCGTGTACTTTCTTATGTTAAATGCTTTTAAACATTTTGCCCCTGTATTCCGGGGTTGATAAACTAATTTAAGCGTTTTTATTGCTGAATATTTATAGTTTTTTGAAGGCCTGTCCGCGATTAAATTTTACTTCAACGGTCCGCAATACAAAAAAAGGTTACCGGCCCCTGGTTTACAGAAACTCTCTCTGACTGAGTAGCTTGGTTTATTACATATTACAAATTCTTGTCAGCTTGAAGCGGTCGAAGAAACCCAGGAATCAGTCACAACAACGCCACGTAGTGTCGCATACTTTCGCAAACCGCATGATTGGAAGTTGGAAGCTCTTGAAGCGATGGAAGGAGACTTTTCTCGAATCTTTCTCGACCCGGCGGAAGAAAAGTCACGAGCTCAGGTAAGGCCCGATGTTATTGAGGATTACAGGCGCCAAGATGTTTTTTTTTAACTTTATTAAGTCAGTTTTGCAATCGTAACATTAATTTTGCAGCTGTTACTGTGATGGCCAAGGAAACCGACTCAGTAAACTAGGATTTTAGTATTCGAACACTCACTAGCGCGACTACACTATGAGCGTAAAAACTAATATTTCAATTAGGGATGGGCCCAAACTGCATATATTTTGTTTGGCATCTCACGTTAATGCTTGGTGCTCGATCGAGCAGGCTTGATAGATTGTGACGTCGCAAACATTTCCAATTCCACGCTAGTTTTGTAGCTTTCCAAGGTCCAATACATCATCAGCGCTGTATGAATCTGTACAGGCCCCAGAGACGTACGCGTTTTTCCACCATCTGACGCGTTTAAACTAAATAGTATTTTTTGTACCTGGATACCCTTTGCAAAACCGGTTTCGTATGTTAGCAGGGCATAAATATGCAAATTTAATGCTTGGGTCCGTTTGTGCAACTGCTTGGCCGAGTACCGAGCATCGCTGTTTTTGATGCTCGGTACTTGAGTTCTGGCTCGGCTAATTCCTAGTTCCAATGTTAATTTGCTATCGGTCGCTTTTTGACCTCAAAACAGTTTTACCAACGTTTTATTACTGTGATTGTGCCATTTTTTCATGTTATTACCCTGTATAGAGGCATAAGAACCATTGTGTTGGGAGGTGTAACATTACCCTGATCTCGCGAATAGGCTGTTGGATTAGTTATAAAATTGTTGGCATACCAAAACATAGTTTAGGAAATGTGCCAGCCCATTACCACTATTTTTTTCAACAACTATTTACTTTAAGGACCCTGAACAACACGTGCCATTCCTTCCTTGTGGCGTCACCCATGAGCACTTCTCGCGGCCACCTAGCGGCCGATCGGTGGAGAGTCAAACCACAGAAGTTACTGAATTCGAGAAATTTCTCGGCGACCCTGAAAACTTACGGTGAGTGTGATTCGTGATGCCCAATTTTCACATGATACATTTCCATCACTTGAAAGATTTGATTTCTTCCCTAGAAAGAATTTTTGAAACTTCTCGGGAGAATTTATATTTTTACGTGATTTTTAAATAGCCTCTTAAGCTCTGGGAATGTGATCTGTAAAGTTGATATAAGAACCAGTTTTAAATGAAATTTGTTTGGTTTCGGCGTTAATTTTGTAGTATATCAGGGAGAAATGTAAATCTTTTAAATTTTTATGTGTGAAATTTGCCAAAAGTATAACAGAACGTAGTCTATGTTAGTAGTCCAAAAATAACAGAATTGTAAATCGGTTCTTGGATCAAACTTGAAGTGGCAATTCTAGGCTTATTTAGAATTTACTTTTTCAGGATAGGGCTTGTTCACCAGTACCACTGTGACCTAGTAAAAATTCCAAAAAATCTATGAAACTAATGTTGAACACAATGAAAGTCTGCCAAACGTGTTTTGACTATTTGAAACAATGTTTTCCACTGACGTTTTGAACTAATACCTCAAGGTCTCAGCACTTGAAATGTTTTTGTGTGAACTTTAAATTACTGTTCGTTTTAAATTCTAGAATTCCGGATGACGTGTTTATCGGCAATACGACGAAATCTGAAGCCCATCTTCGAAAAAGACGAAAATCACTTGCCAGGTATTATACCTCCTAATTGTGTTGAAATATTTTACTTGATATTTTTCAACTGTCGCTCTATAATCTAGTGGTCCATAATCCCGTTTGCGCTAATACTCTTTGTGAGGTTTTAATTTGTTCTCTTTATAAAAAAAAATTTCTATCAAAACGAGGTATCCAAAATTTCATACTCGGCAACCACTATCATTTTTTTCAGCTTTAAAAGCAACCCCACAAAACTCTTGCCGGTTACAACTTTGAACTTCAATATCCATGGGTTTGTTAGGTTCTTATGTGCCCTGGTTTGGCGTATAGGCTGCACCCTTTCTCGTGGGACCTTGGACAATAACATTGATTTAACGTGATGAAAACTTATGTTAAGAGTTTTCACAATCTTGTTTAACCGATTATAACAATCCAACTTGGGCCAGATCAAAACAGGTGGTTTTTGCAATTAACAATCTAATGCTTATTACAGGATTGCTGGGCGCTTCGAGGGAAAGGAAAAAGCGAATGCAAAACTTGTTTTAAAGACAAAGAAAAGCTCTCATAATTTCGCCACATAAAATTTGGACTGTAGCCCCTAAAAGTGCTGACGTCAGCAAAAATACTGTTTCGGTCAGAGTCAAATCCGAAACAAGGTAATGTTACGAATTAGAGGTTTGCTATGTTGCACTTCGATCACACTTTGTTTGGTGCACTTCGCATGTGTTTGCAGTTTTATTTTTGTTCACAGCACTGTGATTTTTGTATGCAGTAATTGAAATACAATTTTTTTTGTTACACCCACTTTTTTGTTGTGCCAGGTTAGACGCTGCAGACACATTTCTAAGCAAACAAGTTAGTGTCCTTTTGTTTTCGAATTTCAATTGAGTTTTGTTGTATTTTATACCAGAAACACTGACTAATGGTTAGGGATAATACTAAATACTACCAGACATACATTAAAGGAAAAGGACAGAAAAAATACAGATCCATGCGGCATACTCATTGATTGTACGTCAGAACCATTAAAGGCGTTCTACCGAATCAAGTCGGTCTCCCAAGCATTCCCATATGGCAAGGCACATTCTAGAAAAATCTAACCTGCGGTGGGATTCGAACCCACGACAGGAGTCTTTTTCGGGACACGCCTTCAATGGGCCTGGCGTACAATAAGTACAATTTGGTTTGAAAGCTGCAGTCATTTATTTGCTGTTTCGTATCTTTGATTAAAGTCGGCATATCTGTTCCCCCCACACAAACATACTCCAAACTTTAAAATCTAATCGGAACTTACGGTGTACACGAGGGAAGAAAGTATGTTTCCTATTTCATTTAAAAGCTCCTGGGAAAAAAATCTAGTGCTATGGTTAGGAATTGTATAAGTTTTTGTCCAGATTTGAGACTTCGAGCTGTGGTTCATCATCTAGTGGTAACGCAATCTCTGTCCGGAAACAATAGCAAATCTACAAGCGCACCGACTGGTAGCCGAGTTTGACGAAGTGCGTCATTTTTGAAAATGTTGTTGTACAAGGCTGTCGCGCGTGAATTCCCCTAAATTTTTGTTTTTTGAGTCCAGTAGTGTTTGAGTTGTTTATTTAACATAAGCCATTACATGATGAGCCATTTACCATTACATGACGAGTAACCAGCGAAAGGTGTACACTCTTTTATATCTTCTCTGTAGCCTATACAGTCAATGCTTGATAACCTGTCCTGCAGTGATCAGACCTAGATTTTCCAATTATTAAATCGGCTGCGTTTGCGCATTTGAAAAGCACATATAAAACCAACTTGCTTGTTTTCAAAAATTAGGCTGGTCAGTCAAAGAATAGTTTTTGATTGTGTCTAGATAAACGATACATTAAGTTTTAATGAATTTATAGAAATATTATAAGGGGCATATTCGTAAAGCACAGCGAAAAAATTTGCCTTTCATGGATTATTACTTTTTCGCAGAATTCCGCCCGAAAAAACGCATATCGAACCTTGCCATTTGCTCACAAGCGAATATTTCACCCAACCAGAGGTCTCTGATCGTTTCCTGTCATTGAAACAAATCCCAAAACGAAAATGCGTCATTGATTTGTTTGCGAACCGTTGTGAGGAATAGTTCGACTTTCACTTTTATGTAAGTTAGTGGTAAAGAAAACTCGATATTCAGATTTTTAATTGCAAAAACTGTCCGTTTTTGCTGATATTATTATTTGGTGGTTGTTTATAGATTTGGTAAATCTAGTTTCAAAGTCATGAGTTTACTTTGCTGTATTTTAACGATTGTTCTGCTTATAAACTCTGATTGGCAAGGTAGGTGACTTTTGCTCTTCTGTCATTTCTCAGGTTTTTAGAAAAGGCTAAATTTGTTTAATTCAGCCAAGTTTGTAATTTCTCATTAGTAAAAAAACGAAGAATTTATGATAATAATGAATAGAATAAGGACCACTGGTCTAGGAACGGCACAGTAAGAAATACTCATTTATAGTTTAAACTAAGTTAGAAGACAAAATAGAGCCAGCATGATTGCTTACCATGTATTTTGTTTGACAGTTTCAGCCCAATCATGCAATCAAAACATCTTGATTACACCAGGAATGACAGGACTTATAACATCACCTAACTATCCTGCTACATATGGACCAAAAACTTCCTGCACCTATCAGTTACGCAGTTCGGATCCTGCAAGAACTATTACCATCACCTTCGAAGCTTTTGATCTCGAGCATCATACTCTCTGTCGGTAAGATTATTGACTTCTGGGATCAGTGTAGTAAGCGGTCCGGAATTTTTGGACCTTAACCTGATAGTGCAAGCCTAAAACCCGACCCGAACCCATTTTTTTCAGATTTACCAAGGTCAACTATACAGTATACGGATCTATCGATCATAAGTTTAATGATGTAAATACCGGCCCAAATAGACGTAAAAAGCGACAGTTTTATTGTTCAAACGTTTTTGTATTGTGGTTGGTCTACACCTGTTATATTTCGTACACATGACTTACACCTTGCTATAACCTCATGTTGGTCACGTCTGCGCACCTTTTTATCTGTCGATTTTACGCGACGCTTGTTTCCCACCTTTTTTATCAATCTTTTACGTGACTCAAGTGGACATAAAAAGGTGCAAATGATGTATATCACTGATGATGGCATAAGCATTTGCCGAAACTTTTGAAAAATGCCGCCGTTTTTCTACGTCTATTGGGCCGTTATTTTTATCATTATACCAAGGTCAAGTTATAACAACAGAGGCCTAGTGTACATTCAAGCCAAATAATCCCGTTTCGTTCAAATGTAAGCTTGAAACCGAGCTGAAAAGCCCGGTCCTGTTACAATTCTATCTGGGATGAATATGACTTTATTAAAGCTTGCCACTTGTAACAAATTTGAAAGAAATACCACTTATTTAAATAATGTCATTTGCAAGTAAATTGCTACAACATTGTGTAGCCCAGCTTGGTGACTGTTTCTGTATTACTGCGAAATCACCATGTGAAGTAAAATTAAGTAAGCTCAAATTTGTTTTTGTTTTTCAAATAGGTTCGACTACTTACAAGTATTTGATGGCCCTACCAACCTATCCCCATTACTTGGGAAACATTGCGGAAGTAGGCTGCCTCCCGCTTACAGCAGTTCCGGTCAAGAGCTAACAGTTGTGTTCAAAGCAGACGAATCGACGAGTGGCGATGGTTTCTCCATCCGTTATAGTGCTGGTTTGTTTGTTTGTTTGTTTTATTTATACCCTCGGTTGGCAGACAACCACTTAACGCGTTGTGCTTAAGTCTGTGGAGTTATTTAGCTTTTCGGAGGAGTTGGTGACAATTTAGCTGAATTCATCATATTCTTTGGGTTGGAGCAGTTCGCTTAAGTTTCTTGCTCTGGGAAACACAAGTGACCGAGACTGGATTAGAATCAACAACCTTGTATACACGGGGCTTTTTCGCTAACCACTCTGCTTTTAAATATAGTGGGCGGTACGAATTTGATCATGGGCTAACATTTCTTTGAACAATGATGCAAAAATTAAAAAATTAAAAAGAAGAACTGGTTAAAACAACTCTGATACATTATATATGTGGATACACATTTTTTGATTTTGCTTTGTCGAATGTATTGCACTGTACCTAAGGTACGCCAAGCCGATTAAAAGGCGTTATGCCGAATGAAGCAGGCCTGGCGTACTAAAAGCGTATCGTTATCGTTGGTCTGCATGAACGCTTAGGACTTGTCCTAGAGATTGCTGCATATGTTCGTCTTAGGTTTAATAAAACGGATTTTGTTTTATCCATAACAGTAGGCCAGCGGGTAGTTTCATGTTGGATATTTCCTATACCAGTGGTTCTCAACCTTTCGTGGACTGTGGCCCCATAAAAGTAACCCTGTAAGACCTGTGGCCCCCTAAAAATAGCAATGACAAACTCATGTTGAAATTTGATACTAATTTTGACTTTAAACAGGTCGAGTAAACAAGGATCAGTATAGAGTAAACAAGGATCAGTAATCGTGAAAAACCTCAATATAGACAAATAGTATGTAAAAAAGTCGATTAAATTAGGGCATAAAGTTATTTGCAACACACATTTAATTATGCGCATTGAAAAAGAAAGTGACTTTTATTGGGTGTTTCTGGTGAATCTACACCTGTGGCCCCCCCTGGCGGGCCATGGGCCCTAGTTGAGAACCACTGTCCTATACTGTGAGGCGTCGATTCGCCTAACAATACTACTATTGTTCTGGTTCACTTTCACGTATTTACTTGTAGGTTGTTCTTATCATCTGCAAGACACAAGTGGTGACATTCGATCACCGAGTTACCCTGAAAATTATCCTGACTCAAGCGATTGTCGATACAACATTATTCCAAGAAGTGGAACCCAACTACTACTTTCATTCCTGGACTTTTCGTATGTGCATGTGTTTTTTTTATTCAACACCTAATTATTGATCTTCGTTCAAAAACGAAATCAGCTAATACATCGTCATTCAAATAGTGTGTGCAACATTTGGCAAATGCGAGCTTTTTCTTTCAGATTCTTGACTAGAATTTGAACGCTTACTGCACAACCGAACTATTTGATGTTTAAAACTGAATCGTATATTGTTAATTAGTTAGTAAACCCCATAGCAATATGTATGAAGTATATATAAGCTGCAAAACTACAAATTTGAATGGCTTTGTTAATTTATTATCTTTTATTGGAAGGTTGTAAAAATTTACCAAAAATTTTATCAAAACCAAAAAAATGGCAGAACATTTGGTGCATCACTAGTTTAAATCTATCGTAGTCGGTACACCAAATCCAAAATCTCACATCACAAGACAAACCAGTCTAAAACGTTTAAAAAATCATTTACTTATAGGTTGGAAGACTCAGCTGATTGCAAATTTGACCGTTTGGAACTCTCCGTCCAAGAAGACGCAGCGCTTATCGCTAAATACTGCGGTGACCTACAGCCCTTCAAGAAGCTCATCAACTCATCAAAACTTACTTTAAAGTTTGCTTCTGATCGCTCAGTGTCCAGATCCGGTTTTCACATTCAGTACAGCACTAGCAGTAAGTAGTGTATTCCTGGAGTTTGGTATCACAATAAGAGCTGAGGAAATGTCGATTGAATTTCAGTTAAGGGGTTGTAGGTTGGACTTTTCTAGTCGGGTTTGGGCTTGAGTTGAAACGATGAAACGGCCTTGATTATGGCCTGAAGTAACACTATAGGCCAATTTTTGAACCGCAATTTTAGCTGGGTAAATCGAATTGCTTTGAACTATAAGATTAGTGTAATAGGACGACGTTCAAACTATATCTAACGATCATTCTTGTATTTGATAAATAGAAAAAGAATTTTAATGAATTAAACTGATGATGCATCAACTGTTAAAACGCCTGCAATTAAATGTATTTCTTTGTACAATCGCATTTATTTAAATCCGCCACATAAAGCTTTATAAAACTGCATAACTGCGGAGCACTCTATCATAATCCACCAATTGTGCCATCCACTATTTTGCGCTCCATTACGTTTCAACGTTGCGCAGCTATTTCCGGCTTGGTGATTGCTCAGTGTATTATGTTTTAACCAAGAAAAAACTCAACTTTCCTCAAAAATATTCGCATAAAATTAACCCATAGCGTGTTTCTACACCAGCCGACTGTACAGTCAACAACGGTGGTTGCAGTCATCACTGTCAAGTTATTGTTCCTGGCCAAGTTCGCTGTTACTGTGATCAAGGATATGACGTGGACAAAAACGGTGTCCAGTGTGTTGGTAAGTAACTAGAAACTATAGTAATGCCAATTGTTTGTTTCATTTTTATTCTTGGTGGGCGGGCAACGCTTTTTTGACTTGAGATTTGCAATATGACTTTAATTTAGTTCAACCCACAAAGGGCAATAACACACATACGTTTATTATATTTCTGGCCTATTTCGCTGAAAAATCAAAGTTTTAGTTTAAAGTTAAACACACAAATTGGTGGTTCAAAATTTCAAATGTCATGTCCAATAATCCTTACACTACTTGCTGTGTATTTTGTTTACACTTGTTTTGCGTTTTTAGACATTGACGAGTGTAAGTTATCACTGTGCACCGATCAATGCTCGAACACTCCGGGTTCATTCGTTTGTAGCTGTACTCAACCTGGATATGATCTCTCACCTGATGGAAGAACTTGCTCAGGTAATGTAGACGAATCCGGTTATTTGCATATTCTTTTTAGTTGCATAGAAATAGTAAATCTAAACCTTAGACAAAAGAAAATCGATCGCATCTTTTGAGTAATTGCTTAAAAAGCTTGGAAAGTCAGTTATGCGATTAACCGTATTCATGCATATGTACAGAAACTTAACAATGAAATAAAATAAATTTCTTGTTTGTTTGTGGTTTACAAAAAAACGGCTTCAGATTTGGAAGCAGGGCCCTTAAAGTGCACTTGAAACCTACTATTTTAAGTAACGTTTGTTCAAGCCGCCTTACGACTTTTTGTTAAATCATGAAGCAATGAAAATGTTTTTAAAATAATAATTGACAAAAAAAGGAAACTGAGTTAAAACAACGTTTCACCAACAATTATTCGACTGCACAAAAACGTGCTTGTTCTTGCAGACATGACATGTAGAGACAAGAACGGTGGATGTGAACAATTGTGTCAGTCATCAGGAAATGGTCAATTCACCTGCGCCTGTCATCAAGGCTTTGTGCTTGCCGACGATTTAAGGACATGCAAAGGTAAAACCATTTTTTTTTAAGTTTAACTTACCTACGCAGGAAAACATACATCATGCACTACAAAGAATTGATTATAGCTTTTGTGAAGATAGCGTTAAAACCGGAGTTATTTTAGGTTTCGTTATTTAGGTTTGTAGTTTAACATGCATTACTATTGTGTTTATAGTAATACTAATATTTACTACTATTGTAGTTTTGAGTCTCATTATTAAAAGAAAATGTCAATACAAAAGTATGTTTGTTTTGAAGAAGTGCCATAAAAGCACTGGTAAAAATTGTCTTAACATAACTTTAAAGATAATTCGCGTTACAATGTATAAAATCTTTAAAACCCTAATAACCCTATTTCTTGTGAATGTTAGATGTGAACGAATGCACAACTGACGATTTGAAGTTAAGACATCGTTGCGAACAAACTTGTTTAAATGAAGCAGGCTCATACTTCTGTGACTGTAGAAAAGGCTACAAGCTTGACGACAACGGACGAACTTGCAGTGGTGAGTTACAAGCCATTTCTGTATCGGCCCAAATAAACTTGGACATGCTTTATTAATCAAACGTTTCTGTAAATGCTCATATCATCATCACTGATATGAAGGCCACATCAGTTACACCCAGTTTTTTTTAAGGTTTGGTTTGGGTGACCGCTAAGTAGTTTTAAGAGACCGCAAGTGTTTCATTTAAATACCAAAAAATAGCCATTTCCAAATTTTGGGAAACCGCTGGAGAAATTTGGTGGACCGTTTCAGATCCGTGTATAGTGTTCCAAAGCTAGTGAATTTGCACGTTGTTTTTAACATTTTCTTCAGTTTTTAAACAATACACAGTCAGCAACTGTGTTATTTTAAGTTGTACACTGTGAACGATAAAGACATCTCCCAAATCAATAACAGCTTTCAAACCCAAACCAAAACTTTGTAAAAAAATGCTGATTCAGCCAAAATATTTTAGCTAACAGACAAGCAATACACCACCAGCCAAAAAAAAATTTTTTTTTCGCCCTATTGTATGTACAAAATTTATTTGGTCTTGGCAGATGTTGATGAATGTCCTTCTCATTGGGATGACTGCGACCAGGATTGTAGAAACGTCCCAGGTGGATGGGAATGCTCGTGTTATGAAGGATGGGAAGTTGACCCACTCAAAGATCGAGCATGTGTAAACATTGACGAATGCGACAGAGGTACAACATTCGATTCACTGACCCCAAAAAACTACATTGTCCTTACGGCAGGCTTATAACCAATCCAAGACCTTAATTGCTGCTCTGGCGTAGAAGCTTAAATTTGTGGTAGAGCTACTAACGTAAGAACTCACTGTAGCCAGGTTTTGGAATTTCCGATAGGTGACGCAACAGAGCATAGGCGTTTGACAATAATTGCTGAGTCAGCAATTTGCAGGAATTTGGCTACTTTGAGTTCTTATGTGAGATACTTCTAAATTTGTTGTTTTTGTCATGTTATGACGTCACAGTGACGTGAGATGCTTGTTTCCTGTACATGATAAAATACATGATCTAAAGTTAACATACATTGTGCAAGTTAATTAAAAACATAGCGACGTCACGTAATGGGCGTTATGGCATAATGTACAAACGATGGGTGTGCAATCTGCCCCTGCAAGTTGAATAAAGGTTGTGCAGCTGTCGAAGAAACTTGAATTTTAAATGAAAGGCGACCCACTGAACCATTTTAGCACAGTGCTAGCAAGTAGGAATGGGCCGAGCCGAGCCAGAACCCGAGTACTCGGTACCGAGCATCGATGTTTTTAATGCTCGGTACTCGGCCGAGCAGTTGCACAAACTGTCCCGAGCGTTAAATTTGCATATTCATGCCCTGCTAACATACGAAACTAGTGTTCTAAAGGGTGTCTATGAACAAAAACGAATGAATTTTTAAATGCACTAGATGGTGAAAAAACGGGTATGTACAGCTAAATAAAACACCGCCGGTGACGTAAGAGGCCTTGTAGAGCTAAAACGTAGAAAGTTTTTTTATGCCGTCATAATGCACCGAGCGTGTTCGGCCGAGCACCGAGCGTTAAAGTGAGATGCTCGGTGCTCGAACGAACAGAACATTTGCAGTTTTGGCACATCCCTACTAGCAATCATTTGTTTAGTTTTTAGGAAGATTAATGCCCCGGTGCTATTTTTCTGCAACCTTACAATGCGGCTAGAACCACTTAATACGGATTTTTTTAGGTTTGGCTCCAGAGAATTGTCATGAATGCATCGACACCGTTGGTACCTACACTTGTGTTTGTAACCAAGGGTTTCTTTCCAACGACCAAGAAACCAACTGCACTGACATCGATGAGTGTCTGGATAACAACGGAGACTGCCATCAGGTTTTCTTTCAAATAAATATAAGTCAATTAATATGAAAAGTATGGAGCCATTATATGAAAAGTTTGCATGAGGCTTTATAGCTGGAAACAGCGTGCACTCTAATTAAGTCAATGGATCTATCCGTATGTGTAATACCTGTAATTTAATTTTCCAATCTAACTTTGACACTAGTAGAAAAAGCTTGAATTGTATCAATGCGACTCGTTGTCTTGTCCAAAATGTTTACACCTAACAAGTTCGTTATAACGTATCTCAAGCTACGGAGTCCCATGTTTATAATTTTACTGTTTACAAAGTTTACATAGTTCTACATAAAAAGTTTTTTAGTTGTATATAATACTTCACAGGTGAACCTTAATAGTACCCTATATGTTCATAGATGTTATGTTATTAGTATGTTATATCCAGGTTTGCTTTAACACACCTGGAAGTTACAGATGCGATTGTCAAGCTGGTTATGCTCCTAGAAGCCCAGGATCGAACTTTTGCAGCGACATAAGTAAGTCTCGTTCTTATTGCATGCACAAAGTGTATTCCAGTTATAGTACAGTTATAGTTTTTTTTTTCCCAAAACGGCAATTTGTGAGTTTAAATTACACTCCAATAATTTTGTGATTCGAGTATGTTGTACCAACTCGAATAATTTCCAGAGCGTGACCCGAGTCGAGCATATTTTCTTTTCAAAAAAAAAAACAGAAAATATTAATTAGCGCATGGTTGAAACAAACATTGCTATGACTTACTTTTCATTTTTTGTGTGACATTGTTATGACACTTTCCTTTACCATTGATAGCAGTAGCCTGTTTGTTCAGCTGTTATTTGTTTCTCGCTCAAGCCTTTTATTTTATATTCAGCGAGTATAGCAATAGGCAATAGAATAGTGTTTTTAAACCTTTTTTGGCTTTTTAAACGCAGACACGATCAAAAATTTACGGCACGTCTGTGGCTAATTTACAAACATTTCCAGCTAATGGTGTGTTCAGATTTTAATAAAATACGGTAAACCTGGGTTAAACCAGATTAGGTTAATTCGGATCTTCGCCTAATTCGGACAAAACTTGAGGTACAAATGATTTGTAATATAGTAAGGCTTTAACTGATTTACATCGGTTAATCCGGATCTTGGCCTTATTAATTCCTAAAATTTTGAATATGTTTTTTAACAAATAAACATTTCCAAAGTGATTTCTAAAACATACAATCTATTAGGTATAAGTCGCAGCCCCCGGTTGGACACCAGTGCCATAGACTTGCCTTAAGTAACTCAGATCCCTGTTTGGATAACAACCATCTTTTTAGACGAATGTGCACCGAGCGACGGACGCGGACCTTGTGATCATTATTGCGAAAACTCTCCAGGATCTTTTGAATGCGCATGCGTAGGGGGATTCACCTTGTCTCACGATGGTTTGCAGTGTGAGGCAAGTTCATTATCGCACATGTGTTACATTAGTATTAAAGTTTTTTTACTTCATCGAATCATTGTAAGTTCCGCTTAAATGCATATTGAATTTGATTTCATTTTACAGATTCGAATCACTGGAAGTTCTGGTTAAACAAATATCAGTATTGACATTTATTCAAACGAATTTCAAAAATTCAAGTCAAAAACATGACGAATTAGACTTTATTTTAACATTACTATTTTGACGGGACAGGTAAATTAGCTCGCAGAACCTGGTCTGCCCCAATATTACTTGCGAAGAAAAAACTTGTTTAATGAATATTACGACTAATCATTAGCAAAAGCTTGGCTTATTAGAGTAGCTTATAACCACAATCATCTGTGTTTTACTTCCATGGTTGTTATTTATTTTTCAGGATATTAACGAATGCGAGAATAAAAACGCCGGTTGCCAACAGCAGTGCGTGAATACAGACGGATCCTTTCACTGCAAGTAAGCAAAATTGAAATGCGTTTGGAAAATACTTGGACTTATTTAAAAAAACATGGACTTATTTATGGCATTTAAAAACAAAAATACATGAGTTTAATGGTGAAAATAACGGTGCAAATGCTCATGCCATCATCAGTGATATGAAGGCCACATCAGTTACAACCGTTTATACACACTTTAGTCGCATAAAGGTAATAAAAAGGTGCGCAGAAGCGAGGTGTAAGCCACCTGCGAGTGTGCGTCTGACGAAACAGGTGCAGAGCAACTACGACATACAATATATTTACAAACAAAGAAACAAAAGTAGGACAGCACGTCACATCAAAAAATACGCAATAAGTTATTAGGTATTAAACAGAGGAACCGACTTAGATATACAGAGGAACCGACTTAGAATCAACGTTTAATTTCGGGTTATGGCGTTGAATGGAAATTGATTCCAGTAACATTAGTCGATAGCGGTCCCTGGCTGTTCCAAGCACTTCCGGGTTTTTAAAGTCCACTGCATGGTCTTTGTTGGCCTGAAGGTGTTGACGCACCTCGGACGTTCCACTTCGTTGATGTTCATAAACTCGCGTTCCACGGTTTCGCCTGGTAGTGGACTTTAAAAACCCGGAAGTGCTTGGAACAGCAAGGGACCGCTATCGACTAATGTTACTGGAATCAATTTCCATTCAACGCTATAAACCGGAATTAAACGTTGATTCTATGTCGGTTCCTCTGTATTTGTTTAATACCTAATTAACTTATTGCGTATTTTTGATGTGACGTGCTGTCCTACTATTGATTCTTTGCTTGTAAATATATTGTATGTCGTAGTTGCTCTGCACCTGTTTCGTCAGACGCACACTCGCAGGTGGCTTACACCTCGCTTCTGCGCACCTTTTTATCATTCCTTTTTGCGACTAAAGTGTATATAAACGGGTGTAACTGATGTGGCCTTCATATCACTGATGATGGCATGAGCATTTGCCGAAACGTTTGAACAAAAAAGCATGTCGCTTTTTAAGTCTATTTGGGTCGTTATTTTCACCATTATACGTATGAACAGATCCGTATGTAGTGTTCCAAAAATACATGAGGCATTTGAAAATGGGTCTTTAAATCTATCTTGTCAAAATATTTTTCTGTCGTCTTATATACTAGTGCTAAAATACAAACACCAGTAAATGTTCTTCTGCAAAATATTCAGATGCTTTGTTGGATACGGGCTCGTCAACGGCACTTGTACCGACATAGACGAATGTCAATTACACCCGTGCGACCAAAGTGTGGTAAGTTAAACAAAACTACAATAATCTTGACTAAAACACTACAGGTATTTAAGTAAGTACAACATTCGTACTTTAGTAGTTACTAAGCGGCATTTAAAGTATTTTCAAGAAACTTCCGTCATTTTTGTAGCTTGTGGCATTTGCCCTGATAAGGGATAGGATTAAAATCAGAATATATAAAGCAATACATTTTGTTGGTACAAAGCGGCGTACTATATGATTTATATATCAGTATGCCGTGATCGCTGGTCTGCATGAACGCTTTGGGGCTGATACCATAGGTTATTACTTTATGTTCATCTCACTTCAAACTTTTTAAACTAAAACACCTTTAAGGGCCAAAAATGAACTTCAAAGTAACTCAAGGACCGCGTAGTAGAAATTTTTGTTACAGCTAACAATATAATACCTTAGTTGGTAAAAACGTTTCAATATTTCACAGAAAGCCAGTTGCACTAACACAGCAGGAAGCTTTTTATGCGAATGTCCTCCGGGTTACACGGTCGAAAACGTCACCACCTGTCAAGATGTCGACGAATGTGCGTTTGATAATCACGGCTGTTCCCAGTTGTGTCACAACCTCCCTGGCTCTTACCAATGTCTCTGCCATGTTGGCTATTATGCTCCTTCTGGTCAAACGCATTGTGTCGGTAAGTATCATATGCTAGCAATCAACTGTCTGGATAATGTCTTTTTAAACGTTGCACGTTCAAATGACTTTTTCTGCTTTTGATTTTGTATTACAATCTCTTGTTTTTTTATCCCGAGTTAGCGGAATTAAGCACCCCATTAAACGTTTTCATGAGTCGTGAGACATTTTACTTTGTGGAACACCATGACTTGAAAAGTAGTGTAATCAAAACCTAACTGCCAATAAGCTTGTGTAAACCTGCACTGATGATGACAACAGCTGTTGTTGGGATCAGCCCTGAAGCATCACTGAGTCCAGGAAACACTCCTGTCCCGGGTTTGAACCCAGCCGCTAGATGGATTTTTCTAGTCTGTGCCTCGCCACATGGGAATGTTTGGGAGACCGACTTGATTCGGTAGAACGACTTCAATGGGCCTGGCGTATTATGAATTGTATGTCTGTTTCATTTTACTTTTGGGGCAGCGACGTATGAATACGTAATGCTCACAATAATCCGATTTTAAGATGCCTGTTTTTTATTGCAAGTTCATATTTTATTTTATTGTTTCGTCTTACAGAGTTGGTGACTTCAATTTAGATGTAGTTGTCCTTTCTATTTCCTTTAATGTTTTGCTGCGGGACTTTGTTTATTGACATGATCGGTTGTTATATTCTTGTACCATTCTAGTTTTTCTTTGAATTTTTTTCTATTTTAGACATCGACGAGTGCATGTTATCTCCAACCCTTTGCAACCAAACTTGTGTTAACACTGAAGGCAGATTTCACTGCGAATGTAATGATGGATTTTACCTACTTGGAGACGGTCACAATTGCTCAGGTATCATATATTTGTGACTTTCTTAACACGGATACTTTACAAGTATCTTTTTCACGGTACAAAAATGCTATAGTAGCAGTATAAAAGGCCAAAAAAAGATTTGTTAAAACGTTGGCGTTATAGGATACCTAGGTTGAAACCTACTTCAACTGTAGGCCTACTTATCCGTATGCTTATCCATGTTGACTATGTGCGTACGACTATTTTCTTTGTTTAAAGCTGTTTAATGTTGACTTAAATTTTGAAATAAATTGAACAACTGAATGCAATGCAACATTTTCCAGCTATACAGACCCGTTTATTTATCCCTGTATTTATAACATTTTTGGTTGGTTTAACTCTTTACTGACACCAGTGGTGGGATTCAGCCGGTTCGCACCGGTTTTATAGAACCGTCACACGAAATTTTATGAGATCAGCGAACCGGTTAGCATTACTGGTTACTGCCAATTGACTTTTTGTAACAAAACCGACTGAAAAATGTGACTTTTGTGGTAGAACTGGCTGACAAAAAACTTAATTCCACCACTGATTAACACCATTTATATTTAATATTGTACAGATATAGACGAGTGTGCAACATCTGATCATCACTGTGAACAGGTTTGTTTTAACGAGATTGGATTTCACACTTGCCATTGCTTCCCAGGCTACATACTCAATGCGGACAACGCAACTTGTTCAGGTATAGTGCAATGCAGAGCTGTAAGTCTGGCAGGGCTTTTCGGACCGGGTTCGGGCTTAGGTTTCTTAAAAAAGGGCCTGATTCGGGCGTGACTTTACACTCTGTGTCAGTTTGTTTGATAAATTTAACTAGCTTAGTAGCCACTTGCAGGACCTGACTTAATGTTAAACAGCCATAAAACGCCTTGTTCAAAACCAAATGTCTATTATTGTATTTGTGATTGTTGTCTTGGTCTTTCCTGAGACTTAAATGTATAGGCCTGCCAATCAAACTTTCGGGCCTAAACGGGCTTCTCAAAAACGATTCGGGTTCGGACCGGGTTCAGACTCCAATATCGGGCCCGTTTACAACTCTGGTGCAATGTTTTATTGAATTCAGCTTTAGAAACATCACTACTGTAAGTTAAAAAGCACAAAAGTTGAGAAGGTTAACATTATTTTCCTGTCGTACCCCATCTTCTTTTCCCAACACGAATGGTAAGTTTTTAGCCTACCCTTGACTTGTTCTACCAACGTCCCACCCTCAGTCGTGTTTAGCTACAATGCGCCAACCTCACTTCTTATGAGCCCAAGTCACATAACGCATTGTAATGACGGTGTAGCTGCCGCGCGTTCGGCTCTCTTTTACCAATTGTGCCTTTACGAAAACAAGGCAAAAGTTCGAAAACACCTCTCGAACTAACAACTTCAGGCCTTCCTGGGTTTGTTATTTATCGCCCTATTTCAAGAGTTTACAGCTCGTTTTATGCAATGGACGACAAGCGTAATAAAAATAATGACGTAACCCATTTCATTTTCGAGTTTTGAGTAAAGAAAAAGGCATACACAACAGGCATTTTAACCCCATATATATGTTTCTTCAAAACATAGTTTTCAGACGTGAAATAAACTATTGACAGCTAACACTTTGACTATCTTTTAATGTGTAATATGAAGCTATCTTCATGAACCACTAGGTGAGAACCACTGACCTAGCTGGTGGTGGTTATTTGGTTCACCAATATTACTTGATACCTTTTCAGACATTGAAGAGTGTGTTGCTGGTTCGTCTGGTTGTTCTGATGGTTGCAGGAATACAATTGGATCTTTTGAATGCTTTTGTGATGGTGGTTTCCTACTTGGTGATGATAACAGAACGTGTGAAGGTAAATGACTTATATTCTATACTTTTGGCACTTTTTTTCAAAGTAGCTTAACCAGTTGATTTGCAGATTTCAACGAATGCTCGATGAATAACGGTGGATGTCAACACATCTGCACTAATTCTAATGGATCTTACAGGTATAAGTGACATTTTGTATGTTTAGTTTAACTTGGAATATGTTTGGTTTGAAACGCTAAGATTCGAATCCTAAGTTGTTTAATTTGCACAAGATAATTAGTTAATTACGTTTAGAATTATATTTGCTAAAATAAACATCTAAATCTGAAGTAATTTAATTTTGTAAACTCTTATTCGTAAATAATGTTTAGTTACGCCCATTATTAAGTTGTTTAGATAATGAAAGTAATACAATGTTAATACGGCGTGGAAAATGGAATAGGGTGTTAAAGAATGGAGTGGCAGTTAAAACTATTTACTAGTATTTTATTCCATGGACTGGTATTTTAAACCCTAGGTTGGTACCTTAAACCATTAAGTTTCTTTTTAAACCATTAATTGGTATTTTAAACAATGGACTGGTGTTTTTAACCGTTTTTTGAACCATTAACTGGTATTTTAAACCATATACTGGTATTTGAAACCATGTACTGGTATTTGAAACCATGTACTGGTATTTAAAACCATAAACTGGTGTTTTAAACCATTAACTGGTAGTTTAAGTAATGGATTTGTAGTTAAACCATGACTGGTATTGAAAGCCACGGACTCGTATTTTAAACCATGCACTGGTACCTTAAACCATTATCTGGTATTTTAAACCATGTATTGATATTTTAAACCATACACTGGTATTTTGAACCATAGACTGGTATTTTAAACCATGTACTTGTGTTTTAAACCATTAACTGGTATTTTAAATGGTGGATTTGTAGTTTAAACCATGAACCGGCATTTTAAACCATGGACTGGTATTTTAAACTGTGCACTGGTATTTTCAAGTATGACTTTCCCAACTTAATTGTGGTTATTTTCACAGCTGTGGCTGCGACCCTGGCTTTGTGTTTGACGGACGCCACAACTGCACCGACATCAATGAGTGTGCAAATAACAACGGGGGTTGTAATCAGACTTGTATCAATTTTGATGGCTCTTACGATTGCGGTTGCCTTCCTACCTATAAACTGCTTGCTGACAACGAAACTTGCACACGTAACATTTGTTTAATATCATACTTTTTTTAATAGTTGGTTAGGTTCAAAAATATATGTATATATTAGAGAGGTAGAAATTAGGGCACCAAATGGCGCGGATTTCTTCTCAATCAAACCATACCTGAATATTTATAGCAGCTAGGTAGAAGTATATGCAAGAAATATGTGAAATAAATGTGTTTGTAGTTTATTAAGCTTAGTGATTAACACATTTAACTGAAAATAAGCTATTGCTGCCAGGCATAATATCAAGTTTATGGAGCTCTTGTGGCAATTGTATTTTTATTTCGACGTCCGACACAGGTCGCTTTCATCAGGATAAATAACACTGAATGCGCGTAGTGCAATCCAGGATAACAAAATGTCACAAGGCAATTAAAACATTTCTCGATAACGAATGAATTATTTGGTTTTCATGTTAGGACAAAAAATGATGACCAAATAGTAAGACCTGTTTTGATTACCTATTGAGTTTCTATGAGTATGACACCCAATGGAATATTATGCGATAAACTACAGTACACAATAAAACAAACAAAATTACATTTCAGTTTGTCCAACTTGTGATGATTATCGACAAATCACAGTGGATGTCACCGAGAACAATCGTCTCGCGGAAATTGCTCGGCAGTTGCGAGATAGAAATCAGGCTCTTAGTGCACAGGTAATTTAATCTTGTTTGCCTTTTTTTGTTCAAACCAAGACATTGAACTTTAGCCGAGTGTAACTAAAAAAATTCAAAGTTACTTTTAAAACACAAGTCAGGATTAAGACACTTCAAACAGACCAGCGATTCCCAACCTGTGGGTCGCGACCTCAATTGGGGGCGCCTGAGAATTTGCCTGAGGTCGCTTTAGGCAGTTGCTCCCAACTGGTTTTAAGCCATGGACAACTAGGCCCAAGAAAATAAACTCAAGAACGTCTTGTTTGTCGAAAAAAATATATTCGGTTTTAATAGCCTATTTAGCCTACCAATTTTATCCTTGTGGTCACCGCAACTTAAGCAAATGTAATCAAGGGGCCACTGCACCAGAAAGGTTGTGAACCGCTGGTATATACAAACCCCAAATCAACCATTATTGTAAAAAAACATATTTGATTTTGAAATTTTCTGTGTTTTACGAAGTTAAAACATCCGCAAAAGATTTACAAAACAAACTATATAACTTAGTACCACTTGTAGACTTGTTCTGCGACAACTGCAAGCTTAAGTACAATGTCCGGGTTAAAATAATATGCTTTTAGGCATCAATCAATTAAACTTGTTTAAAATCTTAGATCACAAGTCTTACATCGAGAATTCAATGGTTGGAAGCTCATATCAGCAGTACACGAGAGTTGCCTCCCCCGGATGCAACTAAATAAACTCAACTCAATTTCTAAAAATTGCATTCATTCATTACTCGCAATCGCTCCTATTTCATCAACAATAAACCATATCCATTCATAGCGTTTGTTTCCAACCGAAATGTAGACTGTAATTAACCTGCGAACGGGTTGCTTCAGTCTCGGGCGCTTTTATTGCCCTTTTAAAATGTTTTGATGATTGGAGCGTGTGAAACTATCAACTAATGTCTTAGGGCTTCAATATGGAATTAGGTTGTTCATGACACTGGTAGAAGGTAGTGATGGGACGATACCAGGTTTTGAAGCGAGTACCGATACCGAGTACGAGTACCACATGTATATACCTTCGATACCGAGTACCGAGTACGATTACCGAGTACTTAAGTACATTGTTGTACTTAGTTATAAATCACTGGCTAATTTATCTACCATAGTCGGGCTACAGGTGCACACACGCACATGCGGAAAAATGTAATCTCCACACGATAGCGAAAAAAATATACGTAACCGGGCGGAACTTTTTCCCGATTTTGTGTTGTCCAAAGCAAATTTGGCATAAAGTTGCCTGTGTTTTTGTGTTGTAAACCGACCTTCGGTACTCGCGTGTTGGTATCGAAAACAGGGACAAAATATTTCGATACCGAGTACGAGTATCGATACCACTGAAATCGTTCGATACCATCGATACCGAGTACCGAGTACCGGGTACCCGTCCCATCACTACTAGAAGGTGATTCTGCGGGTCTGGTCTGCAAATGCAAATGGTACCGTAAGCCAAAATTTAGTTCCCCAGAAAAAAGATTTAAAAACAGTGAAATAAAAATGGTGTTGTTTATAAATATGTTAGTTGTTAAGTATTTCTTCACAGGAAGTATAATGGATTTATTGATAATTTACGTTTGTATTTTTTTTTGTACTGCTACTTTATTTTTTTAAATCTTGGGGATGTAAAAACGCAAAATCTTTTACGGTGCTTTCCCTGTGTTAATACCACGCGTATGACTTCACGTTTAGAAGTTTCTGCTTATTTTGCCTGCGGTTGTTTTGCAAACGACTTGCAAATTTGTTTTAGAATTAGATTGTTTTTTCGTGTTGAGCCAAAGAAATATCACAGATACATTTTGACTTCATGATAGATAACGCCCAATATAGCGTTTCCGTAGTGAATATTTATATTTAATGAATTTTGCAATGAAATTGAATTCGCTTTGTGCAAGATTGAACCTGGCACGAAAACTATCGAGTGGTTGTTATCAATCTCATTCTGCATCAGCCCTTCTGCAGTCACAAGTGTTGCAAAATACCTCCAGCCGTTCAGTTAAGTACTGGTCTCCATTCAAAGATGATGAGGCATATGATATATGGAGTGAAAAACAGGATGGCCCAATTCTTCTGCCACAAGGTACTGTTTGTTATTAGTTTGTTTGTTTGTTTTATTTTTATCTTTATTAAGAGGGCAACACGTGTATGGGTTAGCTCACAGTCGAGTCTGCAAGGCAGAGTATGGCAGCTGCAAGTATAAGTAGTAGTTTTATAATAAGGTTGCACGCCAATTTTCTCATTGCATATGGAAATATAGCATAAGTTAAGAAACATAAATTCATAACTGGGATCAACCCTGAAGCAGACCAGCGATCATGGCACACTCATGTATAAATCAAAGTAAGCCAGGCTGATTTGGTAACACCTGTAATGGACTTGACTTACTGTAATTTAGCATAAAGTACTGCCTGTTCTGATCTATCGCTTGTGTCGTACTCGGTATAATTGGCCCCCTGACTTGGGAACATTTTAAAAAGTTGTTTGTTGCCTACAAGACTATCGCTAAATCTATTTCTGCAGCTCAAATAAACATTCTTTATGTTGGATTTTATTTTCTGGTAACTGCTAACTATTTAGTTTATTCATCAGTAACCTCAACTTTACTTATTTGGTGTATGTATGAATTGTAAATAGTAAAAAATTTTTTTACAGACAGTGATTTAAAAAATATATTTGCAGGCAATCAATGTGAATACTTCATTATTGGTGGTGGTATAATGGGACAAGCAATGGCCTACAATTTGTGGAGAAGGATTGAAAGGGTTTCAGTTCTCAAAGCGAAAAAGGAATACGGAGCAAAAATAGTCATTTGTGAAAAGGACCCCACAGTGAGTAGTTTATTGTTTCATGTTAAGTAATTAAATACACATTGAAATGAATATATTCATACTGGGATCAGCCCTGAAGCAACAATGCAGACCAGTGGTCATGGCATACTTATCGATAAATCATAGTTCGCCAGGCCTATTAAAGGCGTTATACCGAATCTCCCCGGTGCCTTCGAAAACAGCAGGCCTGCTTGGTGCGCTTAGTCCGCTAGATACTGTTAGGGTTAGGGTTTAGGGTTTTAAGTTTGGGGTATGTGTTAGGACTATCGTAACACTTTTCCAGCATTATTTGCGTGTTTTTAACGTTCACTGGAGTATTTACGATTTGTCGCAAAAAAGCAGGACAGCTGCAGTATTTTCGAGTTACGTCGTAACTGTTATGAGTTTAATCGCACCAAAGAGAGTTACCTGCACTATTTTTAAGTTACGTTGCACGAAAAAAGGTTACCAAGCGGAGTACCAAGCGCACCTAGGGTACCTGTAGTATTCGAAGGCACCCAATCTCCCAAGCATTTTCATATGGCAAGGCACTAGATTTTTCTAGTCTGTGTCTGGCCATATGTGAATGCTCGGGAGACCAACTAATTCTGTATGACGCCTTTAATAGGCCTGGCGTATCATGATTCACATTAAAATGGTTTCCAAATAATTACTGCACTTTCTTCAACAATCTTCTTATTGAGCATTAAAACGTCAGAATAACAAATGTCTAAAACAGGATCAGGTAAAAAAAGTTGACTCTACTATTCAACAATTATTTGACCAGGTTTTTCACATTTTCCGACTCAACTTATTTTAAGTAATCTGGATCCAAATTAAGCTAAAAAACAAAACCTTTTTGTCGCCTTTGCACAAAAAGTTAGTGTCGCCAAATAAATCTTGACTCTGACTCTACAAGCCTGGTCCAAAAATATAACTCCTTAACTCAAGCTTATTGTTTAGATGTGTACATCATCAACAGCTTTATCAGTTGGTGGCATTCGTTCTCAATTTTCACATCCATCAAACATTCAGTTGTCAATGGAGTCTGCACACTTTATAGATGATATAAAAGTTGTAAGTTATGTTGCTGAAATATGTTCCCAAAATTAAATACAAATTGACAACCATTAATCTCCTACTGGTTACTGCAAACTGATTTGGCCTGGGAAACTTTAAAGTGAAATAAATCGAATCCTTAGATGTGGTCATTTGCAACTTCCAATATTTTACGCACATATTTACTGTAAAAAATAACAGATAATTTCTGTTTAAGTCAAAATATAAACTTTAAAGTTTTCCAATAACTGATTTTGTTCCAATGAACTTGCTTTTAAAAAATTAGTAATTAGCTAATAAAACTGATAACTTTTGTAACAGGGTCTTAGCAAATTAATATAAATACAGTAAGCGTTAATTAATCAAGACCAGTTTAGACCAAAAATTTGTCTGTATCAGGCAAAGATCCTGCTTAATTGATGCTGATTAGTTAAGCTATAACACAATACAAACTATTTGTACCCCAAGTTTTTTCCGAATTAAGCCAAGATCCGGATTAACCAAGATTTACTGTAGTCTTGTGTTTCTGGAGAATGATTTTTCAGAACAGTATTGTTATTGCTCACCACAGTTGAAATTGAAATAAAAAATAAGCTTTTGGGGGAGGTTGGTAATATAGTAATTACTCAAACCATATTTTTACAGCATTTAAGTACTGTAGACAATCCAGATCCAGACATCCAGTTTCAACGGCAAGGTTATTTGATGCTTGCCACTCCAGAGGGTTCTTCCCAACTGATGCAAAACTACCAAGTACAAGTGTAATGATATAAACCACTTTTATTTTCATTCACTAGTATTGCACAAGTGCACACTGTTCGACCTATCTGGTGTCATCAGTGCAGCTAGTGACAAAAGTTACAACGAAAACATGATGGAAAAGGACAATACAGCCTATTACTTGTTCTCAGCTGCACTGATGAGACCTTGTAGTTTAAAACAGTGTGCACTGTCTGTAGCTTATCATTTATTAGCTGGATCTAAAATGAATTGCACACTATTAGTACTCTATTAGCATACACATGTGTGGGGGGACCTATTCATTTTTTTTTTTTGCAAAACAATGATGGTATTGCATGCTAGATAAAACATATACACAGTACTCTGTGTAAGTATGTGATACCAATAGACTTAATATTGTTCATAGTGATACTGGAGCAAAGGTGATGTTAATGACACAGGAACAGCTGAAGGAGATGTTCCCATGGATAAATGTGGAGGGAATTGAACTGGCAACTTATGGTCTTGAACATGAGGGCTGGTTTGATCCAAGTTTACTCCACCAGTCATTTAAGGTATGCAAACTTAGATCCGTAAGACATTGGGTTAATATGTCTAAATGATTAGTTTCAAGAACATGTAAATATTTTATTTCAATTTTTTTCAATTAAAAATGATTATTTTTTAACCAATTAATTGATTGTCTAGTAATACTCTGTTTTCTAAATTCAGACAATTTCTGTAAATAGAGAGGACTTGCAAAAATACTAAATCTTAAATTTCTAAAATTCGAACGAAAGAAACATAACACATTAATGAGCAGAAACAAACAAAAAATATATGGTTTAAAAGTTAATAGTTTGGGGTAAATATTGAATAGGAAATACTCAAGCATCTACTTGTTTTAGTACATTATTACTTAATTTTTGCTGCCACTTATGCCACCGAATAATGGATTGCTAGTAACATAACCCACGTTGGTTGGTGAAATATGGTTGTGTATATTTAAGATGAACAAGAAAAACAGTTTTTACTTTGCAAGTTGAAATAAACAATAATGTGGCATAAACCTGGGGGAAAACACAAAAAATCTGAGTGCTTTAACTTAATCCTTTAAAACCTGGGTTAAACATAATTCTAAAACTTTTTACAAATGTGTTTCAGTGCAAAAATCCTACTCTTGGGATCCAAAGCCTTAAAGGTGAAGTGGTTGGATTTAAAAAGGAAATTTATGACAGGAACCATCCAGACAAACAACTGACGATGGTTTTACCTGACGGCAGTGTTTGCCATCCAGACGATCGCGTAGTGGGTGTCTATGTAAGCAAACTTGTTTACTTTGTACAAGTTGGACATGTTTTTTCACAGCAGTAAACAACTTATTTGATCTTGCACATATTTTGCTTGTTTATTGCAAATTCCTAACTTTTTTGCCATGCTTTAGTTGTAAAAATAGTTTAGGGTGCAGCTGCTTCAATTTCTGACAGTTTATACCCTATATTTGTTTTTACATTCGCATATTTGTAATTGTGAGAGTTGTTGTAGCCCTTTCAGTGTTTTGTATTTTGCTGCATAGATTCTGTGTGCATAATTAAAACTCTAAACCAGGGGTCGGCAACCTTTGAGGCAACATATGCCAATTTACTTGTTGTTTCCATGTGTTGATGACCTCACATAACAACGTTTTTCTAAATAACAGTGGTTAGTGCCAGCAGATATCAATAATAATGAGAAAGCAGAGTGTTTTGTGCATGTAAGGCTGAATTTTAAGAAAATAGCATGATAAAAACTATAAACAAGCAGGTTAATTTGTTACTTCAATATAAATGTTGTGGTTCCGCTTCATGTACTGTCCTTCAGGCAGTATTCGCGTACGCGCATTCCACAGTCACGTGATTCGTTAATTGTACCGCATTCATTACTATTTTGCTTGTGGTGATTACTATTCGTGTGTGCTATGTAAATTGCCAATTATCCAAGCTATAAATGCTTGTTTCATTTATTCGTTAATCATTCTATTTTACTCTTCGAGCGAACAATACAAAGAAATACAACAGAGTTAATTGGCGACGAGGACGGGATCTACCAACTGAACAAGTTGTACGCAGTTTGGTATCGAAGATAGTTCTTTCGAAGATGGAGAAAATTGCAAAGCTGATGCAAGAACAACTACAAGAGCAGCAAAGACGCCACGATGAAGAAATGAAGCTAATTCTCGCCTTAGTTGAGAAAGCCGGTTCCAGTCAAAACGCTGCACCTTCCGTTGCTACGCCAAGCTTTGCCTCATTCGACTCAACATCGGAGCTGTGGGACGACTACTGGTCGAGGTTTACAACGTTTATACAAGCACATGCTGTACCAGAAACGAGGATGGCTCAAGTTTTTCTCACCAATCAAACCCCTGTGACGTACAAGCTTCTATCCAATCTGGCTGGTCAAAGCTCTCCAGTCAAGACTGTGAACGATCTTTCAATCAAAGAAATTGAAGGTTTTATGAAGGAACAGTTCGATCCGAAAAGGTTTGTTATTCGGGAACGCTTTAAGTTTTGGAGCAACATGCAACGCAAGCCCGGGGAAACAGTGCAAGAGTTAGCTGCACGCATTCGTCACGATGCAGGCACGTGCGATTTTCCTTCAATTAAAGACCCGCTGGACGAAAAGAAAGGTTTTAGTACGTCCACACCTACAATTGACAAGTTTAGAAAGAATACAACTTGTTACCGATGTGGAAAACCTGATCACCTGGCACCCGATTGCCGCTATAAAAGAGCCACATGCAAATTCTGTAAACGTATAGGCCATTTGGAAAGTGTTTGCAGAAAGAAACAGGCGTCTGTTTCGCCTGTTCAACATGTGAATTCACTACTTTCGATGAAGCCAGAAGCAGATTTCAGTCCGAAACTCGATGTAACCGTTAGCATAAACGGCAAAACTTGTCGGTTAGAGGTTGACACAGCAACAAGCGGAAATTTCATTTCAGTCAATTTCTGGAAGAAAATTGGGAAACCGAGTTTGAAGGAAACCAATCAGCGTTTCAACTCTGCAACGGAACATCTGGTACCGATACTGGGCGCATTCGAAGCTAAAGTCAAACACAGGACAACCACATGTAGTCTTACGATGTTTGTCTCCGAAATGCCGCATTTAAATTTACTTGGTCGATGCGGAATCGAGGCGTTGCGCATATCATTGGACAAGTTACTTTATCGTACCGACGATAAGGTAAACGTATTATCTGACGCCAGCAACCAAGCAGACGAATCATTACAACGTGCTTGCAAAAAGCTTTGCGAGGAATATCCAGATCTTTTCAAGGAAGATTTGGGGTGTTTGAAGGATTTTGCACTAGAAGTAAAATTCACTAACGACGTAAAGCCCATTTTCTGCAAGCCAAGACCTGTTCCATTTGCTCTACAGGATGACGTAAATCAAGCATACGATGCTGGCATCGCAAAAGGTATTTGGACTCCGGCGAAATTTAACGAGTGGGGAACACCAGTAGTTCCTATACGAAAGTCACCACTTCCCGGACAAACCAAAGCCAAGATTCGAGTTTGCGGAGACTATTCTGTAACAGTTAACCCGCAGTTATCTACACACCGCCATCCACTTCCTCTTCCAGAAGACTTGATGCGCAAGTTGCGTGGTGGTTACGGTTTTACAAAGATTGATTTAGCTGACGCCTACAACCAAATCCGGTTGGGACCAGAGAGCCGAAAGCGACTAGCTATTAGTACACACCGTGGTGTGCTACTGCAAAATGTTTTACCATTCGGTATAACACCTGCTCCTGGTTATTTTCAATCAATCATGGAAGAGATTACAAGCGATCTACAAGGTGTTACAGTTTATCTCGATGATCTTTTAGTTAGCGGATCAACGGCTGAAGAGCATGTTTACAATCTTCGCCAACTTCTTGAACGGCTTAACGACAAAGGTCTACGCTGTCGTTTAGAAAAATGTAAATTCGCGCTACCACAAGTGGAATACTTCGGTCATATTTTGTCAAAAGATGGCATTTCCAAAGGATCGAAGGTGGATGCCGTTATAAATATGTCATCACCAAAAGATGTGTCAAGCTTACGTTCTTTCCTTGGTTCTGTTCAATTCTACAGCAAGTTTCTGCCATCACAATTTTCTAGCGTTGCAGAACCACTGTACAGACTTACCCGGTCAAACATTGCATGGGAATGGGGTCCTAACGAGCAAGCTGCATTTTGCAAAATGAAAGAATTGCTGTCAGCTGATACAGTTCTGACACATTTTGACCCTACTTTACCTATTGGCATTTCCTGCGATGCATCAAATGTTGGAATCGGAGCAGTTTTGTTTCACCGCTATCAAGATGGAAGCGAGAGACCAATTGCCAACGTATCCAAATCACTAACTAAAAGCCAGCGCAACTACAGCCAAATTCAGAAAGAGGCTCTCGCTATAATCTTTGCGCTGAAGAAATTCTATCAATATATATATGGTGGGAAATTTATTCTACTGACAGACCACAGGCCACTGCTGGCATTATTCTGTCCTAATAAAGCTACGCCTGCTCTAGCTGCAAATCGCTTAGCAAGGTGGGCACTTTTTCTTGGCCAATTTCAATACGCCATTGAATATCGAAAGACATCGCAACATCAAAATGCCGATGCACTCAGTCGGTTACCAGTTGGTGAGGATGCTGACTTCGACAGGGAGGAAAGTGCACATGACACCGACACTGTTTGTGCAATCACCAGTCTTAGTTTACAAGTGCAACCCACCGATTCGGCGTTACTACGAAAGGAAAGTGGAAAAGATCCAACCTTATCCAAAGTCATGCGTTTTACGAGAGAAGGTTGGCCATCTACTATTGCATACAACGATCCAGTTGCAAAGTTTCGCAAGGTTATGGATTCGTTGAGCACCAGTTATGGGTGTCTACTGTATGGTTCACGATTGGTTATACCAGAATCACTTTGTTCTGCTGTTCTCCAGATCCTTCATCAAGGACATTTTGGGATTCAACGAATGAAGCAACTGGCAAGAACTGCAGTCTATTGGCCAAATATCGATGACGACATTACTGTTCTTTGCCACAAGTGCCAGACTTGTGCTGAACATCAAAAAGCTCCGCCAAAGGCACCTGTACATCCGTGGATGATGCCGGAAAAGCCATGGAGTCGCTTACACATCGATCACGCAGTTAACTTTCTGGGAAGTAACTGGCTTGTGATGATAGATGCTCACTCAAAATACCCGTGTATACACCAAACGCAATCTATGTCATCGAGAACAACTATGGAGTTGTTGGAACAAGATTTTGCCCATTTCGGTTACCCTCATACTATTGTTTCCGATAATGCGCAAGCTTTTATGTCTGCCGAATTTCAAGACTTCTGTAAACAAAGGGGCATCGTTCATCTGACCGGAGCTCCATACTTTCCTGCTACAAATGGCGCTGCAGAACGATTAGTGCAAACTTTCAAAAAGGCACTTAAGAAGTCTTCTAAACCTCCTAAAGAAGCGTTGCAAGAGTTTCTACTGCAATACAGGCGTATTCCAAACGCCAGTGGATTTTCCCCAAGTGAACTACTTAACGGCAGACAAATTCGGGCGAAAATAGATACTCTGTTGCCTTCGCCAGCACACCTGATGCAACGTAAGCAAGTGCAAGCAACACGAAAACCCGTGAACATCACTTCTTTCAACATTGGAGACCCATGTTACGCTTTGTATCTTGGTCCAAGACGTACCAAGGATGCTCGCTGGGTTCCTGCCACGATTATTAAACTGTGTGGAAGTCGTACCTTTCATGTTAAAGTTCTTCCACGTGGTCCAATTTGGAGACGCCATATCGACCAACTACGCGCTCGATACGCGTCCGACGAGGATTTGGAACCGGGAGCGGGAGAAAGTATTCCGCAGGCTCCTACTGCTGGTGCATATTCAGACATGACACTGAATCGTAGCTCTCCTTCATTCGGTCCCGACAATCCACGACGAACTAAGAGGTCGCGTAAACCTCCCGAGCGATTTCACTTCTAATCTGAGGGGGATTCTGATCTTCGAAGGGGAGGTGTTGTGGTTCCGCTTCATGTACTGTCCTTCAGGCAGTATTCGCGTACGCGCATTCCACAGTCACGTGATTCGTTAATTGTACCGCATTCATTACTATTTTGCTTGTGGTGATTACTATTCGTGTGTGCTATGTAAATTGCCAATTATCCAAGCTATAAATGCTTGTTTCATTTATTCGTTAATCATTCTATTTTACTCTTCGAGCGAACAATACAAAGAAATACAACAATAAACATGCAAATCGGTTGACATGCCATGAAAAACCACCTAGCATGCCAACCTTGGCATGCATGCCGGGGGTTGCCGACCCTTGCTCTAAACAATGCAAAACACAATACTATGAATACAGCTTTCTAATTTGTGTCATATACAGAGCACATTTCTATGTAAATGCTATATCCTTTTAATACTCTTTATAGGTAAAACATCCTGACCATGACAAACCAGTGCATGTAAAGGCTGCACATTTTATCAACTGCGCTGGACCTCTATCCGGAAAAGTGGCTGAATTATGTGGAATAGGAACAGACAATCCAGATGTACATCCCTTGCTCAAAGTCAAGGTTTGTAAATAATGTGTGTCGCAGAAATGACAAGTAAAGTGAAGATATTTAGTAATAATTAACTTTAACCAAAATCTGTGTTTTTCACAATTCATTTTGTAGCAATTTTTGACATTATTTGCGAATTGGTCAAGTTTATCTTTTGAAGTAACCGTACTTTGCATTATACATTATGTTGTTTTTCGTGCTGCCTAATGTCATATCATTGCACAGCTATGTCTGGACTGGTGGTTGTTTTAGGTTAAATATAGTGCGCTGACTCAATAAATGCTAAACACAACATCACTATACTCACAAGGTTGTTGGTTCTAATCCCGTCTTAGTTTTTTATATTTTCATGACAAAAAACTTTAATGTCGTTTTTTTTTTCAAAAACGTAATAATAGGTTGAACTATTTAAATTACTGACTCATTAATGGAAAAAAACATTCGTCCCAATAGGTTTTGATTGAAGGGTAAAGTGGAATAAACATAAGAGTTTGATTCCCTTGTATGTAGCTGGCATGTGAAGCATATGAGGCAGTAAAAGTGCTTGTGATTTGAATTCAAGCGGGTTTACCACTGAGCCTGTGTAGCTCTGTTTGTAGAGTGCAAGTCTTAGAAAGTCCCCAGTCGTGGGTTTAAATCCCACCATGTTCTACATTTTTAGGGCGGATCCCAGTACCGAATGTACGTTCATTTTAGCTAACAAGAAAACTTTGTGCCATGTTGCTTAAAATTACATTTATTGACTTGTGCAGTTGCCAGTTGAAAGAAGGAAACGATATGTTTATGTCGTACATTGTCCTGATGCTCCCATGTTTGATTTTCCATTTTTTGTCGATCCATCTGGATTTTGGATAAGAAGAGAGGGCTTTGGTGGAAAATATGTGTGTGGGGCATCACCTACTACTGAGGTTTGTTTGTTAAAATCCTATTTGTAAAAAAAATTATGCCTGAATATACTATTATTGGATAGTATAGCTTTTCTTGGACATTCACTTGCTTTTATAAATGTAAACCAACGCTTCTTCTGGGGTTTATGCCCAGTTGTGGCATCAAACAGGTTTGGAAAGGCATGGCTTTTCAGCCTGTTACTACCAACAAACTGGAGTTCTGTTGGTGGCTGCATAAGCTTATACAGCCAATCTCTTGTCACCAGCTGCACTGATGAGACCTTATAGAAATATTGTGAAAAAAATTTAAAAAAATATTGTGCTCGGTCTGCAGCTTAAATTACACTTTATGTAAACGTTTATTTGTCTTTGTGTTCTTCTTGGTCACCGAAAATCAATTACTCAGTCATATATTTCTAAATTGAACTAAACCGATTTTACTGTTAGGCTGATGAGCCTGACACGGCTGATTTGGAGGTCGATTACCAATATTTCGATGAATACATTTGGCCAAGACTTGCTAAAAGAATTCCAGCATTTGAAAATCTAAAGGTTTGAAAGGAATTTTGAAGTATCTACTCACTTTTCAACACACTCCTGCATATTAGTATTTTTTATCGATTGGGCTTCACTTTGTTAAAAAGTATAAAGCTTTTAAGGTTTCCAATGTTTCTAAACAAATTTTTGATTAAATACTAAAAAAACAGATAATTTGTATGCAGCAAATAAATAATACTGAAAGCATATTGGTAATAATTCTTATGACTAGTTCGTTTTGTTTAGGTCAATAGAATAACTTTTTTCTCAAGCTACTTTATAAACTATGTATCTAGTGTATATTTTTCATTTCCAAAAATATAAATATGTTTTTAATTTTGCCCTCAGGTCACATCTGCTTGGGCAGGTTATTATGATTTCAACACATTTGATGAGAATGGAATTATTGGTTCACATCCAATTTACAACAACATGTGGTTTCTCACTGGCTTCAGGTTCATTGTACAATACTGCTATTGTATTTAAGAAAACATAATTTTTTATTTATTTTTTATATTTATTTTTTTGGTGTGTGGTACCACAGATGTGCTGAATCCAAGTTTGCATTAAACCTCCCAAAAATTAGATCTACATTTTATCTTTGTAGTGGACATGGCATCCAGCAAGCCTATGGGGCCTCGTACATGCTTTCAGAGCAGATGATCAACTATAAGAATATGCCTGCCCTGGAACCAATGGGTTTTATGAGATTGGTTAATAATCATCCTATGGTGGAAATCAACTGCATTTGATAAGAAAACGTTTGATTGGTGTTGATTTTAATTCCCACACAAGATCACAATGGCTGCGTTGTATTGGACAAGCTTAAAATAGTCTTGCTTCATATACTGGTGAATAGTTGGCAAAACTTTATTTTTTTCCTAAATGGTTGTACTAGATTTTGTCTCAACATTTTTCTTTGCAAAAATTAAGTAAAAATATCTGAGTGATACACACTAGGTCTGACTGAGCATGGTAAAGAATTTTAAGAAACCATTCTATTGCTTGTAGTTTGTTACAAAACCTTATGGTTTTAAAGAACAATTGTGTTTTTGTTGATTGCTCAAAAGACTATTCTTTTTTAATGGTATTAAGTTTTGTGTTTTTCTTTTTACCACCTCAAACATCACACAACTGCAAAGTGTAGGTTACAACATTCATGTAAAAAAATTGTTTTATACAGTTCTATTCATATTCACACTTGCTTTCTAGTTAAGGAGTGTTGTTTTTATTTTTCACTGGACACAGCTTAGTGTGGCTTCACGAATTGATTTTGAAATGTTGAACTTTCTCAAAAAATGTAAATAGATAATTGTTCATGGTTAAGGGTGCCCATGGTGGTGAACTATGTATGCTGTATCAATTCAATTATAGTGCATTGGTTTTAGTTTGTTTACATGTGTTTGTGCCATAAACTATGCAAGAAAGTTTTTCTTCTGGTATTACATGTCAAGCTATAAATACTACAGAATCTGATTGTCAATTTATAAGCTTGTCTCTAGATCTTTGCAACATAAGTTCATTTCTTGGTCAATCGTTGATATAAGACTATTGAGTAACATTTTAAAGCTTCAATCGTCCCAAGCTTTCTCCCTGGCCTGTAACTAGTTTTTGATATAGAAACAAACCGCTATGTGTTCTTTCACCAGAGCGGACTCAACTAGACCCTGTCTTTTTGGTCAAAAGTGCGAACATTTGATTTTAAACTTTTGGAAGGATATAAAAAACGTTGGTATTAACTTGTGTAGAAGATGTACATTTGTCATATCATACTTCAATGTTAGGTGCATAGCTGTTTAAAACTCACTTAACATTCTGCCTCACAATAAACACAAATTCTGCAAACTGTGTTTTTTTGGCAATGTTTTGAAAGTCTTTTATTTTGGCCAATTTACATATCAAACACAAAGCGAAAAAAGAACATCCGAAAAACGAATTTTCTATGCAAGGAGAGTTATAAAGCACACACAAATAAAGTTGTAACCATATTGCAATCTATCATTTCTCTTCAGGAACTTGCAACCTAGTTCAGTCCACAAGCACCAGAGGTATTCATAACAATGTTACATTGTATTAGCAGTTGCAGGCATTTGATCTCATAAATATGATTTGCAAATCATTAGGATAAAATATTTTGACACACAAGTTATTGCACTACTCATTTGCTACTTGGTTGAGGAGGTTGAAATAAGCCCCCACCACTTTGTTTAGCAGCAGCCCGAGATGGAGAAAATCCTAGAAGTTTTTGAATATTCTGAAAATAGAAATATTTTAAAAAAGTTATTAAAATTTTGTTTAATGAAAGTAGTTTGGCAACCGTTTGCATAGGGATGGGCCAAGTCGAGGCACTTGGTACCGAGCATTGCCGTTTTAATGCTCAGTCGAGCAGTTGCATAAACTTGCATTAAACCTCCAAAAATTATAACATTTGCATATTTTTAAATGGTGACAAAGGGCGTACTTCTGGAGCCTGTACAGCTTAATACACCACTGTGACATAAGGGACTTCGGAAAGCTACAAATCTAGTGTAAAATTTGAAACATTTTTGACGTCACATTGAGCGTGTTCAGCCGAGAATTAACGTGAGATGCTCGGTGTTCGACCAAGAGAACATTTGCAGTTGTAGTGAATTCCTACGATTGCATTTACCTGTCTAATTGACATGGTGCTGAGGATGTACAAAAATATAAATGAACAATCAGTGAAATCATCCCCCATCAATCCACGATGTGATATACCTTGAAACAAACTGATTGGAAGAAAGGGCAATTTTGCAACAACTTTTCCTTCAAACCTAAATAACAAAAAACAGTACAAACTTAAAATTGTGTTGTTGAATTCAATACAAACAATACAGCTACTAGTCTACTGTTCTTTTTATAAAAGCATCAGTATGCTCAGATAAGAACCAAGCAGTAATATGAGATGCTTGTGTACACATTATATATAATTCAAGGTTCGGCTTATTCTAAGGGATCATGTTCAAACACAAAAGCACACAAGACTCTGTAGAGAGCTTTTTAGATCATTAAAGTCAAAACCAGATTTTAGTTTTTTTGGTTGTACATTTAAGGTTTAGAAAAAAAATTAGAAAATTTCATAAATCTGCCCTACAAAATTACATTTCTATGAAAACTTACACTGAACTGAGAGTTCCCAGTAAAGCGGTAAAGCAAAATCCTATTGCAAACATTGATTTCATCCGAACAGCAGATAAATCTCGACTGTTGCTTTTCAATTTTTCTTCTTCAATGTTTAATCGTCGTTTCTGATTTTTGTTCGCAGCTGCTTCACCCATGGCCTCTTTCCGTTTTTCCACTGCAATAACCAAGCAATATATATTTTATCTGGTATAAGTTTTTTTTGTAGCATTAAAGTTACTTTGTTTTTTGCAAACATTTCACTGTTTCAAAATAAAAACAGACACAACAAACATACAAATATAATGCATTGTGACCCAGTTTCTACTATAGTTTATGCCCAGTTGTGGCATCGAACAGAATGGGTAAGGCATGTTTTTTAGCCTGTTACTCCCAACAAACTGGAGTGTCGTGGGGGCGACACTAGCAATATGGTCTATCTCTTGTCACACACTGCACCGATGAGATCTTATAGGTCAAAACAGTGTGCACTATCTGCAGCTTATATATAGTGCATCCTAATTAAACTTTACTTCAAACACTTAAGATAATATAAAAATGTTTCTAAATTGCATGGTACAACTCGCGCTTATTTTATATACTTACGCTTTTTGCTTTGTCTCTCAACCTCTTGCTTTAGCTTCTGAAACTTTTCTGTTCTGTATACCATAAGCCATGTTAGTCCTAAAATCACAGAAATTATAACAGTGAATTTTAAAGGATAAAATTATTGCAAAAAATCACCTACCTTCAGCAAGCAGTGCTGTTATGACTGATATAAATACAATCAACAGCCCATCAGCTAACATTTTAATACACTAACTTAAAGTATCTACACACCTAGCAATAAAATTCATTCAAAAACACAACAAAGTAATTTGGTTGTTCAAAAACCATTTCATGTAACAAATTATAAAATGTTGCCAATTAGACACCATTATTAAACCAATAAAATCTGACAAAAATTCAACTCAACTAGCGTGCACGAAAAACACCAACCACACTTTTAAGTACTGTGAAGCAAATAATAATGTATATCATAAACCAAACAAACAGCCTTTTATTCAGTTAACGCCAATACCGGAAATAAATTGAATTCTGTAATCTCTACTGTGGATAATATTGTAACAGAAAAAAAAACATTAATCTAAATCTTCAACAGTCATTGATGTAACAGGACTTGAGACATCAGCAGGTTTTTCACTTTCATCGTCAAATAATGTTTGCATAAAGTTGTCCAAAAATCCTCCTTTACCCTTTTTAGAAGAAGGAGCTACCCCAAAATAGTGCTGTGCGATTTTTTCCAAATACTCCACATAGAGCAAATCTCTTTGCAAAACAACCTGGTACTTATCACACAAAATCTCAAACACTACAACTCTTCCATCCTTTACAGCCACCAAAAGAAAAAACACAAAGTTCATTAAAGGATATTTGTAAGGCGGGCCAGACAATGCTTGGGGATGATGCTTAACGTATGAATGAAAACAATCGTTTGCTGCTTGGGCCCGCTGTATGCACAACAACTGTAAAACAGCTTGGGTTATAAACATATCAACCTCGCCAGGTAGTCCGTGAGCATGGGCAAACTCTTGAAGCATGATGCCGAACTCTTTCCCAGCATCAGAATAAAGGAAATGTTGCCTTGCTTCATCAAACATGTTTCTTTTCCAGTAGTTTGTGGCAAAAATTTCCCTGATTTCTTTATTTCCAGTTTTTGGAGTACTAACACAAGTGGATGACCACACAATTATTCTTGAAGTAAATGCTTCCAGTTCACTTAAAGTGCTGGGCATGTTTTCTTGAATTTTTCGGATAATTTCAACGTCCGCATTTTGGACTTCATTTACATGCTTCTCCAAAGATTCAACGTAGAGCAAACTTAAATGTGCCGCACTACCGGGCTGTCCTTTTTCAAACAAGTATAATGCACCACTGCTTACAAGGTTCCTTGCTTCTTGAAAACACTTTTTGGAGTTGTATCGATAGTAAAGTGTTGTGTACAACTGGTGTGTTTCATAAAAATTTTCAGCTTCTTTGCTTTTCTTTAGTTTTTCCTCAATCCTCTTAATTGCACCTCCAGTAATACTCATTGTTCTTCTTGATCAACAAATTTACATCACTTCTCCATCAATTGTTTTAATAAATGCTGAAAAAATGTTTGTTGATATTTACAATAGTTACAGTTTGTTTTACACAGCAAGTAAAAATAAACTAAAAATTTCAATAAAACTAACCAGAAAATTCTAAGATAAATTGTTACATTTGTCTGATCATAAAGAAAAGAACAAACAAATAAATATTTACGATTTTTAGTTACCTAGATAACTAAATAGTTACAAAAACTTTTTTTCAAACGATCTCACAATGTTACAAACATTAGGATTTGCAAATATAGGTCCACTAAAACAGGAACCAGCAGATGGTTCCTTATTTCATTTCGAACCGAACAGTTAAGAAGAGAACGCGCACGAAGCTATAGCGAGTTTACTGAATACTTTTGACTCGTTTACCATCATCTTAAATGTGGATCTTACGCACAAAACAACCCCTTTAAGATCAACACACTTTGGGCTGGCGTTCTTTAACTGGCAAAGAAAACCAATACCGAATTTGCTTCTGGAAACATCTTACGAAATGCGATTGCGAATTCAAGAGCTGCCAACAAGTGAAAACAGACACGCTTAACTGTTGCCCACAGAAATCGTATTTTTTTGGGGTCGAATCGACGTGATGACGAACAAACCATGGAAACCCAAGGGTCCGCATTTTCACCAAAACAAAAAACGTTTATCAGTTGCCCATTCACGGTGAATCGTTTTTATTTAAAACTACAACATATTTGACCTGTACTGGAAATCTGGAATTGGAGAGACTGCAGCGTGTACAACTGCGGTTGCGTACTTATTGTTCTTCCTAATAATTGTTTTTGGACTCTTGTGTCGGTACTTTGTTTAATTCGCTGATAAGATACGAATATCACAACGAACACATCTTTGTTCTGTGTTGATAGTTTCGTCTTACTCGTTGTGAAAATAACATAACCCGCCGGTTGAATAATTTTCTGTCTTGTTTATTGTTTATTGTGGTGATGTTTTGATTTGTGTTTGTAATTTGTACCAACAATTCCGACCATTGAAAGTACTTTTATTTCAAAAAACTTAATTCTTTTTCTGTTTTACGTACAACAGACAAAGCTGCCTCGGGCCAAGGGCAAGTAAAAATGTTTATTTTAAAATCAGCTGATGATGTTTCTGCCAATATTGTTGTAAAAATTCTTCCTGAAAAAGTTTACATTTGTGGACGAAAAAATGCAGACATAAACATCCCTAATGATTCATCTGTAAGCAGAAAACATTGCACAGTACAGCTTACTGCTAATGGAAAAGGGTTGCTTGTAAAAGATTCATCAAAATATGGCACGTTTTTTGCAAAAGATGTTAAAACAGGAACGGATGTGCACAAAATTGAATACACACGAATAAATGAAAAAGTGGAACTTTCAGGCAAAGATGTTCTTCGAATTGGAGTGCTAAAATCTGTTTTTCATGTGCAATCAAATGACACAAAATCTCCAGTTGTTGTGCATTCAAAGCTTGGTAGATCTGCTCAAGTAGAATTGGAAAAGTATGTTAAAAAGCTTAACGGCAAAGTAGTGAAGACTTGGTCAGATGATATTACCCATCTTGCTATGAAGGAAGTTGTTCTAAATGTAAAAGTTACACAAGCTTTGGCAAGCAATACTCCAATCGTAACCTGTGAATTCTTCAAAGCACTTGCTGAGGCCTCAGAAAGTTCAAATGAGGTCAATTTGCCAGTATGTAATGATTTTGTTCCTGAAATAGCAGATGAAGGCTTGAATAAAAATGAGTGTTCTTTTGCACAAAATGTAAACCGTTCTAAGTTATTTGATGACAAGACAATTGTATTTTTAAGTGATGTGCAATTTAATCGCCTAGGGAACACTTGCTCTTTAGCTGGAGCTTCTGTATTGCTTGCTAATGACTCAAAGTTCAACTTTACAATCATCTCCAATGACAAAACAATTGTGGTGAGTCTATCCCCTGAAACCAATGGTTTACTAAAAGAAAACTTGTTCGAAAGACTTCAAGAAACAATGATCGAATCTAGTTCAAGGTTTATTCAGGCGTTTGAAATTGGCCTTGCTTTGCTGTATTGTTCAACGGAAATGTACTGCAACTCTAAATTTGACCTTCCTCCTGATGGAACGTTTACTAGTGCTACTTTGTCTCAACTCCCAGGGACCTCTGTATGCATGTCGCAGAATGTAACAGGTCCGCAAAGCACCACAAGTTTATCGATGTCAAGGGTCCCGGAAACAGCTGACATAGACATAACAGAAACAGATGTTATTCCTTCAACCAAAGATGTTGTAAAAGAAACTGTACAGTCAAGTTCTCGAAAACGTGCTTTAGACTCGGACACAAGGGCTAGTAAAGTACCTAAACGTTCAAGTGATGATGAAAATGTTTTACTTGATTTAAATCAAACCAAAAAGAAGCCCAAGCCAGCACCCAAAAGAAAGCAATCAGTAATTAAGCCTGTAGATATGCAAAGAGATGACACAATGCTATCAAAAGTCCAAAGTGAATCTGCACATGAGAAGAGTTCAAAAACTAAACAAGTTGTAGAAATTAGCGATAATGAATTGGATGACCTTCCGGACAGTTGTATTGCGGATGATAGTTTGTGGACAGACACAACTTCAGCAGCACAAAGCCTGAAACTATATGAAGAAAAAGATGATGATCTACCCTCAAAACCTGAATCAGTCACTACAAGCTCAAGTCACTACAAGCCAAAAGACCAGCACAAGGTCACAGAAGTGCCCCAAACACCGGTTGAAATGCAGGGTTCAAATTTCATGCCGCAAGTAATTAAACAGGAGGCTGTAGACGACAGTACAATACCTGGAACTGGAGTAAAGCCCATGTCATCTGTAGTAAACTCACAGATTGGTGAAAAATTTGGCTCACAAGTTCATATAAAATCAGACTCTATTACTTTCGATGCAGATCTACCCTACAAGGACCTTATGAAAGTTGTTCATGTATCTCTTGTAGTTGGCCCACGGAAAAAGAAGTCTTCCTCAGTTGACAATGGATCCGGCATCAAAAACTTTAAAAAATTTAGGAAAGTTTTTCCTACATATTATAACAGTGGCTCTCAGACCAACACTGTCCAGTCCATGGAGCCACCAAAAATTATTGGAGGCCGAGACCTTTTTGCACATAATAATAGAATTGAAAATGGTCATGTGATCGATGACTGGGCTTTTCCACAATCACAACCGGAATCACAATCAAGTCAGGATCGCTTAAATCCATTTAAACGTTTGAAAAAATAAAAAAGTCATATGCAACACACTGACAGGTTACTTGCATATACCAAAGACTCTTTTTTACAACCATTGCTGTATTAAAGCATGTAAAACCTGGTTTAACAAATATGTATTGTTTATAGGCAACCGTCTGATTTTTTAAAAGTTGTTGGCTTGATACTGCACAAATGGTTCTAATTTTGATCAATAATTGTGTAGACCTAAGCATCTTTGATATTCCAAATTTATCTTGAATGCTATAACTACTGTGAAAAACTATGTTCCTATTTCTAATGGCGTTGTTTCCATGCTACCAGGTTGCTTTAGGGTAAACGCTTTGTTTCTTGACATGTTCTGAGCCATATAATAAGCAAGCCATGTCATTATTTCAAACCAATGAATGGTGGGCCAGCAATCAATCACTTGGAGAGGAATGTGGTCATGGTTGTCTTTGTGTCGCAAATATAGACAATTCCTCTGATGGCCTATGTAAGTTATTGTAACCACTTTTTTAGATTCATATTTCTATTATGCTGTGCATGACTTTGATTAATACAAAAACCGTTAACTGAGTGGCGGTTATGTACAGATTGTTGCTGCCACAAAATTTACGCAAATTCAAACATTGTGCCTTTAAACAAATAGGGTTGTTAAATTGAAATTACATGATAAAAAGCTTGAATTTCCTTATTCTAATGTTTATAACACAGTGAAGCTTTAAATGCTGTCTTAAGTAGTGCAATTGTTGACATTTGTTTATTAACTATTTCAGGTAAAGTTATCACCGGATCCTATCAAGGAATTTTACGGATGTATGCACCCACTAGTGAGTCCTCTCATCAAGCACATGATGTTTTGATTGAAATGAGTTTACAGCTACCAATATTACAGTTGGCTGCGGGAAAGTTTAATTCGTAAGTTGTTCCATTTATTAGATCAAAATTAACCAAAAACAAATCTAACCAGCAAATGATTATGGAAATGCACTCCCATTTTGTGAAAAAAAAACTACTCTGCAAGTTATAATTTTTGTAGTTGTTAACCTTTGTAGATGAAAACAGTGGTTTAAAAACACTGTTATATCAAGGGTGGTACTAAATTCCGCATCATACACCATGTCACTGCATAATACCTTATATCGCTTAGAGCAGTGGTTCCCAACCTTTTTTTAACGCGACCCAAATACTTACCAAAATTTAGTTTTGTGGTTTCTCGCGACCCATGGACATGTTATTTTAGTTGTATTTTTGTCTGTAAGTTGGGAAAGCTTTTTGAAAATTACTATGCCAGTTTAGCAAATCAGTAACCTTATAACGAACAAACGCTGTTTTTTTTTACGACCAAACATTTCCATTTATTCCGAACTTGGAGCTAATGAGGCATTATTAGCCAAACAACGCTCTTCTGTGAGCTAACACATCACTTTATGACATCACAAACAGTTTTAACCATTATCACGACAAGTTGTGGTGAAGTTGTTATTGGGCAACAATTTAAAGCCCTTGGGTAATATAAAAGTAACGCTACGAGGTGTCAAAAAGTAGATGCTGTAATTGTCACTAAAACAAGCGACCCAACAGAATGTTCAGGCGACCCAACTTTGGGTCGCGACCCATAGGTTGGGAACCACTGGCTTAGAGTGCCACATGGTGTGTGAAATGTAAAATACAAGCCCTAACAAGGATCAATTCGAACAGTTTCTAGTGTTTTTTTGAATTACAAACCCTCACCCAACCAGAATAGTTCTAACTGTGAGGCGGTTTCAAAAGGCCACAAAAATAATAATTTTTGCAAAATCATTTTTATGTCCTTACCGCCTGCCTATTTAATGATAACATGCAGTCCCATGCAGTATTAATTACTACCATTATAACACCTTGCTACAACAACAAATCTTATTGCAGAGTGTCTCCTGATCTCCATTTAGCTGTGTTACATCCACGCTTGTTGGTGGTTTATAAAGTTTCGATGAGTGAAGGTGCCATTAATCATGGAAACCAGTATAAAATGGATAAAGTGTACCAGCATAAATTGGAGAGGACAGCAGCTAACATGACATATGGTCCATTTGGAGGAGTTCAAAGTATAAAAAGTTGCCTTTTGCTTAGATTTGTTTGATAATGTTAACATTTTGTTTGTTTTCTTTTTATCCTTGGTGTGCAGACAACTCCTGACTACATTATGCTCACAATCAGTCTACAGCAGTGGTTCCCAACCTTTTTGTAGTCACGGACCCCTTTTATAAAATTTATCGGTCCGCGGACCCCCAACGTAATTTAGTCTTTTTTCGTTTCCTTCATTCATTATACCTATACGTTATTATACTTTTTTGGGGGCAGAATTGTAATCAACCTTCACAGTCCTAATAAGGTTCTGTACTGTAGCAGTCAATGCAACAAAGAGATAAGTTTTTTGGTGTACAATACTTAAAACAAAGCACAAAGAATTCTATTGTTAATGTATGTTGTGATGTCACAATGGACGAACAATCACAAGTTTTTCTTGATCCAAGGATTTGATAAACAGTTTGCACTCAGATGCAGGATTGTAAAAACGGTTTGGGAACTTAAAAATATTGTACTGTTGTTAATACTACTACAAATGTTTGCCTCCACATGGACCCCCTGAAACCATCTCACGGACCCCTTGGGGGTCCGCGAACCCCAGGTTGGGAACCACTGGTCTACAGTTTAGCTTCCTGTTTTATTTTCGACTTAGAGAGACTCAAATTAGTTCAACCTATTTATTTCACTTGGTTATAGCAATGCCATAAGTGTTAGCTTAGGGAAACACAAGTGGACGGGAGTAAAACCCATGATCTTGTGAGCACAATTGATCACTCAAGAAACCACATATTTTTTTTTTATGTTTTTTTTATTTTTTTATTTTTTTTTATTTTTTTATGTATATAACTCATATGTATGGTATAGAGCAGTAACAACAAAATTTGTCAAATCTAGAATAAACTAACTAATAAAATAGAATCACCAGTGGAAAGTAGTGTATTGAAATGGATTGCCTGTAGAATAAAAACAAGTTTATGCTTGACTGTTGAAAAAATTAGATTAATATTTTGCAATGCTGCAGTTTTTAGGTGAAATATGTGTGTGTAATTGTCCTAAAAAATTTGGTGTTTAGGAAATATTTTTAGAAAATTAAAATGTTTATTGATTTTTTTCAGACCAAGATTTTATTTGTGTTCAATCAATGGACGGAGCTTTATCGATATTTGAACATGAGACTTTTACTTTCACACGTTTTTTGCCTGGATTTTTGCTCCCAGGACCAATCTGCTTTAATCCAAGAACTGATTCTTTCTTGACAGTTTCATCCAGTATGTTTCTTGAATCTTACAGGTAAAATTTCAATTGTTTTATTCGCACAATTGAAGTATAAGTTGCATAAAATCTGTGGCAATGGTATAGGACCAACATTAATTACAAAGCATTAAACACCCAGAAAACTGCCAGCTTAATTTTCCTTTTCAAGCATCATAATATATTGCTTGATTAAGGTAAATTTGAACCCAGTTCTTTTTTGTGCATGTATATTAAACATCCATTTGCCAGAAGAGCTCTATAAACTTGACATAATGCCTGGCAGCAATAGCTCATATATGTATTTTAAACTTGTTGTAAAAAGTCAAAATTCATATCAAACTTTTCAGCTATCAGGTTTTGGCAGTTGCAACAGATTCTAGCAAAAAAGAAGAAAGTCAATCCATGGCAAGTGGAAAGAAAATCACTGTAAGTAGAAACTGTGCCTTGAATTTCAAAGGATAACAACTTGAGTAATGTTTTAACACCATTACAGGTTGACTGGAAATTTAACCTTGGAGAGTTTGTATTGGAGATTGTAGTCCTGCAGTTATCAACAGGAAAATCTGTGATCGTTGTATTAGGTAATCTTTTGTTATGTGTTGTTAGTCTTAGCATGATTCTCCTTATGCTTTAAGATCTTTACTATATTTGACATAGTTTATAATATTCAGATGAATTTGGTTCATCATATTACCAGTTTGCCAAATTTAGATGATACAGCTTATAAATGACAACCAAAAAACCTTATTACAGACAACTGATGCTATTAACCAGATTAAACAGACAATTTTCTTAACAAGGGATGGTCTTAACAGCTCCCAACTACTTTTTTGCGACCCTCATCAGACCTCAGAAAATCACTATTATTACCATAAATGCTACAATAGCCAAAAAATCAATGTTTCAAAAATTTACTATTCTTAAAAGTTTACAATGCAGCATATTTAAACACTATCATTGTTCAACCCAATCAATCTGTTATCGAGAATAAATACTGACAAAGGTAATTTTTATCGTATTGTGTGTCATAAGTCAAAATCACTAAACTTTCTGCAGCTATTCAGATTCTTGTTGTTTGTCGTTATTCTGCATTCTTTTTAATTCGCTTTTTGTGGCTCCTTGCACACTTGAAAAACTACCTTTGGCCCTGACAATAAAAAGTTCCTGAAAAGTAATCAAGTGAACCCCTCAAAAAAAAGTTTGAAAACTGTTTGAGTAGTTAGTATCTAGGTGTATACTGTTCTCCAATGAAAGACTTGTAAATAAAAGGTTTACCATTTTTCAGGTGAACGGGCACTGTTCTGTCTTGAGGAGTCTGGACAGTTACGTTTTATGAAGAAGTTTGAGTACAATGTGTCCTGTTTTAAAGCACTTGTTTCCAGCGAAAGTGATACTATCCGAACAATAATTTGCACACATTCCCAACAGCTCCTTGTGTATGATAATGTGAAAATGAAATGGGCAGCAAAACTAAGAACATCTCCGAACAATTTGGCCATTGGCAATTTTAAGTAAGGCTTTGTTTAATGTTAAAATGCTAAAATTGTTGTAGGCCATATTTGGTCATATTAGGCAGGGTTTTGCGTAAAAAGTGCAATTTTCAGTTTAAATTTTAAAGCATTAAAAAAAATTTGTCGGTTTTTCAGGATTAACACAACACTTAACTAAAATTAGATTAAAGCACACATTGTCAAAGGAATAGTTATGTTTACGATGTAACAAATAAATAAGTTTTCTATGTTAAGTAAGTAAGGTTGTTCACCGGAATATTGAAGAATGGTTGTTTAAAATGCAAAATATTACTGCCACTAACGGAAACCCCATTAGGAAAGTGACTTAATCACTTTTTATTCACATTTTTTTTCAAGAATGTTCTGTATTGTTTTGGTGAAAAACTTAAAGTAAATTTTTCAAACTTCAAAATTACTAGTTTAAAATTCTCCAATCATTTATTTACATTCGGCAGAGACACCAATGGTCTACTTGTCCTTTTGAATGAGTCCTGCCAAGTATCATGTTGTTTTCTTGGCACAGCACCAACAATATTCAGTCTACCAAGATCTAAACAGCGTGAAATTGATATTGGCACACTTGACGAAAGATTAAACAAACTTAATACTGTTATTGCAAAAGTGCAGTCTACTCAAGGTCAACTTTTTACCATTTTTGGTTGTTGGCAATACTAAGATTTGAATTCTACAAATGTCTTAAATTTTCTTTAATTTATTATTATAATTTTCCATATTTTTATGCTTACAGGTGATGTGATAATATCAAAAAAGGAAACAGAGGACTTAAAAGTTTCTGTAGAAGTTCCTAAAATACTTGACAAAAAATCAGTAGGTTTCATATTACAGTGCTAACTTTCAGTTTTTTAATATAATTTTTTGTCGTTACAGGCAGCTTCAAAATATTCAGGGCCAGAAATTCCATCAATTTCTGTTCAGGTATAATTGCTGTTTAACTTAAGCTTATTATAATCCATAGGTCTTTGTAGCATAAAAGCTGAGATTTTTCTCTGCTTAAGTGTAATTAACTGCACTTCTTTTTTCGCTGGTTTGTTTCATGCATTTGATCAAGAAAGGGTGCTTCAAATTTACACACATGTTAGTTAGTTATTCAATGTTGATCCTCTCATAGTTTAGGTTGTAATGACCCAGCGGTTTACCCATAGGCCACCAAAACATGATTTTTTTGAATTTAAAAAATGATTGATGTTACTAAAATTCATAATCCAGGAGTTTCGTGGTTACAGGTTAATCCATTTTAAAGTATTTAAACCATTTTTTGACTTTTGGTTGGATTCACTCATATTTTTACATGAAGAAAAGCTTCCTTTCTACGTTTCTAGTATAATTTCAGAAATCTCATGCACTTTTATGTACAATTAAACTGTGAAAGGCTTATATCTCTGGCTTGTGCTTCTGACCTATTTATGTATTCCTGTTTCAAAGTTTTCTATATGTGTTTTTGTCGGTTTTGACATTTATCTGATGAAAGTTTGCAAAAGGTGTATTAAATTGTAATAGTGTTTCCCTAAATATTTCTAATGACACCCAATTAAGGAAGCACAACTATGCATAACTAGTACATGGATGATCAATGTTATTGTTTTGTAATGCACAAAATCTGGGCTGATTTATTAGTATATTTAGCACATATCTGTTGGCATTGCAGGTTTTGTTGAAAGTGAATCGTCGAGTAACCAATGTTCAGTTGTCTATTGAAAGCAACCCAGCTATCCACTGCACACTTCAACAACTTTCACTTCAAGAGCTCAGTAAGTGGCTATTGTCTGAACAGTATGAGGTAATAATCGACTTTATGAGATCACTTAACACATTTAGTACTACTTTGTCAAGGGGGTCTAACCTACACAACTTTTTTAAGTGTAAATTTATTCCTATTTGACATAGTTGGCTCACAACAGCATGTTTATGTTAAAATTTGCACTTTGAGAGGACCACAATTTTGTAATTTTGTGATATTTATTTGTAACAAATCGAAAACATTACAAAATTTGGATTTGCTCTTTTTACAAGGAATCAGTTAAATATATAAAACCAACTTAATTTTTGAAACCTTTTTTTTTGCATTTGCCGAAACGTTTGAACAATAAAGTATGTCGCTTTTTACGTCTATTTGTGCCGTTATTTTCACCATTTTTTTTGGTTTTCAAAAAATGCTGTAAATTTTATCAAATTCCCAAGTCAGTATCTTTTTACAAAAATGGCTGCCTTTTATTTTGTGTACATTTTCGCAAGACAATGCCTGCAACTTAATGCTGCTTAAACTCATGTCAATTTTTTTTCCTTTTATACTCATTTAGCTGAAAGTGAGCACCCACCATCAATTCGACCAGCGTTCTACCTTCGTCAAGACTTCGTTCCTTCATATCTATCTCAAGATGTAACAGTGCACTATCAACAAACCACAGGTAGTATGAACTGGATGAACTACTTAGTCTTAAAAGCATAAGTATTAAACACATTATATTCTCCTACAGGTATTCCTAAAGTTGCTATGGCGACTATAAAGCTTCCCTTACTGTTGGTTGCCAAAAATGCCGCCCCTGTGAAGAAGTTGGACCACCGTGTGACACTAGAGAGCAACATGGCTTGTGTAAACTTAATGGAGATATTTGCAGGTATGAAAAATCAAAGTGTGTTGTTTACATAGCATTTGCCATTTGTTTTAACTAGTAACTGTTTGACTGGTTGGAAATACATTCCAAAGATAAGAACTGGTTCAGACTTCAGATAATAGAAAAGAGTTACGAACACAACCTTCAAACAACCATGACCGATTTGAAAAACATAATGTACACGTGCAGTGGTAAATCTTTTCTTGTTAATGAGATCTCCTTTCAAGTAAAGCAATTGCGACGATTCAGGGTCATTAAAATCAGATTCATTTTTAATATTTAGGAACACTATGCACGGACTTGAAAAGTAGTTTAATCATAAACATTACTGCCAAGGTAGTGGTGTATATAGAATACATCGTGTAGACGTTTCGACAATCTCTGTTGTCATCATCAGTACAAACGTCTACACGATGTATTCTATATACACCACTACCTTGGCAGTAATGTTTATGATTAAACTATTTTTAATGTTGTTTTCAGACACTCATGATGCTTATAAAAGCGAAATGCATTTGTTTTTTGTGAAACAAATAAAATACAGTGACCGATTTAGTGGTTTTTATGCTGAATTTTCTTGATACATGTACAGTAACAGAATATATGGTTTACAATTTGATTTTTGTGGTGGGATTATTGGTGTGTTCGTTTTTCAGATTTTTGTTGTGAAACCAGTGGACCTCATTGCATAGGTTTTGAATACTACAGTGGACCAAAAGCAACAATTCTAACTTCTAAAACCTCAAGTAAGCAACAATACTAGATTCAGTACATATTTACCACAGTATAATGCTACTGCTACTGCTGCTATATGCAGTAAACCCATTGTTGCACGATAGAGCATCTATTGGCATCATGAATGCCATTTAGTGTCAAAAATAATAAAGCGGGTATAGGAAAAACACATAAATTGTCTGATTTTTACAAACTGCAGAGCTTAATCTGAATTTGATTGGCCAAGTGAGGCTCTATTGCAGGGGTCGGCAACCTTTTAAGCGGCATGTGCCAATTTACTTGTTATTTCCATGTGGTAATGACTTCGTGTGCCAACATTTTTTTAAACAATAATAGTTTGTGCCAGCTGATATCAAATAACGAAAAGGCAGAGCTGTTTGTGCATGTAAGGCTGGATTTTAAGATTGGCATGATAAAAAACTGTAAACAAGCAGTGTAACAAGGCAAATTACTATTTTAATACAAACACGCAAATCAGCTGGCATGCCATGAAAAATCACCTTGCGTGCTAAGGTTGGCATGCATGCCAGGGATTGCCGACCCCTGCTTAATTGAATAACAATGGTTCGGACAACATGTGTTTCATATGGACTCTTGATAGAAACTACCTTAATTCAGATCAATAACTACCCAATAATGATACAATTCGAATAACACTCTATTTTGTAATGTTACTACAGATCGATACAGAGTACAGTGTGATACTTATGATGGTCTATGGTTGATTACAAATGAACTTGTTGATCGACTGAGAGCATTAAGACCTGACATTCACTTAACTGTACAAGATCAACCTAGTCTAGAGGAATATGCACATTTAATCGACCTTCACTATCAGGTATGATTGTGAATTTGTGTAAGAATACTTACTTGAAAGAAAATATTCTAAAATGAAAAATTCTAAATATTGCAGCTTCGTGTCACGAGAGAAGAAATTCGTCTCGTTCTCGAGCAGCGAGCTTTACAGTTCCGAGCAATTCAGCGACGACTCCTGTCAAGATTTAAAGACAAAACCCCAGCACCTTTAAACTGTCTCGATACGTTGTTAGAGGGAACCCACACACAGGTGAACTAGGTTATCCCCAAAAATGTTGAATTGTCTTTCCAATTACACCATTTTCTAAAGTTTAATTGCAATTGATCACACTATATGATACTACATGTTACCCCATGGTAATGCACATTTAATAAACAGAAATACCTAACGCAAACTTATAATTTGAGGACATATGAAAGTGCTGACATGGGGTGTTTGGGTTGGAGTGAAGGTTTATAAAAACAGATATAATTTGGTCTCAGATACACTTTTAGCAGTATTATGTGGTTTGTATGCAATATTATGCAGTGTTTAATACCACCTAATTTTACTGATTGTTTCTTTAAAAAAATATATTTTAAGGTACACACAGACATGTCTTAAGTTTCCATTTCGCAATTAACTTTTTTGTAATGTAAGAAATAAAATAAAGGACAAGATTTTGCTTTAATTTGACTATGTTAAAGCTCTTCAATTTTTTAAGTGGTAATTTTGGGTTCTATTCTTTGTTACAGATTTTAGCAGTCGCTGATGCTTTGACAGAAAATGAAGAAGCTTTGAAAATGTGTTCCTGTAGTTTAAGTTCAGCAACAAGACTTATTGTACTGTTGTGTACATTGTGGCGCGAACTCTCAGAGGGTGAAGCCGAAACTTTGTCAGCTGTTTTGTGTGTTAACCAAACATACAACAAAAACAATATGGTAATTATAGGTCCCCCTTTATCGATTTTTGTCTCATGCTGGTTTTGTTTCATGTGTTTGGTCAAGAAATAGTGCTTCTAACGTATTCAAATTTACGCACGTGTTAGTTAGTTATCAAAAGTTGATCCTCCCAAAGTATGACCCCAGAATGATCTGACCCACAGGCCCCACAACCGTGGACAGTTGCAACTGTAAAAGACCATTTTTTATTCTAGCTTTTCGAGTAGCAAGGACAAAAGGATAGCTCCTTCCTAAAACTTTTCTGGAATAAATAACCAAACAATATTTAAAAATGGAAGAATTAATATTGTCCCTGAAAAAATACTTTCCCTATTAGCAGTCTGTTCACAAGCTTGCTGGTTTCTCTAAAACCCAATTAACACCTTCAAAAGTTTTTAGTACACACAGTCTTAGAGGAAAGATTGCTTTTGTACATTTTATTGATTACTTGTAGGGTTGGGAAGAGATGGTGGACATAGGGATTACTTCTCTTCTCCGAACCTCCATGTCTTCCAAATCAGGAAGAGATCCTAATGTCACTTCTGCACAACATAGCGTCGAGTTTCCACTTGATACAGCTAAGGTAAATATTGTTTTAGTGTCTTCTCGCATTTGTACTGTTTTTTGTTTAACCCACTACAACATTTTTTTATAGTAAATGAACCAACAAAAATCTGTTTTAAATTTCAATAAAAATTTCTATTTGAATAAGGGACTGATGATGAAGTTGGGGCAAAATGTATTTACAGTAAACCTTGGTTAAATTGGATCAAAAAATTTGCCCAGATTAGGTAAACATTGGGATCAACTCATGTGGATTAGTACAAGTCTTACGCTTACTGCATTACTAGTCATTTGTACCTCAAGTTTTTTCCGAATTAGGCAAAGATCCGGATTAACCAAATTCAGTTTAACCAACTTTTACTGCATTATAATTTCAACTTCAGCAGCTAGCTAATATAGCATTTAAGACAGAGATGCCCTCTATTAAGATCTTTTGTACCAGTTTAACAAAGGTCCTAAAATGAGCACCTAAACCGAATTCTCACTTTTTGGGCAATTTTTTGTGCACATTACAGCCCATCACCAATTGCAGGCATATCTGGTTTATCACAAAACTGATTTACAAACCTTTTTATGCAAATAATCACTTACTGTGATTAACCGGACTGTCTTCTTGACAAATGGCCATGGGTAGGATTTACTATCTCTATATGATTAACCAAATTTTTTGATATCTAAAATGGTAGTATTTAGCCTAAATGGTTGCACACTACTTCATAAAGCTTCTTTATTTGTTTCTTAGTTAAAGAAACACTTGATGATTCTAATGGACAAACTGGCAAAAGGTGCACATTTGCCTTCATCTAACACAAAGAAGTCAACAAAACCAAAGTACATTGAAAAACCGAAACAGGGTAAGTTGTGAAAACTGTTTCAGCATGTTTTTACATTTGCAATACACTTGAAACAATATATTTGCAGTTCATTTGAAGAAGACAAATGATGTGAACACCTTTTTTGATGATTCCTTCACAAATGAAATAGATTCAAAAGAAAATCCTTATGCGAAGTACGTTGAACTACATTTTGTTTTTGGTTGTTCTGCCACAGGGACCCCTTTCATTAAGGGAGTACATATTTTGTTTGTAAACGCAAGAGTTGTTCAACCTAACTCAAGTTTTGCTATGGTGAGCATGCAGCACATGTAGTGGGATCAGCCTTAAAGTGTTAATGTAGACCAGCAATCATGGCATGCTCATTAACAAATCATAAGGCGCCGGGTCCATTGAAGGCATGTTTTGCCTTTTGGGAAAGCTTGGAAAACCAGGTTGATTCAGTATAATGCCTTCAATGGACCTGACATACTATGATTGATGCATTAGTATGCTGTGGATGCTGGTTTGCATGAATGCTTTATGGCCGATCCCAGTATGTGTGTATGTTCACCTTAGCTCAGTGGTTCTCAAACTGTGCGTCGCGACGCCCTGGTGCGTCGTTTCAATTTTCCAAGGGCGTTGCAAAAAAGTTTTGTTTCGTGGCTTTTTGTTGTTGTATCAATAAACCCAACTTTAATAATAAGTTTTCTCATTAACTTTTATTTGCTGGTGCGTCGCAAGTCCAGAAAAACTTGTCCAGGGGCGTCGCAACAAAAAAAGTTTGAGAACCACTGCCTTAGCTGATCAATGATCGAACTGGGGTTTTCCCTACTCTGAAGTTGACATGTGCAGCATACAAGGCAGGAAACTGTGCTTGTGATTGAACTTTTAGCAGTTTCACCACCGAAGCTCAGTAGCTCAGCTGGTAAAGCGCAAGTCCCGGGAAGACTTCTGTTGTGGGTTTAAATCCCACTGCAGGGTACATTTTTCTAGCCTATGCCTTCATATGGGGATGTTTAGAAGGCCAACTTGGTTTTGTACAAAGCCTTTAATGGGCCTGGTGCAGTAGTTCTCAAACTGTGCGTCCGATGCCCTGGTGCATCGTTTCAAATTTCCAAGGGCGTCACAGAATAGTTCCGTTTCAATTTTCTAGAGGCATCGCAACAAAAAAAAGTTTGAGAACCACTGGCCTGGTGTACTATAATTCAAGTTTATTATAGATATTTGTTGTACACTATGTAAAATTTCAGCCCAATTCATCCACTGATTACTTTTACAGTCCCAAAAATGTTTAAAACACTTAAATTGTTGTTCTTATTTATTTTATTAGTCTTGATGGAATGCTTCCCCCGGACGACCTGGTCTATAAGCATGGAAAAAAAGGTAGGGCATGTCCTGAGTTTTATAAAAACTTATTTATTCATTGAATGTTAACTTGTAGTGGACTGTTTAGAATCACCCAATTACTCCACAATTCCAAATGGAAATTTGGATGAAGAAGATGAAGGTAAAGAAAAAAAAAACTATTTTTTGTAGTGTAGCTCAGTGCTCTTCAACCAGTGTGCACGGTGCACCCTATGGTTCACCAAAATATACATGGGGTGCACCAATACAAAAAGGTATACAAGGGTGCATCACAAACTTTTAATGAACCATTAATATTTGACTTTCAGGACATTAGAAAAAAGATCTAGGGTTCAACTGATGTATAAATGAACCTCTGTATTTTTTAAAAATGTTGATGTCTAACACTTTCAGTGCAGTTGATGTATATCTATGTCAAAAGACGTTTTGTTCTGAGTGCGGATTGACTTTAATTTATGTCAACCGCACTGACAGTGTTGGATATGATGATATGCAAAATTATTTTTCATATTGCGTTTTACCACAGGATATCTTTTAAGTAAACAGGGTGCACGAGTTTGTCACAACAACTTTTAGGGTTCACCAAACCCAAAAAGGTTGAAGAGCACTGGTGTAGCTCACCAAAGTTGTTGACATTGAACTATGTTTTTCATTGTTTAGCTAATACTGGATGGATTACCAACACATTTACTGATGCATTATTTAAGTCACTAATCTACTACTTATTTTAATATTAAAGAAAGTTTAGATGGGCCGAAGCGTTTTTGCCAAACACCCTGTTTTTGGCAATACAATATTCTGGTTTTCTTGAACCGAATTTTGGTAATAAAAAAATCAAGCATAATAAATTAGAAATTTTTGTTTTTCCAAAATACTAGCATTTTCGGATTTTTCTTAGGACAGTTTGACACAACAAAAGTTTTGACTGACCTTTATAATATTTTTGCTTAAAAGGAACTATGACTTCCAATTTTTTTATAAAAAACATGCCTCCACCTAATTTTTGAGGTGGAAGGTACCGTCCGGGGTAAGAAAGCCTTATTTAGATATTCAAATGTTTTCTTAACATTTTTTTGAACCAGTTAAACACTCAGAAAATATCCATTTAGATTTACCCCTGTACAATGGAGACCACTTGCAATATGAAACACCGTTGGATGTAAGGCTTCCTCCCTCTGCTATCACAGATGACATCGAGTCACCGCTGTATTATGAGGACACAGACATATTCTCCTAACAAACATAAAACAAAGTTGTTAGGTGCAATACATACTTCAAGCCTGTAGGTTTATTTGGTTAAGATATATTTTTGATACCTTGGTTCTTGGTGCTCATTTTAACATATGTGTCTTCACATTTTCTGTTGCAAGTTTGTTTTTCTCGGAGTTTGTTTAAAATCTGAAATTGCAAATCTTATTTTTTCATTTTTGCTTCAAATAACTTCTGGTTCTATTCATTACCTAGTTTAAATCTTAATCCACAAATAGTCCTATCTCACTGGTTTTCATATATCTTCTGTATTTTTGCGCTTGCACTGGTGCTTTTACAACTGTGCGTTTTGATTAGTTCATGAGATTGTTTATTTTTCCACTGTTCTCTTGTATATTGTGCGATCTACGCAAACCTGTATTGTCTAGTTGTTTTGTTTTTGTGTCAATATACATCGTTTTCTTGTGAGCTGTGGCAAAGGTTTTTTGTAGGACCACAGTTTTTGTTTTTACACGAACCTTATTAGTTTCTAAAGGTTTGATTGTCGCCTATGAATTTTTGGTTACATTTCATGCTGGGTTAATAACATAAAATATTTTTTAGGAATTTTAAGGAAAACGATACGCAATAAAAGTAACACTTAAATTCGTGGGTATGAATTGTAAACTGATAAATTTTCTTCGATAAAAGGACGTAACAAAGTTTCGAATAAAAGTAACAGCTATGATTTACGTTTCGGAAAAAGGTTTTAATAGAAATCATGGACTTTTACGCCAACCGTTGTGAACGCATGCATTGCGGCAATCGCGCACGTGTTGGTAATAGATTGTTGATGCGAAATTTAACTAGTTATTGCTTTCTGAACTAAATTTGCTGCAAATTTACTTTGTAGTTAATCTTTAGATTTTCATTAGGAGTTCTTTATCTAGACAGATACTTGGGAACCGAGTAATTATGCTGGTTTTGTTCGAGTCCCCTTCGGGGTTTGCCATTTTCAAGGTTTGTTTTTCCGTTTTTTTTGCCCAAAAAGTTTGTTAGTTTTTATCATTGGCACTCTGTTACATTTCCAGGTTCTTGACGAATCAAAGTTAGAAGTTGCAGACAAAATACAAGAACATTTTAGCACTGCCGAGGGTGCATCAAACTTGTAAGTTTGGGTCAAGGTTGCCAAACAATATCTGTATTTAAACATGATATTCCGAACCAAATGATAATTCAATTGGCTACGACCCTGCTGTTGGTTATTTTACCTGTGTTAATGTTACCTACAAGTTTTTTTAAGTGTATTTTAATGAGGTATGCATTTATAACTTGTTCTGTTTACAGGTTGAAATTAAAACACTTCAAAAAGTTTGAAGACACCACAGAAGCATTAGCAGGTAAAGATAAATAACATTTTGTTGCTGATAAATTTATTCTGCTGTTTAACCTTATACAAAAAGCATCAGATGACCAAAAATGTGTGTATCTATGCAAAGTAGAGTTCCTTCTCGAGAAATCTCGAAAAAACAAGTCTCGATTCTCGAGAAATTAATAAAAATGTCTCAAGAAAAGTTATGTCATGTATCTTAAACAAACTCACCTTTAGAGCGGACTGGGCACATAACTTTTTATTTTGCTTCTGAAACAGCGATTTTTGATGTGCGTTGCTGCTAAACTTTCACCTTTACCAGGCAGAAGTCACGCCTGGTTGCGTAACATCTACAACAGTCGCTTCGTTTTTGGCTGATTTGCTGGCAAATCGTTACTTGCGATCGCTACTAGAAGCGAAAAAACATACAGTCAGAAATTTCTTTGTTTGTTTTTGTTACAAAATCGGCCTAAATAAAAATTTCGAGACTCTCGAGATTCTCGAGAAATGGATTTTTAATTTCTCGTTTCTCGAGAAATAGAGGAACCCTAATGCAAAGTCATGAGTGGTAAACAGTTATCACATCCCAGTCTGCTGAATATGGCAGCTGCAGACAACACCATTTGTTATAATAGCACAAATTACTGTGTGATCCTGTTTAACCCATGCATTGTACCCGGTAAAATTGGTCTTGTTCGTGCACTTGGAGGTTATGCACATGTGGGACATAGTGGTTCCATACTCCCGAGATCTTGCCAGGAACTGCCATATTCTGCAGACTGGAGCACAACTGCTTTACATATGGCTCTTTGAAATGTCAAATAAATTATTGTTTCCAAATTGTTTTGCCTTTGAATTTAAACAAACAATTGCTTACTGTTGCTGAAGCAACTAAATGTGACGAATTAAATGTTAGTGATTTACACTGCTGTTGTGGCTGTTCTGCCCTCCTGTACTTCCGTTTTTTTGTAAAAATTCATATCTCATTTTGCAGCCACAACTGCAGCAGTTGAAGGCAAATTATGCAAACCATTAAAGAAGATTCTCAAAAAGATTGTTGCAAAAGATGCCCACGAAAACCTTGCTGTTGCTGATGCAAAACTTGGACAGGCCATCAAGGTAAACCTACCATCATATCAGCACTGTTTTGTACACAAAATGAGTTGGCTAAGAAATGTTGTATGTCTGTAGGAAAAGGTGAACCTACCATGCATATATAGTCCAGCTGTTCAGGAGGTTATGAGAGGAATTCGTGCTCATGTTGACAGCTTGATAACAGGTACGTTGAACTGACATGTTTTTTTTTGTTCCTTTGTAATAATGTATTTGTTATGTTCAGGTCTACCTGCCCGAGATATGACTGCAATGGCATTGGGTCTGGCACACAGCTTGTCTCGGTATAAACTAAAGTTTTCACCAGACAAAGTTGACACAATGATTGTCCAAGCCATTTGTAAGTTGGTTATATTCACATCACCAGTATGTAGTTTCGATGTTAACAATGGTCTGAAGTACAAAAACCTATGATGCACGTTTGGTCATTGCCTATATATATTTGAACATGTAAATGGTGTGTTTTCTGTTTATGCTTGTAAATAGCATAAAAACGATTATGGTTGTTTTGTAAATTAAACAATTTTTTACATTTGTTACCTAAAGTAAAACAATATATTTAATAGTATCATGGCATGTTTATTTCCTAAATTTTGGTGTGTTTTCTTTAGTTTGTAATCAATGTTTGCCTTTTGTAGCATTGCTTGATGACCTAGATAAGGAATTGAACAACTATGTGATGAGATGTAGAGAATGGTATGGTTGGCACTTTCCAGAGTTGGGGAAGGTGGTCACAGATCACTTGGCCTTTGCAAAAGTTATCAAAAAAATGGGTTTCCGAACTAATGCCTCGAAGACAGACATGTCAGAAATGCTTCCAGAGGAAATTGAAGAGCAGGTAAAAATGTTAGCAGATTCTGTCTCAAAGTGCTGTGCATATGTACATTTAAGAGTAAGAGTTCACAAGGTTTAATTGTGGTTTTATGAGGTTTTTGAACTTGTGTTATATATTCTTGACTAATGGAAAAACGAAGACAATATCAAAATTGCCTTTGCAATAACTGGTTTTATCATTTTTAAGGTCAAGGGATTGGCTGAAATCTCTATGGGAACAGAAATTTCTGATGAAGACATTTGCAACATTCGATACTTGGCTGAGCAAGTATGTTTTTAAAAAAAGTTTATCTATATGTAATTACCAGGGTAACAAAAGTCAAGTTGTTTGTCTTTTAGATAATTGAGATTACCGACTATCGAGGTCAACTTTATGACTATTTGAAAAATCGAATGATGGCAATTGCACCAAACTTAACAATTCTTGTTGGTGAACTGGTTGGAGCGAGATTAATTGCACATGCAGGTAATAACTTTATGCAACATTTAACATTTTCTCCAGAATTTTGACACAAATGGTGATTGTTTAGGCTCGCTGCTGAATTTAGCAAAATATCCGTCTTCAACTGTACAAATTTTGGGTGCTGAAAAGGCTTTGTTTCGTGCATTGAAGACACGAAAAGAAACACCAAAATATGGTTTAATCTACCATGCTTCACTGGTTGGACAAACAAACCCAAAAAATAAGGTAATAATTCATTTATTCAATTTAGTGCTCTTACGAAAATGCTTTTTTGTTCCTGTTGCCTTGCTAGTTGATGATGATAATTATACTGGTTTCATACAAAATTCTTTCCAGCTAGAATTTTTTGCTTTAATTGTTTTTAAAGAAGTAAGTTTGATCGAAATATAGTGAGCTTGTTATTGTTGATCATCTTATTGTATAAATTAGTCCTTTTTTTGTTTGTGCAACATTGGTGTGAATTCTATAGAACACCAGCAAAAATAAATTAGTGATTTGGTTATCTCTGCTTTTTATTTCAAGCTCATTTTTGGATTTACTATTTTGAATCTGTTTCTTTCAGGTTGCACAAACAAGTTTCTATCAGCTTGCTTTATTTTATGATTGGCAACATGAAATTAAAAATTTTAAATAACAATTGTTTGCAGGGAAAAATTTCTCGGATGTTGGCAGCCAAATGTGCACTGGCTATTAGGTATGATGCTTTGGCGGAAGAAACATCAACAGAAATGGGAATAGAAAACCGTGCAAGTCTAGAACAAAGGTTGAGGGCATTAGAGGAAGGAGGCTCCAAAAGACTCAGTGTCGGAGGAAAAGGGAAGTTTGATAAATGGGTCAACAAAAGTGAGGTGAGATTGTTGTTTTGGTCAGATGTTATTTTGTGTTTGCTACCAAACTTTTGGTCTTTCCTGGCAAATTTACACCTCTTTTTTGGCTATGCATTTAATTATAAAGTTTTTTTCCGAAGGTGCGCATGTACGACAATGCCCAGGACTCCACAATACCTGCACCAAAGAAACGAAAGATTCAAGAACTAAACACGACTGTAAAGGATGAATCTGAGGAAGAGAATGGTTTGTCTTCTTTATTATTTAAAAACTCTATGCTTTAAAAATTCAAATTTTAACGAAGCTCAAAAAAATTATGTGCGCATTTTCTGGGGTAAAATATATGCGTTTTTGTAAATACTGCATTTTTGTATCATTTAACAAAAGAACTAACTAACACCTTACCTCCTGACAGACCCACATTTTGCTAAATTATGTAGGTGGCACAAAAAGCTCTTATTTTTTTAGGAATGTTTTTCAGCTAGGGAGTTTTGTTTAAATTTTTGGTTAGAATTGTAGTTTTACTGTTAGTTTTGTTGTATATGATAATGCCTTACCCCATCTCAATTAGCCATGACCATCAACATGTTTAGAGATATATTGTTTTAAATGGGTGTTAGTTCTCTTTGTCCCACGATCAGAATTTTTGCACCGCGTTTACAATCCTGTTCACAAGAGCTGGAATTTTGTTTGACAAATTAACATTCAATTCTTATTTAGAAAAACCCAGTCTTGTAGTTGCTGATGGCAACCTTGAACAACCTCCCAAAAAGAAGATTAAAAAGGAGAAGAAAGTTTCAGTTGCAGAAGAAACATCGATTGTGGAAACCCCAACAAAATCCGTAAGTGAAAAACAAACATAAAAAGAGCCAAGTTAAACTTTACAATTTTATGCATATTTTAAAATCTTTACAGAAAAAGGAAAAGAAAAAGAAGAAAAAAAGGGAATCTGAAATTTCAGAAACTCCTGAAACTTCGGTTAGTATTTTGTTGTGCAAAACTTATGTGAGTAAAATGAACAAACACTTTTTTTGCAACAGATTGTCAAAGTTGAAAGTTCAGAAGATGCAGAACCAGAGGTACAAACTTTTTTTTCAAATAAAGTGGTTTTGTACTAGGAGTAGAGCAGGTTGTACCAGTAAATTGGAACCAAACATGTAGTGGAACCAAAGCTTTTCATTCTTAGTTTAATTTGTCACAACAAATCATTGTTCTTTGTAATGGCAGGTAAAAAAGAAGAAAAAGAAAAAGAAGGCCAAAGCCGAACAAGAAGATTGAGTTTCTTTTTATAATTGTGACAGTTTTTTAAGGAAATGTTGTCATCCCTTCCAATTGTCATATGCCTAGAAACATTTGACTTTGCCAGTACATCATGTTTTATGGTTTGGCATCCTTTTATGTTGACGTCTATGTAAAGCATTACTCCTTTACATCTGATTTCTTGTTTTACGTCGTATTTTACAGTCACATGCTTCAAACTGGCCATCTTACATTGGTGTTCCACTTTATTGGTTTTACAATGGTGATAACATTTTGTGTACTTTTAATGACAATAAAATACCACTGCCAACAGCAAAAGTGGAAGCGATTTAAAGACGAGTTTTGTGTATGTCTGTTTGGTCGAACACCGAACATCTCACATTTCCCATTTCCACGTTAGTTTTGTCCTTACGTTACGTAACCAGCAGTGTATTAAACTGTGCAAACCCTAAAAGTTTTTTTTACCTTATAACAAGTGGTGGGATTCAAATTTTTTGTCGGTTCTATCACAAACGTCATATTTTTCAGCCGGTTTTGTTACAAAAAGTCCATTGACAGTAACCAGTAATGCTAACCGGTTCGTTGATCTCATAAATTTCGCGCGACGGTTTTATAGAACTGGTGCGAACCGGCTGAGCCCACCACTCCTTATAACGCATTTTTCAAAAGTCGATTTTGTTCATGGATACCCTATGGAAGCACTAATTTCGTATGTTAGCAGGGCACGAATATGCAATTTAATGCTCTGTTCAGTTCGTGCAACTGCTCGGCCGAGTACCATCAAAGCATCAAAAACAACGATGCTTGGTACCGAGAACTCGGGTTTTAGCTCGGCTCGGCCCGTTCCTAGTAGCAAATCTGTTATTACTAGGAGTAAAATACTTGGTTTCCATTGCGGTTGTAGGCAAACGAATGATTAACAGCTAGATAACATAAAAAAAGAGTATTGTGATTTGTAGTTCAGTACAGCCGCAGCAAATATTGAAACATCTGCGTTAGAATGTCTTTGATCTCTGCGGCAGTTGTGGTTTGATTATAAGTACAGATTAATTTTTTTATTTATAAGTTGTAAGATTTCTATAAAGTGGCACATGTGTGTTGTGCAGCGATGCGTTACAAACATTTGATGCTTACGAAATATTTGTGCCTTTTAAACGTATGAAAAACTGCGTAAATTCTGTAAAACATACTTAACTAAAAAGTGTGCTACAACAGTAGTTTACAGTATTTCCACCTATGTCAGTGTTTTGTGTGTAAATGTTTATGACAAGTTTTTAAATAGCATACTTCCTGTAAATTTTTAGTTTTGGTTGAATGCTGCTAAGTTGCTAACTTTGGGATTATAATTGTTTATTGTGTAGGCTGGTATTTTTATTTCAGTATTTTTATAAACTGTTCGTTTGTTTTCTTGCTTAGTCAAGTCATTTTTCCAATAAATTAAATCTACATATAATTCTTGAAATTGTTGACTGAAACTGTGGTGGATAAAGAAAAAAAAATGTATTCTTAATTTTGCAGTAAAAACAAAATGTTGAAATCAACATTATTGATGAGAGTTTCTCTCATCGGAAATGCCAGACGCATGTTGTCCGCCGAGGCAAAGCAGTCGACATCACAGAAACAAATTCTAATGAAACTCAGAAACAAGACAAACTACCCTTTCATCAGCTGTAAAGAAGCATTAAAGGCAACTGGATATGACATGGAAAAGGTATTTAATGACTTTGAGGGTATATCACACAGTGCAAAAAAACTATGGTAGGCCTACCATATTTTCATGACTGAAAAAAGAGGGCCAATTTTTGTCTAATACTATTGCTGTCATTTTTAACAAGGAATTATGAATTATCACAAACACTGAACATGCCTATGGCGTCACTAGAGTTTATATTAATCCTGGTGGTCTAGTTAATGTTCTAATGTGCTTAACAACTAAGTAGATTGAGTGAAATTGCAAAAGGCTGACATTTGACAATACTTTATTGTTCCCCAGAGTACAATCCAAATTGTAATATTTTTTTCTGATATTTAGGCAGAACTATATTTGGTGGAACTTGCAAAGAAAAAGGGATGGGCAAAAATGTCATCAGGAAAACAAGATATCTCAGAAGGTTTAATTTCTATTGTTACCAACAAAAGTAGTGCAGCAATTGTGGAAGTAAGTGATTGCTTTGTTGGAAAATGGTAAAACTAAAACTATACCATTTGTTTGAAATAGAAGATTACTCTGATGTACTGATGCTTATGCTGTTTTGCAGTTGAATTGTGAAACTGATTTCGTGGCAAAAACTGACCAATTTCAAGACGCTTTGAAAACGATTGCCGAAGTATCCCTAAATAATTATCACCAACCTGGAAAGGTAAAAAAAGTAGTACAGATGCATTCTATGGAAATTGACAATCAAAACTTCTTGTTGACAACAAATTAAACAAAAAGTTGCATCTTCAAAAGATGTATTGCAATGCACTACTAAAATATGTTTATGCTTGTCTGTGCAAAAAAGTTTGTTTATGTGATTTTTTCTTGCAGTTCTCAATTAGTTCAGATGACATCTTAAATTTACAAATACCTGACCAGCAGAGAAGCATAAAGGATTTGATTGCACTTACTATAGGTATGATATATTACTGGCTAGCTTGTTGTCTTGCCAAAGTTTCGTGTAGTGTATTGTTATTAAAGGAAACTGCCAAAATAGTGGTTTTCAAACTTCAATCAAACTGCACCTTTGGAGATGTTGGTTGGACTTTTATCACATCACTGATCAAAAAATCACTGACATATATAAGAAGTCTTTTCTTTGGTTAAGTTTTTTTAGAAATAGAAAAAATGCTTTATTTTTCCCCATTTGGAAAATGGTGTCCAATGGCATTGTGTCACAAAGTTTGAGAACCACTTGTCTAAACAAACATTTTTGTAAGTGTTTAGCTACCACAAATTTGCTGAAAACATTTTTGCTCTAAATTGTTGTATTCAATATTTACATGTTATATTTTTGCAGGAAAATTAAAAGAAAACATTATTGTCAGACGTGTTACAATTCTCTCACCACCACCGGAACAATCCCTGGCTTATTACCTACATCCAAGCATGTTAGTTGCAAAAAGAATTGCAAATCCACTTTTTGGTGGATACGGGTCCATAATTGCATATTCCAAAACTGGGGATGGTACAATACATTGTTTGTCACCAATCAATATATGTGTTTAGTAATCTGTGTGTTTCATAGATGAAGCCATGTCACAAAAGATGTTTAAACTGAGAGGTACACAGCTTGCTCAACACATTGTTGGAATGCAACCCACTTCAATTGGAACTTCACCTAGTATGTATATTTTGTCGATTTTTTTGCAATTTGCAAATCATGGTACGTCAAGCGTTATAAGTATTTAATTCGCAATAAGCAATTAACTTTTTTTAACATTGAGACCAAGAAAATGTTTGTCCAAATCGAATTCTAGAATCATAAACCCTGTTTTTCGTATAGGCATGTAGCAGAAACATTTGTTTCGCAACAAAAATTTACTAAACAGTACATAGAGATCAGTGTAAAAGGTCGAATACCAATTATTGCTGGATATATTTTCTATTTGGCCAAACTGAAAAAATGGAATAAACATGCACCGTTCCAGCATATATTGAGTTGCTTCTTAAAAGCGGTAGAGCTACTAACACCATACCTCAAGGCAGACCCACATTGAGCTAATTTTTGATAAGTGGCGCAAAAAGCAGAATTATTAATTTAGCATCTAAAGAGGGGTAGGGATAGTAGGTAAGTTTTTGAACATATTACATTAGAAACTAAGTTCTACTGCTAGTTTTATTGAATTTTTAAATGCTTATACCTTACCCCGACCCTAATAGCCCTAACCGTGAGCCTTTTTGGAGATATATCGTTTTAAATGGGTAAAGTGCTCTTTGCGCTACCTATCGGGAATTAGCTAAATGTAGGTCTGCAGTGAGGTATGGTGTAGATTTCTGCTAAAAGCATTTTTTTAATTTGCATAAGCCAAGAAATGTCTTTAGCCTCATATCTACTAAATAACCCAAAAAATAATCTTAGAACCTGTCACCATTCAAGTGCCGAAGAGCTCACTTTCGCAAATGGAAAATGACATCATTAGTGAAGATATCAATAACACCACGGCTGAAAAAGATAGCTCTGTCGAAAATAACGTAACTGCTGCTGATGGAAACGAAAATCAACAAGCCAACCAAGAAGAAGATGGCAGCAAAAATACTGAAGAAACAGTCTCATACACAGTTTTGCCGTCGGACGAAAATAGTGATGAGTTGCTAAAACAACCGTTTTTGCTCGAAAGTGACGTGTCAGTCGCACATTGGCTGCAGTTTAACTCTTTGCAGGTTCACGACTTTGTACGTTTCAAAGTCGGCGAAACAACCGAAGTTTAATAAAGGGTCCAATCGTCTTTTGGCCAAAAATATACTCGTCTGGGGTTGAAGCTTGTCTCAAAGTCAACCCTGCGATGGAATGACGTCATAATTTGACGATGACGTCATTCTAAGCTTGAGAGAATAATTACAATAAAGTTTGTTTATTGGTTTGAATTATTTGTTTATCAAAACGGGGAAAAAATAATGCAGGATTTAAAGTGAAACAGAGAACAAAATGCTGCTTTAAGAATCGTTTGGTTGTTATCCATTGTTTGGGAACAATCACTTTTTATTCGTTCTAGAATTGTTTCGTCATGTTTTGTTCCACACTTCTGTACAACAAAGAAGCGCTCTCACGCACAGCTTCAAAGAAGTTTTGTAATTTAAAAACAAACCTATACTTGCTCCTTTAGAATTACAGATAAGAGCAGGTGATATAACAAAAGCCTTGTTTCAGATTTAAACATTATACTCGAACCTGAATATTGGATCAAGTCAAGCGATAATGTTTTGTAAAAAAGCAGTTGGCCAGTTGTTTGTGTTTTTTAGGTTGCATTGGTTGGGAGTTAATATGGGACAGTACTTTTGAAAATCCAAGTTGTTTGTCTTTAAACTCAAGTAGCCTACACCAGTTGGTCTGTAAGGACAGTTACAGATTAGAAAATTTTATGGCCTGCAAGATTTTAACAGCTATGAATCCAAACATCGAGTAATTTTTACTGTCAGCACTGTAAACATAGCTTGACTGGTAAGAAAAGAAGTAGTCATTCTTTGACCGGAGTACACGCTGACCAGTTGACTGTTTAGCCTTGCTGTCGCAACATTGTCACATAAATAAATTTCTCGCGATCAAATTTCATTGTGGATCAATAGCTTGGCATAGAAAACGGATAGCATGATTACGTACAGTGTCCTCGCGTGAAAAGGGACAATTTTCTGTAAGCATAGAATAGGAATTGTGTCTTGTTTGGACCTAAATTTGCTATTCAGTTGCTAACCAAGACCTGTAATTTTGGATTAACGGTCAATGAATGGTTGCCCCGCTGTTGCGACCAGAATTCTAATAAAATAGTGTTCAGTTTGGATTTATAGTTAGGCAAGGCATACATCGCTGGGAAAATGTAATTTAACAGTACCAAAAAGTATGAAAGTAGCCTACTGCTTAGCATCTGTGTCATATAAGATGAGTTTTGTACAAGTTAATTATTATAAGATAACTTTTGTAACAGATAATAACTTGTATTTATGCGTATAGCAACTGAAATATTTGCTTTTACAGACACAGAATTGAATACCCTTTGCCTTGAGTAGCAAGTTCAAAGAAAACAACAAGACAATAGGGATGGTAGTGTGGCCTGTTCTGTCTCTATTGTTTTTTATTAGCTCTGTTGCCTCACAAACGGATTTAACCTTACAGCCGAATGCCTTTGGAAAATCCGTTGTTGTACGATGCGTTGAACTCATTCAAGATGCTGGTAAGTTTAAAGATAGTTGTACAAGCATACATCTGACAAAAGAATAAGTTGCAAGGTAGAATTGGAAGCAAAGAATAAGTTTCCTAGGTAAAACTACAGGGTGGTCAAAACCCTGGTCCGCGGGCCGCAAACAATTTCTGCCTGCTGAAAACAGGTGACTGATCCCTAAAAATAACAATATATTTTTCGCGCTTTTTGACCATATAAACGCGCTGATTTTTTAAATAACATTTGGGCCTTAAAACATGTCGATAAAAACAGCAAATTCAGCCTTTAATACAGGAGCTTTTCTCCTTTTTCGGCCACAAATGCTTGCCAACCTCCCAGTCTTGAACCACTCTGGTCTGGGATATGCCATGCACTTGCCGCGTATATTTTTTTCGCCCAACATTTCTGCCATAATAAATGCAAAGTGATTTTGGTTCAAATAATACTTAGCAACAATAAGAAAGATACGTTAATTTTCAAAAATGTTACCAATAGCAATTGCTGAAACCTAGAAAATGGCTGCAAACTTTCTGTTGATGATTTTAAACTTAATAGCGTTTATAACAAAAACGTGATAACAGCTTTTTTCTTTTAGCCATTTTTCCACCTGATCATGAAATGCTTCGACGTCTAGCTTATGTAGAAACAAGAGACGGCGAAACGCTTGGAGATGGTGGAATATGGAAGGTGAAATTTAAGATGGTCGATGAATTTCTAACTTCACAATTCAAAACATTGTAATTCCTTCCAAATAGACTACATAATAGATGCACACAAAAAGATCACTTTGGCGTTTTACCAATTCACTGGTTATTTTTTTTTCAGAGCTACAGTCTATATTTACAAACCGCACGTACAAATCAAAGTAAATTTCTTCCCTTAGGTTTTTGCAATCCCGCTGTCAAAGCCTATTCTCAGCCAGTACATGTTTTCTGCAGATTGATGAAGGCAACTTCGACCAAATTAACGCCGAAACATTCAACGTTTCTTCCTTTTATGATGAAATCCAAACTGCATTTGCAATCAACTGGGCCAATGTGGTGTACACAGATTTAAATATACCTTTGTATTCGGCACTTGCTGCAAGACTTCTTCTCGCATACGGGGAATCTCAAAGCACCGTAATTAGTGACAGTGTTTCGCAGCAGGTAATAATTTTGACTGATTAACTATATTTGGATTGTTGTTTCATTACTTGGCCTATGCACGTCGCATGAAAAGACATTGCCTACCAAATCTAACTCGTATTGTACATTGACAACGTAGCTTTCTGAACGAGCATGTTCAGCAAAGGTGTCTAATTTTACAAGCTTTTAACAGCAAGCTGAGATCGGTTTATCAAGACAAATGTAGAACAGATGGTTTTGAAAAGTTGTCATGTCCATACAGCTAAACAAAATCTAAGTATGCGTTTTAATATCACTGTTATATTTGTTTTTGAAAGATTAACATAGAAAACTGAAACCTAAACTACACTTTTAAAGGTATCTTTGCCTTTTTAAGGTAACTATTATATATGTTGTGCACTTTTTAGTTTGATGTTTGGGGTTTTTATTTCTATTCTGAATCACCTCCTATAACCCTAGCAAATTTCACTGCCTTGGTCAACGAATTACCCACCAGTGAGTTACATTTGTTTTACTATATCCCCTCAATTCCTTCAATCACCAATTAATAATATTATGTTATATACTGTAGCATGTCCGTACAGCCAACGTGACGTCGTATTTATGGTGGACAGCTCATCCGTTATAAGCGACGCCGATTTCGCTCAAGTAAAATCGACAATACGTGACGTCATTTCGTTTTTTGACATCAGCAACGACCAAACGCGATTTGGCATTCTTCAATTCTCCGGAATCCAAGAGGTTTGCTATGACGTCATGCGTTACGTCATTAACATGCGTCATACTTCCGGTTGTCTTGCAGAGGGTACTGGAGTTAACTTCAGGCGGAAACACTACAGTTGTTTCGTCCGTTGTTGATGGTTTAACGAAACAAGCTTCTGCCTCGGTATTGACTGGGATTGCAATCACTCATTCACTTGCGATGTTTTCGACGGATCGAGGACCTGAGCAAGGCGTGGGAAAGGTTAGCAATAATATTACTTAAAACAGTGGTTTCCAACCGGGATGAATTCCTCCGAAAATTAAATCTTGAGGGGAGGAATTTATCTTAATTTATCCATGTGATTTGTAAAAAGACACTTAAGCTTTGGGATTATGACACGTGAAGTTGAAAAATATCCAATTTTAAATGATCTTTGTGTTGTTTACCATCTACTACGTAGCACATTAGGGAGGAATGAAAATGTTTTAAATTGTTAAGAAAGGAATTCGTCCAAAGATGTTGGGAACCAATAGCTTAAAAGGTCACACAAATGGCAAAAAAACACTGAGAAGTAGTTAGTTAACCTTCATGATTTTATCGTTATGACAATAACACCTCTCATTAAATACATAAAATAACAAGTCAGTTTATTATAATACACCAACTTCTAGAAGTTTTATGTAAATGTCACATTATATAGAGGTCGCATTACACATTTACCTTCAGTAATACGGGAATCGATACGATTGAGAATGTACAAATAAAATCATTTCTGTATAGAAAGTAGCGTTCAAAGCAACTTAAAAATGCAATCTCGTTAGCCTGTATGTTTGTTTGCAGTTAATAGTTATTATTACGCAACAATCCAGCGAAGATTCAACCGCAATTCCTCTTATGCTTGCTGCAGCGGCCCAAACTGACGTCATTGCTGTCGGATACACCAACAAAATTAACCAGGTAACAAGGCATCGTTTGTAGCAACAATTTTTCAGTTTCTAAACCGTTTTCTTATTTGATCAGAGCGAACTAAGTAATCTAGCGACCTACAACTCAACAACTCATGCTATTCTTGTGGCAAATGCCGCCGCTTTATCCGCAATAATCACCACCTTGAAAGAATCCATTTGTGAAGGTAAGGGTTTAATTCGTTGCAAAAAGGCTGAACAATAGCCGCTTTACAAGTCGTGTCGAGTTTTCATATTCTTTGTAAGTTTTATGCTTTTGACAAAAGTTAGACATAAGTTTTTTTTTCCTTTTGACCAAACTAAGCTTAGTTTATGTAGAAACTTAGTTTTTGTCTAGTCTAGATACTGCTTTTGGTTTATCACCAAAAAGTTTGATAGTTTTTTTTTTTTTTAAACAACAACAAAAGATTGGTTAAAGGGATGTAGTAACATAAAGATTATGTTATATTTTTTCACCAAAAGCTTTTTAGGCATATTGTCTACTTGCAGGATATGAGGTTAGGGATATGTTTTTAACACTAAATTACGGTTGTTGATCTTCTGAGCAGAGTCGTTACATAAAAATTCGATTTTCCAAAGCACCAACCTTGTGTTATATGCTTGCATTTTTCAATATCCAGTTTACCACTTAAATCTACACAAAACAAACCTTCTATTGCAGTGCAAGTAACCGTTAGCACCAACATCTCAATACAAGGAAACCTCTCTCAGGGACAGTCTCAGACGTTCGAAGTCGTTTTATCGATTCCCACTTCGGTCAGCTTCTTCACAACATCCGGGACTGCAAATTGTTACTTTTCAACCACAGTGGAAACGCCAACTTCGGCTCTGCACGATTTTCTGTACGTCCAAGTGAAAACAACAGCTTTAATTTCTTTCACATGTAGATTTAAGGTCAAATATAGCATTACCTCAGTCGTCAATAAGATTGATACACAGTAAACTTCGGTTAAACCGGTTTCGATTAATCCGCATCTTCGCCTAAGTGCAAATAATTTGTAATGTGATAGTAAGGCATTGACTAATCAAAATCGGTTAATCCGGTTCTTCGCCTATTCCGGACAATTATTTTGGCCGGATCAACCGAGGCTGCATGTAGGTATGGGCTGTACGTACATAGGCTATGTGTATGTATTTTGCTTTAACAGCATCATTAGTATCTTATTTAAATCATAGTACGCCAGACCTATTGAAGACGCCATACCGAATCAGTCGGTCATTAAGCATTTCAATATGGCAAGGCATAGACTAGCCTAGTATTAAGCTAAAATGTATATGTTGGTTTAAAATATTAGTATTGTTTTTCACATGACAACGTTTTTGTACAGATTCACGGTAACAGCTCCTGGTGCGACTACAACGTTTATGCTGAACATCACACAAGCTGATACAAACGTCTACTTTTCAGTGGAAGGAACTTCAGCTGGTACTGCAGCATTTGTTGTCCAGATCGGATATACACGTAAGATAATAGAAATCACAAGTTGTGATGCAGTCGTGGAATTTCGAAAAGTTGAACATCCCTAGATCATAAGCTACATAAGAAAAAACAAAGTTTGCTAAGCACCAGTAGATGGCGTAAAGGGGACAAATATTTGAATAAACACTGAGACTGATAAATTTAACATTAGGGACTAAATTTATAATTTGGTTTTATTGTTATTATTTTCTAATGCCTCACTCCAACCCTAACCGTCTGCATTTTCACACAATTTGCTTTTAAATTTTCACAAATGCTCTTCGCGCCATCCATTGGTATTTATCAAACTTAGTCTGATGGGGGTTTTTACTTTAGTTTGTAATAGAATTTCCATTGACCAAATGTTATTTTTTCCAAAGCTCCTACCACAACTGTTCAGGCGACAACCACTGAAGCTACAACAACAAGTCCTAACTCAACTGATACTACAGTAGCAGTAATACCAGCACGTGGCCTCAGTGATGGAGAGATTGCTGGCATTGTTTTCGCTTGTCTCATATTCGTTTGTGGCATCATAATCGCGCTCGCTTACTATTGGTTCACACGACGCGAGAATTTGGTGGGCGCGGCTAAGGTATACATTTTTGGGGGTGTGGCAAATGTATTGTGTAACTGTGAAATAACTTTTTGTTTTTAGAAAGACGAGAGGAAAGAAATGGATGAGGTTCTTATCAAAGGGTATGAGGTTCAAATATGTTTTTAGCAATTAAACCTTCTTGATTCAGACATTAAATTCACTGTTGCTTATGAATATGACTGCAATATCATCAATATTTCTAGGATGTTTTCTTATTTTGATGGACAGCGTCGAAAAAATTAATGATTGGTATCAAAACTCCTAGTTTTAACTTGCGTCTTTATTTCGATCTTAGTTTTAACAATTTTTAGCATATAATTTCGCCCCAGAAAATAGTCAAAAAAGTATTTCAAGTTAATAACTTTAAAGTGCCATATTTTCCCATAACCCGGACTCATAACTGCAAAAGAAGAAAAACGAAAAATTGATACATTTTAGGCTTTTTTAATCTTTAGGGGGTCACGTTATACCAAAGGGAACATGCTAGGTTTAAAAACAAAGTTAACCAATACAATCAGTGCCTTGCACAATAAATTTTATTGCGCGAATGTGCTCATATCGTCCAGTAGCAGAAAGCAAAATTATCGTGATCACATGTGTTTTGATCATATTTTCATTGTACATTTTTCATTGCGTTTTTTGCCCAACTGTAGTTGTGTTTAACTGTATAAGTAAGCATTTACCTTTTTAGTAAAAACAATGTGTTTTTAGACATGAAAACCCAGCCAGCGATGAAACCCTTGTACGCAAACAACTTCGAATCGCTCTAACGAAAGATGACGTCACTGGAGTTGCAATGGCCCTGGACAAATTCCACGACTTGAATCTTGTTGATACAGACGGTGATGTTATAAGGGGAGAACGTCTGTTGAGTTTACATCAATGCAAAGACGGTGGGTTAGGATTGGTTGCAAAAATCATTTTTGGTGATAAGATTTTGCTTTTTTTCAGTGTGATATGGTAACGCAAAGTTATAAGCAGGCCCGAAATTAGGCCCCGAACCCAAAAGTACAAGACCAAATCCAAAACCATTTTTTAACAAAGCCAAAATTATGCACGAAAGGTGGCGAAATTGCGGCAAAAATGGTGCCGAGTTATAAGTCAGGACCGAATCAAGCCCGTTTATTCAAAATAAGCCTGAAAGCCCGGTTTGACGTTCGACTGATTTTTCATAACGGCTACAAAAACACAATGTGCGCGAAAATCCGAAAATTTCGTTAAGTTACAATGAATAAACACAAACATCCAAAGTTTCCGCACTTAAAGTAATAGTCCCGTGATGAGTCATTTTCAAATAAAATATTTTTGAAATCATCACAAAAATAATTTCTTACTTTAACGTTTACTTGGGAAACTTAAATGTTGTTTTAGATGTGTTGTGCATATCATAGTTGTAAGTCATGCCGGATCTCGGACTTGTACTTTCTGGTCAGGTTTCCAGTTTCAGCCCCGCTTGCAACTCTGGTGTCATTGTTCATGTACATTTCAAACAGCGTTTAACGTGATAGATCTGCCCCACCTAATTACTTTTCCGCTTACATTTTGTAGGTTTAAGCTATTCTGAGGAACGTCGTAACATTCGTTATTTGGAACGTTCGATTTTTGAAGTAAAAAAGCGAAACTTTACCAACGATTTGTCGGTTGAATTGCAAAGTGCCGAAGTTATGCTTCAAGATCTGAGGAAAATAGAAGTAAGATTGTTCGGCAGTTTTAAGTCAACGCAGTATAAAACCGTATTACACAACTTGCTGACTATATTCGTGAAATGCTAAAAAAATATAGAAAAAAAGTAAACATTTATTCAGTAATCTATAGTGAAAATGCATGGAAGGCCGGCTAGATTAGGTACAACGCCTTTAATAGGCCTGGCGTACTATAATTTACATATGAGTGTACCGTGGTCGCTGGTCTGACGCTTCATCAAGGGCTGATCCCGGTTTAATATTCATGTTCATCTTATCTGATACCTTTAAACTTTCTGTGATACGCGTAAACTTATTTGCAGAGTCTAATGGAAAGATTGAAATTGGCAATTGACAAAAACAATATGGAGGCGGTGGAAAAAATCGTCATTGAGCTGAAGAGTCTGAAAGGTTACGATCAGGCCACCATCGATCGTATGCTGGACGTATATCGGTGCAAGGGGGGTAAGTACCCGTGTGTGATGACGTCACAGAACGATGACGTCGCATATCAATGACGTCACAAATCGATGACGTCACTTACTTTGCGTTTTTGCGTCAGATTTGGAACAGTCCGTTTTGAATCGCGATTACGATCTGGTAACACGTACACTAGATGTCGTGCGTGACCGGGGTTATGAGTTTGACCTCCCGGTTGAGGTAAAGAGAGCTAAAAGGATGAAGGCGGAATTGGACATGGTCGAAGAGGTGGGGACAGTAATTTGTTCGCACCGTAATTTATTATAATTGTTATTGCTGCCTTTGTTTGTTGTTATTTATACAGTTTGCTTAATTTAAATACGTACACCGAAAACCAATAAATTTATATAATTGCCTACATTGAATGCACATTAATTGCTAAATGTTTTATCTTGCTTAACTGTGGACAAAAAATGTTTTACAGTATGCGTATAAGTTTAAAATTTCAAACCTCATTTTAATGTTCTGACACGTAACTTTAATACAAACACCAAAAAATTGAAAAATATGGGCAATTTTTAATGTGATCTTCACAATACCATTTCAAAAAAGTTTTGTTCTAATGAAAATCATTAATTCTCATTTGAATTGTTGTAGCGTAACATTATTTTTTTTCGTCCGAAAGTCGGTCAGACTGAAAATGTTTAATATTTATTGTTACATTAATATAATTGTGCATGTGATCGCAAATTGTGCATGTGAGACGAAGATAGTCACGGAACAACTAATTCATACGGGGAGAAATTTTTGGTTTGCAGGCCCGCACAAATGTGCTTAACTTGAAACAAAGTGAAGTCTCTGAGATCCGAAGCTATGGTAGCCCACCAGCAGGCGTACATGAAGTAATGACGGCAGTTTACCTAATACTTGGATACAAGGCTTATGATTTAGAGGTTAGTAATTTCAGATTGTCTAACTTAAAGCAACTGCACGTATCTGCATCTTGTGTAGCGAAAAGAAATTAAACCCTTGTTAGTGTTGAAAATGACATCAGACCAAAACCACGAGTTGTAATAATGGGGTCTAACTTTTAGTCCACATGTAACGAACCAGAAGTCCGAAACCTGGTCCAAATCTCTATACCTTTTTAAAGTCTGAATTAGGCACAAAAGCTTGTTTTACCAACATAACTAATTCTGTGGACAGGCGTACCAATATGATCTATGCCTATGGAATATACGGCTGTTTGCAACAAATTAATGCACACCCTATGCGCATGTACAATCGTACAAAGAAGGTGAAATTACAGGGCAAATGTAGCAAAGTTAAATATTAGGTGGACAGTTAAACCTAGGTTCTAACCCGGCGGAAACCCAAACCCAAGCCCAACAAAAAAAGCGGCCTGACGTACAACTCTGAAACTACATGTTCTGTTAGCTATACTAGGCAAATACTAGTTTGTTCCAGTTGCAAAAATCATCTACATATTTTTTTTCAGGAATGGACTGACATTCAGGCACTGATGGGTCGCACAGGTCGTGAAAGTATTCGCAGACAAATCATGGATATTGACCCAAGGAACATTACATTTGAGCAAGCCAATCAGGCTAAATACATGATTGAACCCTTCGACATTCAGAACGTACAAGCGTTAAGCAACGGCCTCTCTATGTTCTATGTCTTTGTAAGTACATGGTTTTGTTGATTTGCAACATTTTTAGCAAATTGAATGACTAAGTGCTGAAACATTGACCCACTGCATAGACGCATCGGCTGATCCCAGTTATGGATTGATGTTCATCTTAACTGAAACATTGACAAATTTTAATTCACAGTTTTGCAGATGGTTATTGACATAATTAAAACAACACATTTTTGCGATTGATTTCTGACATAAAATTTTTATTTTGAGTTGCGTACAAAAACACAAAACACTAAACACAAAGGTATACATTTGACTTTTACCAAAAATTTGTTCAGCATTTTGATGTCATTTAACAGAGAAAAGGTCACTCGTTGATCATATTTTTCTGGATTTGGCCTACCCGTGTTTTTAATTTAATGCGGTAAATGTTGCTAAAACGACACGCAAAAAAGTCGAAAGCCATGGTTTGTTTAATAAATGTTCTTAAAATGTGTTTCTTTTTTGGTTTTTGAAACACTGTCGGTAAAAAGGCACGCTCACAAAAAATAAATTTCGTTGGCTGCATTTAAAAGTCATAAAGCCAATATATGTAATCTTAGACCCGATTTATGATCGAAGAAGTTGAAAAACTGAATGTAAACGACCTTTACTCTCCAACACCATTCCGCACTACAAGACTTAAGCCAAGAACAACATGGAATCAAAACGACGCAGGGAAAATGATTCGACGATAAAAATGAGTTTTTGACTTTTAAACATATATTACACCACAAAACACTGTGTTTAGATTGTATGTTGTTGTAAATACTGTTAAACTTTAGTGTGTTTTTAATTTTTTTTTGTTTGATCAAATAATTGACTTAAGATGTGTATAAAAAGGAAAAAAGTCGTTTTTTATTAGCGTATTCATTGTTTATCGTGATTTCTACATGATCGTTATTTCACCATATGAGTTGATTGTACTTTAAGTTTAGTAATATCCGACAGAAACAGCCCAAACTGATCGAATTTATCTCAAAGATCCCAAAGCAAATGTTTTCTATGTGATGGATTTTCGTGAGGAGAAATGACCTTTCTGATCTCTATGATGAAAAATGTTCAGCACATTTTCAGTTTAATAGATTTTTTTTACGTTTTTTTCTTGCAAATAAAAATCAGTAGCTTTTGTGGTGGCGCTGGAGGTACAGAATACAGCAAAAGGCCGACGGTTGTTGACAAAAAAAGTGTGTGTTGGTGTTCCTATTGGTTGAACTCGAAAGGAAAATGAATACAGTGGCCCATTTGGCATTCTATTGCCCATTTGGTAGTCTGTGCGAGTCTTTAAGCTTGATGGTAATTTCAAACCATTAACAGCATTCGAATGATTTTCATCGCCTGTAAATTGAATATGTAGCTGGCTGTGTCTTCAAAATGCGCGTTCTCTTCTCCTTACTGGCACACGGCAGTGACCTTGATGTTTTGTCTCCATGGTTACCACTTGACCTTTAACACAAAATTTATAACATTCAGTTTATTAGTTGAACATTTAAACCAGGGGTGGGCAACTTTTGTTACTGTGGGGCCAAATACAATTGCGATGATTAGATCGCGGGCCGCACCTTTATATTACACAAAGTGATTTTACTTTGTTGCATACCAAAAATGCCTTGCTACAAGTAAAATTCGCATTTGATTCTAGCAGCATATTGTCAGGTCGCAAAAAATAGCACCGCGGGCACAGTAATCTGCTAAAAAAATATAATAATTGGACTCGTTTGCCAGTACACTTGAAATTCAAGTGTCTCTGCGGGCTGCACAACTTTAATCAATGGGCCGCATGTGGCCCGTGGGCCGCAGGTTGCCCACCCCTGATTTAAACAAATATTTTTCCTGTACAGCTTGATCAGTACATCAGCAATACCTTGTCACGTGTGTCTTGTTAGTTCGACGATTAGAGGAATTTTGCTTACGCGTTTCATACAGTGACGTCACATCTTTTCTGTCGTTGACAAGTGTGACGTAATTCGGCGAGACCGATGAAGCATCTTCGTGTGTTTGACGAAACGAAAAAGAATTTCCGGAAAAACCGCTCGACGGTGATGACGTCTTTCCTACGTCACTGCGAAGATTGATAAGCTCAGATTCTGACGTGGCGTTGGTTTTATGTGAGAAATCACTTTCGATTCGAGGAAAAGGTGAAACTGACAAACACGAAACGTCGCTAGAGAGCCGCGTGGCTATGAAGACTGCTTTCTGCGACAAACGTTCCGGTTTTGTGGGTTCGTATAAGTCCATATGTTGCGTGCGAAGCTTTGGGTAACGCGGTACATCTGAGGTATACGTTTTTCGATCGTGTTTTGGATGTAAAGCACGAAGGTTGCAGTGTCTAGAATAGGCTGTCACAAATGGTGCTGGTTTGATTTTCTGAATGCTTTTTTTACTTGCGGAGTTGTACGGTAAAATTCCTGCAGTTGTGGCAATGCTAAATCTATGTTCTTGGGATTGGTAAGATGGAGAAACGTTGTTAAACTTTATTTTTAGTCTTTCCAGTTCTTTTAGCAGGTTTCCGACTTTGTTGTCAAGGTTGTTTTTCGTGTTTAATCTTCTCCTTTCACTTTCGTCTCTGATTGCTTTTGTATCAGTCTTCATTTTATCGATAAGACCTGAAAAAAGATGATGTGCTGTTTATAACCCATTTGGATTTATGCTATAATACTTGTTTTATAACTGTGGTTCGCTACATCGGAACATTACTCTACTTTTGACTATATTTATAACCATTTGATTAAAGGTGGCTAGCGAACAGTTGTATGGTCATCTCATTAAACACAAAAAGTATGGTTTTAGTTAAGACGAACATTCATGACTGGGACCAGCCCTAAAGCGTTCATGCAGACCAGCGATCACGGCACACTCATATATAAGTCATAGTACGCCAGGCCCATTGAAGGCGTTGTACTGGATCAGTCAGCCACCAAGCATTCCCATTTGGCAAGGCGTAGGTTGGTTATGTATAACGCCTTCGAAGGGCCTGGTGTAGGCTACTATGATCCAAAGTATATATAAAACACTTTGCTATGATCTAGTGTGGTTTTATGTTATGTTTAGTAAGTTATTATATAATTATTGAAACAAATGAAAAGTTGTATATTTGTTCAAAATAGAGGTCGCTTATTAGTTCGAATTGTTAGTGACGTGATAAAAATTAAAAACACAATACTTTTCAAGTGTAGGCTACGTTCGGCCTAACTGCATTCAAATCTCTTTGTCCACTGAACCCTATTGGGTGTTACAATGGCCGCTTTATGATCTTAAAACGCCATATCATCATTGCAGTGTGAAAAAGTTTTACAACTTTGTTTAACTTTCAGGAATCCTGAGTTTGAACAAGTTAAGTCATACGTAGGGTTTATGTATTGTTGCACAAAGGTTGACTGGCGTGCCCTTTTGTCATAAAACTTATTAAAACGCCATTTTAGACATCTACCACAGAAGCAGTACTCAATTACCATTAACAGGTTTTTTTTGTAAGTTAAGCAAAATTAATGTTAACTTCAACTAGCGGAAATATGTCGTGGTGCCTACAGGCAGTGGTGGGATTCATTTTTTTGTCAGCCAGTTAGATTACAAAAGTCATATTTTTCTGCCGGTTATGTTACAAAAAGTCTATTGACAGTAACCAGTAATGCTAACCGGTTCGCCGATCTCATAAAATTTCGTGAGACGGTTCTATAGAACCAACGAACCGACTGAATCCCACCACTGCCTACAGGTCAAAAGGTTGTGTGTGCTTGACACATTCAACTCCCAAAAGTGCTGACACAAACGCGCAAACAAAACCGAAAACCACAAAGGGTATTTCCCACAATAAAACATGGCCGCGAAACCCCTTTAGCCGCTAGAATGGCGTTGCGGGAAAATCAAGTTAATAATCAACTTTTTCTGGGTATTAGTGGGCTGGAAGTTTATCAGTTCACACTCCTTAATGTACCCACAATGGGCACTTGATTGAGAGTCGTTCCTGTGGTCTAAATCAACAAATAATTGTTATTATAAATGGTTCACGTACTTTTCAGTTTGCCATTTGTGGTCTGCACATTTCTAGCTCGCACTTCGTAGAAGGATAACAAGTTTTCGGCGCGTCGCAGTTTAGTGCGCAAAACATATGCATGGCGAAACAACTTTTGTCGATGATCGCGGGAAATTCGTTCGAGAACTGCACGCCACGTTTCCGTTTCCGCTTTTGCTCGTTGTTCAGCGCGCAGACAGTTCCGAATATTTTCTGTTGCAGTTTTGTATTCCGCTTGCAATCTAAGCAAATACGAGAATTTATGAGATTTTTTCAGAGATTTTGCAAGATTAAAAATGCTTTGCATTGACATTTACGCAATAAACATTTATTATTGTTATAATTTTATTTACATAACATTTAACTGGTACAATATTGGTTAAAAAATCTTCATTGGAAGAGGTAAGTTTTGTTCGTGTACGTATGTGAATATGAATACCTTAGTTCTTGTTGTTCCCATCCTCGAACTGTGTCATGATGTTGATTATCAGAAGTTTTCTTTGATTCATTTTTCCAACACTGCTTCGTTGTGATTTCACTGCCTGATGTTGTTGAACAACTTTTTGCAACTTTGCGCTGAGTTTTTCTTTTTTGAAGTTTTTTCTTCTTCAAGCCTTGTTTAAGTTTTTGTTTTTCTCTGTTTCCTGGATTGTCTGTTAGTTTTCCTGATTGTAACGCCTTGGTTTGCTTAATTTCTTTAATCTCACTCTTTGTATTTTGCTTGGGTTTTGAACTTGTATTTTTTATTATATTTTCTGCATAGTTGTTTGTTTTGATTGAATATCTTTTGTCTTTTCTTTGCTTCAATACTTCTGGAGAAAGTTCATTTAAGTCTTGCTTGTGCTTAGCAATACAACAGGAATTACCCATTTTAATTGCTATAGTAATATCAAGCCAGTTTATTAAATTGTTGAACCTAATTTTTTAACAAAAACTTTGGAATTCAATTAATTTTGGTACTACAAAATTTACTAAGGCCAATTCTGAAAAAAATTGGCTCAAATTTCCTTAAAAGCATTTTTCCTTAACTTTACTTTCAAAAGGTTCACAACTTTTCTTGAACTAATTTCCTTGATTTTAGCACTGCCTGGCAATTTCAACATCTTTAAGTGCAATTACCGACTCTTACTTCTATTATTGTCTTTGTTTTTGAAATGGAGTGCTGCTTAAGATGTTTAGGGTTTAAAGTGTCATTGAACGGCCTTTGTTGCTTCGATACAGATAGTTGTTGACCGTCTAAGTAAACATTTGTCTGGTGTTTGAACTGAAGTGTTTCCTTTAAAACAGAACTATGTGTGTACAAAGTTAATTGCAATCCTTTTGCTGATAATGTCAGCAAAAACCACAACCACACAAAATTCTGTTTTTTGTTGTTTTTCAGTTGTTTTAAAGTCATTATTTTTACAAAAACAATCCTAAAAATAATTCAATATATATATTAAAACAGTTCAGTTATTTTATGTTTGCATAAGTTAACTTTATTTATTGATTTTTAAGTTATCCTAACATTATTATTTTTTGCTAATTCATCTTTGCCATTCATCCAAAAAAATGTCCAAGGACACAGTTGTTCTTGCCTACAGTGGCGGATTGGATACTTCTTGCATTCTTGTGTGGCTCATTGAAAAGGGCTACAAAGTTGTTACATTTCAAGTAAGTTTATTAACTTTTATAGTACTTGTAATTATATACATTTAAGCTGTGTGTTTATGGTGCCACCAGATTCAAGGCTCAACAACATATCTTTTTTATTTAGGCTGATGTTGGTCAAGAAGAAGATTTCGAAGCAGCAAAGGCAAAAGCCTTAAAGCTTGGAGCAGAAAAGGTAAACAGATCTTGTTGTATCAAAACATTAGTCTTTTGTCATCTTAACATTAAAATTTGTTTGATATTCCATCGAAGACATACATACTAGTTTGATTCAAATTTTTCTCATTGTCTGCTCTTTAAAAAAATTGTGATTTTAAAATTTTTGACAGGCATTTGTGTGTGACTGCAAAAAAGAATTTGTGGAGGATTTCATTTGGCCTGGATTGCAAGCCAATGCTAAATATGAAGGCCGTTATCCCATGGGAACTGCATTGGCCCGCCCCTGCATCGCAAGAAACATGATTGAAAGAGCAAAATTGGAAGGTGCAAAATACATTTCTCACGGAGCTACAGGAAAGGTATATAAAAAATTTTAGACATGTTTTATTGAAAATAATTTTTGTAATTATTTTACCCAAATCGTGTTCATAATTAGTAAGCTGTAGAAAAAACATTGATCATATGGACAAGGGCAATGGAAATTTGGTAAGGCTTGGCTTTTTAGCCTATTACTTACAATAAAATAGAGTACCGTAATGTAGCTACTCTAGCCCCTGCTACCCAAGTCTTGTCACCAGCAGCACTGAAGAGACTTTGAAATAGTGTATACTGTCTAAATATTATTTAATGGCTTCATGCTTTTATACTGATATGTTCACAATGTTTTTGTTAGGGAAATGACCAAGTAAGATTTGAGATTGCCTGCTATGCTTTGTATCCCGGGGTGCAAATTATCGCTCCTTGGAGGGAGGATGAGTTCTTGGCGAGGTTTAATGGCAGGAATGATCTGATGGAGTATGCGGCGGCCAATAATATTCCAATCAAGGCATCAAAAAGTGACCCATGGAGCATGGATGACAACTTAATGCACATCAGGTATAGAAGTATAATGATGTACTGATTCATCTAGCAAAACTTTGTTATTGGTCCTCTTTTTGAATGAGATATATACATTTTCAATTTAGTTTGTTTTCTTCCCTGCATTTTGTCCACACTTTTTTGCCATGAAATGTTTAATGGATTGAGATAAAACTTTAACAGGTAGTAGATATAATCATGCAGATCAGCTACTACTTTGTTAAATTTGATATCCACAGAGGATACCATGCTAGCCTGAAAGAGTAAAACGCCTTATTGCTGCCAGCCATCACAAAAAACAGTTTCTGGGTACAATGGGTCTTATAAGCATAACTGTTGATATTGCAGATTAAGCTGTGATCTTTTTGTATCAGTTGAGTGGTACTTTTGCAGTTGATAGTTAGGGTGCCCTGACAGCCACATCGCATCATTGCCTTTACTGGCTGTTGATATAAACACTTTTGGTGGACCATAATTAAACAATGATCGATTGAAACAATATTTTTCAGGACTTTTATTTGGATCATTTTAGTCTGGTATTTTATCGGTTGTGCTGTAAAATCCTTGCATCTCCCTAAACTAAACGGAAATTTTAAACAATGTTCGAATTACATAAGGCTTATGTAATTCGAACATTGTTTAAAATTTCCGTATGTCATAAGGCAACAATCCCTTATTTGCACACAGCCACTGTAAACCCAAAATACTAACAGGTGTTAGGGATACAAAATGCATATTTCAGGTTGTTCTGTTTTAGAACGCAGATTAAACAAGTTTTGATTTTGTTAGCTGTTTTTCATCATTACAAAAAAGCTGTCTTTTAAACTAACCACTGCAAATTAGTTGTAAACAAACAAAAAACATAAAATTTGTGTTTTTGTTCAATGTTTTGGCGCTTGAAACAATGCGACAGGATTCCTTTTTGTGGTTGACTTTAGCAGGGATGGTTTGTTTCTAGAGCCCCCTTGACTCGTCTTACCAACGTTATTCCCCAGTTTCAGTTTCGCAGTGAGCCAAACTTAATCATCCGTGGCCTCTCACAACATAACGGTTCATTGAACCTTGCAGCTGCAGCTTGTTCAGCCATGATACTCCACCATTTTGCACTCCATATCTTCTGAACGTTGCACAGCTATTCACGGCTTGATGATTATTCAGTGAATTTATGTCGCTGTGTTTTTTTACCAAGCAAACGAATCGTATGGCTACACAAGCAAATACGACCGATCTCTCGTCACCAACTGAACTAGTCTAATGAGACCTTATATGTCGAAACAGTGTGCACCGTCTGCAGCTTATCATTTATTGGCTCGGTGCTTTTTCATGTAAACTAATCCCAATTCAACTGAAATGATTTTGTAGTAAAACATTGGTATTATTTAAGCTCAAAGCCGAAACATAGTGCCATCTGGTACTGGTATTTAACCGCGTTGGTTTTCCTTGCAGTTACGAAGCTGGCATGTTAGAAGACCCAAACACTGAAAGTCGCAGCGACATGTATACCATGACCTGTGACCCCGAAAAGGCACCAGACAAACCTGAACGTCTTTCGATCTACTTCGAAGGGGGAATACCCATCTCCGTTACCAACAAAGACGACGGGGCAAAAGTGACCGGCGCCTTGGAACTTTTCCTGTACCTGAACAAAATTGCGTAAGTTGATTGCAAAGATAATGTATCAGACTTCTAAATAACAATATTTAGAGGGTCAAGGCCTAAACTGGATATATTTACTGGACCTAAATTCGCCAAAATTAAAAAGTTGTCTTAAAATTTTGAGAGTTGTCTGGATGTTCTAGAAAGAATACATATTCTACTTTTATTATAGACATGGCTGATAACGGACCGAGGCAATTCACAATATGTCAACCAGTAATACGATACTGTTGGCATATGCACAGTTAATGCAAAGGCTTAAAGTTAACCATTTTAAAACTGTAGTACAGTAATATGATCCTTGCAAACAGATGATTAAAAGGCGAAATATACACTGACCATATGTCCGCCAGTTTTAACCATTTTACAACATATGTCAAATTTTACGAATTTTAACGGAAGGCAATTACAAAAACGTTTTCTCGAAAATGTGGCTCTAGTTACAACTGTTTTGCATACAGTCTCCACCATAATTGTTTATTTGTATTATGTTCAAAACGCCTGACTAGATCGGGGCTTCAGGTGATTTCAACAGGAGTAATAAATATTTTAGTGTAGTTTGCATAATAAGCCCCAAATATTCTTGACTTAAAATGTGCAACAAATGCTCCCAAAACATTCGTGAAAGGGCAACATTTTTTACTTGGTCAGCAATAATGACAAGCGTGCGCGGTAGTTCCGTTCGTGGTCACAACGAAACCTTACATTTGGAACAACTGTCGCAAAAAAACGAGCACGTGAGTAAACTTTAAATGTACCACTGTTTGAAACCATTTACTGTTTGCTACTAAAATTGACACGTACTAAAGGCCTCAGCAAAAGAGAAAAACATAAAGACTTTTAAGACCAGTTCTATTATAGATTATACTGCTGCTGCTTGGAACCCCTAAAAGTCATTGAAGTGCAAATCGCAGGTGTTTATACGCATGACAAGAGCACGCTGACAGGTGTAGGAATTTACCAAGGGGCATAAATTTAAAAAATGGTGTACTGTACTTTAGTGAAAATTGTTTATTTAGATTTCCATCAAGTGCTGAATGTCTGAACAAAAACCCCGATTCTAACACTACATTTACATTTAGAATGATTTCTTTATTATTTCTCAAGTTTCGGGTACTTCAACGGCTAACCGCTATTCAGTTTTTTCAATGGTGCTTTGTTAATCATTTCTTCGGGGGTAAAACGTCTGCCAAAACCTTTTGACCCTTGTGTATTGCGTTGCGTCATTGTGTTTGCTTTAGGGCGAACTCAAGTGTTAGTATTGGCCGTTTCTGATATGCTGAGGTGGCTGTCTTTAAAGTGAGATATGAGAGCACATAATGTGGCAGGTGTTGTGTGTACTTGCGGTAAATAAAGCAGTTTTGCCGACTCATTTTGTGTGAAAAAGTTCCAACCACATATATTTCAACAGTAGGTCTACGCAACTGTTGGACATGGGAATTTATAATTGGTATTTTTAATTGCGTAATTATCTTGGTGACGTAGTTTTGTTGCATTTATCAATTCGAAAATTGAAAAACACTAACAATTTCTGTTTAATAAACTGTTTAAACCTGCATATTTTTTAAAACCTAACGATTTAATCGTTTGTCCCGCTAGAGGGAAGCATGGAGTCGGGCGCATAGACATCGTCGAAAACCGTTTCATCGGTATGAAGTCGCGGGGTTGTTACGAAACTCCTGGTGGAAGCGTGTTGCTTGATGCTCACGAAGACCTGGAACTGCTAACCATGGATAAGGAGATCAGACGACTCAAGGAGTACCTTTCTGTACAGTTTTCAACACAAGTGTATGAAGGTATGATTTACATAACTTTTATACTTGACTTTTACGGAAAGTCTAATAACACCATAACTCACGTCAGTCGTACATTTAGCTAATTTTCGATAGGTGGCGCGAAGCACAAAGTCCTATTGAAAACAGTATCTCAAAATATGCTGACGGTTAGGGCTATTGGGGTTGGGGTTAGGTGTTATCATTGAAAATTCATTGAAACTAACTCTAAAATTTAGCTTATAATGTAAAAAATTTAAAACCTGACTTCCCAGCCCTACCCCTCTTTAGCCGCTAAAAAATAATTCCGCTCCTGCGCCACCTATCAAAAATTAGCTAAATGTGCGGCTGACGTAAGTTATGGTGTTAGTAGCTCTACCGACTTTTACCTACAATTACAATTTCATACAATCGATTTGAAATTTGTTGTTGTTTTTACGATTGCAAATTTGTGTCACCAAAGGCAAGTGGTACAGCCCGGAATGTGAATACACAAGAGGTTGTATTGCCAAAAGTCAAGAAGGTGTTTCAGGAACAGTCCACCTTAAATTGTACAAGGGCAACATTATGATCACTGGAAGGGAATCAGACCAATCCCTGTACAACCAGGAACTTGTCAGGTGTGTATGATTCCTGTCTGTTTCAAAAACTGTTTTTCGGACGTGTCCAAGGCCAAGTTGTTAGCGTGCCCAAAACCTGCTACCCAAACCTTCAATATAAGCCCGAAACCCGGACTCGACCCCTAGAGTTTAAGCCTCAAACCCGGTACGAACCCGAAAGTATATAAGCCCGAACCTCAAAGTACAAGCTCGAAGTCTGGCACGAACCCGAGTCGTTTTTAAAAAAGCCTGTTTAGTCCCGAAAGTTTTTGATGACTGGCCGATAATAAAGAAGTCTTCCAGAACGGACAACAACCTAAACAATACGTTTTAGGGCTGTTGGACATTAGGTTAAGTTCAGCAGCCAGCTATTGGTTGCGTAATATATATTTAAAAAAAATACTGACTCAGAATATTAGGCCAGACCCTAATCAAACCCGTTTGAAAAAATACCAAAGCCAGAACCCGGCCTGACAACTCTGGTTTAAAGAGAAGAAAGTGTCTTGTTGACAATTATATCAGCCCAACAAACCATAAAAAGCCTTTGAACCTACTCAGTCGGTCTAAAATGTACTAACCGTTGAATGATTTTAGGTTCAGGTCATTGTACCTATACAATTCTAGATATTCAGCTAAAACTTATTTAGTTAACTTGACTCAGGTTAAGGTGTTTTGGTTGCGTTTTGTGGTTAATGCAAGTTACACGACTTTAGCTAAGTTGGCCTACACGACTTGCAATGACTAACATTGGAAAATGTTTTCAAGTGACAAAATCGGTGAATGAATTTACATGGAATATATATATGGCATCTTCAGTACCTTATTCAAATAGAATCATGTCTGATAACAATCTACCTTATATGCAACTTCCGTATAACATAACTTCATTTTGTTTACACAGCATGGATGTTGCTGGTGATTATCAGCCCCGAGATGCCCAAGGGTTTATTCGCATCAATGCTCTTCGTTTGAGGGAATTTCAACGTCTCAAAAAGCTGCATGGAAATTAGATGCTGAACAGCAAATGAATATTTTGCACAACCTTTAATTAACTGTTTTTTTTTGTAGATAGCTTTGAAGTTAACAAATGCGATCATGTAGTTAACAAATGCGAAAAAGGGTCTTGTAAAGTATCTTGGAAACAATAACCTGTCATCTATTCTAATCTACTGACTGGTCAAATCCAGCCTAGCTGTTTTTGTGGTAGAAAATGTGCATTTGCCAAATTACCAAAGATTATTTGAGTACTGTGAACTCATACAAAAGTTGTTACTTAGCTACTATAGCTTTAAAAGTGTGGCTTCCGCTAGTTTGTGTATAGATGTGCAATCTCTAGTTTTCACTTGTCAATTGCCTGTTTTTAGATTAGACAAATAAAATCAACGTCTTTGTGAAAACTCCAATCAATTTCTTTTCGTTGATTTTGCTTTGGCGATTCAAAACAGTTTTATAATTGACTTTGGTCCTAACTGAATTTTAGGAGGCTTGCGATGTCCCTTAGCTGTTGATTTTCCAAAGCGCGGCGTGGGACATTAGAAACCTTGAAATAAGATTCAGTTCACGACTACCAGAGTCACATGTCTACATTGTCCTTTACACTTCGGTTAGAAGAACAAGGCAACCTTACATCCAGTTGTTGTTTTTTCATTGGGGAAAATCTTGACATAAGAGGCTGGCTGACATTAGCGATTTCCTTGAACTACAGTTCAAGGCCTATTGTCATTTTTGAAAAAAAAAATCCACGGGAAACCACATTCGCCACGATACAGTTTTAGATCATTTCCTAAAGAGAAACCCTGACCAAATGTTTGTCAAAGGTATTTAATGCAAAAAAGCCCCAAAAGACAAACATTGATTGTCGGTTAAAACCCACCTCCTGATGATTTTTTACTTATCAATATTGTTCCATTTGCGAATTAAACTGTACTGTACCAGTCTATATAAATAGAAATGCAAGCGCAAAAACAAAATACAAACGCAAAACATAAGGAAAATATACGTCAATTTTGAGACCAAGCACATAAAATGCCTTTGATAAACAATAAAATGACACAAATCCAACATGCAACGCACAAAGTAATAAAAACGAAACATAATTCTAAAACTTGAATCCCCTAATCGCCACAGGAATTTCGAACCAGATGGTATCATCACCAGAAAGTGCAACGTCTATGTCAGGGTCTTCCACATCCTGGCTTCGCTCTGTGGTCCAATGCATAGGTAGCGAGTGTCTACGACTTGATGGTAAGATGTTGTTACTGGGTAACGGTAAGCCTTGTTCGTTGAACTGGGCATTGCAGGATTCGTTGCACGTTGGTGAAACCAGCTCGGCGACTTCAAAGGCGCTATAACTTCGTCGTTTCTGTGATAATACGTACACTGGTTGATTAATATTGTGTTTTTAATTAGTTCAGCGTCGTCTATCATGGTAGTAAAAAATAAACGGTTTAGTACTTCAAAAGCAATACGCGGATGTGTTAACATGTAATCTGTACGCTGTTTTTAAACCAACTGGTAACAAGGTATTTTGAATCCAGTCCCACTCTTTATGCCCAGTTGTGGCATTCGCAAGTGACATACTTGGCTTTTTGGCCTGTTAGTCATAACAAACGTCAGTGCCTTAGACTGGCTAGACTAGCCTGTGTAGCCAATATCTTGTCACCAACTGCACTGATAAAACCGAGGTCAAAACAGTTTGCAATGTGACCAGCTAATTTAATTCTTGGTTGTGATTGGTGACCATTAAATATATGTATAGACATTATAGTGCTTGGCCCAAGGTGGGTAGCTTACTGAAAATGTCCGTAAAGATGTCATTCTACCCTTAAACTCACTTTAATTTTTGAAGCTTGGTTGATGTTAAACAGTGTATTAGTGTGAAATGGCGATTGAAGATATTGACTTGGTGCTTGCAAGTCAATATTCAAGTGCATCATGTGGCGTTTTTTCAAAAATCTGCAAAATAGATGTATTTAGCCCTAATTTAAACACACTTCTAATTTTGCAGTCTTTGAGAACAAATTTATTTTTTAACTTTGCTATTTTAATAACATTGTTCTTGAAATATGTAATTTGAGTTTTACTTGAAATTTTCCCAGGGTTTAAGTGACTCTCCTGCAAGTTTTCGCTTTCCTTTTATGAGTAAGATGTTTTTGGTGCACCTTAACTCTTTCTTAAACGAGGAAGATACTTGCATAAGCAGCAAATTTAGTTTGTTGGTGTACTGCTGAATTTTGGCTGCTGTTGGCAACTTTTGAGAGCAAGATTTAAAGTCTAATAACAAAAGTACATTCATAACTGTGTGTATAGATATTAGTCTGACAATGTTTTTTTTAAATAAGAAAACAAAAACTATATTAGAAATAAACTTTTTTATGTAATACAGTATTTTATTTTGAACATAACATTTTTTTGTTTTTTTAATAAACATTGCAATTGCCCAATAATCCCATATGAATTGCCAAGTACAATTAATTATCATGTGACCAATTAAAAAAATATGCAAAGTTTTAAGTATATTATAAGTGTAAAAATAGTTTTTCTGGTGCCTTTTTTTTCACGTACCTTTAGGTGGGTTAACTTTGATGGAATATACCTCTTTGACAGAAACTGGAGTGGAGCCCATTATTAACACAGCTTCAAAATTGTCACAAAACTTTAAAGAGTTATTAACTTGCTCCTTTATTTCATCAAATTGTTTCAAACATAGTTGACACTTTTCTTGGTTTTTGATGGCCTTTAGTTTCACCCTAAATGATAAGTCACAAGCTGCGCTAGATACTTGATTTAAACCAAACAAAGAACAGTAAAAAATGGCACAGTACCTGCTCTTTTTGCAATCAATTTGTGTGAAACTGTCTGAAAACAATTGTGATCAAAGATTTGACATGCATGAAAACTACAATTGGTTCTACTTAACTACCAGTAAAATTTACTTTTATTTAACAAAAAATCACCGAACACAACCAATTATTACAGCAAAACTGCATAGCTTTGCGTTGTCATATTTTGTGTATTGGCTTGCCTACCTCTTATGTGCCTTTTTAGGATTTGTGTCGGTGACGGAATTTGACCTCGAAAATACATCAACAAATTCATAAATTCTATGACCAATGAGCTTGTAATATCAAACAAATCCTCATTTAGATCAACATCAAGGGACAGCTAATCAAAGATTAAAACAGTCATTAAATTTTGACAACATATAATCAACAAGAAACGTTTAAATGATGCTTATTTTCAACAAAAATCACATTTTAGTTTTTTTTTAGAATGTAGTTCTCCACATGCCTTAAATACTAATAACAAAATTTTTTTAAAGTGTTTAGTATAATAAAGATTAATAAACTTGTACTATAAATCCCTTTAGTTCTGGCTTAAAAGTTTAAATAATTTTATTTACCAGCCTAAAACTTAAGAAAAATATACCTTATGTGTGTTTTCCATGTTGTTAACTGATTAAGTCCAGTCCACTAAATTCCTCTAGTGTTTAAATGTGAAGACGGGTTGTTATGCAACACTGATACTATAGTTTTTCATGCGTTTTCCCCGAAAATTGTTTGTTTCGTTATAGTAAAAAAGATAAACAAATAACAATAGCAGATTTTAAAAATCGTGCCAAAAAATCCCCTTATATTTCCCGTTGTCATGAGCTAAGCTTATAGTTACGGAAAAGATATTATAATTCCGATAGTTTGTTTTTCATGTCTCATCTTTATTTTTACGGAAAAGTAAGTTGTCTAATGTCTGATAATATTGCGATATTTCAAAAAATGTCTTAAAGGCCACAAATTATACCTAAAAGAGACTACAGACTTTCAGTACAAACGCTTGTTTCAAAACTGTGGTAACAATGTACACAACAAATACAGAAAACAGAATTTTTACAGCATACATTGCGCACAAACTTTCAGCAAATGATGCACACATATGTGAATAAAATGACCCATGGAAACAGTTTGTACAAAAAAAACATTGCAAATTTTTAAACTTAGTTAAAAAGTACCAAACAAATCGAACTTTGCTGAAAAAATGTATGTGGTCAATGAAGACTTTTCTGAAAAATTGTACATGCATACAAACGCAGAAAAACCTAGTTATACCACCAAAACAACAGTAGGCAAATACTACATTAATCGCCCTAGATTTATGATGTTTTGGACTAATTGTGCTTACAACACTTCCATCTGTTTTGAGGGGTTTCAAGCTCAATTTTAACCGACGATTGTGTTTTAGATGAGCTATTACCCCTGACGTAGTTCAGTGTGTAAGACGTTTTTCGGCTTAAATAGCGCTTAGATTTCGCTATTCTTTGTCCAATGACTCTGGAGTACAACATAGGATTAATTGCACTGTTAATTGGTAGCAAAATACATGCACTAGCAACATAAGCATTGGGTGGCATTTCTACACCAAATACACTGAGATACCCCATGATGCAAATAGGAATCCAGCAACAAAAATCTGTCAGTATGAGCCGAAAAATGCGTTTTTGCATTTTCACGCTAATATCTGAATTTCGGTATTGGCTCATTCTGTTTCCTTCCTTGTAAATGAAGGCGTAAACAAAGAACACGTAAAGAAACATAACAAAGTTAATTGTGATGATAAACGTCGAATATTCCCAAGCCCCTTGATTCGAAGTGGCAAACAGGCGCGGCATACAGACGCTTGTTTCTCCGTAATAACCAAATTCGCCTCGTATTGAACCCGGAAAGGATTCAGAAATAACATGTTTTGACTCTACCCAGCTGCTCAATGTTGAGTTTGAGATTTTCTTTGCCAAACCAATCATAGATTTAACTTCCACTACTTGCTTACCAAAGAAATAGTTTGGAAACCAAATGTCCCATTGAAAATACTCGATTTTGGATTTGAAAAGAGGCACTGCTCCAAGTAATCCAGCGAACCCCCAAGCCGTCACTGTTGACCATGCTGTTACTTTACGAAAGTCCATGTGTTTTGCTGTAAACGGTTGGTAAACTGAGATAAATCGATATGTGGTCATTGCTGTCATAGTAAATGCGGATGCCTCAGAAGAGACAATTGCTAATGCGCCTAAACGGGAACAGGTAGGACTTGACCTCCATTCTTTGTCATGAGCACAATATTCACCCTGAAACGTTACACCGACAGACACAATGCTTATAAGATATACCCCCATTAGGAAATCAGCGATAGAAAGGTTTAAAATGAACATGTTTGCGCATTTTGTGGTGTTGGGCACGGCGTTGGTGGTGAGCAGAAAATTGATTGTAGATGTGAATACAGCCGCATTTCCGAGCAAGGCGGTAAACCCCATTATCCAGAAACACGCCCGAAATAGTGAAGAAGAAATCATTTCGTAGCGGTCTGAGAAGAGAGAAACACATTCGTCACTTCCATCTTCGCAGTCCGGCTTTCCGTCTTCCAGCAAAGAAATCTCGATAGAGAAAACGTTGCCTGAAGCACAAACGAAACGTTTTTTGCTGCAGAGTTGCTTAGATTCGTCCGAAAGATCTTTACAGTCAAACACACCATCGCACTCGCGTAATTTGGATATGTTTTTCTCTCCATCAGCGCATAGCATTACATACTCCTTGCACAGTGACTGTTCCTCGTCTGAACCGTCGTCACAGTCATTTTTTCCGTCGCACACTTCATTGATGCTTATACTAACGCTTAAAGGATCCGCACGCATGCAGTAAAAACGAGACGCGTTACAGAATTGTTCCCCCGCAAGAGGACAGTCTCGAGTATGTTTGGTGCCGTAAATCTCCTCAACCAAGCCGTCACAAAACCGCACGTCGCTTGTCTGTTGGTGGTTTTTCCACATGTCTCTGATTTCATTGACGCAAGGATGGTCACAAAATGCGGCTGGTTGTGCACATGCTTCACATTCGTCCTCAAATAAGAGACATTCAGGGTTCCCGTCACATTTTAGCGCTATTTTAAGATCCTTTCCAGTGTTGCATGTCATGGTTTCGCCTGCACCTTGATGGCAACTGCAGTACTTTGTGTTCAAACCGCTGCAATCAACTGATGAATTACAAAGCGTTGTTCCCATGTCAACACAGTTATCGTTACAGCGAATTTCATTGCGGGAGCATGATCCTCTTAGTTCGTCGCAGATTGTTGTGTTTGCGCATAAGCATTCGTCGGACATATCGTAGCAATTGACTACACCGTCGCATACTTGCTTGGGCGAGATAATCAACTTTTTGTCCAAGCATTGAAAACACCGAAACTCGCCATTTTCGAAGCAAAGATCGGATCGGTCAGAACATTGAGCCTCAGAATCGTAAACATTGGCCTGTGGTAATATGCAAACTGCCTTCCTGCTTGGACCAGCACACTGAAAACCGAAGCCACCGCAAAGTTCATCGCTGTCGTCATTACAAGAAGCATCAACGTCATTGTTGACGTCACAAAAGAAGCGGTTGTTAATAAACGATCCGTCTTCACACTGGAAAAGCCCATCACATTCTTGGCTATGATTACTGACAATTCTCCATTTTTCAACACAAACCGGATTTGTACTGGAACATTTATGTCCATATATACGCATTGCGTTAATAGATGATAACAATTCCAAAGGACCTGTGCAATCCCAAATCGAGATAGGAGCTGAGCCACACCACGCGTTTGTCCTTTTACAAGCTGGGTTACCTCCAAGATTACAGTAATTGAGTATTCCCTGAATCCAACGATCAGGAATGCAACCTCCGTTATCACATTGCAAAATACTGGCAGCATTGTTGCAGTCGCAGATGGCTTCATCGCTAGCGTCAGCACAATCAGCTTTTCCATTGCAAACTTGTGACTGTTCTATGCGCTGGTGATTTTCGATGCTACAATTGTCCTTGCAAGACAAGCACTGGAAAGTTTTTGCCATATCGTCGCAATTAACTTCGTCGCTCCAGTCTCCACAGTCGTTAAAGCCGTTGCACTGCTGATTTACAGAAATGCATCCATTGGGATAACACTTTTTATCAAAACAAGCGCATTGATACATGTCACACGTACAGTTCAGTTCATCCTCACCATCCTGGCAGTCTGGATTACCGTCGCACCTTTTAGACAAACTAATACAACCTTGCTTGGTTGTACAAGTCGCGGGGTTGGCGTAGCAATCACAAGCAAACTGCTCTGACTTGCAAGTGCAGTTTAATTCATCACTCCAATCACCACAGTCTCCCCTTCCGTTACAACGCCAAGTTTCAGGATAGCAAGGCGAAAATGGGCATGTTAGAGCATTTGCGCATGGACATCGAAACGTACTGTCAGGACACGGACAGTTACGTTCATCACTTCCGTCACTACAGTCTGGAATATGGTTGCATTTCGAGTCGCTTGCCACACACCCTTTATAACAGTCATCTTTGCCATAACAATCGCATTTGAAATCCTCCTCTGGGCAAGTTAGGTTCAGCTCGTCTCCCCAATCTCCACAATCGTTGTAATTGTCGTTTATATATGTGTAATCAATGCACGGTGTTGTAACTGAGTCAACGTATCCGTAACCTTCACAAGGGACCTGTTTAGAGCTGCAAGTGCAGTTCATTTCGTCACTTCCATCATGACAATCCGCACTACCATCGCAGCGTTCATGCTTGGTGTAGCACTTCCGTCCCGTACCGCATCCTTCAGAGGTGTTTGCGCATGCGCAGAAGATGTCCTCAGGGAGACAGTTTATTTCATCGCTCCACTCGCCACAGTGATTGATGCTGTCACTTCGCCATACTGTTGGGATGCACCCAGATCCCCATTTGCATTTACCAATTTCTCTGCATGCGCAGCTAAACATGGTATCCGGACAAGTGCACGTGATATTGTCGTATGGACCGTTGCATAAATCACCTGTCAAGAGAAAAATAATCAAGTAAATTTAGAGGTAAATTTAACGAATATATTTTCCCCATACACCAGTATATTTTGAACGTTTGTTGATTTTAACATTATTTTAACTTTTGGCAACAACTGCAACACAACTAATTTTTCTCGATTTTATTTTGGCAATTGGTAAAGGTAAACATTTTAACACAATTTATTGTAAAAAAATAACACGGTGTTTGTATGTCTGTATATGGGTCAGGCGCCCCGAACTATTCGGCCAAAACTATATAATTTATGGTGACATGAAAATAGAGCCACCTATAGCTCACCAAAGCGAGCCTCGAGTTTAAACAACTTTACACATACACAGTCGCAATTACCTTTCTGATCTGTCAACTTAGGCGAAGTTTCTGTTGCTTCGTTTAGAACCCCAAACAATAGGCAGATAAGGAAGTGTGTTCTCCAATTCATCTTTGTTGCTAAAATGGAACAAACAAATAAGCATTTATTAACCCGTTATAACCATGCAAAAACAATCTAAATCAGCGGTTCCCAAACTGGGGTCCGCGGTCCTTTAGGGGTCCGTGAGGCAATTTTGGAGGGACCGCGAAGCGGTTGAAGAAATTCTATAATCTTATTTGGCGTCAGTAATTGTGCCACTAAATAAGTTTAAATCAAAGTAGAATTGAGAATCGACTGTCTCCATTGCTAAACAATGGCCTTTATTGAATGACAACTATCAAAAAAGCAATTGTTCGCGCACAATTGTAATGTTTTTTGTCCTGTTTGTGATGTCACGTGCTGTCTTTAGATGATTGTTATGTGCAATTTTGCATAACTAACTAAAATCCTGCAATCAATATTCGTTTTTTATGAAATACACATTTAGGCTTAAGGACCGCGAGCCCTCGAAATAATGGCAAAGGGACCGTTTTGAAAAAAATATGAAAAAGTTTGGGAACCACTGATCTAAATGAATCGCATTTTAACTTTGGCGCGTCTCTGTGTGTGTTTCCCGTAAACTTTGTCTTGTATTATTTTTTACTTAAAGTGGCATTTTGCGATAAGGACTTACTCCAAATTTTCACATTAATGTATGATATAAATCCCTAGAAACGCATTGAGTTACGCCAACATGATTTTATTTTCTATTGAATTGCATTTCTATACTTCCACAGTCGTGTTTTAAATTAGCTCACCCAAAAATGATTTCTCTTGGTTTCTTGGATTGAAAAAATCGTCCTTTTCTTAGTCCGAATCAAAGCAAACACTTTAGCAGTTAAAAAAAATCTCTCTAAAGCTGGAAAAAGTTATTTTTGCATAAACAATAAAAATATAATAGATATAGTTATGTGGACTTATTACGATTATTTCAACAAATCATCCCTTCTGAGTCACATAACACCTTTAAATGGTCCGGTCTTTTGGCAACGCCCAACAATTTTGCACCATTCATTTGAAACCCAAAAAACGACTCTTAAGTTATATTTATAACTCGTAATATTCCATTTGCCACTGGTCAGATTTTGTGGGGAGCACAAACTTTTGATACACAACTTCGCGGTTTGTTACGTAACTGTACGTCATAATAAAATCAACAGAAGGTCAATAACAAAATTCCACAGGACCAACGCATTTGCGCAAAACGGTAAACATGAAATATTCCCCACAGAAATCATATATAGCAGCAAAGGGTAAAACACGGCGGAGCTACTAGCACGATAACTCACATGTTTTTTATCGAATTACACCTGTCACTGAACATATTACTTACATTTTTTCTTACCATTTTGGCAAAGTGTAAAGAAACTCTAATCAAAGTTATATTGCACCTGACCTCGCCTACGATATTTTAACGTAAACTGCGACTCTGCATGGTTGGGCCAAGTCTATTTAAATGGTCTAACAAAACGTGGAAAAACCCTTTAGATATTTTGCACGCAAATCCTTCAAGCCACATTACAAACATAACCTCTTGCATTACCACGTACGTATGTCGATTGTGGTTTATACGTACGTCTTAAAAGCTAAATATGCATTAAGAAAAACCGCTTAAAAACACCCTAAGCGAACACTGTCTCTCTAGTTTTATAACAATTGCAACTATTTAAAAAATAGCCCATTGAGCAATGGCGCGGTTTTGAAACAGATGAAGCACACTTTTAGCAAAAAGATACTAGGCAATATCTGAGTGTACATACATATTTCAAAAATATTCTAAAAAACGTTTCAAATTGATTTGCGACTTTTTGAAAACGGCTTTCAAATACAATGAAAACAATGCATGCGACCATTGAGTAAACAACTGTCAAACAAAACGAACACAAACATTATAAAACTTAACCAAACAGTTGAACCTGTCGGCTGCCCTATCGTTAAGCATTATTGGTTTAGCGCTTTAAGCTATAAACAGGCAAACAACAATTTTTCGTAATTTGGCCCTTCCAAGTAATTTGTGCGCCAATATAGCTTATATATAAGCTTGTCGAATGCAAGCTTCCTGTTTGCTAAGACATCATCAATAGCATGCTCAAACCGCACAGAGGTCTGTAATCCAGAGAGCTGTCAAAGATATGTCTATCAAATAGACTAGTGTAGCACATCAAGCCATCACTACACTTAAGAGTTTATTCGAGTTACTCTTAAGGAAGGACATATGATTCCACCTGTCAACACAGTTGGCGAATACGGTTTTCTGTAGATTTTTGCTCAAATAGCAAAGGCCATTCGGGCGGGTCTTGAACGGTATTTCAAGGAAAGCGCTAATGTCAGCCTGTCTCCATGTAAAGATTTTCCTGTCGTGAAAAACCCATAGCTGGGTATAAGGTTACGCGTTTCTATTTTCCACTGCATAAACGACAATAAAGAAATTCGACCGTTTTGTCCACAGGGTTTCCAGGTCAAATGTCTTGCGACCTTTTCCTATTATCCCGAAAACGCAATCCATTGAGGGATTGTTTTGCAAGGGATATTGTAAACGGTTTCAAATTCAATTTAGACTAAAACCATTTAATTTATAACGGCCATAAATGAAATTCTATTCATTTGGATGTATCTGTTTGCAACACGTCAATTTTCTGCATGTAAAGTCAAGTAATTGATCCGTTTGCCCAGAATGAGCAGAGGAAAAAACATGACATATTACAAAATGCTTCAATAGCGGTTCTTTCGAGTTATAAAAGTGAACTCAATTTCAACCGTAATCAAGCAAATCCTCATTTAGATCAACATTAAGGAACAGCTAATCAAAGATTAAAACAGTCATTTCATTTTTACAACATATAATCAACAAGAAACGTTTAAATGATGCTTATTTTCAAAAAAATACATTTTAATTTTTTTAAGAATTTTAGTACTCCACATGCCTTAAATAATAATATGATAAAAGTTTTAAGGTGTTTAGTATAATGGAGGTTAATAAACTTGCACTATCATTACCCCTTTAGTTCTGGCTTGAAATATTAAATAATTTAATTTACAAACATAAAATTTGAGAAATAAATACCTCATGTGTGTTTTCCATGTTAACTAATTAAATCCACTCCACTAAATTCCTCTAGAGTTTAAAATGCGATAACGGGTTGTTTCGCAACACTGATAGTATAGTTTTTATGCGTTTTCCCCGAAATCTTTTTGTTTCGTTATAAGATAAACAAATAACAATGGCAGATTTTAAAAATCGTGCCAAAAAATCCCCTTATATTTCCCGTTGTCATGAGCTAAGCTTATAGTTACCGCAAAGATATTATAATTCCGATAGTTTTGTTTTTCATGTCTCCACTTTATTTTTACGGAAAAGTAAGTTCTCTAATGTCTGATAATATTGCGATATTTCAAAAATGTCTTAAAGGCCACAAATTATACCTAAAAGAATCGGAGACTACACACTTTCAGTACAAACGCTTGTTTCAAAACTGTGGTAACAATGTACACAACAAATACAGAAAACAGAATTTTTACAGCATACATTGCGCACAAACTTTCAGCAAATGAAGTACACATATGTGAATAAAATGACCCACGGAAACAGTTTGTACAAAAAAATACATTGCAAATTTTTAAACTTAGTAACAAAGTATCAAACAAATCGAATTTTATTGCTGAAGCATGTTTGTAGTTAATAAAGGCTTTTTATTAAAAATATGGAAACCTAGTCATTGCACCAAAACAACAGTAGGCAAACACTACATTATTCGCCTTAATTTTGTAATGTTTTGGGCTTATTGTGCTTACAACACTTCCATCTGCTTTTAAGGGGTTTCAAGCTCAATTTTAACCGACGATTGTGTTTTAGATGAGTTATTACCCCTGACGTAGTTTAGTGTGTAAGACGTTTTTCGGCTTAAATAGCGCTTAGATTTCGCTATTCTTTGTCCAATGACTCTGGAGTACAACATAGGATTAATTGCACTGTTAATTGGTAGCAAAATACATGCACTAGCAACATAAGCATCGGGTGGCATTTCTACACCAAATACACTGAGATACCCCATGATGCAAATAGGAATCCAGCAACAAAAATCTGTCAGTATGAGCCGAAAAATGCGTTTTTGCATTTTCACGCTAATATCTGAATTTCGGTATTGGCTCATTCTGTTTCCTTCCTTGTAAATGAAGGCGTAAACAAAGAACACGTAAAGAAACATAACAAAGTTAATTGTGATGATAAACGTCGAATATTCCCAAGCCCCTTGATTCGAAGTGGCAAACAGGCGCGGCATACAGACGCTTGTTTCTCCGTAATAACCAAATTCGCCTCGTATTGAACCCGGAAAGGATTCAGAAATAACATGTTTTGACTCTACCCAGCTGCTCAATGTTGAGTTTGAGATTTTCTTTGCCAAACCAATCATAGATTTAACTTCCACTACTTGCTTACCAAAGAAATAGTTTGGAAACCAAATGTCCCATTGAAAATACTCGATTTTGGATTTGAAAAGAGGCACTGCTCCAAGTAATCCAGCGAACCCCCAAGCCGTCACTGTTGACCATGCTGTTACTTTACGAAAGTCCATGTGTTTTGCTGTAAACGGTTGGTAAACTGAGATAAATCGATATGTGGTCATTGCTGTCATAGTAAATGCGGATGCCTCAGAAGAGACAATTGCTAATGCGCCTAAACGGGAACAGGTAGGACTTGACCTCCATTCTTTGTCATGAGCACAATATTCACCCTGAAACGTTACACCGACAGACACAATGCTTATAAGATATACCCCCATTAGGAAATCAGCGATAGAAAGGTTTAAAATGAACATGTTTGCGCATTTTGTGGTGTTTGGCACGGCGTTGGTGGTGAGCAGAAAATTGATTGTAGATGTGAATACAGCCGCATTTCCGAGCAAGGCGGTAAACCCCATTATCCAGAAACACGCCCGAAATAGTGAAGAAGAAATCATTTCGTAGCGGTCTGAGAAGAGAGAAACACATTCGTCACTTCCATCTTCGCAGTCCGGCTTTCCGTCTTCCAGCAAAGAAATCTCGATAGAGAAAACGTTGCCTGAAGCACAAACGAAACGTTTTTTGCTGCAGAGTTGCTTAGATTCGTCCGAAAGATCTTTACAGTCAAACACACCATCGCACTCGCGTAATTTGGATATGTTTTTCTCTCCATCAGCGCATAGCATTACATACTCCTTGCACAGTGACTGTTCCTCGTCTGAACCGTCGTCACAGTCATTTTTTCCGTCGCACACTTCATTGATGCTTATACTAACGCTTAAAGGATCCGCACGCATGCAGTAAAAACGAGACGCGTTACAGAATTGTTCCCCCGCAAGAGGACAGTCTCGAGTATGTTTGGTGCCGTAAATCTCCTCAACCAAGCCGTCACAAAACCGCACGTCGCTTGTCTGTTGGTGGTTTTTCCACATGTCTCTGATTTCATTGACGCAAGGATGGTCACAAAATGCGGCTGGTTGTGCACATGCTTCACATTCGTCCTCAAATAAGAGACATTCAGGGTTCCCGTCACATTTTAGCGCTATTTTAAGATCCTTTCCAGTGTTGCATGTCATGGTTTCGCCTGCACCTTGATGGCAACTGCAGTACTTTGTGTTCAAACCGCTGCAATCAACTGATGAATTACAAAGCGTTGTTCCCATGTCAACACAGTTATCGTTACAGCGAATTTCATTGCGGGAGCATGATCCTCTTAGTTCGTCGCAAATTGTTGTGTTTGCGCATAAGCATTCGTCGGACATATCGTAGCAATTGACTACACCGTCGCATACTTGCTTGGGCGAGATAATCAACTTTTTGTCCAAGCATTGAAAACACCGAAACTCGCCATTTTCGAAGCAAAGATCGGATCGGTCAGAACATTGAGCCTCAGAATCGTAAACATTGGCCTGTGGTAATATGCAAACTGCCTTCCTGCTTGGACCAGCACACTGAAAACCGAAGCCACCGCAAAGTTCATCGCTGTCGTCATTACAAGAAGCACCAACGTCATTGTTGACGTCACAAAAGAAGCGGTTGTTAATAAACGATCCGTCTTCACACTGGAAAAGCCCATCACATTCTTGGCTTGGATTACTGACAATTCTCCATTTTTCAACACAAACCGGATTTGTACTGGAACATTTATGTCCATATATACGCATTGCGTTAATAGATGATAACAATTCCAAAGGACCTGTGCAATCCCAAATCGAGATAGGAGCTGAGCCACACCACGCGTTTGTCCTTTTACAAGCTGGGTTACCTCCAAGATTACAGTAATTGAGTATTCCCTGAATCCAACGATCAGGAATGCAACCTCCGTTATCACATTGCAAAATACTGGCAGCATTGTTGCAGTCGCAGATGGCTTCATCGCTAGCGTCAGCACAATCAGCTTTTCCATTGCAAACTTGTGACTGTTCTATGCGCTGGTGATTTTCGATGCTACAATTGTCCTTGCAAGACAAGCACTGGAAAGTTTTTGCCATATCGTCGCAATTAACTTCGTCGCTCCAGTCTCCACAGTCGTTAAAGCCGTTGCACTGCTGATTTACAGAAATGCATCCATTGGGATAACACTTTTTATCAAAACAAGCGCATTGATACATGTCACACGTACAGTTCAGTTCATCCTCCCCATCCTGGCAGTCTGGATTACCGTCGCACCTTTTAGACAAACTAATACAACCTTGCTTGGTTGTACAAGTCGCGGGGTTGGCGTAGCAATCACAAGCAAACTGCTCTGACTTGCAAGTGCAGTTTAATTCATCACTCCAATCACCACAGTCTCCCCTTCCGTTACAACGCCAAGTTTCAGGATAGCAAGGCGAAAATGGGCATGTTAGAGCATTTGCGCATGGACATCGAAACGTACTGTCAGGACACGGGCAGTTACGTTCATCACTTCCGTCACTACAGTCTGGAATATGGTTGCATTTCAAATCGCTTGCCACACACCCTTCATAACAGTCATCGTTGCCAAAACAATCGCATTTGAAATCCTCCTCTGGGCAAGTTAGGTTCGGTTCGTCTCCCCAATCTCCACAATCGTTGTAATTGTCGTTTATATATGTGTAATGAATGCACGGTGTTGCAACTGAGTCAACGTAACCGTAACCTTCACAAGGGACCTGATCAGAGCTGCAAGTGCAGTTCATTTCGTCACTTCCATCATGACAATCTGCACTACCATCGCAGCGTTCATCCTTGGTGTAGCACTTCCGTCCCGAACCGCATCCTTCAGAGGTGTTTGCGCATGCGCAGAAGATGTCCTCAGGGAGACAGTTTATTTCATCGCTCCACTCGCCACAGTGATTGATGCTGTCGTTTCGCCATACTGTTGGGATGCACCCAGAACCCCATTTGCATTTACCAATTTCTCTACATGCGCAGCTAAACATGGTATCTGGACAAGTGCACGTGATAATGTCGTATGGACCGTTGCATAAATCACCTAAAAAAGAAAAAATAATGTAATTTTAGAGGTAAATTTAACGAATATATTTTCAACATACACTCGTATATTTTAAAAGTTTGGTCGATTTTAACATTGTTCTTATTTTTGGGCATCAACTGCAACATAATTTCGTTCGGGACTTTATTTTGGCAATTGATAAAGGTAAACATTTTAACACAATTTATTGCAAAAGAATTAACACCGAGTTTGTATGTCTGTATATGGGTCAGGCGCGCCAAATTATTCAGCCAAAACCATATAGCCTAATTTATGATGACAAGATTTTAGCGCCTACTAAAACGAGCCACAATTCAAACAACAACAACAACTTTACACATACACAGTCGCAAATACCTTTCTGATCAGTCAGTTTAGATGAAGTTTCTGTTGCTGCGTTTAGAACCCCAAACAATAAGCTGATAAGAAAGAGTGTACTCCAATTCATCTTCATTGCTAAAATAGAACAAACAAATAAGCATTTATTAACCCGTTATTACCAAGCAAAAACAATCTAAATGAATCCCATTAGAACTTTGGCGCATCTCTGTGTGTATTTCTGGTAAACATAGTCTTGTATTCGTTTTTACTTAAAGTGACATTTTGCGAGCAGGATTTACTTCACATTTTTACACTAATATATGATATAAACTCCTAGAGTAGACATTGCGTTACGGCAAAGTGATGTTTTTTCTATTGAATTATAGTTCTATACTACCACAGTCGTGTTTAAAATAGCTCACCTGAGAATAAATCCTCTGTTTCTCGGATTGAAAAAATCGTTCGTTTCTTGGTCCGAATCAAAGCAAATACTTAAGCAGTTAAAAAATCTCTCTGAAGCTGAAAAAAGTTATTTTTGCATAAACAATAACGATATAATAGATATAGTTATGTAGACTTATTACGAATATTTCAACAAATCATCCCTTCTGAGTCACATAACACTTTTTATTGCTAATGTAAGTGTGAAAGGGATGATGCTTGTTGAATAGTTTTGAATTGTCCGTACTTTCGGCTTTGCCCAACATTTTTACACCATTTCGTTGAAACCGAAAAACTCTTAAGTTATATTTATAACTCGTAATATTCAATTTGCCACTGGTTCGATTTTGTAGGAAGCGCAAATCTATGATACACAAATGAGTGGTGTGTTACGTAACTGTACGTCATAATAAAATCAACAAAAGGTCAATAACAAAATTCCACAAGACCAACGTATTTGCGCAAAACGGTAAACATGAAACATGGCCCACAGAAATCATTTTGCAGCAAAGGGTAAAACACGGTAGAGCTACTAACACGATAACTCACAGTAGAAAGGTTTGCTAAATACCGATAGATGGCCTAAAGAGCGCGGGTATTTAAATTAACATTGAGGCTAGGTTATGGTTAAAAACTAAATTTAACGTTATAGGAACTAAGTTTTAAGGTTGATTTTATTGTTATTTTTATTATAAAACCTCATCCCAACCCTAATAGCCCAAACCGTCATCATTTTTACACAAATTACGTTTTAAATATTCGCGAAAGCGGTATATAGCAAACGTATCTGGTGTGAGACATAAGAACATAATTGCGCTTAACAGCACTAGTTATTGTTATTTTCACTTGCAAACAAGTATTTTGTGTCGAATTACACCAATCACTGAAAATATTACTTACATCGGGGGTGTCTAACTCGAAAGCACCGCCGTGCCAATCTAGGTTTTAAAATATACTCGCGTGCCAACGTTTGGTACTTTTTCCAAACCATGTCTTAAACGTCTTAACGGTAGAAAAGTTGTCAAACGCGAGTAAACATGTTTATGATACTCCAGAAACTATTTATAGCATGCCATGTAATTAAAGCGCAGAATCCATAACATGGAATATAATACGACAGCATAAAGGCCCGAAATGATCAAGAATTCGACAGTTTCAAACGCCTAAAAGTAAACTGATCGAGTCTAAAAACGACCAATTTAATTAATGGATTTGTGTAACCTTGATACTGATCATCTTTACTGAAGTTAGAATAAAGACCAAAAAAAATCAATAGAAAAATATTAATTGCCTGACAAATCCTAATGTTTACCATCTGAATGTGCAAAAACTTGCGTGCCATTTTCAAATGCTCTGCGTGCCACTTTTGGCACGCGTGACACGTGTTGGACACCCCTGACTTACGAAGTTTCTTACCAATTTGGCAAAGTGTAAAGAAACTTTACTCAAAGCGTTTGTTCCTCAACTTTGGTTATATTGCGCCTGACCTAGCCTAAGATATTTTAACGTAAACTGTGACTCTGTATGGTTGGGCCCAGTCTATTTAAATTGTCTAACAAAACGTGAAAAATCCCTTTAGATATTTTGCACGCAAATCCTTCAAACCACATTATAAACACAACCTTTTGCATTACCGCATTCGTTTGTCGATTGTGGTTTATACGCACGTCTTGAAAGCTAAATATGCATCAAGAAAAACCTGCCAAAAACACCCTATTTGTAAACATTGTCTCTCTAAGTTTAGAACAATTGCAACAATTTTAAAATAGCCTGTTGAGAACGGATGAAGCACACTTTTAGTAAGAAGATACTTGCCAATATCTAAATGTATCTAAACATTTCAAATATATTCTACAAAACGTTTCAAACGGATTTGCGACTTTTTGAAAACGGCCTTCAAATACAATAACAACATGCAGACGACCATTGAGTAAAACAACATTAAACAAAACGAAAACAAACCTTAAAAAACTTAACCACCCAGTTGAACAATTATGCTAATTGAACTGTCGGCTGCCCTATCGGTAAGCATTATTGGTTTAGCGCTTTAAGCTATCAACAGGCAAACAACGCTTTTTCGTAATTTGGCCTTTCCAAGTAATTTGTGCGCTAATATAAGCCTGTCAAATGTATGCTTCCTGTTTGTTAAGACATCATCAACAGCATGCTCAAACAACACAGAGGTCTGTAATCCAAAGAGCTGTCAAAGATATGTCTATCAAATAGACTAGTGTAGCAAATCAAGTCAAAACATGACATATTGCAAAATGCCTCAATAGCGGTTTATTCGAGTTAGAAAAGTGAACTCAATTTCAACCGTAATCAAGCAAATCCTCATTTAGATCAACATCAAGGGACAGCTAATCAAAGATTAAAACAGTCATTTTACTTTGACAACATATAATCAACAAGAAATGTTTAAATGATGCTTATTTTCAAAAAAAATTACATTTTAGTTTTTTTAGATTTTTAGTACTCCACATGCCTTAAATAATAATATGATAAAAGTTTTAAGGTGTTTAGTATAACGGAGATTAATAAACTTGCACTATCATTACCCCTTTAGTTCTGGCTTGAAATATTAAATAATTTAATTTGCAAACATAAAATTTGAGAAATAAATACCTTATGTGTGTTTTCCATGTTAACTGATTAAATCCAGTCCACTAAATTCCTCTAGTGTTTAAATGTGAAGACGGGTTGTTATGCAACACTGATACTATAGTCTTTCATGCGTTTTCCCCGAAAATTGTTTGTTTCGTTATAGTAAAAAAGATAAACAAATAACAATAGCAGATTTTAAAAATCGTGCCAAAAAATCCCCTTATATTTCCCGTTGTCATGAGCTAAGCTTATAGTTACGGAAAAAAAAATATAATTCCGATAGTTTTGTTTTTCATGTCTCTACTTTATTTTTACGGAAAAGTAATTTGTCTAATGTCTGATAAAATTGCAATAGTTTAGAAAAATGTTTTAAAGACCACGAATTATCCTTTAAAGTTTCAGAGACTACAGTTTCATTACAAACGCTTGGTTTATAACTGTGAAAACAATGTACACAACAAATACAGAATTCAGAATTTTTACAGCATACATTGCGCAAAAACTTCAGGAAATAATTACACATATGTGAATAAAATGACCCACGGAAACAGTTTGTACAAAAAAAACGTTGCAAATTTTTAAACTTAGTTAAAAAGTACCAAACAAATCGAACTTTGCTGAAAAAATGTATGTGGTCAATGAAGACTTTTCTGAAAAATTGTACATGCATACAAACGCAGAAAAACCTAGTCATAGCACCAAAACAACAGTAGGCAAACACTACATTAGTCGCCCTAGCTTTATGATGTTTTGGACTAATTGTGCTTACAACACTTCCATCTGCTTTTAAGGGGTTTCAAGCTCAATTTTAACCGACGATTGTGTTTTAGATGAGCTATTGCCCCTGACGTAGTTCAGTGTGTAAGACGTTTTTTGGCTTAAATAGCGCTTAGATTTCGCTATTCTTTGTCCAATGACTCTGGAGTACAACATAGGATTAATTGCACTGTTAATTGGTAGCAAAATACATGCACTAGCAACATAAGCATCGGGTGGCATTTCTACACCAAATACACTGAGATACCCCATGATGCAAATAGGAATCCAGCAACAAAAATCTGTCAGTATGAGCCGAAAAATGCGTTTTTGCATTTTCACGCTAATATCTGAATTTCGGTATTGGCTCATTCTGTTTCCTTCCTTGTAAATGAAGGCGTAAACAAAGAACACGTAAAGAAACATAACAAAGTTAATTGTGATGATAAACGTCGAATATTCCCAAGCCCCTTGATTCGAAGTGGCAAACAGGCGCGGCATACAGACGCTTGTTTCTCCGTAATAACCAAACTCGCCTCGTATTGAACCCGGAAAGGATTCAGAAATAACATGTTTTGACTCTACCCAGCTGCTCAATGTTGAGTTTGAGATTTTCTTTGCCAAACCAATCATAGATTTAACTTCCACTACTTGCTTACCAAAGAAATAGTTTGGAAACCAAATGTCCCATTGAAAATACTCGATTTTGGATTTGAAAAGAGGCACTGCTCCAAGTAATCCAGCCAGCCCCCAAGCAGTCACTGTTGACAATGCTGTTACTTTACGAAAGTCCATGTGTTTTGCTGTAAACGGTTGGTAAACTGAAATAAATCGATATGTGGTCATTGCTGTCATAGTAAATGCGGATGCCTCAGAAGAGACAATTGCTAATGCGCCTAAACGGGAACAGGTAGGACTTGACCTCCATACTTTGTCATGAGCACAATATTCACCCTGAAACGTTACACCGACAGACACAATGCTTATAAGATATACCCCCATTAGGAAATCAGCGATAGAAAGGTTTAAAATGAACATGTTTGCGCATTTTGTGGTGTTGGGCACGGCGTTGGTGGTGAGCAGAAAATTGATTGTAGATGTGAATACAGCCGCATTTCCGAGCAAGGCGGTAAACCCCATTATCCAGAAACACGCCCGAAATAGTGAAGAAGAAATCATTTCGTAGCGGTCTGAGAAGAGAGAAACACATTCGTCACTTCCATCTTCGCAGTCCGGCTTTCCGTCTTCCAGCAAAGAAATCTCGATAGAGAAAACGTTGCCTGAAGCACAAACGAAACGTTTTTTGCTGCAGAGTTGCTTAGATTCGTCCGAAAGATCTTTACAGTCAAACACACCATCGCACTCGCGTAATTTGGATATGTTTTTCTCTCCATCAGCGCATAGCATTACATACTCCTTGCACAGTGACTGTTCCTCGTCTGAACCGTCGTCACAGTCATTTTTTCCGTCGCACACTTCATTGATGCTTATACTAACGCTTAAAGGATCCGCACGCATGCAGTAAAAACGAGACGCGTTACAGAATTGTTCCCCCGCAAGAGGACAGTCTCGAGTATGTTTGGTGCCGTAAATCTCCTCAACCAAGCCGTCACAAAACCGTACGTCGCTTGTCTGTTGGTGGTTTTTCCACATGTCTCTGATTTCATTGACGCAAGGATGGTCACAAAATGCGGCTGGTTGTGCACATGCTTCACATTCGTCCTCAAATAAGAGACATTCAGGGTTCCCGTCACATTTTAGCGCTATTTTAAGATCCTTTCCAGTGTTGCATGTCATGGTTTCGCCTGCACCTTGATGGCAACTGCAGTACTTTGTGTTCAAACCGCTGCAATCAACTGATGAATTACAAAGCGTTGTTCCCATGTCAACACAGTTATCGTTACAGCGAATTTCATTGCGGGAGCATGATCCTCTTAGTTCGTCGCAGATTGTTGTGTTTGCGCATAAGCATTCGTCGGACATATCGTAGCAATTGACTACACCGTCGCATACTTGCTTGGGCGAGATAATCAACTTTTTGTCCAAGCATTGAAAACACCGAAACTCGCCATTTTCGAAGCAAAGATCGGATCGGTCAGAACATTGAGCCTCAGAATCGTAAACATTGGCCTGTGGTAATATGCAAACTGCCTTCCTGCTTGGACCAGCACACTGAAAACCGAAGCCACCGCAAAGTTCATCGCTGTCGTCATTACAAGAAGCATCAACGTCATTGTTGACGTCACAAAAGAAGCGGTTGTTAATAAACGATCCGTCTTCACACTGGAAAAGCCCATCACATTCTTGGCTATGATTACTGACAATTCTCCATTTTTCAACACAAACCGGATTTGTACTGGAACATTTATGTCCATATATACGCATTGCGTTAATAGATGATAACAATTCCAAAGGACCTGTGCAATCCCAAATCGAGATAGGAGCTGAGCCACACCACGCGTTTGTCCTTTTACAAGCTGGGTTACCTCCAAGATTACAGTAATTGAGTATTCCCTGAATCCAACGATCAGGAATGCAACCTCCGTTATCACATTGCAAAATACTGGCAGCATTGTTGCAGTCGCAGATGGCTTCATCGCTAGCGTCAGCACAATCAGCTTTTCCATTGCAAACTTGTGACTGTTCTATGCGCTGGTGATTTTCGATGCTACAATTGTCCTTGCAAGACAAGCACTGGAAAGTTTTTGCCATATCGTCGCAATTAACTTCGTCGCTCCAGTCTCCACAGTCGTTAAAGCCGTTGCACTCCTGATTTACAGAAATGCATCCATTGGGATAACACTTTTTATCAAAACAAGCGCATTGATACATGTCACACGTACAGTTCAGTTCATCCTCCCCATCCTGGCAGTCTGGATTACCGTCGCACCTTTTAGACAAACTAATACAACCTTGCTTGGTTGTACAAGTCGCGGGGTTGGCGTAGCAATCACAAGCAAACTGCTCTGACTTGCAAGTGCAGTTTAATTCATCACTCCAATCACCACAGTCTCCCCTTCCGTTACAACGCCAAGTTTCAGGATAGCAAGGCGAAAATGGGCATGTTAGAGCATTTGCGCATGGACATCGAAACGTACTGTCAGGACACGGGCAGTTACGTTCATCACTTTCGTCACTACAGTCTAGAATACCATTGCATTTCGAGTCGCTTGCCACACACCCTTCATAACAGTCATCGTTGCCAAAACAATCGCATTTGAAATCCTCCTCTGGGCAAGTTAGGTTCGGTTCGTCTCCCCAATCTCCACAATCGTTGTAATTGTTGTTTATATATGTGTAATGAATGCACGGTGTTGCAACTGAGTCAACGTAACCGTAACCTTCACAAGGGACCTGATCAGAGCTGCAAGTGCAGTTCATTTCGTCACTTCCATCATGACAATCTGCTCTACCATCGCAGCGTTCATCTTTGGTGTAGCACTTCCGTCCCGTACCGCATCCTTCAGAGGTGTTTGCGCATGCGCAGAAGATGTCCTCAGGGAGACAGTTTATTTCATCGCTCCACTCGCCACAGTGATTGATGCTGTCGTATCGCCATACTGTTGGGATGCACCCAGATCCCCATTTGCATTTACCAATTTCTCTGCATGCGCAGCTAAACATGGTATCTGGACAAGTGCACGTGATAATGTCGTATGGACCGTTGCATAAATCACCTAAAAAAGAAAAATTAATGTAATTTTAGAGGTAAATTTAACGAATATATTTTCAACATACACTCGTATATTTTAAAAGTTTGGTCGATTTTAACATTGTTCTTATTTTTGGGCATCAACTGCAACATAATTTCGTTCGGGACTTTATTTTGGCAATTGATAAAGGTAAACATTTTAACACAATTTATTGCAAAAGAATTAACACCGAGTTTGTATGTCTGTATATGGGTCAGGCGCGCCAAATTATTCAGCCAAAACCATATAGCCTAATTTATGATGACAAGATTTTAGCGCCTACTAAAACGAGCCACAATTCAAACAACAACAACAACTTTACACATACACAGTCGCAAATACCTTTCTGATCAGTCAGTTTAGATGAAGTTTCTGTTGCTGCGTTTAGAACCCCAAACAATAAGCTGATAAGAAAGAGTGTACTCCAATTCATCTTCATTGCTAAAATAGAACAAACAAATAAGCATTTATTAACCCGTTATTACCAAGCAAAAACAATCTAAATGAATCCCATTAGAACTTTGGCGCATCTCTGTGTGTATTTCTGGTAAACATAGTCTTGTATTCGTTTTTACTTAAAGTGACATTTTGCGAGCAGGATTTACTTCACATTTTTACACTAATATATGATATAAACTCCTAGAGTAGACATTGCGTTACGGCAAAGTGATGTTTTTTCTATTGAATTATAGTTCTATACTACCACAGTCGTGTTTAAAATAGCTCACCTGAGAATAAATCCTCCGTTTCTCGGATTGAAAAAATCGTTCGTTTCTTGGTCCGAATCAAAGCAAATACTTAAGCAGTTAAAAAATCTCTCTGAAGCTGAAAAAATTTATTTTTGCATAAACAATAACGATATAATAGATATAGTTATGTAGACTTATTACGAATATTTCAACAAATCATCCCTTCTGAGTCACATAACACTTTTTATTGCTAATGTAAGTGTGAAAGGGATGATGCTTGTTGAATAGTTTTGAATTGTCCGTACTTTCGGCTTTGCCCAACATTTTTACACCATTTCGTTGAAACCGAAAAACTCTTAAGTTATATTTATAACTCGTAATATTCAATTTGCCACTGGTTCGATTTTGTAGGGAGCGCAAATCTATGATACACAAATGAGTGGTGTGTTACGTAACTATACGTCATAATAAAATCAACAAAAGGTCAATAACAAAATTCCACAAGACCAACGTATTTGCGCAAAACGGTAAACATGAAACATGGCCCACAGAAATCATTTTGCAGCAAAGGGTAAAACACGGTAGAGCTACTAACACGATAACTCACAGTAGAAAGGTTTGCTAAATACCGATAGATGGCCTAAAGAGCGCGGGTATTTAAATTAACATTGAGGCTAGGTTATGGTTAAAAACTAAATTTAACGTTATAGGAACTAAGTTTTAAGGTTGATTTTATTGTTATTTTTATTATAAAACCTCATCCCAACCTTAATAGCCCAAACCGTCAGCAATTTTACACAAATTACGTTTTAAATATTCGCGAAAGCGGTATATAGCAAACGTATCTGGTGTGAGACATAAGAACATAATTGCGCTTAACAGCACTAGTTATTGTTATTTTCACTTGCAAACAAGTATTTTGTGTCGAATTACACCAATCACTGAAAATATTACTTACATCGGGGGTGTCTAACTCGAAAGCACCGCCGTGCCAATCTAGGTTTTAAAATATACTCGCGTGCCAACGTTTGGTACTTTTTCCAAACCATGTCTTAAACGTCTTAACGGTAGAAAAGTTGTCAAACGCGAGTAAACATGTTTATGATACTCCAGAAACTATTTATAGCATGCCATGTAATTAAAGCGCAGAATCCATAACATGGAATATAATACGACAGCATAAAGGCCCGAAATGAACAAGAATTCGACAGTTTCAAACGCCTAAAAGTAAACTGATCGAGTCTAAAAACGACCAATTTAATTAATGGATTTGTGTAACCTTGATACTGATCATCTTTACTGAAGTTAGAATAAAGGCCAAAAAAAATCAATAGAAAAATATTAATTGCCTGACAAATCCTAATGTTTACCATCTGAATGTGCAAAAACTTGCGTGCCATTTTCAAATGCTCTGCGTGCCACTTTTAGCACGCGTGACACGTGTTGGACACCCCTGACTTACGAAGTTTCTTACCAATTTGGCAAAGTGTAAAGAAACTTTACTCAAAGCGTTTGTTCCTCAACTTTGGTTATATTGCGCCTGACCTAGCCTAAGATATTTTAACGTAAACTGTGACTCTGTATGGTTGGGCCCAGTCTATTTAAATTGTCTAACAAAACGTGAAAAATCCCTTTAGATATTTCGCACGCAAATCCTTCAAACCACATTATAAACACAACCTCTTGCATTACCGCATTCGTTTGTCGATTGTGGTTTATACGCACGTCTTGAAAGCTAAATATGCATCAAGAAAAACCTGCCAAAAACACCCTACTTGTAAACATTGTCTCTCTAAGTTTAGAACAATTGCAGCAATTTTAAAATAGCCTGTTGAGAACGGATGAAGCACACTTTTAGTAAGAAGATACTTGCCAATATCTAAATGTATCTAAATATTTCAAATATATTCTACAAAACGTTTCAAATGGATTTGCGACTTTTTGAGAACGGCCTTCAAATACAATAACAATTACATGCAGACGACCATTGAGTAAAACAACATTAAACAAAACGAAAACAAACCTTAAAAAACTTAACCACCCAGTTGAACAATTGAGCTAATTGAACTGTCGGCTGCCCTATCGTTAAGCATTATTGGTTCAGCGCTTTAAGCTATGAACAGGCAAACAACGCTTTTTCGTAATTTGGCCTTTCCAAGTAATTTGTACGCTAATATAAGCCTGTCAAATGTATGCTTCCTGTTTGTTAAGACATCATCAATAGCATGCTCAAACCACACAGAGGTATGTAATCCAGAGAGCTGTCAAAGATATGTCTATCAAATAGACTAGTGTAGCAAATCAAGTCATCTCTCCGCTTGAAGAGTTGGTTCGAGTTACTATAAGGAAGGACATATGATTTAACCTGTCAACAAAGATGTGGCGAATACGGTTTTCCGTGGATTTTTGTTCAAATAGCAAAGGCCATTCAGAAGGGCCTTGAACGGTATTTCAATGAAATCGGTAATGCCAGTCTGTCTCTATGTAAATAATTTCCTGCCGTGGAATACCCACAGCTGGGTATAAGGTTACGTGTTTCTCTTTTCCACTGCATAAACGACAATAAAGAAATGCGACCGTTTTGTCCACAGAGTTTCCAAGCCAAATGTCTTGCGACCTTTTCCTTATTATCCCGAAATCGCAAACCATTGAGGGATTGTTTCGCAAGGGGTATTGTAGACCGTTTTAAATTCAATTTAGGCTAAAACCATTTAATTTTGAACCACCGTTAATGAAATTCTATTCATTTGGATGTATCTGTTTGCAACACGTCAATATCCTGCATGTTAAGTCAACTACGTGAATCGTTTGCCCTGATTGAGAGTAAAAAAAACATGACAGATTGCAAAATGCCTCTAAAACGGTCCACTCGAGTTAGAAAAGTGTGCTTAATTTCAAGTATGATTTAAAAGAGTTTCCCTCACACACGGGGTTTTAAAAAAATCCATTAACCTTCACCCAATTGTATAGACTTTTGGTTTAAATCGCCATTGCACGTAAAAACAAAATTAAAATCTTAAAATTGGCCAACAGGTATGCTACCTTAACCTAGCCTTATAACTGGCACTGAGGATAAAAATGTACTCAAATCGTGTTTTTCGACTGTTGGTTAAGATTTACGGCCCTAACCAATCGATTTCTCTTCAAATTAACAAATTCTGTTCAATGCCTCTCTTTACCGTAAAAAATGAACGTAAGTAACTTTCATTAGGGAATCTTTTAGTATTTTTCTGCATTGCTACCTTACAGATAAAATCGAAAAGTTATACACAAATAGAAAACCGGAACGGTAAAACTAAAACGCGAGGATTTTAGCAATAGTTTCGGTTCTTATAACTTAGGTTTAACCCTAACTTGGGAATTCTGAAATTTTTTTCTAATACTGCGTCCAGAACCCTGTCTATTTGTAAAGTGGCATAACCTAGTTTAATTTTTCGATTTATTGCAAAAATCATAAACAATACGTGTGCGGAAAATCACCAAAACCGGTAGTAGGTTTCAAAATCCTTGAATAAGTTACATTGAAACACCACTAAACACCACCAAGCACCACTAAACACCACAAAACATCACTAAATACCACGAAACATCACTAAACGCCACTTAATATCACTAAACACCTCGAAACACCACGAAACACCACAAAACACCACGAAACACCACGAAACACCACTAAACACCACTTAATCTTGTTCGAGAAACTTGTTTGTGATTATCTAACTACTGCGAGATTAAAATATGAAAAATGACGTGATATTGAAACAGATTTCCAAAACAAACTTTTTTGTATCTCAATGCAAGCCTTTATAAGGGCTCAACGCAATAATCAGACAAGACACATATTCTGTTGACATACGACGTTATTAAGCAATAATGTTTAACAACATTGCCACACGGCAGAAACCTATAGGAGAATTGGTTGTGTTTAGTGATTCCTAATGAAAGACGAAGGATTCTTGCAGTGTTTTCCCAGCATTGGAAAAGAACACATTTAAAAACGCAAACATAACATTGCAAGTTAAGTATACGTTTTTCTGCTATATGAGTTTTAAAATATCTTCTGTTTGCCATTTTTGCCAACATTAAAAAAACTGTTTAGGTTTGTTGCATCCGTCAGTTTTTCTTTGACTTTTCTAAAGATTTTTAGATGTACTATAATATAAAGACGAAGTTTTATTCAAGACTCAAAAGGCCTTGGTGTTTAATGATTTTGGTTTAAATGCTGATCGAAACTCTGCCCAGCACTTTGGGATTTTTTACAATAAAGGCGAAATTGTTCGGGGTCTGTTTTGACTCTTACTGTTCTGATAAACAAAGAAGCACTACAGGTTATTTGCACAAAGAATAACGACTCTAATTACCTGTGTACCAAACAGTTTGTTCGTTTACTATATCTTGAACAAACACATCTTGTTTGTTGAAAGATTTTCTCACGTGAGATCTTCAGTCCAACCGTTAACTAATCCTTAGTACTGATCTGATTATGGGCATTTGAATTGATTTTGTTTTTTTACAAAAATCGGTCATTAAATTATTTCGTATTGGCACTGGCTGTTGGTTGATTCATTTCTTACGAACCTGGGTTCCTACTTACTGCAACATTGTTGGTAAACAAGCAACACTGTGTCTGGCATTGCAAAAAGTCCCTAATCCAGATGCTGAATTTGACAAATAGGTTTTTGATTGGTGAGGTGACAATAAGTGCAGAAAGAACTCTGACGTACAAGTCTGAAACCAGGCCCTAAGAAGTTTTTGTGAAACAAAACCCCAATTACGCCCGTAAAGTAACCAAATTATAGCACAAATTTGACTGAGTGTGTATTTGGTATTACAAAAAGTATAGCCCAGTATGAGCCGAATTGGACGAACAGATTCTTTATTAAGGTGACGATATAGCCAATGTACAGTTGTAAATAGGAACCTCAAAGTAGAAGCCCAAAACCTGAAGGCTCAATTAAATGTCCAAAAGTTGATAAAATTGTGGCACAAATGGACCGAGTGTGAAGTCAGGTTCGAATCAAATTCATTTTGCTCAAACTTAGATCCGAAAAATCTGGCCCGAATCGGCTCGACTTACAGCTCTGACTCAGTGGTTCAGCACAAAATACTTTAGGAAGTAATTAACACTCAAACAGCATTGTGACATGAGATTGTTGACATACAAGCGCCAGAATTGTAAGTAGTAAACAGGCTGTTCAAAACTTTTCCGTTTCGCAGAACTGGACATTGCATAAGAATTTCGCAGAACTGGACTGTAACAAACAGTGCAATCATTTACGCGAAAACTTTTACCCATACGCTTCTTTAACAAAAGTGTGAAGCGTGTTGTAAATAAAATCTTTTTATTTCTGCATATATTTATATACGTGAAACATGCTGCAATTAACATATGTAAAACTTTCACTACGTGTATAGCAATTTTGTCCATAACTTAACCTGTTTAGTTAGCAGTTATTATCAATGAACTTACCCTTAATTTTGCCGATAACTTACCCTATTAGTTAACCTTCTTGGCCATTGAGCTAGAGTGTTTGTTTAGTTATGACAAAGGAAGGAAAGTTTGTCATTATTTCCTGGTACGCAAGCAGCGGGTGACAACATCACAAAAGTTGGGAAACAAAGCGATAGAGGATGTCCTTGGCGATTTGGGATGACCGGGTCATTGCGAGATTTTATGGAGCCACTATAAACTAATTGGACGTAATTACCTTTCACTGTATTTCCGCTGCTTGATTGACATTTGCTGAAATCTTAAAGACGTTTTATTAATGGACTGTTTAGCTGCAGCAAGTTAAGACATAATCCACAAATTGTGCCTTCCACTGTTTTGCGCTTCATAACGTTTTAACGTTGTGCAGCTATTTCAGGTTTGTGGTTGTTTTAGTGCAATTGTGTCGCTATGTTTTCTTTCACCAAGCGAAATAAACTCAACTCAACTTTTTCTAGTCAATCTAATCATAAACGTTTGCATGCTTCGTATTTAACTGTGTTTTTAGGATTTTGACACATCAGGTCTTGCCACACTCAATGCTCAAACCATTACTGCATCATTAAAGCGTTTTTGTTTTATCGTGTGTTTATCGCTATTTACATATACAAGCAAATTAGTTGTGATAAATATTAGGGTTGTCAGATATGTCAGATACGGGATAAATAATATTACCTAGAGCATTATTGTAAACGAAATGTGCGACACTTGCAAAAGTTTAAAAGTATTTTGGTAACTTTTAAAATTTGGTAAGTTAACAAATGATTTTTATCACTGAATGTTAATGTTTCATTTAAGGTTTTTTTAAGCTACGGTGCCGTACATAAACTGCTTTACAATAGTATGAGATATATACCAACGTTTTACAGAAAACAAATCAAAAATGAGCACGCTTTAAAAAATATTAGCAAAATCTGGCTTTTTCCAGCATTTCAATGCATTTGATTGTTGTACAAAAAATAACAAAACTCGAAAATCAGATTTAAAAATGATGTAAAACTGCATTTGACAGATGGGAAGTTCCTGAGACAACCCGGTTGACCTTAACGAATCAAGACGCAATCGAACAAAATTAAGCGAAACACGATTAAATGGCGTAACAAGGATCACACTGCTTGCCTTTGCCAACAAACTCATTGTTTGTCGATCTCAAATTAACCGGATTAGTCGGCGTTGCAATGCAAACAACCCGTGAATGAACGCCACGAAAAACGCAGCGTCTCACTAATAAAAACACACGATGCTTGATTGACTCTAAATTTCACGGCATGGTTTTTCAACTTGCTTGCATTTCTTGCGCTGATTACTCTAAGGGCCGAAGAAAAACGCTTTTGAAGTGATATGAGAAACAGCGAGGCTTACATTTTGCGACGTGTTTTAATTGCTGTGTGTGTTGTTTTAGGAACGAAGTTTGTTTTAGTTTTAAAGCTTTATATTACTGCTGTACAGTGGTATAGTGTTAGTGGTGATGCAAGAAAAGTAGTTCTCAAGTTTTTGAAAATGTTTACTTTGTATTGCTATATTAGTTTTACCGACATACACAAGTTGTGGTCTAATAATTAAAGTTGAAATAGCATCGTGGATGTATTAAAATAAAGAAGTATGAAAGATAAAGAGTTTTCATACAAACCAACACTAATAACTACTTTGTCAGAAACTAACTTATGTAATTAAGAACAGTTAAAAACATAGCAGACGTTTTTTTTTCATCAGAACTTTTGCTTCGTAAACCAACGTTTCAAAATCTAAAATTTAAAACGTTACAAAAAGCAAATATATAGCAGGCTGGTAATACAAAAAAATTGATCAGCAATACAAAATAAGGAACAATATTTTAAAATATAGTATTAACTAGTAGTTTTTCCCTAATTCTACATAACATTAAATATGAATAACACTAGCAGAAGGTTTGCAGCGTAATTAACGGTTCCAATTATTTGTTACTAATTCATGAATTTCCTCTTTAGGTATTGATTACCTTGTCAGTAGCATTCGCAGTTTAGTTATTACGCAATAGTCGACATGTCGTGCGTCACAAACAAAGACGTTCTGGAATCGTTTTCAAGACGCTGGAACGAATATACTTCGTCATCATCGGAAGGAGATTCACCGAAATCGGCGTCAGTGATGAGGTTAATTTGTTTTTCTTGTATAATGTATTTTGTTATTATTTAATTTAGCAGCGATTCTAAAATGTAGTTTTTTTTAATAGACACAGTTTTATCTTAGGGTTTTTTTTAACACAGCTTTGCGAAGTCAGCTGTATCGAATTTAAAACATATTTAGAAACCGCCATTTTTGCTTAGGGTAATGCATTAGTACATCAAACACAAAATTTAAGGCCTGTTTATTGCAACCATTTGCACTAACTTCATATTTAACAAACCTAGAGGCTCGCCTTAAACTCAGAATGTGACAATATAGGTAACACAAAACCAATAATTTTGTTTGTTTATGAGGACAGCCGCTATAATCGTTTGTCTGTTGTAAAGTTTTAAATTTGTCATGGAAAAGGAGACCATACTCGAAACTCTTTGTGGCGTCACAAACTGCACTGTGACACAAAATCTTTCATGAAAGTTCTTTTATACTAACGTTTACTTGTTTTAGTACGAACTGGTCCAATCGAACTGAAAACTTTGATAACAACTGTAGTTTAAACTCCCTTATAGTTTGTATTATGTTGTTTTATTGATTTTGGATGCGTTTTATTGCAGAACTTACAGTCAACGGACTTCGAGAGGAAGTTTGTTCCCAAAACAAAGACAGATTGAGCATCAATATGTTTCTCATGTAACACATGGGCGAAGCCGAGGTGAAACCACGTTTCATAAAATAAATATGCAAGTTTTAGAATTAAATTCGCTTTGCATCTAAAACTACTGGTTACCGAATTATTTGGATCTGTGGGTAAAATATTTCATAAAATTGTTTTTTAACACCAAATGCAACAAATATGAAAAAGCTTTACAACTGTAGAATGAAAACCGCGTTTTCCCATTGTAGAAAACACAACACAGCTTTTATCGTTATAAATCAGTACATGTTTCAATAGCCATGGGGCTCACCTAAATGCTTTGGTGGCCTACTGCAGGGACATGTTAAGCTTTTATCGTTATAAATCAGTACATGTTTCAATAGCCATGGGGCTCACCTAAATGCTTTGGTGGCCTACTGCAGGGACATGTTATATACCAGGAGTGTGCAGCCAAATCAAAGAGATTTTCCATTTTTGTTTTAACTGGACTACACTTATGTTTATAATTCTACGAATTAGCTAATTTGGTGCAAAGCATATTTGGTCACAAACGTCTTTTACGATCAATTGTTTTCAAAAATATTTTTTCACACCAAAGACCTATATTCTTGTGTGAAACACACGCCATTATACAAGCACTAGGCGCAAAACAAATTCCTTGTCAATTTGAAAAAGACTATTCAAAATTATGTAGATTTTTCAGGTGTCTTAAACAATAGAACAGTATAGTATGTATATACTACATATACTGTAAGCAAAAGAATGTACCAAAGTCTAAATTCTAAGACTTTTGTTAAATTGATGCAATGTATACAAACAAACAGCTTTTGGTGCGATTTTATTCGACTTTTGAGTAAACCGCTTCGGTTAATCCGCATTGGCCGTTTATGCAACTGTTGTAAGACTTAATTCCATTAATACTAAATCAATGCACAGCTGCAAACAATTACAATATTTCCAGCCACAATTTCTCTGCAAGGTACGGGCGGATTAGGAACAGCTATCAAGCGGTGTCATTGTTACGACATAAGCACATGTTGCTTCATAGTCTCGCAGGGCCAAATAACAATACAACAGATTTTTAATCAGTCCAACGCCTGTCGCGTCACAAAGCACTGTATGACGTCATTTACATGTAACATACAACTTAGGGAAATCTTTTTTCGATCACGGAACTGGTCAACTTTTTTAACCAAGTTAAAAAAGTTTCTTTGCCTCACATTGTTAATGTTGAAGATGCGATAACGCTTGTAAAAAGTATAACTTAAATTGAAGTTGAAATGCGATCTTCTTGGTTAGGAAAACTGCGTTTGTCTTCAACACATACAGAATATATATAACTGACTTATTGGCTTGGCAGTGAGAATGACAGGTTTGTGAGAAATATGTTACTTATAAAACGGTCGTTAAGAATAGATGTTAAAAAGATTATATTTATGATGTAGGTGTCATTCACGTCATCATTTCAAGTGATGAAAGACAAATATCGGTTACAGTTTCGAAACTGGGCGGATTGCATCCACAATTCCTCGCTCTTTCGTCTGTCATTGTGAAGGTAACTAAAGTTTTATTTCTTCTAAAGGTTATTTGAAATACGTATGGTGCATTATATTGAACGTTTAATTTTGGCAATGTAATTTGGAAATTACAGTTTTATAATCTAAACTGTAAATTTTGTCGAAAATACTGTATATTATGATTTTTATAATTCTAAACGTTTTATTTTTTCTAACGTTTTTCATCTAAACGTTAAATTTTGTGATATAATTTTTTTGTATTAAGTTAGTTGAATCTGAAAAAAAAATGATTTCCTTATTTATTTGGCCAGGTAACCATGGAAACTTTTGCCGGGGGAAAAACTCGTTTTCAGACCAACCCTGTTCCTGTGACGTCATCTGTGATTACGTTCGATGAAACATTGCATTTGTAAGTGATGTCATTATTTCGTATGCTACCTTAACCAGCTTTTCAAATTATTTGCAATATTTTCTGCAATGCTTATTTTCTAAAACTGTAGTAAACTATATACATTTATTAAAAGCAACTATCATGCTAAATTGTTAGCGAAATTGTATTTCCCAAACTCGGCCCAAACTATTAAGTTATTCTTTAAATAAAAATTAAGCATAAAACTTAGATTAACCAAAGTAAAATTATGACACTACTGTGGCTCAGCGTGAAGTCCGTTTTTTTAATGAAGCCTCAACCCGATTCAAAAATGTCTGAATCGACTTAGAAATCGCAGTCATTGATGAGGAAACTTTTTAGTCTATTTATTTAACTTGACATGACAAAATTATTTCTATTTGGTCCGCCTTGTGCACATTTGAAAAAGTCCTTTTTTATACAGTGACACACCAGAAAGATCTGACGGACATCGATTATTGTTCTGTGTTTGTCTTAAACACGACGAACCATTATTTCCCGACAAACTTGGTTGGATGAGTTTCGGCGTAAGCAAGTTACTTTCAAAACAACAGGTAATCAACTTGGTTTAAATGAGAACAATAACACAACCTATGAAGGTTCAAAGTCTTACCTCAAATCATTGTAAAATTTCAATGTGCAAAAAACAGGTTATTATTCTAAAAAAAGAAGGTTCTGAATTATGTTTTCTGTGTTTAGTCCACTGAAGGATGGTACTGCTTGTTGGGAAAGTCCCTTGGAAAAAGAAAACATCTAATGCTGAAGAAAGATTTCGGTATGTAATGCGTAAAACAAAAATGTCGTGTTACTAAAAATAAAGTGTAGCGCGTTGAAACAAATATTAACTCAAAGTGAATAACATTTGTTTTTCTAAAAACGTGCCTCGCATTTCGAAAATGTGTAATATACATATATATTTTTGTGACAAATCTTGTTACACTTGCTTTAAACTCCACTTGTAATTTTAGACGTAAAACGTAATATAGTATGGTACGTATAGTATAGTATAGTATAGTAAACTGTAAAACTTTGGTTTTTCCAAGTTTTAAAAGTGTGAAAAATTTCCACATTTACTTATTTAAAAATTTACCGATTTCAACTTTTCAGCGTCACCGAGCGAAGACGTGTTAACTTCCGACCGTGACGTCATATCCCCACAGTCGTCTGTGATATCTCGGACACAAAGTCTGCGAACAAAACAAGAGGTGTTGTTTGTTGTTACTATTGTTCAAAAGCATATCTTGCAAAAATTGAACAAGTCTTGACTTTATTTTTTTACTGCCTTAAAGTTTTTGTTTGTTTACCAAAAATATAACAAAAAAGTTTTAACATTAGGTTGAGGTTTTTGTGGTTTGTAAAATAAAGTTGTCATTTTTAGTTTTTAGGATACAAACAAATAACTTTGCAATATGTTTGAACAGTAATGAACGCTATTTGCAACATTTACGGAGCTGCTATTAATTCCTAGCCATTGTGTCGCAAAACAATAAAAACTTCCTCAACAACTTTGTTAATTTGTCTAATTTTCAGGATCACACAAAGACACGCGGTCCAAGAAGCTCCATAACACGTCACAAACCTTTGTTACGTCATTACAGCGAAGTTTCAGGTAAACATCTCGTGCCAGACAATGGACTTGGCCAGCCCGCTGTGCGAGACAATTGGTCTGTTCGCAAATTAATCGGAAGGCCATTGTCCAGTCGCGTGACCAAACAATGACCAATCGAAGTATCCCCCTATTGTTCCGGCTCGCTTTACGACAATAGGAACTTTAAATACGCTAATTGTAACAAAGGAGATTTTAACAAACATCGCATATTTGCTTTTCCGAAAAAAGGTCCAGTCCAAGATCAGTATATAAGCCACAAACCTACTCCTAAGTCTTACAATTGTTAACCTCATCAATATATATATAGATTTCAAAACCATCACCCATAAGAACAACAACATAAGTGACGCTATGAGTTCTGGTATGCCTGAACGTTGCCAAGTGTCTCCACAAGGGTCAAGGAATGTTTGTGTCGATAAATCTCGGCGCCGAAGTTGCAGATTCACCCGACAAGCTTGCAGCAAGAGTAGTGAACTCGGGGGTTATGTGATAGTACAAGAGTCAAGGAATTATCTGCGAAGAGCTAAACGATCTCGTTTGAACACAAACCACGTCACAGCGTCGTCATCAGAAGGTACGTCACATGGTTAGAAACATTTTGTAGCATGTTTCTTTAGATTTGTAGGTTGGCCTAAAATTGGGCTTAAATTCGGCCTATACGTTGTATTAACAAACGTTAACATATAATACAAATGGAAAGTTAGGCCCAAGTCACCTTTGAACTAAAGACCGAAGCCTACTCCAAAAGCCTGTTCCGAACTTTCAACTCAGTTTTACCTAAGGACCACTAAACAAATTTGCTTAAATATGTAATATAGACACAGTTGTGTTGGCGTTGCTACGTAAACCTTTGATTAGATTTTCCGTTATCGTATGTTTCGTTGCGTGGCAACTTGAAACAAACTCGCAAATGTGATAACAACACCTTCATTTATCTTGTCGAGTGGAAAGCAAATTCAACACGGCCACTAAATTTCTTCCGAGTCGACTTCTAATTTCCGTTGCCGATAAGAAATCTTGTGTGTTTGATCTAAAATATCTATTTTGTTTTGGTGTCTTTGTAGATTTACCTTTGATAGTTGTTAACAATTTTTGTGTTACATTGTAGCTGAGGAGTTTCAATTTTCCAAGCCCGGCAAGGATATGCCAACAACAAACGGCAATTGCTCAAGATTGCAATGTTCGAAGTCACCAAACGATATGCTGCAAATCTCATTAAGATCTCTCGAAGGTAAATGAGTTTCAGTTAGCCCAGTGGTTCTCAAACGTTTTTTGCTGCGACGCCCCTGGACAAGTTTTTCTGGACTTGCGACGCACCAGCAAATAAAAGTTAATGAGGAAACTTATTATTAAAGTCGGGTTTATTGATACAACAACAAAAAGCCACGAAACAAAACTTTTTTGCGACGCCCTTGGAAAATTGAAACGACGCACCAGGGCGTCGCGACGCACAGTTTGAGAACCACTGAGTTAGCCTAATGAACTTAATACATTTTCTCACTAACGCTTGTGCTTTGCCGTTATTTATCCATGGAGTCAATGTAGTTAACATGCAAATGTATTCAGTCTATAGTTGCCTAGTTAAATTTTTAAACAATAGCTCGCCATTTATTTAACCCTTTTGTCGCCAATTACCGTGGCTTTGGCCGCAACAATATCGCTACACAACAATGCACATATAAACTCCCATTGTTTCGCAATACGCGGTCGGCAATATTAATAGCACATAACTTGAATATTGGCTCTCAGCCGCCAAGCATTCAGTTAGGCGGCAGATAAGGACACCGGCCTGATAACCAAAAGTGTTTCTAACTTGGGGCTCATAAACACTTGCCGCCGTTTGCTTTGCAACGTCGCCACATAGCGCTATCGTTTGATTATGGGAAGTCAGTTTGCCTGATAAGATGTATATAAGCAGCGGGGGCTTGGAAATCACACTTACTTGACTTTAGCGTGAATGTAGTGTAGACGTATTGGACTAGTTGTTGTTCAACTATTCTAACATAAATAACAAAACTTTGAGGCAGTTTGCTGTTATAACTGTGTATTTGTCAGAAAAAACTTTGCTGTGTATTTTTCAGAAAAGATGTCATTTCTAATTCTATGTCACGATTTTAAAAAAATGACAGAAAATTAGTTTTTTTATGCAATAACGGTGCAAAAACGTGTAGTTTGTGTTTTACCAAGTTTTGCACAAAAAATAACAAACAATTTTTTGTCAACAGATTTGCATAAATCTGCATTAACACCTTTGAGTCGAAAATCAACGAAGCGCCGTATATCGGTACGAAGATCATTCCGTAAACCGCGCAAGGTTGAACGTCAAAGATCCCTGGTTAGATTCGAATCACCAAAAACTCCGATTCGAAAATTTCAAAGTGATTCTGTGATCCAACCCCACGCTATGTTGAGCTTATCGACCCCACCACCATCCGTCCTGCACTCAACGTCACCCCAAGTGACCCCTAACTGTTGGGACGACTTCACCCTTTCACCCAGTTTTCACATCATTGACGACGAGGACTTCAAGGCTCTCGACGAGATCACGTGCAACGCTCAGCCAATCAAAAAGCCGAAACCGTCTCTCCTTAATATTCTCCTTGATCCGCTAAAAAGCAAAATCGAGAAAAAGGTATTAAATCCTCAGCCGTTCTGTGTAAATAATGCAATATCGGCAAGTTTATGACGTAAATAATGGTGACGTCATGTGTATGATTTAATGACGTCATGTTGTTTTTTAATAGGAGAACATCATCGATTCTGACTCAAAATGTGCAAACAAGAAAAACGCCATGAAGCAGCTAGGCGAGATATTCAAATCACGTGACGGTCACGGTTCGACGATCAGCTTATGCACGTCAGACGTGTACTTCGCAAATCAACAAAAATCTCGACTCTCACGCCTGGGCGCGTTTCGCCTCTCCAAACGCAAGAAGTTTGACGCCGACGCTCTGGCGACACCGATGACAAGACGACGAAAGGCTGGACGTCATTCCATCGGCGACCCGACAACCCCGAGGAAAGGTCTCAAGTTTAATGACTTCAGAAACAATGACGTCATCTATGACGAATTACACACGTCATCTACTGAGTTTGTTGATGCCACTGACTTTTTTAGCACCAAGCCCCGGCGGTAAGTTTAGGTTTCAAAAGCAAAAATAAAATTATAGTTTTAGATTGGTTATTTAACTTTGAATTTCTTTTTCTAGGGCAATGTGGCGATCCCTTCTTTCCAAAAAATCGACGGTCGAAAGCCGAAAAAAGTCCAGCACAAAAACAGTGACTGAAAAACCTGTTACGTTGGAAACATCCCTTCTCAAAGTTCTCAAATCGAAAGGTAAATCAGCTATCTTTGTTTATTGCACTCTTCAGTTTATTAAAATATTACATTTGGCAACTTTCTCCTCAAGAAATTGACATCGCACTTAACCTTGATTTGACCTTTCAGAATCAGTGACGTCATTCCGCAAATTCCTTGCCTTGGAGTTCAGTGACGAAAATTTGGACTTTTGGATCGATGTTGAGGAATACAAGGAAGCGAAGAAGTTTGACAAACTTGCGTTCCGTATTTTCTCTAAATATATTGCAGAGGAGGCACCAAGAGAGGTAAATGTAATGTCTGCTCTTCTGAAATATACACAGTTCTAAGCCAGTGGTTCTCAAAGTATGGGTCGCGACCCAAACATGGGTCGCGCAGGGTCAAAAAATGGGTCGCGTAATGGTGGTTCAATTCTTCCAAAACGAACTATTACTGCATTAAGTAAAGACAAACGAATTTACTTAATGTAGTAGTAGTAGTAAAGTCCCCTCACTTGACCACGTTGTACAGTAAAATGAACTAATCATTGCAACATACTGACAATAGCCTTCCAATTTTACTGTTACGCACATGGCGATTGTTACGTCATAGCACGGCAAATAATAGGACAAGTTAATCATGCGAAACTGAACGCGGAGATGTAACAGTTAGCGGTTGAGGATGAGTAAGTATTCGTACAAGGAAACATTTTTAGATTTGGGATTCACTTCTATCAATGATTATTGTGCTGCAAAGCCACAATGTGTGTTGTGTAATTTAGTATTGTCGAATCGAACTCGTTAAACCTGCAGCCATTTTGACATGGGCAGACTCCTATGCGGCGACAACATGGCCTCGAAATTGAGGCTTGGGTCATGAGATGTTCATAAAACTCAGATTTGGGTCGCGGTCAAAAAAGTTTGAGAACCACTGTTCTAAGCGAACAGTTGATAAATGGAAGTATATGTGCCATTACATAACTATACATAGTTAATTAATGACAAACAATTTACTAAATTTATTACGTGGAAAATAAAGACGTCATGTAACCCTATGAAATTGAATTTACCCCGGTAAAGTTTTTGATTTTAATGTCGATTTTTTTTCATAAATTTTGCTAAAAATTGAAATGATAAGGTTTTGTTATCGGATGGCTGTTATTTTTAGCATTTTTCCAGCAATTTGGTTTTAATATCACGTTACTTCAAATCTGTGTGTAGTATTCCTTAATTTAACATTCTATTTTTATGTTTTTAGATAAATATCGAATCCGGTGTCCGCGATCGAATTGTAGAAAAACTCTCGCGTCCTGACGTGACAATTTTCAACGAGGCGCAATTGCACATTTACAAGTTGATGGAAAAAGATTCCTTCCGTCGCTTTCTCTCATCCGCCCACAACCTCGTCTCATCCGGCCCAAACAAACGGCCGCTTGATGACGTAAAACGGGAAAACCCCTTCCGTATCAAACGCAAAAATGTTTAATATTTTTTTCTGTTCTTGCTTACGTTATCAGTGTTGTTGCGTAATAACTTATTTTCCGTCAGTTCCTTATTGCGTAATAAACAGAAAAAATGTTGCAAACTGTGATTGCTACATCGTCTCAACAAGTGAATTTTAATCCTAGTTTCTGTATCTTCAGCCAACTTAATTTCAGTTACGATTTTTTAGCAAAACGATTCTGTCGTCAAATTATCCTTCCTTAAATTACCAACACTAAAACAAATATATTAAAGAATCTTTGGGACCGCTTTTAATAGGTCAAATTTGGGACGAGAAATTCAATATTATAATATATTACAAACAAACAACGATGAAATTATTCAAGATTATATACATCGCAAATGACAATGTGATACCTCAAAATATCAACCACTACTTAAAAATGATTATCATAATTTCAAAATTAAAAAGGTAAAAATTCAGAAGAATAAAAGTTTTATACCGGCTTTATTGAATCCACCTGTACTAAAACTCATTTAACTGAACCAAGTTGGAAGGCAACAAAATCTCCAATGTGGCTTGGCGCTCTAGACAAAACTTCCTACTCGGCCTCAAGCTGCGTTTTGGCGCCCTGTCAAGGTCAAGCAGATAACAAGGTCACGGTATTGCCACGTGGAAACAGTGTAACCGCATGATGAAAATGCCATTGAGCAGGTGATTCATATTTTTTCTTGTTGAATTGTCAGCATATGTAACTGCGACTTAAAAAGTTTATACAGTTGTACAGTCAAGTAATTCAGTGATGCACACCTAAAACTAAAATAAGTATCGAAATCTATTTATGATATATTTTTGACCTTAAATAAAACCAAATAAACAATACAGTGCATGGAAAAATCAAGGCAAAAAATATTTTTACGATAGTTACCATATCGTAAACAATATATTTCATATATTTTAGAGACAAAAACAGCAAGATGTTAAAATTCAGCAATTAAAAATTGTTCGTATTCTGTTAGTTTGAACAGCTCATATTCTGTTAGTTAGGTCAGGATGTGAAGTGTAATGCATATGCATAAGTTTGTTGAGTTTCTCAGAAGCTCATGCTTTAATCCATGTGCCAGCAATCAAATGATTTGGTTTATGGGTTAGTACAATCTTGCAATAGTCATTGCATAGCTTTGTTGGTGCGTTGATTGGTATAGTCGCACCGACAAACAAAGTTTTATTTACATTGTTCCGGAATGATATCAAAAATGTTGACTTCTTCAAAGTAAAGGTAAGTTTTACACTTTTTAGGGGTTTGTACCAAATTATTCGAAGGGTTTATGATATCCTAGAAATGAGAAAAATCAAAATTGTAAGGCAACAAGTCAAACTTGATTATGGTAAGAGCACATTAACAAAAAATAATTAATATTTACCATTTCCTTAATTAAAAATCGAAAATGGTCACGTAACCATACTTACCAATGACTGGTAAAAACATTCAAATATTAGCACTTGATGTTGTAATAATGGAAGGCACATCGAAAACTAGAAACAAATTAATTATTATTCGATTTAATTCATTGTTAAATTAAACAAATAAAAGCTAAAAAAACGCGGCAAGTTCAAAAGGGTGTTGCAATTTTATCAGGAGTTTAATTGTTACAGTTTGATAATGCTTGAGCCTTGTTCGAAAACAATGCGTGCAAACAATCGCGCAATTCTGTAAACTAAACAATGGCAGGTGCCGTAGTGTCTGTTACAGTAACTTGCACGCTTGTTTGCTCAACCAATTCATCGGAAACTTTGTTTCGTTGCTGCTTTTGTTTTCATGCATCCGAAACGTTATTTACTAAAGAAGAAGTTTGCTATGAGAATGAAGTAGTAGTGACAGCAAAAGGTTTACAATTGTTAAGTTACACAAGCTATATGCGTTTTAGTTTTAACAGGGCATAGTCTTTTTGATAGCCGACACTGGATGCTTGTATGGATTAGTTAGAAATAGTTATTGTTTACAATGAAGAGGGCTTAGCAAATTCATATTGCTATATATTTGTGGATATAATGCCGTAACAGTAATATAGTGACTGATTTTTAAATAAAGAAGTCTTGCATATCACGATATGTGGGTATATACTTTGAAATTAATATCGTGACCGTTTTTTGACTAAAAAAGTTTAAAATGTATCTGTTTTTGGATGAAAAGTGTTTAGCAAATTTGCATAGAAGGATATTTGCAGTGCGTATAATTATGCTTCAAGAGTAATTTTGTGACGGATTTTTAAATTGAGAAGTCTAAAATGTTTTATTTTTTAATGGAAAGTGCTAGCAAACTTACGTACATAGCATGTTATTTGCAGTGAATACACACCTAAACAGTTCCAGTAATAATCGGTATGCGCGTTTGACGCAATGCATGGGCTTAGGCATCTCAAATTGATGAAATTTTTTTACTAGACTTCTTATTAGAGCTTTGGGCAGGCTAGCAAAAGACGATGTGTGATGTAACAATTAACGTTTTCGTTCCAGATTAATTCCGTGCGAACTGTGTCGGGCAAAAGGCGCCAAGCGAGGATTGATTACAACTTCAAGTATAAATGTCTGGTCAATGCTAGCAACGCGGTTTCATTAGCTTTTATATTTTACTGGGCTGTTAGGGTTGGATTTGGGTGGTATTTTTATTAGAATTTTTTTGTTTTTTTAGATTTACGAAAGATTTGTTTAGTATAGTTTATCAGAAATTTAAAGAATTTAAAGCATGGCTTGTATGCAAAGCTGGAACGAGTTTAGACCATTTCCTTACCAAGTAAGTTTTTTCCTAGCAATATTGTTTATTTTATGCAAACATAGTCGTTTAAAAACCGTTGGAATCAGTTTATTTTTTGAGTAAAATGGTCAAAAGTGAAACTGTGCGACAGTAAAACAAAAACTAAATCGCATATTTCTCGCAGAATGAAATTTACCGACCTCAATCGATGACGTCACTTTCGGTGAATCGCGTCACAGGACGTCCATATGACGTCACGGGCACGTGGTCGGACAGTCGCAGCGCCCAACGCGATTTCTTTATCTCAAGCCAAGGAGTAAAAACTTTGCTGAATGACCTTGAAAAAACTGGGTTGGCCCGATCCAAGAGACCGTTGCACTCATCGGATTTTCAGTTGAACCGAATAAAAGTCGACGGGAAAGTCCCCGTATTAAGGGGCGGGAAAATTTTAAACAAGTCAAAAAAGGCGGCTGCTGCGCCGTACGGAGTTAGGACGCATGATATCAAATGCAAACCTGCCGCATCTTTAGCGCCACCTTCTGCCACACCATCGGAGTATCAAGAGAAAACGCAATACAAACTGTGAGTAAAGATTATATTTAGTTTAGGAATAAGATTGATTGTTTTTTGTAGTGTGTAACACAACAATAAAACAAACTAAAATTAATATATAGGGCGTAACAAGCATTTTCATGACGTCATCAAAAAGTACACATAGAAGTTTTTGTGAACGAAAAAAACAATTTAAACAATTTGAAACTCCTTTTTCAATGGTATTTTTTGACAAAAACTAGAATCAAATGACGTCAATTTTTAATTGATGACGTCATCAAAAAATATTTTAACTGATAGAAAATGATTTCAACCTGATTAGTTTATGCTTTACTACGGCCGAGAGTTGGGATTTTCTTCAAAGGATATTTAAATAGGCAACTTATGTTTTGACAGAGAGAATTTGCTTGCGTGGATGCAAAAGGGAAAAAAGAAAGCGACCGACAAGCTGAAAAAGAAGGTGGCACCATTAAACCACAACAAACCAGCAGAGCTAAATGAAAGGTGAATTTTGCATGTTAATTACCAGATACTGCACAAAAAGCTTTTCTTCATACATATTTTTTTATTTAAATCTTCGTGTGTTGGAGATAGTTTGTTTAGGGTCGCGGTATTGTTAGCAAGAAAAAGCCTGGGTATATTTCTTTTCACACGCCCTTAACAATAAATTGTTTGTCTCTTATCAAAATAATTAAGTGTTTTAGTTTAGGACCCCAAGAATGACAAACCTCAGTGAAATATGTTGGATTATTACATTACTTGATTAGGTCACAATTTCTTATTGTTTCTAAAATAAGGTGTTGCTTTTGTAACAGAAAACCAACGCGTGTCGACGGTGAGCAGTCTCTTCGAGAAGTTCTTTCCAATAAAGGTTGGTAACGAGTTTGCTTTTGATAAAAAAATTAGCCTGTTTTGTTTACAAGCTGTTTTTTCTTCTTCAAATCAAATTAAGGCCGGGCTTTTCAACTCGGGTTTGGGCTTTAAGTTTAAATAATATGAGCTTTATTCGGATGGGTCTGACTAGGTCTCTAATGCGCCACAATTAAACCAACTTTCGGGTCCACTTGGGTTTTGTTTTTGAAAAGTTTTCGGGTTCAGACCGTGATTCAAGCTTGTATTTTTGGGTTGGATTTCGGACCCGCTTACAACTCTCGCTAAAACTGTCCTTGGCCCTGAAATTAAACTACTATTGAAATGCAAAACAGTTGTGTTGTAAAGTTTGATGTCTGTTAAAACGTTCTACACAAGTTTACTTAATTCGGATATAATTGGAAACATAACTTATTCGATTTTCAGTTTTGTGAATCAATCATGTACTGATTTGAACAGTTTATTGCCAAACAATTTCTACAAGTTGCACAAACAATGTTTTGTTTTATTTTGGACACAGAAATGTTTTTAAATTCTCCTAAATTATTTAAATAATTTTTTTATAGATTCCGTCATCGGATTCCGAAAGTTTCTTTCCAAAGAAATGAGTGTAGAAAACCTTGACTTCTGGCTCGAAGTGGAAAACTACAAGAAGTCAAAAAGTTGTAAACAAACTCGAATTGCTCCAAAAATTTACGCCAAATATCTTTCCGCGTCATCCGAACACGAGGTAAGCACTGACGTCACTAATTACGTCATAGTGATTTTGTAATACCGAGTTTGTTTTGGCAGATTAACGTTGACAGTGAAGTTCGTCAATTGACCAATGAGAGACTTCGAAATCCCGACAGCAGCACTTTTGACTTGGCGCAGAGTCATATTTATCAACTTATGGAATCAGACTCCTTTAGAAGATATACGGAATCAATACATTAACCGTAGTTCTTTCCGGTTTAAGTTCCATTTTCCTGTTCGTGTTGTATGTTTTGCTACCTTTGATGCTATTAAAAGCGTAAATAGACAATTGTTTTGTACACAAGTTAGGACAGCCGGCCATTTGGAAGAAGTTTTATGTTTTGAGGATTTTTTTTTTCAGGGCAACTTTAGCTACAAGGTACAATATATTTTATAATGCTAATGTTAACTATATTAGGTAGCATGACTGGTAAATAATAAACATCCGGGTTTGCTCTACAATTTAGAACAAAGCAAATCTGCGAGAAACTGAAATACGACGTGTTCAGCAAATAGCTAACATGAATTTTAGCAAAAACACAAATATCGGTGATGGAATCTTTTGACATGTAAGAAAGACAGGCATATGAGGTGAACAAGCAAAACCTATAGCAAATCGATAATTAACAACCATGCCATACGTTGTGTAGGGGCTTGGTCCTGATGATGTCGTACTTATTACTACAGAAGTATCTGTCGCTGTAGATGTTTATACTCTAAGTCCCTGGCTGTCTGAACTACTGCTTGTCTGAGTTTAGTCCGATAAGGAAGACGGCGTTTTAACCTTAAAGTTTAAGGCTTAAACTTAGTTTATTGAGATAAGAGAGCTATACGTTAAAAGTGAGAGTTACAACACATGTGAATATATAGTGGCTAAGGTGATGATGACGCAACTGTACAATCGTGCTAAAGGTGTTAAACTACGACAACTGGCATTTCAGGTCGAGTACTGAAAAGGTGACGATGACGAAATAAAACGTTCATGCAATCACAGTCACTCGTAAGATATAGGCGCTCATGTATAACTTCAATACAGGGTACTCCACAGATCAATCTGCTTGAAATGTTTCTTCAATATAAAGTCTAATGCTAGGAGTTCAAAGACTTTCTTTTTGCCACATATTGTAGAAGTACCAAAAATACTTGTGGTCAGTCACTGGAGCAAGAGAGAATGTCAACAGCATCAAAAAAAGAAGTTAAAAAATTAAAACTATAATTAAAACTTAGAAAAAATATCAGAAAAAAACAGTTTCAATTCCAGTTTCAAACTGGTTTTGACCGGTTTCTGCCTCCTACCAAACCTCCAAACCGGTTTAAACCGGAATCGGAGAGACAAAATTTTGACCCGATTTTTGAAAAAACCCTAAGGCTATGGCCTTTCCGTTTTCTCGATTTTCGGGGGTCAAAAATTGAAGAAAAATCCGGTTTTCGGTGGGTTTTCACCGGAGTATTCCAGTTTCAAACTGGTTTTGACCGGTTTCTGCCTCCTACCAAACCTCCAAACCGGTTTAAACCGGAATCGGAGAGACAAAATTTTGACCCGATTTTTGAAAAAACCCTAAGGCTACAGCCTTTCCGTTTTTTCGATTTTCGGGGGTCAAAAATTGAAGAAAAATCCGGTTTTCGGTGGGTTTTCACCGGAGTATTCCAGTTTCAAACTGGTTTTGACCGGTTTCTGCCTCCTACCGAACCTCCAAACCGGTTTAAACCGGAATCGGAGAGACAAAATTTTGACCCGATTTTTGAAAAAAACCTAAGGCTATAGCCTTTCCGTTTTTTCGATTTTCGGGGGTCAAAAAATTGAAGAAAAATCCGGTTTTCGGTGGGTTTTCACCGGAGTATTCCAGTTTCAAACTGGTTTTGACCGGTTTCTGCCTCCTACCGAACCTCCAAACCGGTTTAAACCGGAATCGGAGAGACAAAATTTTGACCCGATTTTTGAAAAAACCCTAAGGCTATAGCCTTTCCGTTTTTTCGATTTTCGGGGGTCAAAAAATTGAAGAAAAATCCGGTTTTCGGTGGGTTTTCACCGGAGTATTCCAGTTTCAAACTGGTTTTGACCGGTTTCTGCCTCCTACCGAACCTCCAAACCGGTTTAAACCGGAATCGGAGAGACAAAATTTTGACCCGATTTTTGAAAAAACCCTAAGACCCGATTTTTGAAAAAAACCTAAGGCTATAGCCTTTCCGTTTTCTCGATTTTCGGGGGTCAAAAATTGAAGAAAAATCCGGTTTTCGGTGGGTTTTCACCGAAATATTCCAGTTTCAAACTGGTTTTGACCGGTTTCTGCCTCCTACCGAACCTCCAAACCGGTTTAAACCGGAATCGGGGAGACAAAATTTTGACCCGATTTTTGGAAAAACCCTAAGGCTACAGCCTTTCCGTTTTTTCGATTTTCGGGGGTCAAAAATTGAAGAAAAATCCGGTTTTCGGTGGGTTTTCACCGGAGTATTCCAGTTTCAAACTGGTTTTGACCGGTTTCTGCCTCCTACCAAACCTCCAAACCGGTTTAAACCGGAATCGGAGAGACAAAATTTTGACCCGATTTTTGAAAAAACCCTAAGGCTACAGCCTTTCCGTTTTTTCGATTTTCGGGGGTCAAAAATTGAAGAAAAATCCGGTTTTCGGTGGGTTTTCACCGGAGTATTCCAGTTTCAAACTGGTTTTGACCGGTTTCTGCCTCCTACCGAACCTCCAAACCGGTTTAAACCGGAATCGGAGAGACAAAATTTTGACCCGATTTTTGAAAAAAACCTAAGGCTATAGCCTTTCCGTTTTTTCGATTTTCGGGGGTCAAAAAATTGAAGAAAAATCCGGTTTTCGGTGGGTTTTCACCGGAGTATTCCAGTTTCAAACTGGTTTTGACCGGTTTCTGCCTCCTACCGAACCTCCAAACCGGTTTAAACCGGAATCGGAGAGACAAAATTTTGACCCGATTTTTGAAAAAACCCTAAGGCTATAGCCTTTCCGTTTTTTCGATTTTCGGGGGTCAAAAAATTGAAGAAAAATCCGGTTTTCGGTGGGTTTTCACCGGAGTATTCCAGTTTCAAACTGGTTTTGACCGGTTTCTGCCTCCTACCGAACCTCCAAACCGGTTTAAACCGGAATCGGAGAGACAAAATTTTGACCCGATTTTTGAAAAAACCCTAAGACCCGATTTTTGAAAAAAACCTAAGGCTATAGCCTTTCCGTTTTTTCGATTTTCGGGGGTCAAAAATTGAAGAAAAATCCGGTTTTCGGTGGGTTTTCACCGGAGTATTCCAGTTTCAAACTGGTTTTGACCGGTTTCTGCCTCCTACCAAACCTCCAAACCGGTTTAAACCGGAATCGGAGAGACAAAATTTTGACCCGATTTTTGAAAAAACCCTAAGGCTACAGCCTTTCCGTTTTTTCGATTTTCGGGGGTCAAAAATTGAAGAAAAATCCGGTTTTCGGTGGGTTTTCACCGGAGTATTCCAGTTTCAAACTGGTTTTGACCGGTTTCTGCCTCCTACCGAACCTCCAAACCGGTTTAAACCGGAATCGGAGAGACAAAATTTTGACCCGATTTTTGAAAAAAACCTAAGGCTATAGCCTTTCCGTTTTTTCGATTTTCGGGGGTCAAAAAATTGAAGAAAAATCCGGTTTTCGGTGGGTTTTCACCGGAGTATTCCAGTTTCAAACTGATTTTGACCGGTTTCTGCCTCCTACCGAACCTCCAAACCGGTTTAAACCGGAATCGGAGAGACAAAATTTTGACCCGATTTTTGAAAAAACCCTAAGGCTATAGCCTTTCCGTTTTTTCGATTTTCGGGGGTCAAAAATTGAAGAAAAATCCGGTTTTCGGTGGGTTTTCACCGGAGTATTCCAGTTTCAAACTGGTTTTGACCGGTTTCTGCCTCCTACCGAACCTCCAAACCGGTTTAAACCGGAATCGGAGAGACAAAATTTTGACCCGATTTTTGAAAAAACCCTAAGACCCGATTTTTGAAAAAAACCTAAGGCTATAGCCTTTCCGTTTTCTCGATTTTCGGGGGTCAAAAATTGAAGAAAAATCCGGTTTTCGGTGGGTTTTCACCGGAGTATTCCAGTTTCAAACTGGTTTTGACCGGTTTCTGCCTCCTACCAAACCTCCAAACCGGTTTAAACCGGAATCGGAGAGACAAAATTTTGACCCGATTTTTGAAAAAACCCTAAGGCTACAGCCTTTCCGTTTTTTCGATTTTCGGGGGTCAAAAATTGAAGAAAAATCCGGTTTTCGGTGGGTTTTCACCGGAGTATTCCAGTTTCAAACTGGTTTTGACCGGTTTCTGCCTCCTACCGAACCTCCAAACCGGTTTAAACCGGAATCGGAGAGACAAAATTTTGACCCGATTTTTGAAAAAAACCTAAGGCTATAGCCTTTCCGTTTTTTCGATTTTCGGGGGTCAAAAAATTGAAGAAAAATCCGGTTTTCGGTGGGTTTTCACCGGAGTATTCCAGTTTCAAACTGGTTTTGACCGGTTTCTGCCTCCTACCGAACCTCCAAACCGGTTTAAACCGGAATCGGAGAGACAAAATTTTGACCCGATTTTTGAAAAAACCCTAAGGCTATAGCCTTTCCGTTTTTTCGATTTTCGGGGGTCAAAAAATTGAAGAAAAATCCGGTTTTCGGTGGGTTTTCACCGGAGTATTCCAGTTTCAAACTGGTTTTGACCGGTTTCTGCCTCCTACCGAACCTCCAAACCGGTTTAAACCGGAATCGGAGAGACAAAATTTTGACCCGATTTTTGAAAAAACCCTAAGGCTATAGCCTTTCCGTTTTCTCGATTTTCGGGGGTCAAAAATTGACGAAAAATCCAGTTTTCGGTGGGTTTTCACCGGAGTATTCCAGTTTCAAACTGGTTTTGACCGGTTTCTGCCTCCTACCGAACCTCCAAACCGGTTTAAACCGGAATCGGAGAGACAAAATTTTGACCCGATTTTTGAAAAAACCCTAAGACCCGATTTTTGAAAAAAACCTAAGGCTATAGCCTTTCCGTTTTCTCGATTTTCGGGGGTCAAAAATTGAAGAAAAATCCGGTTTTCGGTGGGTTTTCACCGGAGTATTCCAGTTTCAAACTGGTTTTGACCGGTTTCTGCCTCCTACCGAACCTCCAAACCGGTTTAAACCGGAATCGGAGAGACAAAATTTTGACCCGATTTTTGAAAAAACCCTAAGGCTATGGCCTTTCCGTTTTCTCGATTTTCGGGGGTCAAAAATTGAAGAAAAATCCAGTTTTCGGTGGGTTTTCACCGGAGTATTCCAGTTTCAAACTGGTTTTGACCGGTTTCTGCCACCTACCGAACCTCCAAACCGGTTTAAACCGGAATCGGAGAGACAAAATTTTGACCCGATTTTTGAAAAAACCCTAAGACCCGATTTTTGAAAAAAACCTAAGGCTATAGCCTTTCCGTTTTCTCGATTTTCGGGGGTCAAAAATTGAAGAAAAATCCGGTTTTCGGTGGGTTTTCACCGAAATATTCCAGTTTCAAACTGGTTTTGACCGGTTTCTGCCTCCTACCGAACCTCCAAACCGGTTTAAACCGGAATCGGGGAGACAAAATTTTGACCCGATTTTTGGAAAAACCCTAAGGCTACAGCCTTTCCGTTTTTTCGATTTTCGGGGGTCAAAAAATTGAAGAAAAATCCGGTTTTCGGTGGGTTTTCACCGGAGTATTCCAGTTTCAAACTGGTTTTGACCGGTTTCTGCCTCCTACCGAACCTCTAAACCGGTTTAAACCGGAATCGGAGAGACAAAATTTTGACCCGATTTTTGAAAAAACCCTAAGGCTACAGCCTTTCCGTTTTTTCGATTTTCGGGGGTCAAAAAATTGAAGAAAAATCCGGTTTTCGGTGGGTTTTCACCGGAGTATTCCAGTTTCAAACTGGTTTTGACCGGTTTCTGCCTCCTACCGACCCTCCAAACCGGTTTAAACCGGAATCGGAGAGACAAAATTTTGACCCGATTTTTTAAAAAAACCCTAAGGCTACAGCCTTTCCGTTTTTTCGATTTTCGGGGGTCAAAAATTGAAGAAAAATCCGGTTTTCGGTGGGTTTTCACCGGAGTATTCCAGTTTCAAACTGGTTTTGACCGGTTTCTGCCTCCTACCGAACCTCCAAACCGGTTTAAACCGGAATCGGAGAGACAAAATTTTGACCCGATTTTTGAAAAAACCCTAAGACCCGATTTTTGAAAAAAACCTAAGGCTATAGCCTTTCCGTTTTCTCGATTTTCGGGGGTCAAAAATTGAAGAAAAATCCGGTTTTCGGTGGGTTTTCACCGGAGTATTCCAGTTTCAAACTGGTTTTGACCGGTTTCTGCCTCCTACCAAACCTCCAAACCGGTTTAAACCGGAATCGGAGAGACAAAATTTTGACCCGATTTTTGAAAAAACCCTAAGGCTACAGCCTTTCCGTTTTTTCGATTTTCGGGGGTCAAAAATTGAAGAAAAATCCGGTTTTCGGTGGGTTTTCACCGGAGTATTCCAGTTTCAAACTGGTTTTGACCGGTTTCTGCCTCCTACCGAACCTCCAAACCGGTTTAAACCGGAATCGGAGAGACAAAATTTTGACCCGATTTTTGAAAAAAACCTAAGGCTATAGCCTTTCCGTTTTTTCGATTTTCGGGGGTCAAAAAATTGAAGAAAAATCCGGTTTTCGGTGGGTTTTCACCGGAGTATTCCAGTTTCAAACTGGTTTTGACCGGTTTCTGCCTCCTACCGAACCTCCAAACCGGTTTAAACCGGAATCGGAGAGACAAAATTTTGACCCGATTTTTGAAAAAACCCTAAGGCTATAGCCTTTCCGTTTTTTCGATTTTCGGGGGTCAAAAAATTGAAGAAAAATCCGGTTTTCGGTGGGTTTTCACCGGAGTATTCCAGTTTCAAACTGGTTTTGACCGGTTTCTGCCTCCTACCGAACCTCCAAACCGGTTTAAACCGGAATCGGAGAGACAAAATTTTGACCCGATTTTTGAAAAAACCCTAAGACCCGATTTTTGAAAAAAACCTAAGGCTATAGCCTTTCCGTTTTTTCGATTTTCGGGGGTCAAAAATTGAAGAAAAATCCGGTTTTCGGTGGGTTTTCACCGGAGTATTCCAGTTTCAAACTGGTTTTGACCGGTTTCTGCCTCCTACCAAACCTCCAAACCGGTTTAAACCGGAATCGGAGAGACAAAATTTTGACCCGATTTTTGAAAAAACCCTAAGGCTACAGCCTTTCCGTTTTTTCGATTTTCGGGGGTCAAAAATTGAAGAAAAATCCGGTTTTCGGTGGGTTTTCACCGGAGTATTCCAGTTTCAAACTGGTTTTGACCGGTTTCTGCCTCCTACCGAACCTCCAAACCGGTTTAAACCGGAATCGGAGAGACAAAATTTTGACCCGATTTTTGAAAAAAACCTAAGGCTATAGCCTTTCCGTTTTTTCGATTTTCGGGGGTCAAAAAATTGAAGAAAAATCCGGTTTTCGGTGGGTTTTCACCGGAGTATTCCAGTTTCAAACTGATTTTGACCGGTTTCTGCCTCCTACCGAACCTCCAAACCGGTTTAAACCGGAATCGGAGAGACAAAATTTTGACCCGATTTTTGAAAAAACCCTAAGGCTATAGCCTTTCCGTTTTTTCGATTTTCGGGGGTCAAAAATTGAAGAAAAATCCGGTTTTCGGTGGGTTTTCACCGGAGTATTCCAGTTTCAAACTGGTTTTGACCGGTTTCTGCCTCCTACCGAACCTCCAAACCGGTTTAAACCGGAATCGGAGAGACAAAATTTTGACCCGATTTTTGAAAAAACCCTAAGACCCGATTTTTGAAAAAAACCTAAGGCTATAGCCTTTCCGTTTTCTCGATTTTCGGGGGTCAAAAATTGAAGAAAAATCCGGTTTTCGGTGGGTTTTCACCGGAGTATTCCAGTTTCAAACTGGTTTTGACCGGTTTCTGCCTCCTACCAAACCTCCAAACCGGTTTAAACCGGAATCGGAGAGACAAAATTTTGACCCGATTTTTGAAAAAACCCTAAGGCTACAGCCTTTCCGTTTTTTCGATTTTCGGGGGTCAAAAATTGAAGAAAAATCCGGTTTTCGGTGGGTTTTCACCGGAGTATTCCAGTTTCAAACTGGTTTTGACCGGTTTCTGCCTCCTACCGAACCTCCAAACCGGTTTAAACCGGAATCGGAGAGACAAAATTTTGACCCGATTTTTGAAAAAAACCTAAGGCTATAGCCTTTCCGTTTTTTCGATTTTCGGGGGTCAAAAAATTGAAGAAAAATCCGGTTTTCGGTGGGTTTTCACCGGAGTATTCCAGTTTCAAACTGGTTTTGACCGGTTTCTGCCTCCTACCGAACCTCCAAACCGGTTTAAACCGGAATCGGAGAGACAAAATTTTGACCCGATTTTTGAAAAAACCCTAAGGCTATAGCCTTTCCGTTTTTTCGATTTTCGGGGGTCAAAAAATTGAAGAAAAATCCGGTTTTCGGTGGGTTTTCACCGGAGTATTCCAGTTTCAAACTGGTTTTGACCGGTTTCTGCCTCCTACCGAACCTCCAAACCGGTTTAAACCGGAATCGGAGAGACAAAATTTTGACCCGATTTTTGAAAAAACCCTAAGGCTATAGCCTTTCCGTTTTCTCGATTTTCGGGGGTCAAAAATTGACGAAAAATCCAGTTTTCGGTGGGTTTTCACCGGAGTATTCCAGTTTCAAACTGGTTTTGACCGGTTTCTGCCTCCTACCGAACCTCCAAACCGGTTTAAACCGGAATCGGAGAGACAAAATTTTGACCCGATTTTTGAAAAAACCCTAAGACCCGATTTTTGAAAAAAACCTAAGGCTATAGCCTTTCCGTTTTCTCGATTTTCGGGGGTCAAAAATTGAAGAAAAATCCGGTTTTCGGTGGGTTTTCACCGGAGTATTCCAGTTTCAAACTGGTTTTGACCGGTTTCTGCCTCCTACCGAACCTCCAAACCGGTTTAAACCGGAATCGGAGAGACAAAATTTTGACCCGATTTTTGAAAAAACCCTAAGGCTATGGCCTTTCCGTTTTCTCGATTTTCGGGGGTCAAAAATTGAAGAAAAATCCAGTTTTCGGTGGGTTTTCACCGGAGTATTCCAGTTTCAAACTGGTTTTGACCGGTTTCTGCCACCTACCGAACCTCCAAACCGGTTTAAACCGGAATCGGAGAGACAAAATTTTGACCCGATTTTTGAAAAAACCCTAAGACCCGATTTTTGAAAAAAACCTAAGGCTATAGCCTTTCCGTTTTCTCGATTTTCGGGGGTCAAAAATTGAAGAAAAATCCGGTTTTCGGTGGGTTTTCACCGAAATATTCCAGTTTCAAACTGGTTTTGACCGGTTTCTGCCTCCTACCGAACCTCCAAACCGGTTTAAACCGGAATCGGGGAGACAAAATTTTGACCCGATTTTTGGAAAAACCCTAAGGCTACAGCCTTTCCGTTTTTTCGATTTTCGGGGGTCAAAAAATTGAAGAAAAATCCGGTTTTCGGTGGGTTTTCACCGGAGTATTCCAGTTTCAAACTGGTTTTGACCGGTTTCTGCCTCCTACCGAACCTCTAAACCGGTTTAAACCGGAATCGGAGAGACAAAATTTTGACCCGATTTTTGAAAAAACCCTAAGGCTACAGCCTTTCCGTTTTTTCGATTTTCGGGGGTCAAAAAATTGAAGAAAAATCCGGTTTTCGGTGGGTTTTCACCGGAGTATTCCAGTTTCAAACTGGTTTTGACCGGTTTCTGCCTCCTACCGACCCTCCAAACCGGTTTAAACCGGAATCGGAGAGACAAAATTTTGACCCGATTTTTTAAAAAAACCCTAAGGCTATAGCCTTTCCGTTTTTTCGATTTTCGGGGGTCAAAAATTGAAGAAAAATCCGGTTTTCGGTGGGTTTTCACCGGAGTATTCCAGTTTCAAACTGGTTTTGACCGGTTTCTGCCTCCTACCAAACCTCCAAACCGGTTTAAACCGGAATCGGAGGGACAAAATTTTGACCCGATTTTTGAAAAAACCCTAAGGCTATAGCCTTTCCGTTTTTTCGATTTTCGGGGGTCAAAAATTGAAGAAAAATCCGGTTTTCGGTGGGTTTTCACCGGAGTATTCCAGTTTCAAACTGGTTTTGACCGGTTTCTGCCTCCTACCGAACCTCCAAACCGGTTTAAACCGGAATCGGAGAGACAAAATTTTGACCCGATTTTTGGATAAACCCTAAGGCTATAGCCTTTCCGTTTTTTCGATTTTCGGGGGTCAAAAAATTGAAGAAAAATCCGGTTTTCGGTGGGTTTTCACCGGAGTATTCCAGTTTCAAACTGGTTTTGACCGGTTTCTGCCTCCTACCGAACCTCTAAACCGGTTTAAACCGGAATCGGAGAGACAAAATTTTGACCCGATTTTTGAAAAAACCCTAAGGCTACAGCCTTTCCGTTTTTTCGATTTTCGGGGGTCAAAAAATTGAAGAAAAATCCGGTTTTCGGTGGGTTTTCACCGGAGTATTCCAGTTTCAAACTGGTTTTGACCGGTTTCTGCCTCCTACCGAACCTCCAAACCGGTTTAAACCGGAATCGGAGAGACAAAATTTTGACCCGATTTTTGAAAAAACCCTAAGGCTATGGCCTTTCCGTTTTCTCGATTTTCGGGGGTCAAAAATTGACGAAAAATCCAGTTTTCGGTGGGTTTTCACCGGAGTATTCCAGTTTCAAACTGGTTTTGACCGGTTTCTGCCTCCTACCGAACCTCCAAACCGGTTTAAACCGGAATCGGAGAGACAAAATTTTGACCCGATTTTTGAAAAAACCCTAAGACCCGATTTTTGAAAAAAACCTAAGGCTATAGCCTTTCCGTTTTCTCGATTTTCGGGGGTCAAAAATTGAAGAAAAATCCGGTTTTCGGTGGGTTTTCACCGAAATATTCCAGTTTCAAACTGGTTTTGACCGGTTTCTGCCTCCTACCGAACCTCCAAACCGGTTTAAACCGGAATCGGGGAGACAAAATTTTGACCCGATTTTTGGAAAAACCCTAAGGCTACAGCCTTTCCGTTTTTTCGATTTTCGGGGGTCAAAAAATTGAAGAAAAATCCGGTTTTCGGTGGGTTTTCACCGGAGTATTCCAGTTTCAAACTGGTTTTGACCGGTTTCTGCCTCCTACCGAACCTCCAAACCGGTTTAAACCGGAATCGGAGAGACAAAATTTTGACCCGATTTTTTAAAAAAACCTAAGGCTATAGCCTTTCCGTTTTCTCGATTTTCGGGGGTCAAAAATTGAAGAAAAATCCAGTTTTCGGTGGGTTTTCACCGGAGTATTCCAGTTTCAAACTGGTTTTGACCGGTTTCTGCCTCCTACCGAACCTCCAAACCGGTTTAAACCGGAATCGGAGAGACAAAATTTTGACCCGATTTTTGAAAAAACCCTAAGGCTATAGCCTTTCCGTTTTTTCGATTTTCGGGGGTCAAAAAATTGAAGAAAAATCCGGTTTTCGGTGGGTTTTCACCGGAGTATTCCAGTTTCAAACTGGTTTTGACCGGTTTCTGCCTCCTACCGAACCTCCAAACCGGTTTAAACCGGAATCGGAGAGACAAAATTTTGACCCGATTTTTGAAAAAACCCTAAGGCTATGGCCTTTCCGTTTTCTCGATTTTCGGGGGTCAAAAATTGACGAAAAATCCAGTTTTCGGTGGGTTTTCACCGGAGTATTCCAGTTTCAAACTGGTTTTGACCGGTTTCTGCCTCCTACCGAACCTCCAAACCGGTTTAAACCGGAATCGGAGAGACAAAATTTTGACCCGATTTTTGAAAAAACCCTAAGACCCGATTTTTCAAAAAAAACCTAAGGCTATAGCCTTTCCGTTTTCTCGATTTTCGGGGGTCAAAAATTGAAGAAAAATCCGGTTTTCGGTGGGTTTTCACCGAAATATTCCAGTTTCAAACTGGTTTTGACCGGTTTCTGCCTCCTACCGAACCTCCAAACCGGTTTAAACCGGAATCGGAGAGACAAAATTTTGACCCGATTTTTTAAAAAAACCTAAGGCTATAGCCTTTCCGTTTTCTCGATTTTCGGGGGTCAAAAATTGAAGAAAAATCCAGTTTTCGGTGGGTTTTCACCGGAGTATTCCAGTTTCAAACTGGTTTTGACCGGTTTCTGCCTCCTACCGAACCTCCAAACCGGTTTAAACCGGAATCGGAGAGACAAAATTTTGACCCGATTTTTGAAAAAACCCTAAAGGTGCGTTTACACTACACGCGACGCGAAGCGACCCGTTATCTTTTTGCCTTGTTTGTGTTGAAGCGTTTACACTACACGCGACGCGACGCGAATGTCGCGTCGCGTCGCTTTGAATCGCTTCTGAAGCGAAAAATCGCTTTGCGCGTGTACTGTTGTGAACTAGCAGCCTGTGCTTTTTTTAACTTTTTCAAATTTTGATAGCTATATGCGTGGTTTGTTTTGCTACTAAAGGTATTTGAAACTGAAAACGTAATCAAGGATGATAGAACTAATTGCCTCAATTATGAATTATAGCCTTTGTGTCACTGACATTTGTTTTAGACCCTTGGACAGGATGCTAGTCCTGGTTTGGTTATTGATTTACACGAAAATAATAAACTTTTTTTAAGGTTTTAGTTTTAGCAAACAATGGAAGAAATTTTAATTAACAAAGTGCGGGATTTTCCTGCTTTGTTTAATACCAGCATCAGCGATTACCACAATCGCAACATCAAAGACAATTGCTGGCTTAAAATAGCTTCTGAGATGAACACACCAGGTTAGTATTGGTGTTTTTTTTTTACTTTTACAGTATGCAAAACAACTTTTAGGGCTAGAGTATAGTAAGCAAGTAGTCATTATGTTAGTATAAGGCATGATTTTTACTTTTACAGTTTGCAAAACACTTTCTTAGAGCTTGGATATAGTAAGCAAGTAGTCATTGTGTTAGTATAAGGCATGATTTTTACTTTTACAGTTTGCAAAACATTTTTTAGTGCTAGAATACAGTAAGCAAGTGGTTGTTATGTTAGTAAGGCATCACAGAAAGTCAGATGAGACATTTTAAAAATGTTTTCAGTTAAAGACATAAAAGAAAAGTGGAAGGCATTGAGGGATAAATACGTGAAAATCAAAAGAAAAGAAATGAATGTGAGGTCAGGCTCAGCAGCATCCAGCAGTTATAGTTGGAGTCTGTATGATGCAATTTCTTACATTGATCCTTATGTAAAACCCAGGAGGTAACAGTCAAAACACACTTTTTTGTTGTTACATTTTTTGTTGTTAACAATTTGATATTTTGTAGCACCACAAGCAACTTAGATGAAGACACTGTCACACTAACCCTGGAACCGTGCTGCAGTGAAGATGAGTTTTTCACAACTAAATCTCCGGATAGTGCCATCAAAAGACCAACCAAAAAAAGAAAGGAAATGGATAGCTTTGAAAAAAAGATTTTCGAGCTACTGGAAAATGATAGTAAGTTTGTTGTTGACAGGCATGTCTTAAATACTTTGTTGTACTTATAATTTAACAATTGTACATGTAATTTTTTGCCAAAAGTCAAAAATCAAAGCCAACTTTTACCATTTTTTGCCAAAGTTTATACTATCATTGCATTATGTTTGAAGCTAAAGAAGAAGACCCTGACCGAATGTTCATGCTATCATTGGTGCCTAAACTAAAAGACTTGGACAAGAAAAAGGCATCTGAAATCAAAATTAAAATTCTAAATTTATTTCACCAAGCTGAATTCGAATAACAAACGAAACAAAATGCAATAAATACAAAACAAAACTCTTCTAGCAAAGTTGTGGTTGTTGTTGTTGTTGGATTCATTAACACCTGTTTATCCTGTCCAGCTGCCATGAAACCTGACCCTCAGTACTAAAATAATTTTTGAAGATTTCCCTCACTTTAATGGCAGCATCAGAATTTCTTCGTCCTTGTCTTTGTATATTTTGAAACCCTTGTCCCTCTTCTCGCCAACTGCCGTCAGTAATGTGACCCTGTCGGTCTTCCCGGTCAAAATCACGGTCATCACAGTAGCAGTACCGTAAATAATTGTGTAGAACACAGCATGCTTTTACGACAGCATCAGCTCTACACGGAGAAAGTGGTATGGGCCTTCGGAAAACCCGCCATTTTGCAGATAGTATGCCGAAGGTATTTTCGACAGTCCGTCTTGCTCTAGACAAACGGTAGTTGAAGATTCGTTTTCCTTCTCCAAGGTTTCTTCCTGGAAACGGCCTCATGAAATTGGTTTTTAAACCGAATGCTTCATCACCAACGAAGACATAGGGAGCAACTTCATTGCTGCCACGCAGTGTCGAACACCCAGGAAGGTCCAATTCGTTCGCTTCTAATTTTTTTCCGAAAGCGGAATTGGCAAATACACTGCCATCTGACTGCTTACCGAAAGCCCCCACATCCACACATATAAATCGGCATTGCGAGTCAGCTACAGCGAGCAAAACAATGCTGTGTGAATGTTTGTAATTATAAAACATCGACCCTGAATTATTTGGTGCCTGCATAACAATGTGTTTGCCATCAACACTTCCCACACAGTTTGGAAATTGCCAAAACTGGTCAAAATCTTCTGCAATTTTTACCCAATCTTGCCTCGATGGAATAGGCATGACCTCATTTCGCAATGTCTCCCATATAGCAGCACATGTTTCCGGTACAGCATGGCATATTGTTGATTTTGATGTTCGGAAGGATGCGGCAATTGTCGAATAAGAATCGCCAGTGGCTAAAAACCTGCAAAACAGCAGAACGGCTTAATAATCGTACGCTATAGGCTATGTAATTTTTTAAAGCCTACCGAAGCGTCAGTGCAAGGCGTTCTTCAACGGAAATGCTTGTTCTCAAATGAGTTCTTTGCTTCTTTATCTTCGGTCCAATTTTATGCGCTAAAAAATCAAACGCTTCTGGCGTCATTCGAAAATAAGTCCGAAACTCGGAAAGTCTTTCGAGGCGCAACTCCAAAATTAAACGATGAAATTCACCTAAAGAAAGTATTTTTAGCTAAAAATCAAACCTGTTTTCACTGTATAAATAGTTTCTTAACTTACCAAGTTCGGACCTTCGCTGCAAAATCGGATGGACCCACCAACGTCGCGCCCGTCGTTTCTTTAGAGCCATTCTCCTGGCTATCAATAACAAGGCTACGTTTCTACTTTTTTTTGTACCAACCATGATAAAAATCTGTGTTTGTCTCTTTTTGTGTCAGTAAAAAGAGTTATAACTGGTTTCTAATGACAACGCGCTTGTGCGACACCACAATAAACAATTAATAAGCAAAAAATATGCAAGTCACGCGAAATTGTTACCGATAGTGTAAACAGTTGATCGCTTGCGCGGCGTGCCGCGTTGCGTCGCGTCGCGTGTAGTGTAAACGCACCTTAAGGCTATAGCCTTTCCGTTTTTTCGATTTTCGGGGGTCAAAAAATTGAAGAAAAATCCGGTTTTCGGTGGGTTTTCACCGGAGTATTCCAGTTTCAAACTGGTTTTGACCGGTTTCTGCCTCCTACCGAACCTCCAAACCGGTTTAAACCGGAATCGGAGAGACAAAATTTTGACCCGATTTTTGAAAAAACCCTAAGGCTATGGCCTTTCCGTTTTCTCGATTTTCGGGGGTCAAAAATTGAAGAAAAATCCGGTTTTCGGTGGGTTTTCACCGGAGTATTCCAGTTTCAAACTGGTTTTGACCGGTTTCTGCCTCCTACCAAACCTCCAAACCGGTTTAAACCGGAATCGGAGGGACAAAATTTTGACCCGATTTTTGAAAAAACCCTAAGGCTATAGCCTTTCCGTTTTTTCGATTTTCGGGGGTCAAAAATTGAAGAAAAATCCGGTTTTCGGTGGGTTTTCACCGGAGTATTCCAGTTTCAAACTGGTTTTGACCGGTTTCTGCCTCCTACCGAACCTCCAAACCGGTTTAAACCGGAATCGGAGAGACAAAATTTTGACCCGATTTTTGAAAAAAACCTAAGGCTATAGCCCAGGGGCGGGCAACTTCTCCCGTCGGCGGGCCTGATATGGGAAAATGAAGTACTTGGCGGGCCGGATTCCTGAATCGATATATTAATCGCGTATTTATCCAGTGATTTAAAACGGATTTTTGACCACCTAAACTAAATACAATCAAGAACGCAATTACAATACAGTCCAAACAATCTAACTGATATAACATAAAATTATTCACCACAGCAAATTTAATGCATACACCAAAGACTTAGGTACTGCTGAAACACTAACTAGGCTACACGTGTGGAAAGAAAGAAAACCGAGAAATCAGGACACCCACAAGGTTGGCAGTTAGGTCGTAACAATGGACGTATGGTGCGATGGTTACAACGGCGGGAAAGTTTTTTGGTAGTGGGGAGCGTTACTGTCCGTTACAACTACAATTTGACGCAGTAAGCAAGTAGTAGGGGATTGCGGAAGACTGTGGCCGTGGGCCACATTATCATGCAAGACCAGAAACTGTCTGCGGGCCGCTCAAAATCCCGTCGCGGGCCGGATCCGGCCCGCGGGCCGTATGTTGCCCACCCCTGCTATAGCCTTTCCGTTTTTTCGATTTTCGGGGGTCAAAAAATTGAAGAAAAATCCGGTTTTCGGTGGGTTTTCACCGGAGTATTCCAGTTTCAAACTGGTTTTGACCGGTTTCTGCCTCCTACCGAACCTCCAAACCGGTTTAAACCGGAATCGGAGAGACAAAATTTTGACCCGATTTTTGAAAAAAACCTAAGGCTACAGCCTTTCCGTTTTTTCGATTTTCGGGGGTCAAAAAATTGAAGAAAAATCCGGTTTTCGGTGGGTTTTCACCGGAGTATTCCAGTTTCAAACTGGTTTTGACCGGTTTCTGCCTCCTACCGAACCTCCAAACCGGTTTAAACCGGAATCGGAGAGACAAAATTTTGACCCGATTTTTGAAAAAAACCTAAGGCTACAGCCTTTCCGTTTTTTCGATTTTCGGGGGTCAAAAAATTGAAGAAAAATCCGGTTTTCGGTGGGTTTTCACCGGAGTATTCCAGTTTCAAACTGGTTTTGACCGGTTTCTGCCTCCTACCGAACCTCCAAACCGGTTTAAACCGGAATCGGAGAGACAAAATTTTGACCCGATTTTTGAAAAAAACCTAAGGCTACAGCCTTTCCGTTTTTTCGATTTTCGGGGGTCAAAAAATTGAAGAAAAATCCGGTTTTCGGTGGGTTTTCACCGGAGTATTCCAGTTTCAAACTGGTTTTGACCGGTTTCTGCCTCCTACCGAACCTCCAAACCGGTTTAAACCGGAATCGGAGAGACAAAATTTTGACCCGATTTTTGAAAAAAACCTAAGGCTACAGCCTTTCCGTTTTTTCGATTTTCGGGGGTCAAAAAATTGAAGAAAAATCCGGTTTTCGGTGGGTTTTCACCGGAGTATTCCAGTTTCAAACTGGTTTTGACCGGTTTCTGCCTCCTACCGAACCTCCAAACCGGTTTAAACCGGAATCGGAGAGACAAAATTTTGACCCGATTTTTGAAAAAAACCTAAGGCTATAGCCTTTCCGTTTTCTCGATTTTCGGGGGTCAAAAATTGAAGAAAAATCCGGTTTTCGGTGGGTTTTCACCGAAATATTCCAGTTTCAAACTGGTTTTGACCGGTTTCTGCCTCCTACCGAACCTCCAAACCGGTTTAAACCGGAATCGGAGAGACAAAATTTTGACCCGATTTTTGGAAAAACCCTAAGGCAGTACAGCCTTTCCGTTTTTTCGATTTTCGGGGGTCAAAAAATTGAAGAAAAATCCGGTTTTCGGTGGGTTTTCACCGGAGTATTCCAGTTTCAAACTGGTTTTGACCGGTTTCTGCCTCCTACCGAACCTCTAAACCGGTTTAAACCGGAATCGGAGAGACAAAATTTTGACCCGATTTTTGAAAAAACCCTAAGGCTACAGCCTTTCCGTTTTTTCGATTTTCGGGGGTCAAAAAATTGAAGAAAAATCCGGTTTTCGGTGGGTTTTCACCGGAGTATTCCAGTTTCAAACTGGTTTTGACCGGTTTCTGCCTCCTACCGAACCTCCAAACCGGTTTAAACCGGAATCGGAGAGACAAAATTTTGACCCGATTTTTGAAAAAACCCTAAGGCTATAGCCTTTCCGTTTTTTCGATTTTCGGGGGTCAAAAAATTGAAGAAAAATCCGGTTTTCGGTGGGTTTTCACCGGAGTATTCCAGTTTCAAACTGGTTTTGACCGGTTTCTGCCTCCTACCGAACCTCCAAACCGGTTTAAACCGGAATCGGAGAGACAAAATTTTGACCCGATTTTTGAAAAAACCCTAAGGCTATAGCCTTTCCGTTTTTTCGATTTTCGGGGGTCAAAAATTGAAGAAAAATCCGGTTTTCGGTGGGTTTTCACCGGAGTATTCCAGTTTCAAACTGGTTTTGACCGGTTTCTGCCTCCTACCGAACCTCCAAACCGGTTTAAACCGGAATCGGAGAGACAAAATTTTGACCCGATTTTTGAAAAAACCCTAAGGCTATAGCCTTTCCGTTTTTTCGATTTTAGGGGGTCAAAAAATTGAAGAAAAATCCGGTTTTCGGTGGGTTTTCACCGGAGTATTCCAGTTTCAAACTGGTTTTGACCGGTTTCTGCCTCCTACCGAACCTCCAAACCGGTTTAAACCGGAATCGGAGAGACAAAATTTTGACCCGATTTTTGAAAAAACCCTAAGGCTATAGCCTTTCCGTTTTTTCGATTTTCGGGGGTCAAAAAATTGAAGAAAAATCCGGTTTTCGGTGGGTTTTCACCGGAGTATTCCAGTTTCAAACTGGTTTTGACCGGTTTCTGCCTCCTACCGAACCTCCAAACCGGTTTAAACCGGAATCGGAGAGACAAAATTTTGACCCGATTTTTGAAAAAACCCTAAGGCTATAGCCTTTCCGTTTTTTCGATTTTCGGGGGTCAAAAAATTGAAGAAAAATCCGGTTTTGGATGGGTTTTCACCGGAGTATTCCAGTTTCAAACTGGTTTTGACCGGTTTCTGCCTCCTACCGAACCTCCAAACCGGTTTAAACCGGAATCGGAGAGACAAAATTTTGACCCGATTTTTCGATTTTCGGGGGTCAAAAAATTGAAGAAAAATCCGGTTTTCGGTGGGTTTTCACCGGAGTATTCCAGTTTCAAACTGGTTTTGACCGGTTTCTGCCTCCTACCGAACCTCCAAACCGGTTTAAACCGGAATCGGAGAGACAAAATTTTGACCCGATTTTTGAAAAAACCCTAAGGCTATAGCCTTTCCGTTTTTTCGATTTTCGGGGGTCAAAAATTGAAGAAAAATCCGGTTTTCGGTGGGTTTTCACCGGAGTATTCCAGTTTCAAACTGGTTTTGACCGGTTTCTGCCTCCTACCGAACCTCCAAACCGGTTTAAACCGGAATCGGAGAGACAAAATTTTGACCCGATTTTTGAAAAAACCCTAAGGCTATAGCCTTTCCGTTTTTTCGATTTTAGGGGGTCAAAAAATTGAAGAAAAATCCGGTTTTCGGTGGGTTTTCACCGGAGTATTCCAGTTTCAAACTGGTTTTGACCGGTTTCTGCCTCCTACCGAACCTCCAAACCGGTTTAAACCGGAATCGGAGAGACAAAATTTTGACCCGATTTTTGAAAAAACCCTAAGGCTATAGCCTTTCCGTTTTTTCGATTTTCGGGGGTCAAAAAATTGAAGAAAAATCCGGTTTTCGGTGGGTTTTCACCGGAGTATTCCAGTTTCAAACTGGTTTTGACCGGTTTCTGCCTCCTACCGAACCTCCAAACCGGTTTAAACCGGAATCGGAAAGACAAAATTTTGACCCGATTTTTGAAAAAACCCTAAGGCTACAGCCTTTCCGTTTTTTCGATTTTCGGGGGTCAAAAAATTGAAGAAAAATCCGGTTTTCGGTGGGTTTTCACCGGAGTATTCCAGTTTCAAACTGGTTTTGACCGGTTTCTGCCTCCTACCGAACCTCCAAACCGGTTTAAACCGGAATCGGAGAGACAAAATTTTGACCCGATTTTTGAAAAAACCCTAAGGCTATAGCCTTTCCGTTTTTTCGATTTTCGGGGGTCAAAAAATTGAAGAAAAATCCGGTTTTGGGTGGGTTTTCACCGGAGTATTCCAGTTTCAAACTGGTTTTGACCGGTTTCTGCCTCCTACCGAACCTCCAAACCGGTTTAAACCGGAATCGGAAAGACAAAATTTTGACACGATTTTTGAAAAAACCCTAAGGCTATAGCCTTTCCGTTTTTTCGATTTTCGGGGGTCAAAAATTGAAGAAAAATCCGGTTTTCGGTGGGTTTTCACCGGAGTATTCCAGTTTCAAACTGGTTTTGACCGGTTTCTGCCTCCTACCGAACCTCCAAACCGGTTTAAACCGGAATCGGAGAGACAAAATTTTGACCCGATTTTTCGATTTTCGGGGGTCAAAAAATTGAAGAAAAATCCGGTTTTCGGTGGGTTTTCACCGGAGTATTCCAGTTTCAAACTGGTTTTGACCGGTTTCTGCCTCCTACCGAACCTCCAAACCGGTTTAAACCGGAATCGGAGAGACAAAATTTTGACCCGATTTTTGGAAAAACCCTAAGGCTACAGCCTTTCCGTTTTTTCGATTTTCGGGGGTCAAAAAATTGAAGAAAAATCCGGTTTTCGGTGGGTTTTCACCGGAGTATTCCAGTTTCAAACTGGTTTTGACCGGTTTCTGCCTCCTACCGAACCTCCAAACCGGTTTAAACCGGAATCGGAGAGACAAAATTTTGACCCGATTTTTGAAAAAACCCTAAGGCTATAGCCTTTCCGTTTTTTCGATTTTCGGGGGTCAAAAAATTGAAGAAAAATCCGGTTTTCGGTGGGTTTTCACCGGAGTATTCCAGTTTCAAACTGGTTTTGACCGGTTTCTGCCTCCTACCGAACCTCCAAACCGGTTTAAACCGGAATCGGAGAGACAAAATTTTGACCCGATTTTTGAAAAAACCCTAAGGCTATAGCCTTTCCGTTTTCTCGATTTTCGGGGGTCAAAAATTGAAGAAAAATCCGGTTTTCGGTGGGTTTTCACCGGAGTATTCCAGTTTCAAACTGGTTTTGACCGGTTTCTGCCTCCTACCGAACCTCCAAACCGGTTTAAACCGGAATCGGAGAGACAAAATTTTGACCCGATTTTTGAAAAAACCCTAAGACCCGATTTTTGAAAAAAACCTAAGGCTATAGCCTTTCCGTTTTCTCGATTTTCGGGGGTCAAAAAATTGAAGAAAAATCCGGTTTTCGGTGGGTTTTCACCGGAGTATTCCAGTTTCAAACTGGTTTTGACCGGTTTCTGCCTCCTACCGAACCTCCAAACCGGTTTAAACCGGAATCGGAGAGACAAAATTTTGACCCGATTTTTGAAAAAAACCTAAGGCTATAGCCTTTCCGTTTTCTCGATTTTCGGGGGTCAAAAATTGAAGAAAAATCCGGTTTTCGGTGGGTTTTCACCGAAATATTCCAGTTTCAAACTGGTTTTGACCGGTTTCTGCCTCCTACCGAACCTCCAAACCGGTTTAAACCGGAATCGGAGAGACAAAATTTTGACCCGATTTTTGAAAAAACCCTAAGGCTATAGCCTTTCCGTTTTTTCGATTTTCGGGGGTCAAAAATTGAAGAAAAATCCGGTTTTCGGTGGGTTTTCACCGGAGTATTCCAGTTTCAAACTGGTTTTGACCGGTTTCTGCCTCCTACCGAACCTCCAAACCGGTTTAAACCGGAATCGGAGAGACAAAATTTTGACCCGATTTTTGAAAAAAACCTAAGGCTATAGCCCAGGGGCGGGCAACTTCTCCCGTCGGCGGGCCTGATATGGGAAAATGAAGTACTTGGCGGGCCGGATTCCTGAATCGATATATTAATCGCGTATTTATCCAGTGATTTAAAACGGATTTTTGACCACCTAAACTAAATACAATCAAGAACGCAATTACAATACAGTCCAAACAATCTAACTGATATAACATAAAATTATTCACCACAGCAAATTTAATGCATACACCAAAGACTTAGGTACTGCTGAAACACTAACTAGGCTACACGTGTGGAAAGAAAGAAAACCGAGAAATCAGGACACCCACAAGGTTGGCAGTTATGTCGTAACAATGGACGTATGGTGCGATGGTTACAACGGCGGGAAAGTTTTTTGGTAGTGGGGAGCGTTACTGTCCGTTACAACTACAATTTGACGCAGTAAGCAAGTAGTAGGGGATTGCGGAAGACTGTGGCCGTGGGCCACATTATCATGCAAGACCAGAAACTGTCTGCGGGCCGCTCAAAATCCCGTCGCGGGCCGGATCCGGCCCGCGGGCCGTATGTTGCCCACCCCTGCTATAGCCTTTCCGTTTTTTCGATTTTCGGGGGTCAAAAAATTGAAGAAAAATCCGGTTTTCGGTGGGTTTTCACCGGAGTATTCCAGTTTCAAACTGGTTTTGACCGGTTTCTGCCTCCTACCGAACCTCCAAACCGGTTTAAACCGGAATCGGAGAGACAAAATTTTGACCCGATTTTTGAAAAAAACCTAAGGCTACAGCCTTTCCGTTTTTTCGATTTTCGGGGGTCAAAAAATTGAAGAAAAATCCGGTTTTCGGTGGGTTTTCACCGGAGTATTCCAGTTTCAAACTGGTTTTGACCGGTTTCTGCCTCCTACCGAACCTCCAAACCGGTTTAAACCGGAATCGGAGAGACAAAATTTTGACCCGATTTTTGAAAAAACCCTAAGGCCCGATTTTTGAAAAAAACCTAAGGCTACAGCCTTTCCGTTTTCTCGATTTTCGGGGGTCAAAAAATTGAAGAAAAATCCGGTTTTCGGTGGGTTTTCACCGGAGTATTCCAGTTTCAAACTGGTTTTGACCGGTTTCTGCCTCCTACCGAACCTCCAAACCGGTTTAAACCGGAATCGGAGAGACAAAATTTTGACCCGATTTTTGAAAAAAACCTAAGGCTATAGCCTTTCCGTTTTCTCGATTTTCGGGGGTCAAAAATTGAAGAAAAATCCGGTTTTCGGTGGGTTTTCACCGAAATATTCCAGTTTCAAACTGGTTTTGACCGGTTTCTGCCTCCTACCGAACCTCCAAACCGGTTTAAACCGGAATCGGAGAGACAAAATTTTGACCCGATTTTTGAAAAAACCCTAAGGCTATAGCCTTTCCGTTTTTTCGATTTTCGGGGGTCAAAAATTGAAGAAAAATCCGGTTTTCGGTGGGTTTTCACCGGAGTATTCCAGTTTCAAACTGGTTTTGACCGGTTTCTGCCTCCTACCGAACCTCCAAACCGGTTTAAACCGGAATCGGAGAGACAAAATTTTGACCCGATTTTTGAAAAAAACCTAAGGCTATAGCCTTTCCGTTTTTTCGATTTTCGGGGGTCAAAAAATTGAAGAAAAATCCGGTTTTCGGTGGGTTTTCACCGGAGTATTCCAGTTTCAAACTGGTTTTGACCGGTTTCTGCCTCCTACCGAACCTCCAAACCGGTTTAAACCGGAATCGGAGAGACAAAATTTTGACCCGATTTTGGAAAAAAACCTAAGGCTACAGCCTTTCCGTTTTTTCGATTTTCGGGGGTCAAAAAATTGAAGAAAAATCCGGTTTTCGGTGGGTTTTCACCGGAGTATTCCAGTTTCAAACTGGTTTTGACCGGTTTCTGCCTCCTACCGAACCTCCAAACCGGTTTAAACCGGAATCGGAGAGACAAAATTTTGACCCGATTTTTGAAAAAAACCTAAGGCTATAGCCTTTCCGTTTTTTCGATTTTCGGGGGTCAAAAATTGAAGAAAAATCCGGTTTTCGGTGGGTTTTCACCGAAATATTCCAGTTTCAAACTGGTTTTGACCGGTTTCTGCCTCCTACCGAACCTCCAAACCGGTTTAAACCGGAATCGGAGAGACAAAATTTTGACCCGATTTTTGGAAAAACCCTAAGGCTACAGCCTTTCCGTTTTTTCGATTTTCGGGGGTCAAAAAATTGAAGAAAAATCCGGTTTTCGGTGGGTTTTCACCGGAGTATTCCAGTTTCAAACTGGTTTTGACCGGTTTCTGCCTCCTACCGAACCTCTAAACCGGTTTAAACCGGAATCGGAGAGACAAAATTTTGACCCGATTTTTGAAAAAACCCTAAGGCTACAGCCTTTCCGTTTTTTCGATTTTCGGGGGTCAAAAAATTGAAGAAAAATCCGGTTTTCGGTGGGTTTTCACCGGAGTATTCCAGTTTCAAACTGGTTTTGACCGGTTTCTGCCTCCTACCGAACCTCCAAACCGGTTTAAACCGGAATCGGAGAGACAAAATTTTGACCCGATTTTTGAAAAAACCCTAAGGCTATAGCCTTTCCGTTTTTTCGATTTTCGGGGGTCAAAAAATTGAAGAAAAATCCGGTTTTCGGTGGGTTTTCACCGGAGTATTCCAGTTTCAAACTGGTTTTGACCGGTTTCTGCCTCCTACCGAACCTCCAAACCGGTTTAAACCGGAATCGGAGAGACAAAATTTTGACCCGATTTTTGAAAAAAACCTAAGGCTACAGCCTTTCCGTTTTTTCGATTTTCGGGGGTCAAAAAATTGAAGAAAAATCCGGTTTTCGGTGGGTTTTCACCGGAGTATTCCAGTTTCAAACTGGTTTTGACCGGTTTCTGCCTCCTACCGAACCTCCAAACCGGTTTAAACCGGAATCGGAGAGACAAAATTTTGACCCGATTTTTGAAAAAAACCTAAGGCTATAGCCTTTCCGTTTTTTCGATTTTCGGGGGTCAAAAATTGAAGAAAAATCCGGTTTTCGGTGGGTTTTCACCGAAATATTCCAGTTTCAAACTGGTTTTGACCGGTTTCTGCCTCCTACCGAACCTCCAAACCGGTTTAAACCGGAATCGGAGAGACAAAATTTTGACCCGATTTTTGGAAAAACCCTAAGGCCTACAGCCTTTCCGTTTTTTCGATTTTCGGGGGTCAAAAAATTGAAGAAAAATCCGGTTTTCGGTGGGTTTTCACCGGAGTATTCCAGTTTCAAACTGGTTTTGACCGGTTTCTGCCTCCTACCGAACCTCTAAACCGGTTTAAACCGGAATCGGAGAGACAAAATTTTGACCCGATTTTTGAAAAAACCCTAAGGCTACAGCCTTTCCGTTTTTTCGATTTTCGGGGGTCAAAAAATTGAAGAAAAATCCGGTTTTCGGTGGGTTTTCACCGGAGTATTCCAGTTTCAAACTGGTTTTGACCGGTTTCTGCCTCCTACCGAACCTCCAAACCGGTTTAAACCGGAATCGGAGAGACAAAATTTTGACCCGATTTTTGAAAAAACCCTAAGGCTATAGCCTTTCCGTTTTTTCGATTTTCGGGGGTCAAAAAATTGAAGAAAAATCCGGTTTTCGGTGGGTTTTCACCGGAGTATTCCAGTTTCAAACTGGTTTTGACCGGTTTCTGCCTCCTACCGAACCTCCAAACCGGTTTAAACCGGAATCGGAGAGACAAAATTTTGACCCGATTTTTGAAAAAACCCTAAGGCTATAGCCTTTCCGTTTTTTCGATTTTCGGGGGTCAAAAAATTGAAGAAAAATCCGGTTTTCGGTGGGTTTTCACCGGAGTATTCCAGTTTCAAACTGGTTTTGACCGGTTTCTGCCTCCTACCGAACCTCCAAACCGGTTTAAACCGGAATCGGAGAGACAAAATTTTGACCCGATTTTTGAAAAAACCCTAAGGCTATAGCCTTTCCGTTTTTTCGATTTTCGGGGGTCAAAAATTGAAGAAAAATCCGGTTTTCGGTGGGTTTTCACCGGAGTATTCCAGTTTCAAACTGGTTTTGACCGGTTTCTGCCTCCTACCGAACCTCCAAACCGGTTTAAACCGGAATCGGAGAGACAAAATTTTGACCCGATTTTTGAAAAAACCCTAAGGCTATAGCCTTTCCGTTTTTTCGATTTTAGGGGGTCAAAAAATTGAAGAAAAATCCGGTTTTCGGTGGGTTTTCACCGGAGTATTCCAGTTTCAAACTGGTTTTGACCGGTTTCTGCCTCCTACCGAACCTCCAAACCGGTTTAAACCGGAATCGGAGAGACAAAATTTTGACCCGATTTTTGAAAAAACCCTAAGGCTATAGCCTTTCCGTTTTTTCGATTTTCGGGGGTCAAAAAATTGAAGAAAAATCCGGTTTTCGGTGGGTTTTCACCGGAGTATTCCAGTTTCAAACTGGTTTTGACCGGTTTCTGCCTCCTACCGAACCTCCAAACCGGTTTAAACCGGAATCGGAAAGACAAAATTTTGACCCGATTTTTGAAAAAACCCTAAGGCTATAGCCTTTCCGTTTTTTCGATTTTCGGGGGTCAAAAAATTGAAGAAAAATCCGGTTTTCGGTGGGTTTTCACCGGAGTATTCCAGTTTCAAACTGGTTTTGACCGGTTTCTGCCTCCTACCGAACCTCCAAACCGGTTTAAACCGGAATCGGAGAGACAAAATTTTGACCCGATTTTTGAAAAAACCCTAAGGCTATAGCCTTTCCGTTTTTTCGATTTTCGGGGGTCAAAAAATTGAAGAAAAATCCGGTTTTGGGTGGGTTTTCACCGGAGTATTCCAGTTTCAAACTGGTTTTGACCGGTTTCTGCCTCCTACCGAACCTCCAAACCGGTTTAAACCGGAATCGGAAAGACAAAATTTTGACACGATTTTTGAAAAAACCCTAAGGCTATAGCCTTTCCGTTTTTTCGATTTTCGGGGGTCAAAAATTGAAGAAAAATCCGGTTTTCGGTGGGTTTTCACCGGAGTATTCCAGTTTCAAACTGGTTTTGACCGGTTTCTGCCTCCTACCGAACCTCCAAACCGGTTTAAACCGGAATCGGAGAGACAAAATTTTGACCCGATTTTTGAAAAAACCCTAAGGCTATAGCCTTTCCGTTTTTTCGATTTTCGGGGGTCAAAAAATTGAAGAAAAATCCGGTTTTCGGTGGGTTTTCACCGGAGTATTCCAGTTTCAAACTGGTTTTGACCGGTTTCTGCCTCCTACCGAACCTCCAAACCGGTTTAAACCGGAATCGGAGAGACAAAATTTTGACCCGATTTTTGAAAAAACCCTAAGGCTATAGCCTTTCCGTTTTCTCGATTTTCGGGGGTCAAAAATTGAAGAAAAATCCGGTTTTCGGTGGGTTTTCACCGGAGTATTCCAGTTTCAAACTGGTTTTGACCGGTTTCTGCCTCCTACCGAACCTCCAAACCGGTTTAAACCGGAATCGGAGAGACAAAATTTTGACCCGATTTTTGAAACAACCCTAAGACCCGATTTTTGAAAAAAACCTAAGGCTATAGCCTTTCCGTTTTCTCGATTTTCGGGGGTCAAAAAATTGAAGAAAAATCCGGTTTTCGGTGGGTTTTCACCGGAGTATTCCAGTTTCAAACTGGTTTTGACCGGTTTCTGCCTCCTACCGAACCTCCAAACCGGTTTAAACAGGAATCGGAGAGACAAAATTTTGACCCGATTTTTGAAAAAAACCTAAGGCTATAGCCTTTCCGTTTTCTCGATTTTCGGGGGTCAAAAATTGAAGAAAAATCCGGTTTTCGGTGGGTTTTCACCGAAATATTCCAGTTTCAAACTGGTTTTGACCGGTTTCTGCCTCCTACCGAACCTCCAAACCGGTTTAAACCGGAATCGGAGAGACAAAATTTTGACCCGATTTTTGAAAAAACCCTAAGGCTATAGCCTTTCCGTTTTTTCGATTTTCGGGGGTCAAAAATTGAAGAAAAATCCGGTTTTCGGTGGGTTTTCACCGGAGTATTCCAGTTTCAAACTGGTTTTGACCGGTTTCTGCCTCCTACCGAACCTCCAAACCGGTTTAAACCGGAATCGGAGAGACAAAATTTTGACCCGATTTTTGAAAAAAACCTAAGGCTATAGCCCAGGGGCGGGCAACTTCTCCCGTCGGCGGGCCTGATATGGGAAAATGAAGTACTTGGCGGGCCGGATTCCTGAATCGATATATTAATCGCGTATTTATCCAGTGATTTAAAACGGATTTTTGACCACCTAAACTAAATACAATCAAGAACGCAATTACAATACAGTCCAAACAATCTAACTGATATAACATAAAATTATTCACCACAGCAAATTTAATGCATACACCAAAGACTTAGGTACTGCTGAAACACTAACTAGGCTACACGTGTGGAAAGAAAGAAAACCGAGAAATCAGGACACCCACAAGGTTGGCAGTTATGTCGTAACAATGGACGTATGGTGCGATGGTTACAACGGCGGGAAAGTTTTTTGGTAGTGGGGAGCGTTACTGTCCGTTACAACTACAATTTGACGCAGTAAGCAAGTAGTAGGGGATTGCGGAAGACTGTGGCCGTGGGCCACATTATCATGCAAGACCAGAAACTGTCTGCGGGCCGCTCAAAATCCCGTCGCGGGCCGGATCCGGCCCGCGGGCCGTATGTTGCCCACCCCTGCTATAGCCTTTCCGTTTTTTCGATTTTCGGGGGTCAAAAAATTGAAGAAAAATCCGGTTTTCGGTGGGTTTTCACCGGAGTATTCCAGTTTCAAACTGGTTTTGACCGGTTTCTGCCTCCTACCGAACCTCCAAACCGGTTTAAACCGGAATCGGAGAGACAAAATTTTGACCCGATTTTTGAAAAAAACCTAAGGCTACAGCCTTTCCGTTTTTTCGATTTTCGGGGGTCAAAAAATTGAAGAAAAATCCGGTTTTCGGTGGGTTTTCACCGGAGTATTCCAGTTTCAAACTGGTTTTGACCGGTTTCTGCCTCCTACCGAACCTCCAAACCGGTTTAAACCGGAATCGGAGAGACAAAATTTTGACCCGATTTTTGAAAAAACCCTAAGGCTATAGCCTTTCCGTTTTCTCGATTTTCGGGGGTCAAAAATTGAAGAAAAATCCGGTTTTCGGTGGGTTTTCACCGGAGTATTCCAGTTTCAAACTGGTTTTGACCGGTTTCTGCCTCCTACCGAACCTCCAAACCGGTTTAAACCGGAATCGGAGAGACAAAATTTTGACCCGATTTTTGAAAAAACCCTAAGACCCGATTTTTGAAAAAAACCTAAGGCTATAGCCTTTCCGTTTTCTCGATTTTCGGGGGTCAAAAAATTGAAGAAAAATCCGGTTTTCGGTGGGTTTTCACCGGAGTATTCCAGTTTCAAACTGGTTTTGACCGGTTTCTGCCTCCTACCGAACCTCCAAACCGGTTTAAACCGGAATCGGAGAGACAAAATTTTGACCCGATTTTTGAAAAAAACCTAAGGCTATAGCCTTTCCGTTTTCTCGATTTTCGGGGGTCAAAAATTGAAGAAAAATCCGGTTTTCGGTGGGTTTTCACCGAAATATTCCAGTTTCAAACTGGTTTTGACCGGTTTCTGCCTCCTACCGAACCTCCAAACCGGTTTAAACCGGAATCGGAGAGACAAAATTTTGACCCGATTTTTGAAAAAACCCTAAGGCTATAGCCTTTCCGTTTTTTCGATTTTCGGGGGTCAAAAATTGAAGAAAAATCCGGTTTTCGGTGGGTTTTCACCGGAGTATTCCAGTTTCAAACTGGTTTTGACCGGTTTCTGCCTCCTACCGAACCTCCAAACCGGTTTAAACCGGAATCGGAGAGACAAAATTTTGACCCGATTTTTGAAAAAAACCTAAGGCTATAGCCTTTCCGTTTTTTCGATTTTCGGGGGTCAAAAAATTGAAGAAAAATCCGGTTTTCGGTGGGTTTTCACCGGAGTATTCCAGTTTCAACCTGGTTTTGACCGGTTTCTGCCTCCTACCGAACCTCCAAATCGGTTTAAACCGGAATCGGAGAGACAAAATTTTGACCCGATTTTTGAAAAAACCCTAAGGCTATAGCCCAGGGGCGGGCAACTTCTCCCGTCGGCGGGCCTGATATGGGAAAATGAAGTACTTGGCGGGCCGGATTCCTGAATCGATATATTAATCGCGTATTTATCCAGTGATTTAAAACGGATTTTTGACCACCTAAACTAAATACAATCAAGAACGCAATTACAATACAGTCCAAACAATCTAACTGATATAACATAAAATTATTCACCACAGCAAATTTAATGCATACACCAAAGACTTAGGTACTGCTGAAACACTAACTAGGCTACACGTGTGGAAAGAAAGAAAACCGAGAAATCAGGACACCCACAAGGTTGGCAGTTATGTCGTAACAATGGACGTATGGTGCGATGGTTACAACGGCGGGAAAGTTTTTTGGTAGTGGGGAGCGTTACTGTCCGTTACAACTACAATTTGACGCAGTAAGCAAGTAGTAGGGGATTGCGGAAGACTGTGGCCGTGGGCCACATTATCATGCAAGACCAGAAACTGTCTGCGGGCCGCTCAAAATCCCGTCGCGGGCCGGATCCGGCCCGCGGGCCGTATGTTGCCCACCCCTGCTATAGCCTTTCCGTTTTTTCGATTTTCGGGGGTCAAAAAATTGAAGAAAAATCCGGTTTTCGGTGGGTTTTCACCGGAGTATTCCAGTTTCAAACTGGTTTTGACCGGTTTCTGCCTCCTACCGAACCTCCAAACCGGTTTAAACCGGAATCGGAGAGACAAAATTTTGACCCGATTTTTGAAAAAAACCTAAGGCTACAGCCTTTCCGTTTTTTCGATTTTCGGGGGTCAAAAAATTGAAGAAAAATCCGGTTTTCGGTGGGTTTTCACCGGAGTATTCCAGTTTCAAACTGGTTTTGACCGGTTTCTGCCTCCTACCGAACCTCCAAACCGGTTTAAACCGGAATCGGAGAGACAAAATTTTGACCCGATTTTTGAAAAAAACCTAAGGCTATAGCCTTTCCGTTTTTTCGATTTTCGGGGGTCAAAAATTGAAGAAAAATCCGGTTTTCGGTGGGTTTTCACCGAAATATTCCAGTTTCAAACTGGTTTTGACCGGTTTCTGCCTCCTACCGAACCTCCAAACCGGTTTAAACCGGAATCGGAGAGACAAAATTTTGACCCGATTTTTGGAAAAACCCTAAGGCTACAGCCTTTCCGTTTTTTCGATTTTCGGGGGTCAAAAAATTGAAGAAAAATCCGGTTTTCGGTGGGTTTTCACCGGAGTATTCCAGTTTCAAACTGGTTTTGACCGGTTTCTGCCTCCTACCGAACCTCTAAACCGGTTTAAACCGGAATCGGAGAGACAAAATTTTGACCCGATTTTTGAAAAAACCCTAAGGCTACAGCCTTTCCGTTTTTTCGATTTTCGGGGGTCAAAAAATTGAAGAAAAATCCGGTTTTCGGTGGGTTTTCACCGGAGTATTCCAGTTTCAAACTGGTTTTGACCGGTTTCTGCCTCCTACCGAACCTCCAAACCGGTTTAAACCGGAATCGGAGAGACAAAATTTTGACCCGATTTTTGAAAAAACCCTAAGGCTATCCCCTTTCCGTTTTTTCGATTTTCGGGGGTCAAAAAATTGAAGAAAAATCCGGTTTTCGGTGGGTTTTCACCGGAGTATTCCAGTTTCAAACTGGTTTTGACCGGTTTCTGCCTCCTACCGAACCTCCAAACCGGTTTAAACCGGAATCGGAGAGACAAAATTTTGACCCGATTTTTGAAAAAAACCTAAGGCTACAGCCTTTCCGTTTTTTCGATTTTCGGGGGTCAAAAAATTGAAGAAAAATCCGGTTTTCGGTGGGTTTTCACCGGAGTATTCCAGTTTCAAACTGGTTTTGACCGGTTTCTGCCTCCTACCGAACCTCCAAACCGGTTTAAACCGGAATCGGAGAGACAAAATTTTGACCCGATTTTTGAAAAAAACCTAAGGCTATAGCCTTTCCGTTTTTTCGATTTTCGGGGGTCAAAAATTGAAGAAAAATCCGGTTTTCGGTGGGTTTTCACCGAAATATTCCAGTTTCAAACTGGTTTTGACCGGTTTCTGCCTCCTACCGAACCTCCAAACCGGTTTAAACCGGAATCGGAGAGACAAAATTTTGACCCGATTTTTGGAAAAACCCTAAGGCCTACAGCCTTTCCGTTTTTTCGATTTTCGGGGGTCAAAAAATTGAAGAAAAATCCGGTTTTCGGTGGGTTTTCACCGGAGTATTCCAGTTTCAAACTGGTTTTGACCGGTTTCTGCCTCCTACCGAACCTCCAAACCGGTTTAAACCGGAATCGGAGAGACAAAATTTTGACCCGATTTTTCGATTTTCGGGGGTCAAAAAATTGAAGAAAACTCCGGTTTTCGGTGGGTTTTCACCGGAGTATTCCAGTTTCAAACTGGTTTTGACCGGTTTCTGCCTCCTACCGAACCTCCAAACCGGTTTAAACCGGAATCGGAGAGACAAAATTTTGACCCGATTTTTGGAAAAACCCTAAGGCTACAGCCTTTCCGTTTTTTCGATTTTCGGGGGTCAAAAAATTGAAGAAAAATCCGGTTTTCGGTGGGTTTTCACCGGAGTATTCCAGTTTCAAACTGGTTTTGACCGGTTTCTGCCTCCTACCGAACCTCTAAACCGGTTTAAACCGGAATCGGAGAGACAAAATTTTGACCCGATTTTGGAAAAAACCCTAAGGCTACAGCCTTTCCGTTTTTTCGATTTTCGGGGGTCAAAAAATTGAAGAAAAATCCGGTTTTCGGTGGGTTTTCACCGGAGTATTCCAGTTTCAAACTGGTTTTGACCGGTTTCTGCCTCCTACCGAACCTCCAAACCGGTTTAAACCGGAATCGGAGAGACAAAATTTTGACCCGATTTTTGAAAAAACCCTAAGGCTATAGCCTTTCCGTTTTTTCGATTTTCGGGGGTCAAAAATTGAAGAAAAATCCGGTTTTCGGTGGGTTTTCACCGGAGTATTCCAGTTTCAAACTGGTTTTGACCGGTTTCTGCCTCCTACCGAACCTCCAAACCGGTTTAAACCGGAATCGGAGAGACAAAATTTTGACCCGATTTTTGAAAAAACCCTAAGGCTATAGCCTTTCCGTTTTCTCGATTTTCGGGGGTCAAAAATTGAAGAAAAATCCAGTTTTCGGTGGGTTTTCACCGGAGTATTCCAGTTTCAAACTGGTTTTGACCGGTTTCTGCCTCCTAACTTTTGGAAACAGAAAGTTTTGTCGTACTTACTTTGGCAAGAATTAATTGATTTTTCTTGTACACAGTAATTAAAAAACCTGTGGAAACACAAAATCTAAATTTCTAAAGCTGTTTAAACCTTAAAAAGCTAAAAAACAAAAACACAGTTTGTTAAACCTGCAAAAAATGAACGTTAAATAATTTTTGTTTTAAACAGCAAACACATCAGAAAATTCCCTTTTTACAAATTAAAAATTCCTAAAAACTTAAAAACTAAAAATAATTATTCGTTGAAAGTTAATTTCAAATGCCTAATCTGAAAAACAAAACAAGCTTCAAAACAACAAAACCTGAAACAACAAAACAAATTGTTAACATTTCAAATGTTTTAAAAAACCTTTTCCAAAATCTGAAAAACAAAACAAATTGTTATCCATTCAAATACTTAAAAAACCCTTTTTTTATTTGTTTAAATTTTTTTATTTAAAAATTTATTTTTGTTAATCCTGCGGAAAATATAAACAAAAATCTGAAAAACAAAACAAAAGATTAAACCTGTAAAAAATATAGAAAATTGATTTCCTGCAGAAAAAAACTGAGGGTTAAGAAACACAATTGTCAAACGTTCCTGAAAACTTGTATTGTGTGGCATGGATTTACAAGTTTTGTTTTGCGTGCATTTTTTCATTTTTTAACTTCAATTTGTAACAAATGCAGCTATTTTCACCAAAAACCTGAAAAACCAAATACAAAATGAGTTTTCAAGAAAAAACTGGATCAATAACAAGAAACTTACAATTTAGCAAGTTGACTTGCAGTTGAACAACAGCCAAACCGGACTTCGGCTGTCACAACTAACCTTTTAGAAATCTAACGCCTGACGATGGCGGCTCGCACGGTTAGAGCGAGCGACCGGCGATAAAAATGCACAACAATAACATCAAAAAGGACCTGTCGGCTAATGTAAAAGAGCACAACACCCCCCAAGAACTGGTCTGCTTAAAATGAAATGAAAGGATAGAAAAAGTGGACTCCGCACACAGTTTTGTTGGTGAAAGAGGGAAAACGACAGAGATATATCATACTTTCGGTTGCAGGTTATTAAGTTCCATAATTATGTATTAATTTGACAAAAAGAAACAGATGTTATGGATTAGCTAATGAATCTGGTTGTTCGTCTGCTTCGTTTGATTTCTGAAAAAATTTGAAACCGCCATCGTCCCTGCGCGCGCGACGTGAAAGTACACAATGCAAGCTTGCCTCAACTAACTGCCCTGCATACAACCGCCGCAAATTAGCCTAGAAAAGTAGAAGTTGAATCTGTCGTGTTTAACAACCACTCAATTGTCACTGCCCCACAATGACTGGGTGGCCGGGTCAAGCAGGAATACGGAACTGAAGTAAGTGATAAACAGTAAGCTAGCTTAAATCCACAAATAAAAAATGGGTTTAACCAGCAAAATGTGAAATTTGGGGCATTTGATCAAGGGAAATTTTGAGAATGCAAATTTTAATGCGATTAACAGGAGTTATTACATCGCATGCTTGATATCCAATTCTCGGCCTCTTTTTAGGAAAGAAAACCTATAGAACCGGATGTACAAATATGGATAAAACATGCTGGTTAAAACCCGATAAAAAAACCACAACGTCCCTAACTTTACAGTTAGCATAAGCGCAATTTTTTTTAAAGAGAGAGTAACGTTTTATGGTGTATATCTCAACAACATCGCGTCACTGCCCCTGCCCTTCGAGTCCCCCCGCAAGGACCCATGTGTTTTACGCAAACGCTGGGCTGGATAAAAAAATTAACAACAGTTTGCGCCCTACCAGGGTGGCTCGCGGGACTTTTCGGGCAAAATGCTATGCCGGCCCCCTCAGGTCCACGAGCCTGGACCTTCATTGGGAGTAGCTGTGTCCCTACTCTGGCCCCGCCTACACCGCGGCCAATGCAATGCGGTGGAGGCCATGCCCAGGCCGTGTTTCTATGCGCACCTTATTTTATCTAAAGTCATTTAGCAACGCGCCACACCTAGCTAGAAATCGATCTAAGCTATGCCCTACGTGGCGCGCGAATCCCAAACGTACCCCACCTATGTTAACTATAACCTACTCTTAGTTAACGAGTGCCACTCTAATTGTAGCCCTAGCGCCAACTTGCTGACATAGTAGCACTCTTACCGACTTGGACCATTCTTTGAGCGAGAAAGACTTCCTCTACGGGTCCTCCTCGGACAAAGTTAGGACTAACAGTTCCGTAATCCCGGTTAGCATACGACAGACTCCTATGTTTACATACAAGTAAAATATTTGAAGTTGTTCAACAATGATGTATGAAAGTTGAAGAGATCGTTGAACAGAAGAACATCGGACTCTGCGAATAAAATAACACATTAAGTAACGTGTAACAGAGTGGGCTGTGCAAGATGTAAAGATAAATCTAGGCCCACACGGCTGATACTACACAACGCGCGTTGCAATTTCCAAAAGCGACGCCGATTTGTAAAAAAGCGCGTCACAATGCCTAAAGCGCGGAGCGTTGCAAAGGCCTTGTGTAGTGAATTGTTTTTCAAGGCTTAAATGGTTGCTGGTTAAGTTAGTTTCGTTATGCTATTAAGATCGAAACTGATATTATAAATAATGTTTATTTACTAACTTATCTGGGTACATCACTATGATTAAGTTTGGTGCGTCTGGTATACACAGATACCTTATTCAGAAATCAGATCAATTAGTTTTAAACGTTACAATTTGCCTACAAAGTTAGTGAGATCAAGTATTTACAATAAATCACTACTATTTATTCTACAGTGTTCACCAATAAGGCTATTTACAACAAATAAATACGGAGATAAAAATGTACACGTTTTGCTTTAAATGCCCGCACACGCTATAATATTGTCTATTTCCTAAGTATATTTCCTATTTTGTAGCATCGCTAAACACAGAACTTGGATTTACCTTTAAGCTTCAGGATGATTCCACCTCCGCACGCCGCAAACACCACAAGACAAATGACTTTGACTGGAATGACTTTTGTACGCCAAAAAACTCACTGAGCGCTGATTGGCTGCGCCCACTCAAGCGTGTTCAATTTTGATGATGTGGCGGCGGTAAAGGCTTTTTGAAATAACATTTTTGATATTTAATTTTAAAAACAGTTAGGTTTACCTTTTGTGCAACCTATACCCAACTGGAGCTATTTGAAACAAATCAGCATAAGTCACAAAGTACGCGCCAGACGGCACATCAGCTTAAGTGTACAGCAGGAACCTCGGTGTTTCCCATTTGTCTCAAGATCAGCGGTTCTCAAACTGGGGTCCGCGGTCCTTTAGGGCAGTGGTCGTCAACCTTTTTTATAGGCGACCCCAATTTAAGGGAAAATGAAATCAGAATTTACATGCGACCCCATTTTTTTCAACACTGAGAAAAATGTTTTAAGTAATGCTGAACGGAAAGAACTATTACACAAACTGTACATAATTACCAACAAATATGGCGATACAAAAGTATTACGAAAAAAGTTTTTAAGGCGTTTCATTAAAGACATAAACCCAATTTTGGGAACACAAACTTGTCAAATTGTTCAACATTTAGTTTGCACTGTTAGTGAAATGGTTGCCCCTGTATACTGTCCACGAATTTTTGAAGCCGCGGCTTGACTTTGCACAAGCTTAACCGCATGTTATGATCCACTTCGATTACGATGTTTCGTTTTTAATACACTCATTGCACTAAATCCTGCTTCACACAGCCACGTGGTTAAAAACGGGATTAGAAAAATTTGGCATAGTTGGGTACCTTGCATAAATAACTATTCACTCGTTCTGGTGTCACCTTAAATAAGACAAACTTATAGTGTTGAGTCATAATACACATTGTCCAAACCCATTGTTACGCGATAAAGGCATTTTCTGTTTTTCCACTACCACGATTTAATTGCAAAAGGAGGTAGCAAGCTGTACTACAAAACAAGAGCAAAAGTTGCGATCTAAAAGAACATAATATTAGTTTCATTTTCTGTTATCAATTTTAAAATGCAATAAATTAAATCCGGCGACTTATTGCGACCCCAGAAAAAGTTTAGGCGACCACTTGGGGTCGCGACCCATAGGTTGACGACCACTGCTTTAGGGGTCCGTGAGGCAATTTTGGGGAGACCGCGAAGTAGTTCTATAATTCTATTTAGCGTCAGTTTGTGCCACTAAGTTTAAATCAAAGTAGAATTGAGAATCGACCGTCTCTATTGCTAAACAATAGCCTTTATTGAATGACAACCATCAAAAATGCAATTGTTCGCGCATAATCGTAATGCCTTCGTCTTGTCTGTGATGTCACAAGCTGTCTTTGGATCATTATTATGCGCAATTTTGCATTAAGTAGCTAAAATCCTGCAATCAACTTTCGTTTTCTGAAATACACATTTAGCCTTAAGGACCGCGAGCCCCCGAATTAATGGCAAAGGGACCGTTTTGAAAAAATAATGAATAAGTTTGAGAACCACTGCTCAAGATCATTGCGAAGTACTCGGCAATGCTGGAGTCAGTTACCAACTGCTGCAGGCAGTTGACATGGACATGTTTGGGGTTCGAAATTATATTGACCTGTTGTTAAAAGCCTTCTGTGCTCACAGCTAAGCGTGTCTTTTCTTAGGATATCATCCCCGGGGTAAAAACTTTGCCAGCTAAACTTGGTTTTAACTTGACTGTACCCAGTGCCCAGCCTGCGGACGCCGATGTAACTACCTTGCAGATAATGATTATGTTGTTTATAAAGTTGTCTTTCTGTACACAGGAATATGAATCGGCAAACATACCCCACCTTATTGTACTTTGTGTGAAATTATACCATCTAGGCCAAGATTCCCAACCTTTTTACGATCTGGTACCACTTGGACGCTCTGTACTGCCACGCGTACCACTTCTTGAAACTTACAATTAGTATTATTCAACGCTATATGTAGCTTAAGCTATAAAACAGTAGAGGATATATATCAAGAGCAATCATTTGACGTAATTAACGCCCACTGTGCCACGTTGTACGGCCTTTCAAAGCACTGTGCGTCTTGTTGACAATTGACATGACCTGTATTTTGAAGATCGTAGTGATGCGAAACAACAGGAATAGTTACGTAACAATAAGAATAGACGTTGGGAATTTTTCTTGCAAATAAAATATAAAGTTGTGAATCCAGGTTTTTGTGAAAAAAAGCTGAAGCTGCTCGCGTACCACCTGAAAAACCTTCGCAGACCACTAGTGGTACGCGTACCACAGGTTGGGAACTCTAGGCTTTTTTACATCATAAGTTAAGATAAACTTTTAAAGCAAACTATCACTTAAAACTATGTCAAAAATTACAAAAAAGATTAGGAGGTCTTACTTGTTTTTAGGTGTAGTTTTCACAAAACATATCAAAAGATGTATTTGGACAAGTAAATGTAATACATTCTGAAAATAATGAGCCCACAAAAGTACATCTTGCTTACACATTCGATAAACACATAGCAATTGAAGTTTTGTACAATTTTAGCGCAGAAGTACCAACAATAAAGTACCAACAATCAAACAATAGCAATTTGTACATGCACGGCTTTGCATTGCTAAGCTAGTTTACCCAGAAAATCGTAGATTTCACAACAAGATAGCTAGTTTGTCTAAATTGGAACTTTTTGTCATGCTATTCTGGTTTCTATGCACAGTTAGATGATCCAAGCTTGTTTGTTAAACTGAAAAAAGCATGAATACACCAAGATATAAAGTATTTTTATCATCACAACAAAGTAATAAAACGTACAACAACGTGGGAATAGCTTCGGTAAATAATGCACCAACCACTACCAAATATTTTAGCATGATCCAATTTGGAAAAAAAAACTCTTTTTATGAAATAATGAAGTTACATACTAGGCTGGTATTTAATTTAAACAGTGATTTTAGCATTATTACATCTTTGTCACTAAATAGTGATTGTTATTTATTTTTACTATGACTTGGTGAAAATGTATTACATGTAATGCTGTACCGTTTCTGTTTGTACTTATTTGTTTCAAAACAGCAACACAACAGGTTGAAAAACATGAATTTTACACACCTACTGACAGAAAAACAATGTTACCAAACAAATAACAAGTGTAATTTAATAAACCAAAATAGTATTATTATGAGCTAACAACTTCTAATGACATTATTCTTTAACAGAAAGTAAATATAGAAAGATGCAAAAAGGTGTTTGCAATTGCTGAAACAGAATTAACTAAGAAAAATATTTTTCAATGTAAGTTTTCAACAGTTGCTCTTTATGGGTTAATAATAACTTTTCAAGATTAGAGCATCTATACAATTTTACAAGGCCAAAGCAGTGTTGACTGTTGTTGTCACATGAACAATAAATTAATGCAAATTATGCGATGGTCTAAGTGCAAACATGACTCTCTTGCTTAATTTAAAAATAAAAGTATGAAATGGTGACCAAAATGCCTTAACAAATACATTTTAAAGCTCCTTTTTAAAATTGATTACAGAACTTTTTGGGTATGTTTTTCTGCAACATTATTTTAGTACATTTATTTTGGGGGTAAATAATAAGCATTCAAAGCCAGCTTTTCTGCTTTTAAAAGAATATTGTCATCAAATTTTTAACTTGATGCTCATCATTTATCCCTCTCAAGATCGAAAATATGCTGGGTAATTTTTTTTTACTTGAGTCCTGCTATTAACAGAATTTGAGTAAAGAAGCTTAAATTTAGAAAAAGAAAATGGCACATTTAGATATTGTAAAAGCTGCTGTCCGATGAAAACATAACATACAAATATGTGACAAACTACAGACATTTATGTGGAAATTGCACAAGAAATTTTTTAAAAAAACATGAACAGTTCTGGCATATTAGCACCAATTATTAATGGTCAGTATGTTTCCCTCCAAAAAACAGAAATTGTTTTTATCCTGTCTCATTTTCAAAGCGGTCAAATTGTGGAGTGCTACCTCCTCGAGCATTAGCCATCATTTCACTGCGATCCGCTCTGAGAAAAATCAAGTTGTTTATTAATTGCAACTGTTTCCTGTATTAAGTCACACTCTACATGGTTGCAACTAAATTTGCATACATTATACACAGTCACATTACACAACTATTGTTTGTTGTGAACTATGATTGCAAGGTGCCAAAAGAAGTCAAAAGTTCGCAGATAAGTGTAAATCAGTGATTATTACACCACTGTGGCACACATGAAATGGTTGACACCCTCAAAATAAATCCAGACCAAATATTCCTTGGCTGAGCAATGCATTTCACAAAGATCACCGAGTATTCAGTACGATATGCAGTACTAAAGTGCATGATAAAAACTGGTGTTACTACTTTTTGTCATGTTATTGCCCCCATACAGTGCAAGCAAAAACAAATGGTGTTAAACCCCTTTTTACCTTCTTATAGCCCTCAAAATGCACATTAACTTTTTGTGCCCTTAAGATTCATATATATATATATTGATGCATTAAATATATATGCATGGAATACAGTGCCAAACAAATGGTTTAATAATGCAGATTTTGTGTGACAAGTCTTAATGTTGCAAGCAAGTAAAACTTAAAGGTTTATGACTCTGTCATTTATTGACTAGGCATGATTATAATGTTCACAAGTGATACATAACCTTAATGCAACCTTTCAATTGACATCCACCAGTAATCGACCTATTTACACTTACTTTTTCCCAAGCGACATCAAGCCGTAAATAACACCAGTTGCAAATGGAGGGACGCAACCGACAAATGTGGTGACACCAGGACATACTGCAACAGGTACGATCGAAACTCTAAACAAATATATAAAGTATTATAACATGTACAGCTTCGGACATGTTGTTTATGAAGAAGTTACATAACCATGACTAAATTGTGATACTTCATTCTAAACAAAACGGTATTTATACTTTAGGAAATAAATAAATGTGTAACAACTTGGCAAATATATATTTTTTAAATAGACCAAGAATTTAAGTTTAAGATAGTAATTCAAAGTTCCAATAGAAAAATCTTTGCCTTAAACTCGAACCTATGTAACTTAACACAAAAGGTAAACAAAGCTGTTGCATAGCAACGGAAATTGCTTGGCATCCTGGGAAAATCAAATTGTTTGGTTTCCTCTGTTTCACTGATTGAATTTGTGGGCCACAAAATTACATCAGGGAATTAAACATTTTTCAGGCAAAGAATCATTTCAGTACATGAGTTATTTTGTAAAACGACAATGATAGAAAAAAAACTGATGTTCGGTGATTGCAAATTTTTGTAGATGATACAGTATACTAGATTCGGTTAATGTGGAATTCTGGCAAAACTGGAGGTACAAATGATTTGTAATGTGTGAAGGCTTCAACTAATCGACATCTGTTAATCTGGACCTTAGCTTAATCTGGACAACTTTTTGTCCCAAACGGGTACAGATTAACTAGGTTTACTGTAGTAAATTGAAGACAATACAAAAGGGTTGCCATTAAGTAATTAATGAGAAGTAATTGACCTACTTCAGGATTAGGCAACACAAATTTGCATTCACATTGGCAAATGGTACAAGCATACATATGGAAATTGCAAGCTATAGCTGCAATACAGCATACACAGTACTCAACTATCTCATACATATTTCTGTCTGCTTCACAATTCACACATTTGTATTCATCGGACATTATGTCAGTTATTGGCCTACTTACACAATGTAGAGTAAACCCTTCTGCCAGTATGCTCTCCCAGTCAGCCAATTTGAAATTGACTTGGTGGATTCAAAGAAGGAACAACAAAATGGTGCTTCCAACAAAATCATGATACAACAAATACCCCTTAAAAATAAAATAATGTCATAAGAATCTCATCTCAAATCTATTGAACAGAATAGACTTCAAATACACGAGCAAAATGGTTCAAAACTATCTATGAATACATTTTGTATCAAATGTTACTTTTGAATACTATAGTTTAACAACCATTAGCACACAAACAAACAGGAGTAGATGATGTAATGTGAATGCATGCTGTGACATTTTACAGGGAGCTTGTAGTGTCAAAACATTTAATTGTTATCATGTTATGTTTGCACTGCACGAAAATAAACAGGTTTTAAAACCAGCATAAATTTAACAAATAGTGCAACTGGTTTATTTTTGTTGCAAGCACAGTTTTACAGCCATAAATGTAAGTTATTGATTTTTCAACTATTGGTTACTAACAATATTGATTATTTTTCAAAAACAGAAAGCCTAAGCAAGACCATTAAGGATAATAACATTGTACACATAACAGCTTATATTTGAAAAGAGAATACACAACAGTTGCACATAAAAATCTTATTTTATTTTTTATGACAAACAGTACAATAGCACTTACAACATTAGACAGCCAGATAAGATACAGATTGGATGTAGAATGCTGAACAATGTGATGACACCAGTTAGACCGACAACTGAAAGATATTTTTTTTTACATATTTCATGGACAAATACAAAACTCAAAATGTTTAACTATAGGTTTAATATTTTATGTTATACAACTACATGACATGATTGTCAACGGCTTACCACATTAACTGAACTGATAAACTAAAAGATCTGTTTTGTTTTGGAATAAGCGATGCCAAAGTGATTCATGAGTTTGGTCATTTAATATTTATTTCATTTTTTTTAATTCTAGAACCACAAAAAATAAAACCAGAACTTTGTTGTACTTAGTATTTGCTTATTGTACATCACCATTTGCATCGTAATGCATCAGGAGTTCTACGTTTTTTTAACCAAAAACTGATGACAGGTCATGCAATTGTTTGCACTTGTACAATCACGGCAAGGTTTATTTTTAAACATGAGCATGGTGCTATACATAATACCAGTGGAGGAATGCAAATTTTTGTCAGTCGGTTATATCGAAAAAGTAACATTTTTCACCCGGTTCTGTTACAAAGAGTCATATACAGTAACCAGTAAGGCCGGTTCACTGATCACATAAAATTTCGTGAGACGGTTCTATACAACCGGTGCAAACCGACTGAATCCCACCACTGGATAAGACATAGTGCATAGGCAGCAAACAGTATGTAACAATCTGATCAAATATAATCCCAGCACAGTATGTGAATTTACACAGAATTTAACAAACTTACTTAAGGCTGCGATAACTCCAATTCCACGAGCAAGCAGTTTACACCACCAGGTGGCACCCTCATCTTTCGTTTGCTTTTCAACATCGGCTGCAGAATCAGACATTGTTCAATTTTTAAAAATAAACAGTCAAAAAATAACTTTTCTACCAACTGTCAAGTAATACTGCAACAAAACCAAAAAAGGTCAGTGGCGCACAATCCTTGTTTTTGGGCAAGATGTTGGACAATGTTTACACGAGTTTTGCATTCAAAGACTTAAACAAAAGTGAAGTGATGACAATAATACGAAACATGTTTTATGCCGTGAGATTGTAATGGACTTTTTCGATGTTTTACCAGCACCAAGCAACCAACAATAGTAACATCTTCAAAATTGGAACCAATAGTACACTGAAATTTTGACACATTTTGACTACAATTTCCAAGTATTTCAGCACACAGTCACAAACTTTTGAAAAAAAAACATTATTAAAAAAAGTTTTCTGTAATGTTCTCAAAAGCTGACAAACCAAAACTTATCTTTCATGTAATTGTCGACAAAAACTGAGTTTCACTTTTAAGCGATCTTATTATTTATACCAGGGGTGGGGAACCTGCGGCCCGCATGCCTTTTTAATGTGGCCCGCGTCAGATTTTTGTTAAAGTATACAACATTGCATAAAAAAGCAAAAAAATGTTTATGTACAAATATTTTGTAAAAATTACTTCGACATTATTGGTAATTTATATTCAATATCTCCCAAATCCACATTATGACGCCAAACTTATAAAAATAGCCACGCATTGAACCACTTGCTATATTTGTGACGTAACGGTCACTCGATTGCCTTTTCTTGCAGTAACAAATCATTTGTCATGTGGTGTTATTTTTTTAGAGCTATTAACGTGCGATCCTTATATTGTTATTTCAAACATATCATTGAAAAAATAAACAGATCAGTAATAGAGCTAGGGTGTTCCAACTCGTATTTTTTAGTCGAAATAAGTGATAAACCTGTATGCCTAGTTTGTTGCGAACATGTAGCAGGAAAGAAAAAATCAAATCTGGAGCGATGAAATATAAAACCACTGGTGAAATATAAAACCACTGGTGAAATATAAAACCTTGGGTATTTTTACACGGAATTTGAAAATAAATAAATATTTGGCCCGCCCGAAAATGTAGTGGAATTCATGCGGCCCGCTGTACTAAGTAGGTTCCCCACCCCTGATTTATACCTTTTCGTGTTGAACACAAACACAATAACTCATTCACATAAAATAAAGCAATTGTGTTAAAAAGCGTTATGATATTTTGAGATTCTTGATCCAACAGTATTACATAAAACAGATGTTGATCGAAACAAACACATAGAATCGCTACAAATAACTCAAATTATAGTCTAACTAAAACTGAAGAAAACAGACAAAAAGCGTCACAACTGTATCACGCACTTTTTCGTCGTAGACACAGCACTTATGACGTCATTTTTAATGATCGATCAGCTGATACGCACTAAATTCACAACGACTAGTGTAATTTTTTTATTAGTCTAGGGGCCTTTTTTAGTTTGCGTGTAGACCTGTTCTTTGTCAATATTTTGATGTTTCGCCGTAAACTAGGCCCATAAATAATTTTAATTGAATCATTTTTGGGCTCTCACAAGAAAAAGTAAAGCGTTCTGCTTCCTAATTCCATGTAGCTGCAGAGCGTTTGGTCACAATATCGCGTTTTTCGCTCCATAACGTTTCAACGTTGCGCAGCTTTTTCGGACTTGCCAATTGCTCTGCAAATTGGGTTATTACAAGTTAGATCCTTTGTTTTTTAAACACACTGTCTTCCAATCAAGGGATTTTATTGGGGCTCAATTTGTCGTTTTTTGTACCCAAATCATTTTAGGCGTATGTATGTGCATTTGTTGGTTCATTTACTGTTCCGTTTGTTATGCCGAAAAGTTCGATATCGAGGTACCGCTTTACAAGTAGGAAATGCAAAAATAGGAAATGGTTATTTTTTGCTCAGAAACAAAGACGGAATTCGAACCCACACACTTTGTGATCACAGGACCATAGCGCTCACATCTAGGTTATCTTGGTGAATGAATCTAGGTGCCCTTGAAATAGTTGGTTCGTATAGTGTTTGCTTCTACATTTAGGTGCTCTGCTGGGTTGATCTAACGGAACCTAACGTATACCAGGTACTTACCTCATTAAATGCACCGACACAATTTAATCTTTTCATCATATTCATCCAATACAATCGATGTACTGCAATTTGTAACATCCACATAATGTGACCTGTCAACACAACAACCAAGCAGGATGTCCCATGTGATGTTACATCAATGCTCGAACAGTGGCTTGCCTGGGCTTCCGACACTTTTTTAACTTTAGCCTCGTTGCCATTTTCATCCAATTTTGTGGGATAACTATAAACTAGAATTGTAAATGGGGCCAAACAAATAAGTACAAGGCCGAAACCCGACCCTTTTTTGTTAAAACAAAGCTCAGATTAGGCCCGAAAGTTGATGAAATTGAGGCTTCAATAAAGCCTGTTTTTTTAACCTTAAGCAAAAACCTAAACTGAAATACAAGTTTGCCACAAACAAAAGGAAAAAGTTTTGTTTCAACGTGTACTGGGTTCCAAGCGTATTGCTGACACTATAATAACAACGGGTGCGAAAGCGTTATAAACAGCAAAAAATGCAAGTCTCATGAGATCAATGTTATCATACGATGTGAACATTTGCCTAAATTCTAACAGTTGTCGGTGAAAGTAAAACACGATACTCAAACACTGGGTGTTACAATGTAATGTTTTGGCTGAGTTAAGTGACAAATTCGTGGTTAAAAATGTATATGCTTTGACTAAATGGTACAGATACAAAATATTGTTATTGTTATGGCATTGAGTTGAAGGCCAGGGCGCAAAAAAGTTCATAAAGCACAAAACAAAAAAAGCTATGCTGCAACGGTTAACGCGATGGATGCGACAAGCGACACGCGACATGAGATAAATAAAAAGGCTACAAAATCGGTGAATTTGGCGCTTGATGCTTAACAAGATGAATTTGATTTAGATTTGCTACTGATTTACAAGGCTATGTAAAAAAAATCCACAGGCGCTTGTTGCGTTAAAGGTAACACAAGATTTTTTTGTAATACTGAAAGTTTTAATAGAAAGGCACCGTACGCTATGCGCGCGGCAAACGAACGACAAAATTCAGCCTATGCACATTATATACCGCAAAAACAAGGGGAATTCCCCTGGGGGCACGGGGGTAAAGGTTAAAGGGCGATAAATTAAAAACACGTAGCATTTCACACTGAGGAGACCGATTTCTGTGTGATTCGAGGCCAAAATGAGTGCAGAGTTTTAATAAAATTCGGTGTAAAGTATAAAAGATGGGTGACATTGTATAATATGTGGGGTAAAAAATGGTGTAGCGAAAATGGGGTTAAAAGCAAAGTGCGTCATTTCTCAGTTTTTAAAGCACGATAAAAGCTAAGCAAAGATGCTGGCTTGAAATGAGAGCGTAGCGTGTTTGGAACGTACATGTTTCGATGCTTGGGATAGGATCACAACGGTCTTCAGTTGAAACTAAAATCACAAAACATAACAAGCGCTTGCCAAAGGAAAGCTTCTGGCAGCGACGGGAAGAAATAAAATAAAATAAAATCAGTCTTTTTTTGAAAAGGTTGCTTTGGTGAAATGCTGCCTCCGGTGGTTGTATTGGTAGGTTTCAATAAAAAATAAGATGCGAATACACAGATGCGAGACAAAAAATCTGTGCTCGCGTGTGTTCCGTCAAAGTTTTCAGTTTATGTTGTTTGTGTTTCTGTCAGATCTTCTTGGAAAATTTGCTCCAGCATCAAGCTTTCATCTCTTTCGGTAGCCCAAGTTCCAACTGCTGTTTTCAATACAAAGCACAGCAAAACTAGAGCGACAGTTGTAAGGCCGTTGCTGAAGCAAGGCTCCGCGCGACAAAGGTGATGCTGCACCAGTTACTGCTGAGTACCCGGTATACCATGATGCACAATAATGCATTGCGTCCAATTCGCCACTATCCGAAGATCCGTGCCACACGAACTTCGAAGGCCTGCGCGAAAATAACAAGTTACTGACTGCTTTATGTGAATATTTAGGTAGGTAGGCATTTTGTCTTTGCCTGTGTGAACTAATAAATGATAGGATGTGCAGCAGTGGATATTTTGAATTTTGTAAATGTGTGTGGATAGTTGAGAGGTTTTTAGAATGTTATCAAATTTATGTACAAAAGCGGTTGTTTCCATCCGAGGAGGATTTTTTAAACGTGAGGGGAGGAATTTAGTTTTTTTTACATGTGGTTTGTGAATAGACGCTTAAGTTCTGGGAATATGACCTGCAAAGTTGATTGAAAAACGACCCAACTTTAAATGATCTTTGTATGGTTAAGCATCTAATATGCGGCATATCGGGGAGGAATGAACATGCTTTTTTTAAAAAAAGGTTGGCAACCATTACATTAAAGTTTTCACATCACTTATCCCACTGGCATAACTTGCAATACCAGTAATAATTCAATCTCTTTCTTACCATCTCGCATCATTCATGATTTGTCTGTTTTCAAACGAGTAAATTTTGTAAGGATCAATCAGACCGCCTGAACCGTCGAAGATCGAGTTCCAAGATGAGAAAAGTACTTCGCCCTATAAAAGCACACCATTGCTTAAGAAAGACGTTAAGGATACGAAACTTTAATGCAAGAACACTTTAAAACTGACCAACTTTAGACATAGACGTACAGTTGGTTCAAATTTAATACAAAGGTACAACTCGAGCAATTTGATGGCAGATTTACGTTGGTTGTAAGATGACTCAATGAGATTTTAGGACCAATAGGTATAACAATTTATTCTTACCATTGAGTTGACAATAGGAACGTCGTGTCTATCATCCCGTCTTACTATAGTCTTGATGTTCTGGTCGATGGAAGACAAAAATGCTCTGAAATGCACAAAACATGCTAAAATTCATAACACTGCAAGTTACTGATATAAACTTAAATCCATATAGACTATAAAAATGATTAAACAAGTACAGAAATTAAGGTGCATGTTTAGCAGAAAACAAATACCTGTATGTGCCACTGAGTCCTGCCTCCCTTGCTTGGTTAAAGCACAATCTGTCAGCTCCGACAATGCCACCCATGTCACCACGAATCGGGAAGTTCAGTGCAATCATGTGTAGCTGCTTATCATGTTGAGGTGGCTGAGGTGGCAACGTTTCTGGGGCCTTGGTGGTGGTGGGTCTCGGGCGCCGCGTAGTGGCCCTTGGTGTTGTTGTGGATGGTGGTGGTGCAACTGTTGTAGTGGCTTCCTGGAGTTTGAAAATACGTTAGAAGGTTTAACGATGATTATTTTATTGATTACACGCTGCTTTTAAATGACAATATTGTGTTTGTGCATCTTTCTGGAGAACTTATTAGGCTTCTTTAACATTCGTATTTAGGCAACTAGAAAGGTATTGACAAATCTTGTTGTATAAAGAGTTATTTTGCACAAATTAAACGCCACTAATTTAAACAACTTTAATGCTAAATTGGAGGTTTTTAAATTCACATACACTGTAAATGTAGGACTTGTGCTTGTAATAAGATAACTCGGAGATTTAAGTCGGTCCGGGTTGGGGCTTATGTTTCTTCAAAAAAACGGGCTTGATTCGGGCTGATTTTACGCTCTGAGTCAGTATTTTTTTGAATAAATTTAACTGACTTAGTAGCTAGTTGCTAGACCTGACCTAATGTCAAACAGCCCTAAAACGCCTTGTTCAAGACCAATTGTCTATTGTGTTCATTGTTTTGGATTTTACTGGTGCTTCACTGTATAGACTTGTAAATCAAACCTTTTGCCAAAACGGGCTTCTCAAAAACGAATTGGGTTCGGGCGGATTCGCGCTCTAATTTCAGGACCGTTTACAATTCTGAGATAACTAGCAAGTTTTAGACATTTGTTATTGTTTCGGAGTCCCTTACCTGTGGTTTGGGTCTGTCAACATGCAGAGGATCTCCCAGCATAACCTTGCGCCAACCTTTTGATGTTTTTACGTAAACTTCTTCACGGTTTCGCACAAACGAGAAAGTACCGGCCGCTACCGTCTAAAATGTACACAACTCAAATAAGAATCACTTGTGCAAGAACCGCATTTTTAGCTTAAATCAAGTTGTGCATTAGTAAGAAAATTCAGCAGTAAACCCAAAGAGACTTAAAATTTTCAGTATTTAACCTAAAGGTGAGTAAAACATTTTAAGTAGTAAAACGAACATAACTTAAAACTTTAACTTAGAGTAGAATGTAAGTTAAAAATGAGTAGTTTGGGATAGGAGTCGCATAGTAAGGCTTTACTTGGACGAATCAATTTAAATATTAAGAAATAGTAATTCATACCACCAGTAGAACATTACAAATACTCTATGACAGTTTGTAAAGAAAGAATGTAAAACAGGTAAATCCCCTTTTGAACTTACATCAAATTCATCTTGCATGTTTCGCATATCATCGAATGTTATCAAAGATTGGTCTTCTCCTGAAGTTAAGACATTGGTTAGATTGAATATTCGTAACGTATTGTATTGGAGACAATACATCCTTAATTTAGTCTGCGTTTTTCATTTAGTTAGCACATTCGTTTACATAGTAATAATAACAACAGTAAGGATTTCGGCACACTTAATAATTGATATCATCAGTTTGAAAGTGGAAATGTCAAAGGCAGTGGTTCCTAACCGGGGAGGAGTTTGCGTTAATTTGTAGATGTGATTTATAAATTGGCTTAAACTCTAGAAATATCTGTAAAGTTGATAAAAGACCCAATTTTAAATGATCTTTGTATGGTTTAACATCTACTACGTACTATACAAAGTGAATAGTTTCAGGCCTGGGAAGTCAACATTTCAATACTTCCTACTCATGAAGATATATAAGCACACATTGATGTTGCAACGAAAATCGCATACTTTCAGTACTCTGAACCGAGTGGCCGTTCTTTCCTGGAATTCCGTCTCGTCCTGCTGGTCCAGGTGGACCTGGAGGTCCTGCATTTCCGACCAAACCTGGGAATCCCTACATAAAAGGAAGGTTTGAGTTTACTAGTGTGTTTTTTGCATTAACACAAATAATGTGAAAAACAAGTGTTGATTTTTGTACAAGAGTTTCCTATTTGTAATGTAATATTCGCACTTTAAACTTAATGATAGATTCATCCAGCTCAATGTTTGGTGGATGAAAACTATAATCAACCATCAATTTAACTTGGAACGAACGACTCAATGTTAAAAAATTAGAATGTATATATAAACGCATTACTCACACACTCGTAAATTACCTTTGACCAAAATCATGTTTAACCAAAAATCATGGTATGAATGGTTCTGATAATTTTTACATACCCTGCTTCCAGACTCTCCCTTGCCTCCAGGTTTACCGTCAGCTCCACGATGACCACGTGGTCCAGGTAATCCCATATCGCCCTTTTCACCTACAAAGGAGAACAGAAGGGTTTAAAAAAAATCAAGATACGACCAAATTATCCAAAAACAGTGATTTTAAAGCAGTGAGATGAAACCTTTGGAAATTTAAAAACAAATTTCAGATCTTTAAAAAGTCAATACAACAGTTTAACTCAATTTATCCAATTAGGATTTAAATTGGAATTCTTTAAGGATCTGTTCAGAACTTTAATCTGAAAAATAACGGTCCAAATAGGCCCCAAAGCGATATGCGTTATTAATGAAACGTTTCGGCAAATGCTAATGCCATTATCAGTGATATAAAGGGCCACAACAGTTACACCGCTTTAAAATATTTGAATTGGAATTTACTTTAAGTTTAACAATGGGAAATAAAAAAGAAGTATTTTATGACAACAGAACTTCATCTAGTACCTGAGAATAGACTTCCAGAGCTGCCTGGACCCTGTAAACAAAATAAATAACATAAGCATTTTTTACAAACGAATGTAGAAATTGGCATTTGAATAGCACAGCGTTAGGTTAAAGCACAAAAATTACACTCATATCTTCCAACTTACAGGTGGTCCTGGTGGTCCGATGGGTCCTTGTGAACCTGGGATTCCAGGGTTACCGTCTTGGCCTGCCGAACCCTAAAAATTAATGTAAAACGTTAAGTTTGGTGAGGTGAAAAATTTAAACCCTAGGGTACCATACCTAAATGTTTATGTCAAAAAAATACTTTTACATTTTTGCAGTCTAAATGAATGCCTGAAGGTAGCGTGATTTGCTAGATTTTTGCATCACGGCACGCCAGGCTCATTGAAAGCGTTATACCGAATCAAGCTTGTTTCTCAAGAATTCCTGTATGGCACAGCAAAGGGCTGATCCCAATATATGAATGTATGTTTATCTTAGTTGGCAGATTTTGTTTAATGTTTATTAAGACAACAAAAAAAGAACAAAAAAGGCTTCAATAAACAGGTCAGTCGCATGTTTCGTTGCTTGTTTGTTTAACCGGTTTCACGTCAACTGTTGTAACAGTAAAGTGACTAAATAAGCCACCTAGTCTCATGGGACTGTATAAAGCAAACACATTTTGACATCATAAGCCCCTTTGTGACATAACAAAGCCTAGCGATGACGTACCCGGCGTCCTGGCATTCCCATGTCTCCCTTTAATCCGTCTAAACCGGGTTCTCCCTTAGCGCCCTGAAACAATAAAAATCATATAAACATCATTCGTTGTGTTCCAACGCAAAACAAGGCTAAGATTAGAAAAAAATTGTCTGCATTAGAAAACTTGGTTAACTAGAGTCCCCTTTAAACAAAACTTATAACAAAAGTTTGGTTTTATTTTTTTTACACATTTCCTTCTCGAAAACACAATAAAGTCATTAAATACTAAACCTTTTTGCCCAAATTTTTAAAGAAATTAACTTAAACTGCAACTTTTATAAAGTTTGGGTGAAAATAAGTTCCTTTAAAGGCACAATATCGGTTTAGGTCTAAGGTACCTTCATTTCTTCTTTGTTAAAGTTAAGGAGAGAATCGGACATTAAACTGCCGTCAGGGTTGATCATAGAACCTGGCTCACCCTTTTCACCCTGAAAAAAGTTTAAATTTATACAACCGACCATAAAAAACATTTTTGATAAAACAGTTTTAACCAGCGTCTAATAATTGTTTTAGGTCACAATGTTACAGAATGTTCAGTTACAAAAATTGTTTTGCAAATAAAATGTGGATTGTAGGTAAAGTATTTAATTTGAATTAGGGTGTTACCTTCTGTGATGACCCAGTGCTTCCAATGCCTGGTGGACCTGCTGGTCCCTGCGTAAAAATATACACATTAATACGTAAAGATGTAATCTGGCATAACAAAGTTAAAAATATCAAAGAAAAAATGATTTTTGCCCAACTTTTTTAACTTAAACGTATTCACAATTAATCAAATACCCAAGCTTTGGACTTTACAATATTCACTGCCGTTATATGTAAAGTGACAAAATAACAATTAACTTTGTCGACGAGTCATTATAACGCCCTGACGTCATCCTTTTAGCTAGTACGCCACGACCCAAGGTATTCGATAGTTGCTTACCTGTAGTCCAGGTTCACCCTTGGGTCCAGCTACGCCATCTTTACCAGCTGGACCAGCGGGTCCGCGTTCTCCATCCAAACCATCCATACCAATAGGACCCTGAATTTAGACAATACACGTTTATTTGACATGGCATATATTTTATATTTTGAGAAAGTAAAAAAGTAAAGTGATTTTTGAATCATATAGTTCACTCTATGTGCAACGTGTAGAATGACAATAAAATAGACAAAAATTAATGCTAGGTATGCGCTGATCTATTGGTACAATTAATAACAAAAGCTTTTAAAACTTACGTACACCAAATATATGTATTTTACGGGAACACAAAAAAGTAACGCAAATTTCAAATGGTAAAGTTTGCTTCAAGTGAAAAAACTGTGCTAATAACAATAAACGTATATTTGCTAAATGTGGTAAATTACCACTGGTAATTGTGTGGTAACGTATATTAACGAGCTTCAAATATTTTAGGACCATAATTTCCCAAAACCTTGCTTTGTGCAGAGGTCAAATTGCCGATTTTCTATGCTAGCCATTATGTCATGACGCACTCGTAAATTTTTCATAGCCCAAAACGGCTTTTGTCTGGGTCTTAGACACTGAAAGCGATCAAAAGCCTTATGTGGTTAACATGCTTAAGTTGGGCAACAGATCAGAGCGGTTTAAGTGGCAACCTTATGCCTGACACGTGTGTGGTCTTGATGATGCAATGCTAGCTTTTGCAAGCCTGCTGTTGGTGGTTTTAACGTATGTGTGGGGTCTATTGAGTTTATTGCAACGGTTGGGAATGTTTATGTAGGTTTTAAGCATGATTGATTTTGTGCATTTGTGAAAAGGTTTCTTGTTGCAGCCAATCACTATACTTTTTTCAGAGTCGTTGGAAAACAATTTTAAATTTTGAAAACATCAAATATTAAATTCATTATTACCTGTGGTCCTTCTGCTCCAGTCATGCCTTTGGGTCCCTGAGAGCAAACGAAACAGGGTGTTACCAAAAATAGCAGCATTTTGAGAGAATTCGGAATACAAGGTTTTCCACAAAAGACGGCATTAGACATTTTTGTGAAAACATTTTTATACCTGTGGTCCTTGAATTCCTGCAGGTCCAGTTTCACCTTGAGGGCCTTGAATACCTTGTGCACCCTAATAAAAATATTTGAGCATTAAAAAACAAAGGGTTACGTGAAAACAGTTCAATTTGCAAATTCAAACGTGTCCGATGTGAATAATGTAGAAACGAGCATTGCTGTTCCAGCAGTTTTATTATAGACAAATCTTGCAGTGTCTGATGTAGCCTTAAGTTGCTCTTAATTATTTATTCAAGACGAAAAGTTTGGCATATTTCCTGTGAAGTTTCTGACATGACTTTGTATTGATCTAGTGAAACGACTTAAGCAAGTTCAGTTTATGCTATCAGTAGATATAACAAGATTTTGGGCATCTTACCGGTGCACCGTTGTTTCCACTTGGTCCTGGTGGTCCTTGTGGTCCAGCAGGTCCCTGAAAATGACATTTCACAAATGTTAAAACTCTAACAACAACTTAATTAATGACTTTGTCTACTTAAGTAAAGTTTTTTGAAATTGGTGGTGTCAGAAATGCATTACGTGACTTACGTGTGGTCCAACTGGTCCCGCCTCACCAGCGGGGCCTGGAGCTCCTACACCACAACCGGATGTAACTTTGGCAGTTCTGTCTGTTTCTTCACCACTACCACCCTCAATGTCTTCATCGTCTGAAAATCGTTGGTTACAGATTTATAAATATAAAGGCATCGATCCAATACATGATAAGCCGCAGACAGAGCACACTGTTTCGACCTATAAGGTCTGGTAAAAGATTATTGTAGACTTGCATTGTAAGAGGTTTTGAGATTTTTAGTACATTTGGTTTTACTTACAGTTTACAAACATGGTTTTAAGGAATTTGACTTTGGTGTTAAGTGGTTTATTTTTCACAATCTAGTCTCCAAATACTATGAATTCAATTTCATTTAAAACCCTACGGTTTACGTTTATCCCTAAAATCTTTTTACCAATACGCTCATATTCGAACATGCCAAACTCAATAGAAGAATGTCATAGTAATGAAATGTGATTGATACAGCTCTATCCAAAGCCCTTGAAAAAACGCAAGTAACTAAGGAATGCCTGTCATGCTAAAAGAACGTTTCTAATGTGGTAAATGTGCCAGGTATTTGCAGAACCAGCGCAATGGTCGTTTTATTGGAACGAGTTAACTTCCAGGAAAAACCGCCCTTCGAAATTGCATCCTAACCACACAAGCCCTGCAGCTATGCCGAGAAAGGCTTTTATCGTGACAATTTTCACTTGGTTACTGGAAGACAAAGATCATAGTCTGCATTTTTTAGCTCTACCTGTTGGCATATGTGATTTGGCTGCGCACACGCCTGGGGGTCCAGGTGGCCCGGGGGCGCCTGCTTTGCCATCTTCGCCAGGTTCTCCCTAAGATGAAACAAACAAGGTGTTGATACTGTTGTGAATTTCCTTGTTGTTCATCAACATTACATTACCTAGTTAAATAATTGTAAAAATGTTTCGATAAACTCATACAATTTTGCAATAGATAAAAATCTCCCTTTTTATAGTATAGGCCTCCATGTGTTATACTTTGTTTGGGAGTTTTTTAACAGAAATGATTAAGCTGCTTTTAACACAACAAAGTGGACAAGTTGTTACACAAACAAAGACCTAGGAAAAAGATTTACCTTAGCACCGACGCCAGCTGGTCCAGGTGGTCCCATTTCACCCTGTTTAAAAGTATTTCCTGTGTTAAATTACATGTCAAATATATGTTAGATCTATAAAATAAAATTCGATATCCAGTATGCATCTTCATAAATGAAGAAACATGAAATTGAAAGGAGGTAACATGTATGCCAATTTTGTGAAAACAATTGCAAAGTTTTGTAAAGTATTTCAGTGTCAAGCATAATGATAATAGGGAAGTTTGAATGTAGTGTAGATTGACAGTAAAAGAGAAAAGAAGTCGACACCATACCCTCGGATTTCCTATGTCATTTGTGGAAACAAGATTGGTGCTTCCGGGGCCACCAAGACCAAAGGGTTTCGGCCGATAAACGCGTTTTTGTCTCCCAAAATTGGTTTGAGAATCGCTGAAATGGTCGTCACGAAAAGCCCAACCCGGCTGCGAGAGAAGTGACGAGAAAAAAGCACAAAAGAAAAGAGAGAGAGTTAGGGAAGAAGGTAAACAGAAGGTTGGAAAGAAAGAAATTGTACCGAGTAAGGTGTGCCATCCCTTGAACCAAAATTGAAACTTTGACGACGCGGAAAACCGAAAGGAGAGGGACGTTCAGATTGATCTTTGTTTTTGTGTAAATGAGATACTACACGTTGAAGCAAATTTTCGAACTGAATGAAGAAAGAAACAATAGACACAACAGAGAAACTGGTAATAAATTTATTTCACCTATAGAGAAAAGCTTGAAAATGGAAAAAAAGATAGAAGAGATGATGTTATATATTTGTAGTTGAAGTCTTTTACTTACGTTCAATCCATCCACTCCAGACCTTCCAGGGGGGCCTTGTGGGCCTTCAGGTCCCATCAAACCAATCTCACCCTTAAAACACAAACAATTTATTTATTTCAAATATGTTGCAATGTTTTGCTTTACTGTAGTATTTAAATTAAGGTTTTCCCAACGGGGACAGCAACAAATTATGTAGTCACCAACACCAATGGCTTATTTGACGAAACGTTAACCCCGTGACCTGCATGTGTTAAGTTGACATATTTACGCCAAAGTGAGGCCTAAAAACGTTTTACTACAATTTCTTCTGGGTGGTTTCGTTTTCAATTTTCTGCCCAGTGAAGTGCGACAGACATTTTTCTCTCGAGAGTAAAGAATTTGTTTGCTAACAAACTGCTTAATCCGGACTTACAGTGTCGCCTTTTTCGCCCTTGTCGCCTTTGACGCTTGTGCCGTTCTGGCCAGCGGGTCCTTTTGGTCCAGGAGGGCCCTGTGGTCCCTGTGGGCCAGGTGGGCCAGCTGGTCCCTGTTTACAATACAATTAGAACTGATAGTTTTGTTGTGCATGAATGGCATTGCTTGGTATATTGCTAGGTTTCAGACACGAACACATACGATATTTTGTTTTTTACACACAAACACAACTGGTAATATTTGTTACATAAATATCTGATTGTATTTAGTTTTCATACCTCCATTCCTGACCCTTCCATGTCAACGAAAGCCGTTCGCTAAACAAAGAAGGAAACCAATTTAGTTGGGCATTGAGTAAAAAAAATGATAATTTGATAAAGGGTTTTGGTAAAGTTTTGTATGAAAAGAGATTAAAACATTTTACTATTTTAAACTAGACTGTAATATAACGTGGCTTTAAAAAAAAATTAGGGTGTCTTTTGGTTTGGTAAATACATACCGGGTGAGCGCCTGGTGGTCCTGGTGGACCTGGAGGACCTGGAATAGCTGGACCAGGGTGGCCACGATCACCCTAAAAAATGGGAGAAAGTTTTATGACCATATTTTAACATCTCATTGTAACAAAGCTAACTAAATTGCAGTAGAATTGATAACGCACAAACCGTCTAACAAACAGTTTAATATATTTCTTGGAAAAAGTACCATTCTAATATTGCAGACAGTGCTCACTGTTTCGGCCTACCTCTGACCACCAGCTGCACTGATCAGACCTCATAGGTTGCAACAGTGTACACTGTCTTCAGTGTATAATACTGTACTAGTATGCGAAATACATAAAGGTTAAATCTTCCAAATACATATTGTTATCTTATACGATTTACAAAGCATTTTTTTGTAGCAAAGGTGAGGCATTCAAGGGCATTCAACCTTATTTTGCACACATCACCCATAACGTAAGCGTGGGAGTTGCTAGTGTTGGTACGTTTCTATAACTGAACATTAAACATAAACTACAAGCACACCTTCGTTCCATCCTCGCCGTCATCACCGTCTTCACCATCTTCTCCATCTTCGCCGGGTTCACCCTTTAAATAATTAATACAGCAAGTTAGTCTCATCCCTGGGTACTTCAATGTTATGATCATTGTTTGAACCAGGCTTAAGTTTCAATAAAAACAGGTTTGATTCGCCTGAATTCACATTAGACATCATTTTTCGTTGCATTGTTACCAAATTTATGGCCAAATTCAGGCTTTGTTTGAAAAAGAACCATTTGGGATTGTTGTTGTAAACTTCGACCAGAAACAACTTTGTTTTTCGCAAGAAAAAAAATCACTCTTCTCTTTAAAAGAAATTGGTTTAGTCCAAATGAAATATTGAATGTTAAAAAAGTCAAGTTCGTTGGCATTTATTTACGTACGATGTTGATTCAAACAATGGTCAATTTGGAATATCTCTAAAGTGTCGTAATCGTACACCATGCGCGCTATAATGGCAACACTTGTAAGAAGGCGTTGTAATTCTAAGCACAAATCGACGAACGGCTAGCCGCATTTTCAAGTGTCCACTCGACATATGAAACTTTAATTTCTTTCCGAAGCTTTGATTTCAAATTCGATCTCATTCTCATAACGATACAAGTCGAAAAGAATGCGGAGAGACCTTTAGACGTGTCAACTCAAAATGACCTCTTATGTTAACGTGAGAATATTCTCCCAAACCCAAATGGCTTGGCACGTTTGTTGAACCTGGGCTTAAAGTTAATCTCCATGGCACATTGTGTTGGCTGGTAGCCGGGAATTTAGATAAGCTTTAGAAGGAAATATGGTCGTGACCTAACTATCCCATTTGCGGTGGCTATTACATACAACCGATGGGTGCAAAATCCGGTCACAACATCCCAAATGGTAACAAGATAAATTAGGTTTACACAAGTAACACTACAAAGCAAAGTTCAAACTGTTGAGGCTACAATGATGTTTCTTGTTCAAACGTGTACATTTTTGGCCTTTGGATGTAATGCCGTTTAACACTGCATAATTTAGAGTCAGGCTAAAAGTTTAGACTATGTTAGGTGGTAATGGAAAATGCACAAACGGATAAACAACATATATCAGGAGATCTTACCTTGGCGCCCTGCAGCCCAACAGCACCCTGCAAAGAAAAACAAGTTTTACCGCAAGAAATTCGAGCCCGTTGGCGGATTTTTGGCAGCACAAGTTATCTGAGCTGGTTTCCAAGACGAGGATTAATGCCGGAAGGTTTGGATTTAAAGTTCTGTTTACTCAGCAAACTGTCACACGATAGGGTTAAGAAATCGTTTCCTACGAAGATTACAGATTAAAGGGGCAATGTTTTTTATCATTGTAGAGCAGTCTAAACTTTACACTTGGAGTTTAGTTCTTAACAAATACACAGTTAACTGCTAGTTAATGGAAAATATGAACATGTTGTCGATTTAGGTCGATTCAGTAGCACATATGTGACATAGTTTATGCAGATCGTATTCACCAGATATACTGAGGTTGTGGGTTCGAATTTCAGCAAGGATAAGTTTGGCTTAACGGGTAGAAAACACAATCGTGTAAAATTCTACTTACATCAGCACCAGGCGGTCCTGGAATAATCGAGGCTTCTCCTTTTTCACCCTTTTCACCTTGGATGCCTTGAATACCAATTCCAACTTCACCCTTTACAAAAAGCACAACGATTAACTAAAGGTCATGAAATAAATTTGTAACATTTTAGAAATTAGTAACATTTATGGGATGTTCATGAATATATTTTTGGTTATTGCTATGTGGTGCTGGCAAAAAAAGTTTGTTAAAAGTTTATCATTCTTACACATGTGGTCGGATTGTAAAAAATGACTTCTATTGGATTTGACCAGACGTAACGGAGATAAATTTTAACTTTGTGTCAATGGTTGGTAACTCTTAACCCCGACATTGGCATGTGTGGTATGTCCACCATTTCAAATACTTGCGTTATTTTTACCGCTTTGAGTAAGCACGGGCGCTATTTCTGTACTTAGAACGTAACGGCCTAGTTACGGACTGACCACGAAAAGTAAAGAGCACATTATAATTTACTATAAGTGCAAATATAGTTTGGTTGGAGATAGGGCAAACATTGGGCACACAGGTTTAGATCTTGTTTGAGAAAGGCCCGGTTTTACTAGGAGTGTGACCCACATAGTTCCAGCATGTCACACGACAGGTTACGTGTGTTCTAACTTGTTTCGCCAAGTAAGCAAATACGTTTGGACTATTTCTTGTCGATGACGATCGTCTTTCAACGGCACGATGCCAAACAAGCGATGGGTGATAGATTGACACCAATACTTGCTCAACATCGTGTTCATTTAATACTTGGTTGTATCAGATAAATAAATTGGACACAGGTGATATATTATACGTTAACGACACATTTAGCTGCTATTGTCAGAGCACAAGCTGAATGTTTTTTGCAAAGTTTTGAATCAAATTGGGTGACACATTTGTTAAGAAAGCCAAATCCTTTTTATCGCTGCCCTAGCTTCAGTTTATAAGGAAACTTTCCAAGGTAAAAATGTATTTCAAAACAAGTAAGCTTTAAAGAAAGAGGCTTACTTTGGGTCCAGGAGAGCCTGGTACGACCGAATCTTCTCCTTTGTCACCCTTTTCACCAGCTACACCGTTTTCTCCTTTCATACCTTGCTCACCCTAAAAATACAGGTCAATTAATTTCATTTTAAATCATTCTATCTTTAACCGAAAATTTCACTTTTCTTTAAACACTACTTTCACATTTTTATTCAGGTTAAATGTGTTAATGTTTGTCACTGAAAATATTTTTTTCTACGATCTTCGGTAAATTTCAGAAAACGATTGTATCACATTCATCTTACCTGTTCACCCTTTTGGCCAGCTTCACCCTGTTAGACAGAAAAAATGCATTACGTATATGCTGCAGTACTAATTATTTTGCACATTTAGTGGTAGATTTCCTTTAGAGGTTTGAAGAAATAGAAAGCTATTCAAACTGATAATTTTTCGAATATACATCAACTGAAAGTTTATTAGTTTACCTGTGGTCCTTCGGGTCCTTGCAGTCCAACGTCTCCAGGCTCTCCTTTGGGACCAGGTTCTCCATCTGCTCCATCAGTACCTCGATCACCCTGTGCACCTAAAACATAACGTTTTGTATAAGTCGGTTTGTATAAGACAAAAATGTAAATGTATGTTCAACTATAACTTCGCTACAATCAGATATAATTTTACAATTTGAAAAAAACTGAATTCCGGGTCAAAAAAATAGTTCTATCCACATACAATTTTTTGGCAGCCAAATATTTTACACACTAGACGATTTGATCTGCTAACACCAGAAAATCTTCAGTTAACGGATTGGATTTAACATAAACAGTAACCATTCAAGAGCCATGCTACTTAAAAGTGAGATTACAGACACTTCAGGCCGTGTAAAAGCGCCATAATAGTTGTAAAAAAAATCTGAACAATTAAGTTTAACTCAAACTAGTGTAAGTGCAAAGCGGTTTGGCCGATCCTAAGCTTACGCGCAATCCCCACGTTAATGCCCCACAACAATGCGCAACTGTTGTCGGTTAAGCTAACCAGGCACTTAACCCTGTGTTGCAACGGTTAACGCAGCAGACATCAAATTTCGACCGGAAATTTTTGCGCTCGCCACAAGGGCCCTATGGCGTCTGATGCACCGCCAGACTGTCAGGCCGAGGGCTCGCTTGGTTGCTACTTCCCCCAAACCCTCCAATAACAAAACCGTAAACCGCTTTGAGTCTCGTCGCCTGAAAGGTAACTGTCAACACCCATTTGGGGCCTCGACATTGACCACACCCTAAAGTGGCATCAGCTGTAGGATGGCGCTTTTTTGAAACATTAAACAAACCTGCTTAGTCATAAACTTTCCCAGCTCAAAAACATAGCCCTCAATTTTATCTTAATTAAATGTAAAAGTCAAATCTTTGGGTGTAAATCAGTTTGATGATTCAAATAGCGTTTTGTGTCATTAGCACAAATTACTTTCGAGTATTGCCTTGCTTCTTCGATTTTATGGGCGCCTCTAAACATACAAAGAAATACATCTCTATTAAGAAATCCTACATGCTAAAATGTCTATCATCTGCTTTAGGTTGAAAATAAGGACAAAAAGTAAACGCTTTTGTCGGTTAGCAAAGCATTTGAAGACTTCTTGCTTAACTTGCGTGTACGTTTTTATGAAACAATTTTCCCGTGCAAAATGGGCTAACGACGTTTTTATTGCAATCCAGGTAAAGTTTATGGCCACACCAGGAAAGTGCACAGGCAGTATTACAACGCTTAAAGCCAAGCCCCAAATTGCGTTAGAAGAGCTTTGAAAATCACGTCGGAGACCTTTCGCTGTGTGGTATGCAGAACAGGAATGCCCCATAGAGGGAGGGAAATAGGAAACAAAATGCTCTCAGTGGCACAAGACCATCAGTGCTAACTTTATGCCAAAAACCTTCTAACTTGTCAGCCGTTCTTAATCTTAACAAACACGAACGCCCACTATTGGTCCTTAAGGGTTTGACAACGGCATCTATTTTCTATGCAATACAATAGTCCCTATCTCAAATAAATAATTTTAAAATCATTCTATTTGAATAAGGTTACTTTCGAAACGGTAAAATACATATTTCTGTCACCTATAACTGACTTATTTCGTTTCAACCAAGGAGATTTACCAAAAGGTTTTTATACTTCTTGGATAACTGGTTAAAAATTCTTGCATTACCTTTAGGTCCAACCAGTCCTACTCCTGGTTCGCCTTTCATTCCTTTTTCACCTGAAATATGACAGTATTATTTTTAAAAGTATTAAAACTAAACAAAACATAGACATTTTCAAACGTACAAACAAATATAGTTAACGAGGTTTGTACATTGTAGCAATTTTCCATATTCATTGATCCAACTTTAACAGTTGTGAAATCGTTTTTTTTTTCACCAACCAAATCACCAGCATAATTTGCAAAATGATTTTACAGACAAAAAATTCAAATACCTCTGACTGTTTTCACTTCAACTTCAACATCATCTGTAGGTACCGGTTCTGGTTCTTCAACCAAACTCTGCAAAACACATCACAATTACGTCTCAGTGTCAAATTATCTTCTTCAAAATAACAAAACTACACAATACTCTAACACATAGGATGTAATTTAATAACACGCTGTTCACTTATGCTGCAATTAGTTCAACTACACTAAGGTTAAACTGTCAAAGAACAGACACATGTTTAACCACATGCGATTTTTGCGGTTTGCAAAGGTGTGTGTTGGAACGAAATTGTGTGAAATAGTTATTCCAGTCACAGGATAAAATTTGAATATGCGGTTGGCCACATAACGCTGTATTTGACACATTTAACTACAATGGTGTATTGTTATTCTGAAGCAGATTTGGAAACCACTTGTAAAAGCGGGTAATTCCTTAAGGACTAATTATCTTTATTGTATAACACTAGATAAATTAGATGGTAATTCTGAATAGCAATTAATCGCCAGATTACTTATTTTAAATGTTTTAACCCAAATCTATGTCTGAGGCGACCACAGCAAAACAATAGTCTTAAAAATCAATAGTCTTAAAAAAAGGAAGTACTTCACAAGTTAGTTCCCCAAAAAAACTCTTTCTGGCCTACCAACATTTATAAAAATTTAATTTGATCCTTTATTGGAGAAAAGTTACTAGAACTAAATTATTGCTACTAAGTTACAACCTGTTTAAAACAATTTCAAGTTTACCTCATGCGTTGGTTCAGTCAATGGGGTCACGTGTGCAATGCGGGGGTGAATTAATTCCTCTTCAACCTCTACAAACGCAGTGGTTGGACTCAGAATCGTGGTAGTAGTAAACTCCGCTTCTTCACTAGGGATTATCATAGGACTCTCAGTTGGCTCATCGATTTCAGTCTTGTTTTCTTCAGTACTTTCTTCATCATCTTTTTCAGCATCAACATCGCTTGATCCGTCTCCACTAGCTCCACTACCTTCAGTGTCACTGGACCTCAACGCGCGGGAAGGAAGACAATACGTTTCCGCTTTCTTGGGGTCAAACAAAATCTCTAACTCTTGCAAAGAACCCTGAAATGTAACGAAGTAAATGCATTTGAGGAAGCTGAAATTGCGAAATGTTTTTGATGGTTTCTCAAAAACATATGCCATTTATGATTTGTCGACAAAATGTAGCAGATAAAAATACACTGGGTGTTAATACAATAGCAAGTATAGCTGTTTTTTTTAATTTTCGCGTTTCGGAGGCATGTGGGTGAATTGCATTTTACATAGACCAACTTCAGAAAGATACTTGTCACATAAGTCAATTTAAAAAAGTTTGAAGCACTTTTCTTGACCAAATAACACGAACAAACCCTTTAATACGGAAAAAACGAACGAAAAAGATATGTTCCCCCTTTACGAAAGATGACCTACAATTACACAACATTTATACTTACAATAAACCTATTGGCGAGTGTGCTACCAGCCAGGAAGACTGTGCCGTCCGATGGGATGTCTACATCGTTGCCAGTTGACTTCTTCATCACGACTTGGTCATCTAACTTCACGCAGTCGAAGTAAAGAGCGATTTGATCACGGCGAACTTCGAAGGCAAGACGAGTGAATTTTCCGACAAAGTTGTCCACCTGTGTAGTAAAACAATGCGCAGTTAATAGATGGTAAATCATTTCAACTGGCAATGTAACAATATATTTGTGATTACATATGAAATACATTGACATGTTATAATAAGCGAAGTATATTAGACATTTTGACAAAACATTTTATTTACTAAAGACAAACACATGGATCCAGAACACAATCTAAGATAAAACATTTTTTCCCTTTTCATAGATGTTCGAATAATATAATTACAAAAGACATGTGTTTCTGACATACGATTGCAGTGTCAATTTGTGAATTTGCTACAAAGCATTCGTATGATGTCCTAAATGTAACAACCTGTTAATGTATTGACCGAGACATAGTTCAAGTGGCGATATAACTAGTGTTTGTAGCCATTCAACAAACCAGCATACAAGTTAACAGCCTCTCCCGGACCGCTGTGCTATTTGCCTAACCGTCTCTTTGTAGTCAATAATTAAACCTCTAAGCAATGTCAACTCCTACCCGTCTGCAAAGCTGTTGATTTAACATAGCAAGCACACAATACAATCGTTTTAGTTGCTCTTCTTCATGTAATGTAATACATTTGTATATTATTTTGACTAATCGCTCAGGGCATTTTAAGTAATCACCCCAAAGGGTTTATTCTTAAACAAAAGGTTATTGCAGGTTAAAGACAAGCTATCCGACCATTCTTAAAATAAACAATATTTTGAACATATATGCAAGTGGCCAAGGTTTCTGTGACAAACTGTAAATTTGTATTATTCCCTTATTCAAATAGAATCAAAAACAGGATGGTAATAATAAACATAATCAAAACGCAGTAGGAAAAAAATGCATCCAATTTGGACAATCCGTATATCCACAACTAGTTTCTACGTCAGTCGGAATATTTACATTTCATTTGTCAAACCCAAATGACAGCGCACGGTTTAATGCCGTCGTCTGGTGCACACACGATGAAACATTACCAGAATTACCCGCAAATATACTGTTTGCGGCTGGAGTGTGGGAAACATAACGACTTTGGCTTACTGTAAAGGTGAACCAACTGAAGCAAATACAAGACTGACTTTGTTGTTTGTTAAACGATAAAACATGTGGTGTTATTGTGTGGTAAACTTTTGCCCTCTTAGACCGACATTTGAAAACATCATAGATTATTTGCAAATAGATGGTTAATGCTATGAGTAAAATAAATCTATGATACATATATAAAAGTTTTGTTATTAACAGTAAAAACTATATTTTTGTATCTTTACTTTCGAATGTGGAATATTTATAATGGTTAATACCAAAGGACATAAAATTTTGTCAAAATATTTTTTCATCTTTTTTTACCCAACAAGACAATTTGTTGCCTTTCTTTGATTCTAGTCGACTATTCTTAAGTAGCTGTGCATATTCCTGCATTTTTGAGGGAAACAATTACATTTTCTAAAAATCATGTCTCATATCTCAAGGCCAATGACGCAACCAGTGAATTTCCCTCGAGACAAGCCTTTACCACGTTCACGATTTCACACGTGAAAACCGGGTTAAACAGCGAGGTGAAAAGGTAATCACTTCATAGCCTGGGAGAGTTAGAGGTTGCGATAATTGGCAAGACGTGCGGCCGGGCAGAGGAAGTTAAAAACGTGGTACCTTCGTCAGCGGGAGACGAACAACGTAGTAAATTGCTTTCAAAGGTGGCAATTTTGTCTAGACCTTTAGGGCTGAGCTTATAAAGGAAAACCGGCATGGCCATGACTTGCTTGTTTAATGGTTTAACTTGGTATGGAAAGCAAGACTGAATTTGGGTAATTGGTTGAAACCAAAAAGCCATAATTAACGGGAATAACCAAATTTTGCATTTGACCCGGTATTCGTATATTCCTATACTATACTTTACAATTACATGAAAAGCCATATTTTATAAAAAAATGCTAATCAAAATTCTATGTGTACACATATTAGAAAAAAATGAACCGACAAAAATTCAAAAACTAATTTCAACTTCCATTCACTATTTTCAAACAAATTAGGTCTCATTAGTTTCGGAGTTGAGAAATTGTAACTTAAAAATCACCACAACAAACCTTAAAATTGGCGATGACGTCATTGTTCCAGAACAGACTGATTTTCATGCGCTCAGAGTCGCCCTCCAGCGGGCAGATCTGGACTCCCAGGGGTGTCTTAGATCCGCTTTTGTCCTTGACTTCGAAAAGATATCCACACTCCCGAGTCCGTGGGTTGACAATAGCTAGAATGGCAAACTCTTCGGGAAGGCCATTCGGGAATCGATCAGCGGTTGGTTCGTCTGAGAAGAAGTTTAGAATACTTGTTACAATGGGGTAAAGTTGGTTAAAAACATTTGGAATCACAAATGGCAAGTTCAAAAAAGTTAACAGGCAAACTGACATCACTGCCATCTTTGACCAAGTTCAATGCATCAAGCTTAATTTCCGAGAACACCAAGTTAAGAAACAATTTCAATGATTTATCTAAAGTTATCACATAAATGTATAAAAATGCGCCTAATACTAAATACTACAACATGATTTGACAAGTAGATTTTAGAAGTGTGTGCTATTTTTCAAATTTGTCCTATAATCAGTGGTGGGATTCAGCCGGTTCGCAGCGGTTCTATAGAACCGTCTCACGAAATTTTATGAGATCAGCGAACCGGTTAGCATTACTGGTTACAGTCAATGGACCTTTTGTAAGAGAACCGACTGAAAAATATGACTTTTGTGATAGAACCGGCTGACAAAAAATTTGAATCCCACCACTGCCTATAGTGATTTACTTTTTTTATCTAAGTGCAAAAAAATTGCATGACTTAAACATTCAAAGTACGGTAGTTTAAACCCGAAATATTAATCTGTAACGAAAATGAATAACTCAGTAATACAAAAAATCGAGTTAAACGTTATTTTGACGTTGGACATAGGTTTAAACAAAATAATAGGATCTACGGGTCTTAGGCCTCGGGTGCGTAACCTCGCGGGCAAGTTCTAGCGTGAGTTCAGTCTGTTGAACGAACGAAAGGTTCCAGTTCACTGGATTCAAGCTCTCCACTTTCGTATTTGCATCAGATTCCATTTCGCACACGTGGAGTATTTATCATGGACACAAGGGCCAGGCGCCTGCACTCGCTCAACTGTGCTGTTGCGCCACAAATTCGACCACCAAGTCGGCAAGAGACTTTTAACACAGTAATTGACATGCAGGTGCGGCTGTATAGATTCCTTTTTGCGTTTCTAAATTGTTTTTGCATTGCCGAATACCGGAAAGAAAATAACATTCACAGGAATTTGGAGATCGGAAAACCGCATTTTGGGTCGACTAACTGCTATGTGTTCCAACACCATTAGCCAGTATCATGTGTCAAAACGTGTTTAACAAATGACATGTGTTTCCTAATAAAGCCCAAATTTTGCTTACAAATTATTTTATATGAAAGAAATATTTTATAATTATTTGACTGTGTTGGTTCTTGAGAAATTACATCGAGGTAAAACTTTGCTTATGCTTATAGGACAGCTTGTTTTTTAAAAATTAGTTGCATATCCACAGATCAAAATTTCATTTAGTCTAAACCAGGGGTGCATGCACCCCCAAGGGGTGCGAGAACTGTTCCTAGGGGGTGCGGGGATGCTGAATCATTAAGGTTGGTTAGGTCTATTCTATATAAGCACAAAAATCCAGGGGGGTGTGAGAAAGTTGGTTGGTGATTTGAAAGGGGTGCAGCAAGGAAAAAAGGTTAAGAACCACTGGTCTAAACTATTAATGCACGTTGTAAGATGTAGCACTTACTGATGGTTGTCTTTCCGTTGCTCATGAATTCAAAGGCAGGAAATCCGTTGTGGCCTCGAACATAGGAAATTGACGCATCGAGAGGAGTTGGTATTGCAGCTATAAAATCCACTTTATCGTGGCTCACACCTGGAACGAATTCAATCACAGAAGCAGTTAGAAATAGAGGTACACAGGATTTGTAGTGTATGAGTTTTGTCTACTAAATATCTTTACTGGCCAAATTTTACCGAGGATTTGTGCTTGGTTAGTTAACTAAAAATGGCATGAAATACATGGTATGGAGAAAAACTTTTTTTTCTCGCCAAAGTCTTTGTGGAAATGGAGCATTTTAAGCAAAAACACTGGAAGATATGCCTACAAAACAACATGCTTTGTTCCTTATGTTTTTGAAGTGCTCATATTGCCTGTTGGTTTAATTGACAATAAGATTGACTGCCATTGAAACCGTTGTAGCAAGTGTCCTAGTGGACTCTGATAGACAACTTATGGTACCAAAATATATCTGTCACAAATATGCCTCAAACTTGAAATTGTTACAAAAAAACAGTGTACCACATTGTGACAACCATTAGTTCAGTTTCAGTGGAATGTGTTTTGGCTAGCAGACACAAATTAACACACCAGACATGCATGCATAAACGGCCAGCACAAATTACAGGGTAGGTACGGAACTTAAACATGCAAGTTCCGGTAAGGTTTGCAAAATTACAGGGCCAGTTCAGATAATGTCATGCATTTTCTTTGAGGACAAGCAGGCTTGGCATGTCTGAATATAATACCACAACTGTAAGTAATCGTTTGTTTACAGCTCAAAAATTGTTCATTAATTTTACTCCCAAATCGTGTAGTTTAAATGACAAATTTTTACCATTAGGAAAGATTTTAATCATTGCAATAGGTAGATTTGAATAACCTAATTTGAAACTCATTACATTTAAAAATAGGTCTTTGTGGGATAGTTAAGTCCGATTTAAACTGTCTGTAACGTTTAACATGCAAAGTGTTTCAAATTACAGTTGCCAGCCACACAACTGCAAGTTGTAGTAGCTCGAACTGAACACAAAAAACACACAACTGAGCAAAAACAAGTGTGTGGGAAGACAGACAACAAAAACGACGACGTCATTCGGCATTGCCATGACAACCTGATGCGAAACGCGAGCATTGGAATGTCTTGTATGAATCCTGCCTCCGTTCATCAATAAGCATGTAGCGGGGGTCTGCAGTTGCGCAGTGAGACGGCGAGTTTAGCATGCAGTCGTGGAGTCGGCGCAAGGCCGTACACCGAACCGGCGACGGTGTGTCATTGGTCACTATCTCCTTGTAGTTGATTAGGCAAAATTCGACGTTGCAATCAGCCGTCGGGTAAGGCATAGTCGAGGAACTCGTAGTAAGCTCAGTAGTGAGGTCAAACGCGGTTGGTTCTGTATATGGCATGCATGGGGATAATGGAAAGCGGGGTTCAAGGGGGTCAGCAGAGGTGAAAGCAGCGCCACAAATGATAGAAGCGGGTCAATTAATTAATATTCGATGTTAAGTGTTATTGGATATTTTTAGCCAGGCACAAACATTCGGACATGACAATGCATGTTCGAACGCAGAAAAGCGTTTAAATTTGACAAGGGGATGCAATACGAGCGCACAAAATGCGGCGTTTTATATAATTTCGAATTACAAGAACAGAGTAATTAATTTAGTCAGGATTTTTGACACAATAGAACACAAGGAAAGAAAATTGAGAAGAGAAATGGAAATAGAAAAGTAGGAATGGAAAAAAAGCAAACACAAAATAGATTAATATCACTCAAGTAAACTTATTAAAAGAATGTAAAAGATGGATTGTATGATCAATTATCAAATGACTGCAGTAATAAAATCTACAATGCAGCATGGAAAAGTATAGTAAGCACACCTTTACAATATATTACCATTCCAATGTATTCTAGTAAATATATAAGAGTCACCAAAGATGCTGTTAGATTTAAGTTAGTTCCTACTAACTACAGGCAATGTAACGATTGCTACTAATGCATAATATACGACCAGCGCAATTATGCATGGAAAAGCAAAGCTCTGATAGAATTAGCAAGGATTACAGTTGTTGGGGTACATAGCGCTGCATGTGGCAAAAATAGGTGTATGAATCAACTAACTCTTTGTAGTGCTTCTTTGAGGCTAAAATTCGAGTTTTTCGTACGAATTGCAAACTGAGTAGTCATTGGACATGGCGTCACTGTTTGAGGCGTGAACTGAGGCTCAGGAAAGGTTAGAGGTTCAAAACAAACCCAGCTTTGGCAGCTAGGTTGCGACATTACCGGGTATAAGGAAATTAAATTATAAAGACTCCACGGTTCAAATAGAATATCGACCCTTTAGTTGAAGTGTGATCAAAAATAATTGACCGGCAGTTATATTAAAAAACATTGCTTGAAATGGGTCATAGAAGAAGCCCAATACTAACGATTGTGTTGTCCTAATAAGATCTTAGTTAAAACTGTCTTTAGGTTTACATCAAATACATGACCTCCGGGTCAAAGTAAGTTTTAGCTGGTGATTACAATTTGCAGCAAGTCAATGCACAAAGACTTAAGCTTCATCAATTATTTACTGTGAAATTGAGCACTTTTTCGTAAACAGGCTGAATTATTTAACACAGAAAAGCTGTCTTTTCGGTTTCGTGACCTTTCACAACGATTCACTAGAAACTACCTCTATCTCTTCATAGACAAATTTTCGTACAAGGTTTTTTTTGGAAACAGTCACACCGATTCATCACAATTATGACAGGTTTTGGCATTGTGTCTTTCGGGAACAAATTATTGGATTAGTCGTGTCAACTACTGAGGAAACCATCAGACTGTCTACAATTTTCAAACCAAAACATCAACAGAGATAAAAAGATTTTAAATGCAAATATAACTTGAACTACGAAAATTTTAAAATTTTAGTGTCATATTAACGTACAAATTTTTGAGGATCAGAAAAGAATACCTAAAAAAAGTAAAGCGTTGGAATTTGTGCACAAATGACTCAATAATGGCGCAACTTTAGCCGGTGGGGTCAAAGGCTTCGAATCGATCAAGAGCCGACACAAGCTATCTATCTTTCTCAAGAGACAGCGTCCAAGCTTTTAAGGTAAGTTGCACAAAACAAAGCGACTCGACCCCCTTCCTAATCGATGACGGAATTTGCTCAAGCGGAACTGATGCGTTTTGCCGAAAATTTTAGTCATTCTTGGCGAAAAATTCAATTTGCTTCGATCGACAAAACGAAAACATCGTTAGTTTCGATTTTTGAGCACTCATTTTACTATTACTGACTGGAGGAGGCTTCATGTAAGGACAAAACGGTATGAGATCATATTTGCAACCATCAGTTCTTATCGATATTTTTTCTTATTGAAAACAGCGAATGATCTAATTTGAAAGAAAAATATTCCTTTAACAATTTAGGCAAGTTGCAAAATTATAGGCTTGAAATGTTTTGAAGATTCGGTATTTTACAGTCAAGCTGCTCGAGGGGGTTTTGTTAATGGGAATATACTTAGCGATAACGTATCTTGTAAGCAGCAGTACAACAACCCACACGATAGGTACCCGTCGCAAGTTTGCTATCTCCAAAGCAGGAAATGGCACGTCTGGTTCAGCCGCCGGGCCGCATCGTGTACAAGAGCATGAAAGAAACGCTCAAGGCCCTCCGAACCGGCGAGCGACCAGTAAAACATAAAGCGAAAACACAGACATCCGACAGGCGGTGCGCACTTTTAACGAACGCACCGGCGTGCAAAACCAGCGCGTGTCCCTACTTCGGTTCCGTTTATTTCTTTCTCTCTGCGTTTCGGGATTAGTGGCGAAACCGGGCGCGCCTGGGCCCAAACGCCGTTTGCAAAACAAATGGCCCGTGCTGTGGCCGTTGAGTAACATCAAACGCAAGTTGGAACGCCTTGCAAACGTCCATATCACTTACTTGGACCCAAAACCAGCTGATCCTCTTTCTATTCGCCCTTTGACCCTGCCAGGCCCGTTTTTTCTGCTTATTAGGCGATTAAGGTTTCTGTGTCGCGAAAGCTTTAGGAAAGTGATACGCCAGAAAAGCTACCTGTTTTCGTTTGTGGCTTCACGCCAACGACGGAAAGTAAAAGATAAAACGCCTGCTTGTTGATGCTGGGTTGTTTATGCCGGATGAAGCGCGGAAACAGGTTAACGTGAAACGCCATTGACGATTGAAAGAGGCCGGAAAAAACGAGTCAAGCTATTCAAACAAGAAAGTCTTTACTCACAGCGGTTAGCAACAAGATTTTCACGCTTCGATAAGTGATTTATGCGTAGAAAAAGGTTTAAAAAACTTTGCGGAATTTCATCAGTGCAATTTTTCGTCTAGTTTCTGCCCTGAGGAACAATGGTACTATCACGGTTTGAGACGGAATGAAACGTTACCAGACCGATTTGCCTGGAATTTGCTATGTAGACATGACAAATTCCATATTTGACCGTCGATAAATGGGTATTGGCGTCGACGGATCGGTTTTCAAGACATAACGAGTTTAACAAGCACTTAAAGCGGATGAAAAAATTTGGGCAATCTCTAAATGAATGCCTACCCGCAAAAAACGATAGTTAAAACTCGTTAAATACAAAACAAGTATTTCACTAGGTATGTGCAAAAATACTTAGCTGTACAGGCGCAGAAGGGAGTACATTCAAATACCAAGAGATCTAGATTAGATTACAGCTGTACACAACACACATGGCCAAATGTATGAACTTAAACGCCGATCGTGCCTCAAGGGAAAGGCAATCAACAATATTTTTGCGTTGGCGGACGCTTAGGAACAACACTTGATCTGCGTTAAAAGCGGTGATGGAAAAATCCAGTGCCAACATAGAAGAGATGTAAACGTTTGCGAGCGGGCCACTAGGTAAATATGGAAGGCTTGTCCGGGCTTGACCGATCCTGTTTTGAACTATCGCGAAATGTGGTTACACGAATCAATACATGAATGCTTACATCATGTAACTTGTCTGTCCATTAAGGAATTTTATACTATGTGCGGAACGTAAAATATAGCCTGTATAATTTTAGTGAAAGTATCGGTGTATATTCCCAAACACAAACATTTTGAAAAGTTTTATATAAAAATTGATTCGACCAGTTCCGTTAAAAATAGAAGCCACAGTATATTGGGTATTGCCAGAATTTGTACAGGATAATTTACAACGAAAAATTAATCTATACGATTTGAGAATAAACTCATTTTTCCAAGTGTATAATCTTCGTTAGATAATACAATAAACTTGCATCAAAACAAGGTAAGTTATATTCTCTCGCCATTTCAACCATGCCAATACCACTAGACATTTTGTAGATGTGCATTTAAAGCCATCAACGTGATTTGATTTAACTTATACAAACACGGGAAATAAGACCAGACAGACTTAAATCTTCAACGCAGTAACATAATTTTCCCCGTTCGCTTGAATTCAATACATCAACATCGCCTTTGAAGGTACACATAATGACGTCAAACTTTCTAACGTCGCGTCACTCGTCAACGGCCCTAACATCCGATTTCAATTCTAGAACGTCCATTTCAGACGTCATAAACACGTCACCCATCGCAAAGGTCACGCTCTTGGAAGAGAGGAGCTCATAACATTACGAAAACACCCAAACATGCTAAGCTAGGGTTTAGCGCTAATGGACCCTGACTTGAGACGCCGAGTCAAGAATCTTGTACGTTTAAACCGAGGTTACTGGGCACATTTCTTAGTCAGTAAAATGCATTTTGTATAAAGTTGCGTTTCAAACGCTTCAAAAAAATGATTTAGAAAAAGTTCAATTTCTTTAAAAACGGTTGTATAGATTTGATGCGATGTAATGTTTTTTAGGTGACTTTTCCATTTGCAGAATTAAATGCGCAAATCCAACTAAAAGTTACAAAAACATTTAAAACCTTTTGCAATGCAGCATCCAATAAAGTATGAAACTCCTGGATCATGTACTCTAGTAAGTAAAATTTCACGTTTTGTACGTATGTGTGTGAACCGCTGGATCATCCAGGGCCAAATGGATCAACTTTGGATAACAAGCTAACAATTTGAATAAGCTCGAAGCATTTTTTATTGGCCAAACGCTTAGAACAAACCAGCGTTGGACAGACAAAGGCACGGACAAAAACAATTTGTGTTCAGGGAAGGGAACCAATAACAACCTGGGTTCCTGTCAACTAAACACAAAAGGGTTAGGATTTTGGTTTTGGTGTCTTGCATTTTGGTTGGGAACACAGGTGTACACACTTGAACAGTTTAAAGTTACTTTACCTTCTTCAGTTTCGCTGCGGCACAAACTTTTAACCCAAATTATAATGTGATATGCTTGTATTTCAAGTTTCAAGTATACTCAGTACTTGTTTAACCTCTATTGAAAAACTACTAGTGAAAAGATGAATGGTGTCAGTATGTGAAGTCCCCACTATGCTATACAGGTTTGACATTAGCATTCATAAAGTGAATTGTAAGCTACTGAATCGGATGTTTAGTCCTTAAGTGTTTATTATGAATCAAATAGGTTTATCAACCCCATGTCAATTGAAAATCTTCATGATAACAACACTTCTATGCCTTTCTATACTTTGTACAACAGATAAATCTATTTTAGATTCAGAATGTGATTAAAAAGCATGTGTAATCTCGATTAAATATACTTTTTTTAACTTTTCACAATTGTGAAAGCCAAACACCATAACAATTGGACTTTTTTGACTTAAAAATCGCACAATTTTAGATTTGGAGTGGTATTGGTGCAACTATGCTCGCTTAAGAGTTTAAAACTTTCTGCATTTCGCTACATATGATTCGCATTAGGGTAGTGCGTGCCATAAGTGCTGACAAAACATGTATTTGGTGTCAAATTTCGCAAAATACTTGCCAGTAGGTCAGCCCCGAAATTGCGGGTGCAAGTTCTCTCTCAACGTGTTAATTTGAATTCAAATCGACGAAGTGTCTAGCGTTCAGGCTATAGGTCCTGAAGCCTAAAGTCCCGGTGGATCAACAGGCCGTGAAATGGTTTCGCCATTCAAGGTGAACGTTGTGCAAATGGCAAAACATGCCCACGGATCATCCAGTTTTAGGAACGCTGCGCAGTTTAAGTGGTCTAAATGTGCGTGGCGTAAAGTTTTTTTTTTCGAAGTGATTTATGGCCTGTATATAGAAGCTGCATACGTGGGGTTTCGGATATGTTTGCGTTGAAGCATTTGACTTAAGTTTTGCTGGTACGTCCGCATGTTTTTTGACAAATAAATATACATTTCAAACAACACGTTAAAATGTACACACTCTTTTTAAAGCATAAATTCCCCTAAAATGCCTAAGGTTTAGTTGAAAGGTATACATTTTGAAAAATATTTGCGTTTTGAAAACATTTTGACAATCTAATTTAAAGCAATTATAACTTGAGCTTAATGATTTGATCACACTAACTGCGTTATTGCATTTGTTAGACATAAGGAAACAAAAACAAATATATTACTGCTTTCCAGTTCATAGCTCACGCTAGTCGTCCAATAGAAATCCCTAAGGGACATCTAATATACATTTACCTTTGGAAAGCACGCACATTGATAATTGCTGATTGCAAATGGGTCCTGCATAATTGGCTGATTTATACAAAGCGTTGGGTATATTATTGAAGTGGTGAATGACATGACACAGCACATGTGTCTTGTACAACTTGAAACTACATTTTTGTTTTGTTTTTTAAAGAAAAACTTATCGTTCAGAGGTGCGGTATTTTACAGAAAATTTCGAACTTGGTAATTTTACAAACTCATTAAAACCTAAAATAGTACAGAAACGTGCTCTAACCAAACCGTATACTTTTTATGTTGCATGTTCAATTTCCGCAACAGATTAGTGTAAAAAGAGATAAAGATCAGTTTTCAAAATTCACCATCGTCCCATTGTGCATAGCTAAAGCCCGTCATCAATCTATACAGATATCAAGCTAGCATCTCGACCGGCAAGGTTATCACACATTAACGACTTCTTATCTAGGCCTGCCTTAAAAGACGAATTTCGACCTAAAGACCGTCTACCTTTGCCAAATCCAAAATAGTCACGGTAATTTACAATTGAAGGCCATTCGCAAAGAATCCATTTTAGGCCTACTTTAAATAAGGTTTGCTCCTATAAAGTGCTCAATATAAAGCTGAGCTGTTTTTAGATTAGAGTTTTTTCCCTTTGTTATATATTTTTTAATGGTGTGTTTGAGATTGGTTTAAAATGGCTATTACCTGTCAAAAATGCTGTTCATAGGGTTCATGGTTTGTTTATAGGTTGCCTGTGGTCTAAAATAGGTTGCCATTTATAAACATATCGTTTGATATAAAAACGCAAGGAAGCGTCGACCGATATTAGACCAACAATTGGCGAAGTACCACAAGATAATTTATCGGACACGGTCAATATTATGACACGGTGTGTGCGACGTAGTTATATTTACCCCCGGTTACCAATGGTCATTCCACTGTTTGTTTATTTCACCCCACGCCTCAACCAACAATTGATGGTTTTCGTATTATAAGAATTTTACCAGGTTAAACCAAAGTAAAGTATAGTTCAGCAAACATATACTTATGTATTGAAATGGATAACATACTTAAAATTTGATTAATTGTTTTAATTGATGCACTGGTAACCCAATGTCTAGGTTTTTGAAGAGCATTGTATTCAATGTTTTGGCTAATTTTTACAACCAAATAAATCTATACAAAATTCATTTATTTAGGCTTAGAAAGAAAACAAAGATCAAAGAATTTTTAAATGTTCAAGTTTACGGCACAGGCCGTAATTTATGGAATCCGCCCTTTATCATTTATTCATCACGGCGCTCTATCATAAAGATCAGCGTTACAGGGACAGAAATATTCGAAGCGCCTCGCGTGTTCTCTAATGACGTAATGTCTGTGCGTCGGAAGGGTCCGAGCCCCACAAAGAAGGTCATTATCTGATCGTGACGTATCCACACTTGAAGTTTGTGTACTTTTCCCGGCCTAGCGTTACACTGTGACGTTTAACAAACACCCCCACGCCGACCACCTCTAAAGAGCGCCTATTTTCAAGTCTTTTCTGTGTTGTATATATGGATGGCCTGTTTTGGCGTAAATTGACATTACGACCTTGCTATATATTGAGTTGAACAGATATTCATTGTATTTTATGCTTAACGGACAAAAAAGTTTAAATAGAAAGAAGTTTGTAATACACGTCTTTTGCAAAAGCCTATCAAGATCGCATGAACCCATACATTAGAAAAGCGTCAAATGCAAAAAATGACCAACCAAGGGGGTTAAAGATTTTTTCATGTGGTTATAGTCTGAAATATACAACTGTCCGTTAGCACACTGGTTTATCAAATTGTCCACAAGCAAACATTGAAACTCGACACACATTCTTACACGAGTGGTGGTGATGTGTTTTACAAGCTTTCCCTTATGCTGTACATAATTTGAGCAAAGTTTCACACACAAGACAAACCAGGAAACATGGTTTACTCGTTGGTACGCCATCTCACATAACATGAGATAAACAAGCATTACTTTGTATGTTGTAAATTCAGACATTTCCCAAGCAGCAAAATTGTAAGAGGATATGTTACTGCGCAAATAAACGGGCCAAAGAGTTTCGCGCATTCACCCGTGGTTACGTAATTTTGTCACAAATTTCAACAATTCAATGGAGAAGTTATACTCTAATCTGTTCAAAAAACTGTTGTAGCCTCATACCACTAATGATGGCATGGGCATTTGCCGAAAAGCTCGAGCAATAAAGCATGTCGCTTTTTACGTTTAGTTGGGCTCTAATATTTCTCATCAAAAAAAGAATTCAAAAAGTTCGAGAATGAATTAAAAAAAAAGAATTCAAAAGAAATTCAAAATTTATTTTTCAAAAGAATTCATCAAAAGCTGAAATTTGGTATACCAAGATAAAATAACCAAGATAAACTCTTTCAGTTAGCACTATGGAAATCATATGCAGCATTAACCGGGAATTTCTAGACGGTTACTCAAACGAGAATGGACGCTTCGGTGCCGTGGTTTACAACAAACAGCCATGGCGTCACAACATTAAGTCTGACGTCAGCTTTCAAGTGTAGACCCGCGAGTCTAAAAGGTTTTGACCTGACTGTGTAAAAACAAACAACCAACGCCTTAAAATGTGAAAAGCTCAAAAAAGTCGTTTTTCGTGGTAATTTTTGTTAAAGCGATGAAACACGTCTTTACATGCGTAAATTGGGTTTAATACAACATACATAAGAACTTATAATTTACATCACCTTGCTGGGCTAGCTTTAAAACTATGTTTGCGAAAAATTTTACCACAATGCTTTATGCTTTATGTGCCGAGGACGGGAGGTGTAACTAGACCCAATCTCGAAGAAAATTTACACAAAACATGAGGCATGTTGCGAACGCCCATGTATGCCCACGCGGTGTCAAAACAAAGACATGTCGGTCATCCAAACATCCGGATTTCAATATTACGTTGCACCACAATTCGTTTCATTGTGTTGCCCGCATACCCTGCCTTGTGCATTCGCTTGGCAGAGTTTAATCTCATTGCCAGAGGCGTAAAAACAAGTTCCGCCTACGTTCAAGAACTCGCAACTGATGCTGATGCGATCTTGATATGAATGTAAACATCGTGGGCTAATCACTCCTGGACTACGAAGACCTTTCCTTTAACTGCGGGTAAATGTGACAAAATCGGGGATGAACGTCGCGGTAATAGTCGGATTTAAGCTGAGCCCGGAACAAGCGAGACACGGGTTTGTTGTGGAAATGTGATAACGCATTTTGATTATGCGATAACGAAACGCTACCTTGTCCACTTGCTAGAGGAGTACGTGATAAATGATGAAACTTAGCAACATGATGAATGATGAATTTGCATGTGTTCAGTGCCCATTTCAAAAACTATTTTTAAGGACCTGTCAATTACATATTACACGATCACGATATGATGACCGCGCAGTCGCAACCTTGCCGTTCGCTTACTTGAGGAGCTAAAAAACCTATGTGTTTTTGAAGGAGACAATTAAATAACACCCAATATTACAAGTTACAAGCACAAAGTTCGATGAGCATTAAAGGAATAAAGTCGTGCATTTAAGATGCGCGAGAAACAATTGGACGTGAAGCTTGAAGTATAATACTTTAATTCACTTATCAATTCGGCCAAATAAATTTCGTTTGGACTTTCTGGATACGAACAGGTGCATATAAACACAAAAGATCATTTTTGAAACGTTGTAGCCTTTTCTATTTGAATAAGGAACTGCTGATGTCAATTTCATAAAAGTATATTTAACCACTAATACCAACTTGTACCGTGACCACTGATACTGTTAAGGGTTTAGACACCTCAGCTCTAAACATACCTAGCTATGACCTTTTATCCAGACATTACAACAAATAACCCGTTAAAACCACCTTAGTCGCCACCTAACAATGCCAGACTTTGGTTTTATACAGTTGTGAACAACAAAAGACTGAAGTCGTTTGAGTCATCTTAGAGGACTCCTTAAGAGGCAATGGCCATCGTATGAGCAAGGGCGGTCAGCCCCTCCTAGGGAAACCGGGTTAAAGTCTGGCGGCCTCGTCGTTATTTTGACATCCTATACTTGCTCGGGCACGAGCGAAGAGTCTCCTTGTAACGAGAGCTGAAGATTTGATCCGCATTTTGCTCGCGCGAATGCCGCGGTCCATGCAACGCAATTGCACCAACGCACAGCTGAAAAAACTCAATTATCAACTTTAGATGGAAGTCTTTTTTGCATGTGGGTTAAGGTTGCTTTGTAATATAAAGGTATTTCGAATGAAACTACTTCAGCCAAATGCGCCACAATTGCTTAGATAACATCAAGACGATGCCAGACGACCCAGGGCGCGAAAATGAGCTACTTGCAATTTTTGGTCGAGACCAAAATAACTATAAGCGTTGCATGATGTTGGGTATACGTAGAGTACAAACCAAACTAAACTTTAAGTGAGGCTGTATAACATGAGATTAATATTGCCTTAACAAACCAGCACTGTGGAACTAACATATTCTATGTCTCTATTTGTTAAAAGTACTCAATAAGTATTTGCGAGAATCGCATTTTAACCCGACAAGCTGCACAAAAAACACGGAAATTCCACGGAAAATACAACAAGACCAAAATTAATTAAATACAACCTTAACGTAAAATCAAATTTTAATTAAATAACTTAATATCAATAAAAAACTAAACGGTTCCTAGAAATTTGTAAGTTCAGTTAAGACTTTAGGAGCCTAAATTGTCATATTCAAACAGCTTATTCAATGCTTTGTAGTGGTTGTATTGTACAATGGAATGGAAAGTTTTGTGTAGATTATCACAAACATACGCTCCGGCAAGCAACACCTACGCAGCGAACGGAGACGGAACAGAGAACACCTGGGGCTATGAGATTTGTCGATAAGCGAACTGTTGAAATTAAATACAAAAATGCGATTCCCAATACAGATGTCCTTTGTTGCCGATAAAACGCCAAAAACACTGAACGTGGCATAGAGTTTGTTACCTACACCTTGGCTCTCTATGTTTTTCTAGATTTTTTACTCAGTTTTTGGGTCCTGACGATGTCCACCATTGAAAACGTTGTAGGACTAAGGGATAAACAATTACATCCTGAGTTGTCAAAAAGAAATAGAAAAACGATATATTTGTCTCATTCGACTTTATGAGCACGTTTAGTACATTTAATCATCAAAAAACAATAGAAAAATCCATAAAAGTTCGATTTACCACAAAACTATATTTACAAGATATTTGTGTGTGTTGTGTCAGTAATCCAAATGCAGATAGCAAACTAACCAGTCATATAACAGAAACTGGGATAAAAATCCTATTTCAACTAACAAGTCAATTTTTTTATGACTATTAAGTGTTGTTATATAACAATTTAACGGATAACTTGGTGTGACCTGAACGAACCACATATTTTGCAGACCGACCGAAACTCAGATCAACGCCCACGCAATTGTCTGCGCATCTTCCTAAAGTGGTGCCACCCACTCGTCACCCCGAACCGACGGTCAGCGACAGGCCATGAATTACGTCACAGCCTTCAAACGTTAAACAACTAGGAGCCTTGAACAAATATAGCGATTTGGGGCAAAAGGTACGTATGGTACATCGAGTACTTCAGGTAACTTGGATAAAATTCGTTTCGTTTCAAATAAATTTGGTCCAATGGCAAATAGATTCGATGTAAACGTTTTTTTATGGATCAGGCATTTATGATGCATAGAACTTACAACTTTAGGCTTGTTTTACAAAACAGATGACATCTTTAAATCAGGCAAATTTGTGAAAAGCGATTTATGAGATTAAGCGAAATTTGACAATACATTGGGTACCGAGCAAAAACGACAGCACCATACGAACCTGCAGTACCCAAGGTAAGCTTTTCAAATCGATTTAAAGATGGTTGGAAAACAGCGACCAAGTAGAATGTCTGGCGGCGGGACATGGAAGGACTTACGTGACTGGGACGGCCACTTTCACATTGAGCTAATGCAAACACAAGTCGCGGAAGCTGTCTCTTGAGACTGGAGGAACACGGACAAACAGACCAAGAATTCTAGATCGTTGCCTGTGGTTGGTTAAGGTCGGGCGGAAAACAAATTGACACAGGAATTAGACTGCATATAGATTTTGTGGGTTGTATCTATAATCGTAAATCAATTCAGATGCGTTTTGTCGGACGGTTTGTATTAAAGTCTGGAAGCTGGGAAGATTTTTTTTTCTTGCTCACAAAGTGGGTTTTAAGGCAGCTTGATACAATCAAACGAAGCAATGTTTACCAGTCCCAAACTGGATCTAAACGCACTCGCTTTAAAAAGTAGGATCATTATCAAACTTCGTGCAATCAAACAAAATACGGTCTTGAAAACTCCCCAAATGTATTTGAGGACAATTAGATTCAAATTTAAGCTTGAAAAAGGGGAAGAATGTTTTATATCTTTACACTGGCTTGAGTGCAAACCTCAGTGTAGGTCAATTGCAGTCGCACGAACCCGTTACAATCAAAAGACAACTAGAAGGGTGGCTTAGCACATATTGCCCTTGCACATACACTATGATCTATTTTAAAACATAAATATAATTCCTTCACTTATTTTATATTGGGTCCCATATTTGCCACCGTCTTTTAAAACGTTAGTTGTTTCTGCAGGCAGAAACTCATGGGTCCCCACACATGCAAAGTTGTAAACACTGCATTTCAAGAGATAACCATAAGAAACTTTGGTGTTGTAAAGTAAAACACTGTGATTGGTACTAGGATTAAATAGTCATGCTATGCAAAGTTCAAACTATACAAATCGACTCAATTCAAGCATTGTTTAAAGTTTGTCTAGTTTAAAACAAAGAAGTAAAACACAACAATCGATACCTATAAATGGCATAACATTTCCAACAATTGCCCACTGTTTAAAAACTCACCCATTTTAGGGGGCTAGCAGGGTGACTATTGGGGCTACAGGGTTTAACACAACAATCGTCATTTGTAAATGGCAAATTGTACAAGCTATCCAAATTTCAGCCAATTCCGACCCTGTTTAAAAAATTTATCCTTTTTAGGGGGCTAGTGGGGTAACTGATGGGGCTACAGGGTTTAACACAACAATCATCATTTGTAAATGGCAAATTGTACAAGCTATCCAAATTTCAGCCAAATCCAACCCTGTTTAAAAATTCACCCATTTTAGGGGGCTAGTGGGGTAAATGCTGGGGCTACAGGTTTTAACACAACAATCATCAATTGTAAATGGCAAATTATACAAGCTATCCAAATTTCAGCCAATTCCGACCCTGTTTAAATATTCACCCATTTTAGGGGGCTAGTGGGGTAACTGATGGGGTTCTTCACCCTAATGTTGAAAATATGAAACTGCAATGACCCAAACAACAATCCTGTAAAATTTTGTCCAAATCGGCCAATGTTTCAATTTCGACCACTAGGGGGCGTTTTAACCAACAACCGTAATAACTTATGACGTCACAAGATGACCCAAACAACAATCCTGTAAAATTTTGTCCAAATTGGCCAATGTTTCAATTTTGACCACTAGGGGGCGTTTTAACAAACAACCTAATGACTTATGACGTCACAAGGCTGTGAACAACCCCCTTGACTGCTATCCGCAAACACGTTCACCAAGCAATCCTTAAACATGAGTACCATATGTAGTTGTCTTTATAACATCACACAAAACTAACGTTTGTGGTGCGCACAAACCACATTTTACATTTTGGGGTCTAGCGGGGTAAATACTGGGGTTATCATGACAAACGAAGCAGATGGCACATCTACACAACTATATCTACCATCTGTGAAAGTTTCATCCAAATCCATCAAACATTTCAGGGCAAAATGGGGTGGACAAACTTCAGGGAAGAAAAAAAAAAAGAAGAAAAAAAAAGAAAAAAAAAAAAAAGAAATCGAGTAAAATCAAGATGTGTCCCCTTCAAGGAAGGGGACCCATAATAAACACATTCGAACACTGTGGTGCATGTAAATATCAATCAAAGTCAACCAGCAGCGGGCGTGAGGTGTCACCAAACATAGTAAAGGATGATTGTAAACCTTAATCCTTGTCCTATGTAAGCAGACAGTGTATGGAATTGATGCCCTGTGGGCCAATAGAGCGCCTTTGTCAAATAAACAGTACTTCGAGGGTGGGCTTGTATCTGTGTGTCACACAATCAGTATATCTTTGTGTGAGTCGTTTGCTTCCCGTCGTGCGTCTCGGCTGCTGTCCAAACAGTCACGAGTCCTAGGGATTGTAGCTACATAAACAACGCCGTGCTAAAAAGGTCCACAAAAAATGTGTCATCCGTAAGCTCACGTAGAGCCTGTGACGTTTGGAATTGTCAGACCAGATATCTTCCCTGGTCCAAAGCAAGACAGGAATTTCAATACATTACTATCAATTTTATCAACTATACCCGCGTTCTGATTGGGAACTAATTGACCAATGGTATCTTTTAACAGATTTTCAAGATATTTGGTTGTATAAATTTGGCGCTTTTGACAAACTGTCTTTGCAAGAGCTTGTTTGTGAAATACCACGGCGACACGCATTTGTGAAAGCAACAATTCCCATAATTTGAAAAACTTATCAACACCGCAAGACCTTTGACGACCAATGGCAAAAAAATGCAACCGGTTAATCATGAGAAAGCAAACCACCTAAACACAATGGTTTGTTTGTTGTGCAATTTGGGAGTATCTTGCATTAAGTGGAACACATTACATGAATAATTAATTGTTTAGAAAACACACACACAACGGGTCTTAACAGTAAGGTACAGTTTAAATGTGTTAGGAAGCCCCTTTAGGCGTGCAAAGTAATAGAAAAAGTAATGAGACATTGGCTTATTGTTTTAATTATATGTTTTTTTAGTCACCTTAAACGTTTTTTGACACTGTTCAAGTTGTAACATAAAGCTGGTTTTTGACACGAAGATTGTTTCTTAGCTTTACAGCGCAATGTAACACAGCCAAGTCATGACCTCAACGGTGGTAACACAACATACGCACACTTTCAACTATGACGAAGCCAGGATCTAATCGGCGCTTGAGAAAGGGTTTTGTATTCCCATTGGGCGGGCTTAACAGGCCACCGAAACATTCGATTCCATTGGGACCCGTTTGCTTAATCACCAGACACCTAAGTCCACAAGGAACGTCGGTGTATACGGGAAACTCAGTCGCAATTTAAGACTCTGCAAACATACTTAGAAGCTTTGTTTCAACTGTGATACTTCTACCTATTACCATCTCGTGTTACCGGCCCCCGCTGCGCTGTCCATCGCACTGGACAGGTCAGAAACTACTGCCCTTTCATCACAGCGCTTGACATGGCTAAGGAAATGCTAATTACCCTTTGAAGATGCGATGAGACCTTTTACAGGTATTCCGCCAAACGTTTCCTGATTCGATTTTAAGGCTACAAGCAGACTTCTTGATATGGTTGATCAATAGCAATATACCTGTAACTTTATGTAGGCAAATTATGGCACACCATTGGAGTCGTTCCCTAATGAGTTACTGGACTTCAATTGTGAAACTGAATCGTCTTCCATGTTGCCGTTAGGGAATATATCAATATTGGTGGTTTACAGCTGTCCACAGCACGAACGAGTTCAAACTACTACGTATTACAACACATCAGACAGTAACAACGCCACTTAAAATGGTGTCTTCTTAACTAACAACGTATTTTTAAAGATTGTTGGAATTGACATGAACAGGTCTTTCCAATAAGCACAAAAACAAGCGATTGCGTCCCAAGTTAAACTGGATACTAAGGAATCGGCAACTGTCAAGCATTAGCACTTCAAGTCACGGCTAATTGAGGTATAAGCACTATTTTAAGGCGCACTCATGGTTTCAAGGGCTGTCGTGTCGAGTCTTGCGGAGTTCTCGGAGCCAAATTGAGGTCGACTGTTTCGCGACGCAATGTTACCGGGTCACGAAACAAATTCACGAAAATAAGAGACCTGATTTTGCGACAAAGGATTGAGGCTGGCGCATTGACGAGAACAGCTGCTTTTGTGAATCGAGTGTCACGACGGGATGCCAGAAATAATGGGATTGCGAAGTTAGGCGACTGGAATCGAATTTGTCGCCTCAATGATTGGTGTCAAACTCGAATGCAAACTGTTATAACGTTGAAAATGAACAACATGTGTCTACAAACGGACAAAACATGTTCATTGAAGAACATTTTAGTGAATAAATAAATAGCATGGAAAAACGTTTCTACCAAAAATGGATCAGACAATTTACGTTTAAATTGTGAACATACATATCTTCTAAATGGCATCGGTAGTTACTTATTCAAATAGAATTTTATGATATATATTCGCAAGTTGTTTGTATGCACCCGAGTTAAATGTATAAATGTTGAACAAACACACGAAACATTGTGTGTGTTAGTGTGCACAATATCTTAACTGCTCCAATTCATCAACGACTTTAGAAAAGCATTCCACAACTGATAGTAACAGTAGGCTACATGATTTAGGTTTAAGCAATCAACACCCTTTACACGAGGTTTTTAAGGGATTTCGACTAATTCTGAATAACTTTCGAGATTCGCGTGCAAGCAAGTAGTAGGACTTGAACTTACGACCATCAATCTCCGGTTTTCACAAGTATGAGCTCTTACGAATGCAAAAAGCGCGCAAGATTTTAGGTCACCCTTAACCATTCACGAACTTTCAGGAACGGCACGTCGTTAAAAAATTTGCAAACAAAACGGTCGCGGTTAGAGTCCAGCTCGGTCAGTCCGGTTTCCCACTGACCCTCGACGCAAGACGAGTGACCAAAAACGATCCATCACAACACAAAGGAGAGCTGAGACTTCAAAACCTAACATCGATCGCGTAACCTAAGCCTGTGGCCTTTTGAAAATCATTTCCGCGTGGCACGCGAGTTGGCGGTCGTTAGTGATGGTCGCTCTTGAACAAGACGTCAAACCTTCTCAGATTTGTGTTCATTTGACTCCCGGCGGAATTTAATGCAACCGGAAAACGTAAAATGCCTTTACTGTCTAGCTTCGTTCACACCGGTTAAGAAATTTATTCGAGGCGATTTTATTAAAAATTAAAGGGAATAGTTTAGGCTGAATCGGGAAGTGTGAATTGGCCTTTTCACTGTAACCGTTTAGATTCTAGTGGTAGATTCAAAAAACCACTTTATTCGGGACATGATTCATTTATTTCAAAGACTGTTGTTTCGCCAGACAGACTGTGGTTTAGCCCACTTTGTTGGTGAGCGTCTTAGTTTTTTTTTCGGGGCGCAAACATTGGACAAAGCGACGAACAAAAGCAATGTAGGGTTTCGCGCCCAGGGCACAATCGCCAAGCGGTTCTACACAAATATCGCGGTTTGGTCACGTGTGAGACTGTGTACATTCGTCTCCGGGTGTGAAACAACTTTTACGGAGAACCCGTGGGGTCTGCAACAAATCAACGAGCCGACAGCGATCAAAGGTTTCGTGCTATCTGACTTCGGGACAGTTAACTTGCTTCTGGGTAATAGGGCCTAATGACCGCATTACCACATTTTCCGATTAGGCTTAGCCCACAGAACGTCCCCTAAACGAGGTCATAACCACTGTAGATAAAAACCCGCTTTCACACGTTGAAGAGTCCTAATGCTGTGACAGGCTATGATCATTCTTGATTGATGAGAAACCATTATGTTCAACAGTCACATAAAGCAATTCCGATTTCGAGTTTGATTGTTAGAAATTGGGATACATATAAGATGCTACTATCAGGACATTAGTTCCCATCATTACATTATCTAGTGATACACGATTTCCCTGTAATTGACCATCGCCATCAACATGTATTTCCATAATTGCAAGGTGTTAACTTTCCAAGTCAAATTATCATTGACTACACGACGAGTAATTGCTTTAAAGCCGGATTCAATTTTGACTAAATAGGAAACCTAAAGCCTCGGCGTGCAGCAAACCTCAGTGACTAACCAGTGCAGACGACCACGTCCAAAAACTCGTCATTTTGTCGTCAAGCTCGCCTACAGGTGTGTGTGTTTAACTCTTGTGTGTACATTTGCGGGAGGGGGACATGTGTCTCGTTTTGAGGCCCTAGAAGCGACCACGGGATCCCGGTCGGCGTCAAAACAATTTCCAACTTAACTCTTACCTGAAGTCAGTCCCTGGGCGTCGACATGGTCCAGCGAGCACAAGCCAAGCGCAACGAGCGCGAGTAATATCCTCATGACGATGACGTCACTGAAAAAAAATGACGTTGTTAAAAGGATTGAACTCAAAAAATTCAACGTTTGCCGGTAATGAATAGTTATAGATGGTTTGCTTGCTCACTATAGTTATATTTATGCGTTGAATTGGGGTTGGAGAGGTGTGGGGTCCCTTTGAGCAAACATTGGGTTGCTGTTATGCCCGACCTAGCATGACTTCTTTCAAATAAACGTCGCGAACAACACTATTTATAAAATATTTTTGATTGACGAACAATCGCCAGCCAAATGGAATGCCACAAACTTTTCAACTAGGTGGAAATGCACACTTCAACATATCCAAGCATACTTTTCCGTTAGTGGGGTAAAGCATACTCTTGGTCTAAGTATTAGGGCGTCGACAATATTGCTATGACTCTACCTGTCAAAACAACAGTTGTAAAAACATAACTTTGACAGCAAACGCGAAAACACCCACCCAGCCAAACTTTACCAGTTATCGTGACATTTAAGTATGTTGCTGATACCAGTGGCTTAAACAACTACTGTGGGTAGCAATAGTCAACTTTGCATTAGGCTACAGCTTGTGGTTCTGCCTAAGATTATGAACATGGGAGTTCTAGTTTAAGCGGAATTCGGGTTAATAATTTGCCAAGTACAAAACGTTCGTCGTATGTTGTCTAGCCGACCACCAGCCCGTGTTTAGATTCCCTTGAGATGGGCCATAGTGATCAAAGCAGTCTTATATCCGGCCGAGGCGTTTGGAAATACCGGCTCTACGAATGACCAAGATTTTACGAACTAACTTATGTCTGTGGCTCATAGACTGTTTCAAGTTCCTTTGAATTAACTGATCATGAAGAACGGTTAAAATACGATATTTATAGTTCATTTTAAAGGGATTAAAAACTTGTCCTAAAATAGTACTTCTTTACATGACTTACCATTTTAAATTGTAAAACTGAAGGTTTAAAAGCCTAAAAATTATGAAACCCAAATTATAAAAGCCCTAAAGTGAATAGTAAAGCCCTAAATTGTTAAAACACCAATAAAACTTTTAGGACCTTATCAGATTGAAAAAGCAAATTATGAGAAACAGTCTTGTAAGTAACTAACGAAAGTGCACTTTAGTTTAAAGTTTAAACAGTAAACTCAAGCTGTAAAAACAACATTGGCACAAAGGTCACACAACACCGACTTACCTTACACTACAAGGGTTAAAAACACGAACTCGTGGTTACGTCCAAATTGAAGCTCTTCTGATCAAGTTCAGCTTGCTTTCGTCGACAGTGAATGAAAAAACACGAATGTGTACTATGCTACACGACCACCTAACCCTGGGGCTGTCGAAAGGAAATGAAAATAACAATTACTTTTGGGAAGTTTACCGTTCAAGCTTCCTGCCTTGGTGGGCTACTGCGATAATGATAGTCCTCACTAAGCAGCAGTGCTGAAAACCGGCTGTTTCCTTTTTCTCGTGGCCCATAACCTTATTCTCTAGATTGAACAGGCCTTATTTGCACTTGCGATTATTAGAAAGTAAGCAAGGTGGCTATTCAGTCTCTGGTGCGAAAGTTCTATGGAGCAAGTCAGACAAGCTAAGATCTTATTTAATCCGCCTAACACACAAAAACAGGTTCTGTATTATCTACGAAACAGCAGCGATAAAAAACCTGTTTCGCCAAACCTTGTTCCCCAAAAAATCCATCGGTGGTATCATTTAAATTTTATAGCCTGTCTCTAATTTTGCACGTGTACAAACTACAATTGTGTTAGCAACCATACAGCGTCATAAATCCAGCACCTTGTTTTGCTTAACTTTCTTAGGAGTTCGTAACGGACAAGACTAAAGTAGTGCATAAGCATCAGACAAACCCCACCCCGCCTTCTTGCCTTGCTTATGCCGATAAAATTGGCACTCAACGCCAACTCAGAACGACCACTCAAGACCTTCTCAAGCACAGGCTTAACACCAAACAAGAGATATCCCACTCGCGCCGCAGTTAATTGCAGTTTGACAGAAAACATTTTTTCTAACGGTTTCGACATTAACCTTTATCATTTCACCACCCAAGATTGGCAAACGCATTAGATGAAAAAAATATTCATCAAAAGCTGCCATAAAAAATTATTGTTTTTTTACTCCTAATCGTCCAGCTGCTTGCTTGCAAATAACCACGTTACTGTATAAACGTCGCTATTCTTGTCTTTTCGCATTTACATATTTATTTCCAATGCGAATGTTACGATTTATGAACTGAGCGGTTAAACGTATTAGTAGTCACAACGATACGTTTACCACGCTCTGAAATACTGTATCAATTTGCTTTATCCAGCTTTGGTAAGACAACAGCGCTTAAATAGATAAGAGGGGTTTGGGATCGGTAAAAATAGGTTGCCGAAAACTCGGGTTCTGGTGCTATCCTTTCACTGCTGGTTCCGGCCGAGCGCCACGAGGCAATGCGACGCCTTTTCAGCATCCCTGGGACCGTTTGCTGCTTGGCGAAAGGTTTTCTGTGCCTTTGATGACTCTACGGCTGCGTAACAGTGTAAACAACGTCTTGGCGAAGCGCTATAACAGCTAAAGCAAATTATTAAGCCCCAGTTGCGCTTTAAATATGCCAGGTATTCGCCGAAAGAACAACATTGTCATGCTAACTTGCTCTTGTAAAGGGCACGAAGCCTAAAGTGTAAACTTACGTTGAAGGAAGCTACTTTCAAATGAGAAAGCTATATTTAAGCTCCGACGACATCATCCAAAATAACGCCTCTAGCAAAACGTTGTGGGTATAATTTCGTTTCAAATTAAGGTGGCAAACTTGCACTTTCCATGCCCGTTAACTTTTTATTCCCATTTCCTATAACCTGCCTATACAATTGAAGTTGCGCGTAAACTTAAAAGCTATGTCTTCTATCAGACCACGCCATCTCAACAGACGTGACTAGCTAAACCGTTGAAATCTTGAAAAGCTTTAGAAGTCCGGAAATTCAATTCTTTACTCACTAAAATATCACTTCAAACTGTCGATGCAATTGCAATACAAGTTACATTAAAACCAATGTCAATTTTCAACGCAACAAGATTGCATTGGCGTCCGGAGTGATTTCGAAACATCACACAGGTTGGTATGTATTTTCGAGGGCTAATAATTAACACCAAGTAAAGCGATGATAATTGGCGCCTAAACGGATGCAGCTATCATAATTATTAAACAAACAAGATAATTGACCAGCATACTAATGACCGACCAGTGGACCTCAACTAGCCAATGGATGGACTGTCCATTTTGAAACTCAAGCGACCTAGTCAGCACTATGCAAGGTTTGAGTAAGGCTCCGTCGCGTTTCAGTCGGTAAACGTTGGTGCTGCGGAAAGCAGACAGCAAACAGAAGATGGAAATCAAAAGGCAAACCGCTGGGACGTGTCTACAATGCTGGACAAAGCTTGAATGTTGAGAAACTGCCCAAGTAAATACGTCTGGCTGGTTTGAGTACTCTCGCCCACGGAAAGCTCCTGGTCTGGTATGACAAATGAGAACATACTTACTAGGCAAAGTCGACTGCAATATGCCTTATCGGTTAGGGGCAGCTGGCACGGTGATCGCAGGGTCTTTTACTACCCTAGACTTTTTCAAAATATCATTTGACTTTTTTAATCGAGTAGTTAGTCCAAATAAATGTTCTGCCCTTCTTACTTACATATACACACAATACACTATATCTATGAATCAGAATCACGAAGTGTAGGTGGTTTATGCGTGAACTAAAAACCCCACATGAAATCTTAACTTTCAACAACGTTTGCCTAAACTTAGCGTTTAGTCGAGATGGACTAATGGTCATCAAATCACACAACAAAGCATTTTTCATCAAAATTCTGTATGCTATTTTGTTTTACAACTTAACACCCTCAACAAGCAGAAGTTTTGTACCAAACTAGCAGGTCAATCTTTTCGAATACACCTGAATATAATCTGGCCAAGACATCAAAACGCCGTCTACATTTAACACTGCACTGTTTCTCAAGTCGTACGCTACACTATTTGCTACTTCGATTTAACACAGGAACGCTACCACTACGTTAAATGCCACAAGCGTCGCTCCAATATCCAACAGAGCTTTACAAGTAGTAGTTGACACGCAGCTGTAGAAACTAATCTGTCTCTCTCTTTGAAGCGACACTAATCAAATGATCCAATTAAACCAAGGATTAGTGAAAGCAGAACAGGGAATTTGGTTTTAGTAATGGGTATTTTCTGGAGTCACCAGAAACCCCGTTAACGAAACAAGGGACTTTCATCACGAAAAAAGTACCAGTATGAATTTTAGGGGAAATTAAAAAGCGCACGGACGAATCAAACAAGCCTGAAACAATCTTGGCCATTACATATCCTTGTGCAACAAATTCGTGATAAGATAGCATTGGATTACATTGAACATCGCATTTTAAGTTAAACTATAAAATACAAATTGTATGTTCCAGTTTATCTACAACTATGTAATTCAATGTATCCTTATAGTATTGATATTGGCATGATTATTTCCTTAAACATCATATATACAAAGTATGTCATTCTTCACGTCTATTTCAGCCATCCTATTCTTATTAGAGCAGTTTCTGATGAGACAAATTAGACAATTTCGCACGTTAATTGCTTGTAGTAGAGTTATCAACGAAACAAAGCAACACACTACAAGGGTGGATGTCACTGTCCAACTGAATTATACGCCTATAATGACAGCAACGTCATTTTGAAAAGAAACGCGCACAGACCTCGAGGCAACACGCCCTGGATTTGGCCGCTGTGTTACCGCGAAAATACAACGATCAACTATTCATGTTTCCAAGGTCTACACACTGATTTCTCGTTTTCATCTGTAGATAGGTAGATATCTACAGCTTATTTAAGGGGGTTCTTAACTAATTTATATTAACAAATAGAATCAAATACAGTTAATATTCAATGTATCTTAAACCAATGAAAAAGTAATGCACACACAAGAGTTGGTTGAACTTAAGAACCAACAATAAATACGTTTACCATGCACTGTTTTGGTAAAAATTCAAATACTTGATTGCGCAACGATAACGCAACGTTCAATTTGTCCCCAAAGCCTGAACTACGTCAGGTTTACTTTCTTGGCCAAGCTTTAAGCAAGTACAGCTCCTGTTTAGACTCTCAACCTCGTTAGCACTAAAAACCAACGACCGTAACTCAGGTTCAACTTTACTTGCAACGCGCAGACGTGAACGTAACTACTGAGAAAACCTGTCTCGAAGTGGCGTCTAACGTTGTCATCACTATCCCAGCCAAAGTGCGTTCACGCATTTTTTCACGTGCCTCGAAAATAAGCCAAGTCGAAAAAAGGGCCTCGAGCCGTCGCCGCTTAGGAAAAGAAGAAACCAACCTCTACCTTCCTTCTTTTTCTCTTCGAGTTTCCAGCTCTTTTATCTGCGCTTTGTCTGCCCGCAACACGCTGAGATGAGGCTTAAACATCACTCAACAAGACGTACCCCTCGCCAGGCATACCGTAGCAATCTTTATCACTGAAAATCGAGCCGTAAGCGAGGCGAAAAACCTATTCTTGACACTTCACTTTCGTTCGAATTCCGTGGCGCGTCGAAACAATGACGCCTTTGGCATATACTCGCGAATATTTGTTTAGCAATATGTGCTTTCTTCAGTCTCTAAGCGTGCTCAGCCAAGCGACCAATGGCCACAAGAAGTAACCTGCTTTATCCATTTAAAAACAGCCATAAGGTAACCATTACAAATCGATGCAAAAGCTATGCAAATAGTGCACCATTGTACTATTTTTTTCTGTTCATAGTGTAAACTTAGTGCAGTGAACCGTAATGCAAACAATAAATCAAATTTAGCCTCGATACCTTTGCATATTTTATAGCCAGTATTAATATTACTTTAAGCATTCCATAAAGACCTTCACCTTTACTATGATTGAATGCAGAAACCTGGCTCATAACCTCGCGATGTTGCAATAGTTAAATACAGTTGTGAACTTCAACAAAAGCGTCTTTGTACGTTGCAGGTGGAGAACGACTTGGTGTACCCTAAACTGCCGCATGCTCCTACGACCGAAGGTTATGAGTGCAAAGACCGCAACAATAAATCTCAAATTTATGTTTACAACCTGCATACTGTTATACTACAACGCAATGGAAAGTTGTTTTATAGCCATGAATGTGCTAAGGCTAATTGTCAGATAAGGCTAAGACCTAACATATAGGGTTTTTCTGTGTCTTCAATGCACTTTTCAATTACGTTTCAAAAAGTGGAAATTAGCACCATATCAAAACGAAGTTTTTAAACTCTTCTGGCAAATGTATTTTTATTCCGACGTTTCGACGTCCTATGCAGGTCGCCTTCATCAGGGTAAATAACACCGAATGCGACTAGTATACAGTGCACGACATATCTTATCTTATATGTGCCTACAATTTTAGCAATAAACTTTCCATTTTGTAAACCAAAAAATGTTGCCGCATTTGGTAGCAGTTTATTCATAACCCACATATATTAACGTAAGAATCCATGTAATGTCTGCGTAATAAACGATTTGAACCTAACATTTGTACAATTAAGACAACTTCAACTCCAACGATGCTTAGAGACTGTTTTGACTATTTTAGATTAAAGAAAACATAAAAATACACTTCCAGGGCTAAGTCGCCTATTATACTCGGAAAAAAACACAAATTCGGATGCAAGGCGTGAAAATATGATTAAAATTGGACGACTTTTACATAACCAAAGGAAGAAGCAGGGAAAAGCGTGAAAACAATGTGTTGTTTTAGGCGGGGAATAGCCGCAATTTTAATGCATTCGCAAAAAAAGAAAGGCCTTATATTCGGTGCGCACCGTTAATTTTCCCAGGAGAAACGCCCATCGCTTAGCTGGGGCGAAGTTCTAGCACTTAGCGGTGCTTGTAATTTCGTTAAATTACACGGTCAGTACAGTTAGTTCACACCACTCTAGCTGTATTACGTCACCAGGTAAGCGAGCGACGAAAAAAATCGGGCCACAGTTTATACCGGCCGGAAACCCAAACTAACTCTTTGAACTAAACAATGGAGGGGCTGAAGCGACGGTGTTCTGTATACACGTAAAGGGGAAAACAAAACACAGCTTTGCCATGGGTTCTGTTGTTTTATGTTTGCGTAGACCATTACACCTAAGCGTGCTACGACGCGGTATCATATCACAGCTAGATCTGTGTTCCTCCGATGGAAACGCTTCTAATTTGTCACCTCAGTGGTGTTGACATTACAGTTTTACTTACTAATTAATTGAATTTTATTTTGCCCCATGTTGCCACTTTTTAAAAAGAAACTCTAGCCCTTTTAGAAACTGACAATTTTTTTAGCACAGTTTCGCTGATGTTTTAAGTTATGACGTCATAGAACACACCGCTGATGAGATTTGTGTTTAGGACCATTTTCTTGGGAAGTAGGCAAGTCATGACGTTATCAAAAATGCAACGTTTTTTATGCAATCACAAAATTATTTTAGCTATTACAGATACATTGTTTTGACATAATATTCTATACTACAATAAATCACGAATTCCAATTATGACATCACAGAGAAGTATAGTGTGACGTCACAAATTTACAATCCCGTGGTTGGTAAAGATTTGCGACCGTGCCTAAATGACACCAAGCTGACGTTTGAATTTTGCCACAGATTACTTATGACGTCATAGTTGGCAAACGTCACTGTTCCAGATTAACAAATTGGCCTCGACGGGATAGTAAATCACGTGACTTGTTGAAATGTGGGTCGGTGCTGGGCGCTTTGAAGTTGTCTCTTCAAGGACATCATTTGCATTGCAATAAAATCGGCGCAGATTGATGATTGTTTAAAATACGGACTAGCAGGTTCGAAAGTGGGTTGTTAACCACGATTTAAGGTCAATGCACAAAAAACAAGTCGCAATCTTTATTATATTGACTTGCAAACATAAAACGGGTCTTAGTTTTTTTTTCCAGCTATATGAGTTCTGCGTAAGAGGGCTTTAGACAAAGATATGAGGCAAAGTCTAATAAAAACGGATTTTGATTTTAAAAACAGAAAAAATGATTTTACGTAGAAAACCGCGACGCAATACTATTATGGAGATCTGTGGCCATATACACAAAACTCGTATCACCAACCATCAACACATCCTGAAACTTGACCCACATATATTTTGGTACACCAAAGATCATAAAAAGCCCATCCCAAGTGTGGTTAACCTCTTGGCATCGACTCAACTACGTCACATGTAACCGTACACGTCACTGACTTCTCACAAGCCAACACATCCGAAGTAATGACCAACGCCCAATGGATTACACCACTGGCATCAGTAATTATTGCACGACGCCTGTTCCAGTTGTGATTGAAAAGTTCGGCGACAGGCCCGACTAATTACCTGGATAGGTGAGTTTAGCTGAAGCAATTGGACAGGATAATTTGACAAGCAGATTTGTGTCTTTGACCGCAATTTCCTACGACTTAGCTTAGGAGATTGGGGACTGATGAAGTGTTTTCTGTTTGAGCGGATGTGGTTCAAGATTTCCGCTAGCTGACAAGGTTTTGTGAGCTGAACGCCAAATCTGCAACCGCTGTGTTGATTCCAAAAGCGTTTGGTGTAATCACGCAGGCTAAAGGTTGAGCTCCTTTAAACTAATTGACATTGTAGTGACCTTGAGTGACAAGACAAGCAACAAAACGCCACTTATAAGTTACAATACATTGCTTTGTGTATTGCGTGCAATAATAGGGTATGTCGAAGTGGGTTGCCAAAATTCTGTAAAATTGCCGCTTTTGGAAAACAAGGCAAAAGTGGCATTGGTGCATGAACCAGATGACTGTAACACAGGATCGCATCTCAAACAAAAAAGAATCACATAGATAGCATTTCATTTGCTTCTTGACATTCTTAACAAAATCTTTGTTAGAAATTGTAATTGTAAAGGTCTGGTATATGACCTAAATAACCCCGCTACCTTCATTATGATAAGAGTATAATTGTCACATATGAAAGTGCACTGATGGTAGGTGTAGTTTTGCCAAACTAGGCGTTAAAATCGGCATTTGACGTCAAGCAAGTGATAATTGTGACGCAGTTCAGCGCAAAATTAGGTAATTTGAGATAAAGTTAGTTTATACACAAGTTTAGTGTATGACATCATTGCGTACCGTGTCTTTTTGTATGACATGATTACACAATAAAACAAAATACATAAATACCGGCATTGCAAAAAAGCTTTTTGCTAAAATGAGGCGTTAACATACACACTTTCAAACTTACCTTGTTTTGTATCCATTTGACCATAATTTTACGCAGACAATGACCAATCAATTAATGTGCCAAAAACTATCATTTCTTAAAATAGGAATCCAATAAAATAAACTTTATAACGTCCCAACGTTGCGCAGCTATTTCCGGCTCGGTGAATATTTTAGCGCAATTGTGCTGCTACGATTTGTATCACCGGCGAATTAATCTTAACTCAACTCAATGATATCTTTGCTAATATGTAGCGCCACCACACGACCGGTTTGCTATAGCGCAGCTATAACTAGTTGCAAGACCAACAGTAAGTTAAATCAAAGTATACTCACAACACATTTTGTGTAAGTTTTACACACAAATTACCAATCCAATATGCAAAAGATAAACTATTTGACACATTTAAAAATATATACACATATACATCAAGGAATACGTTATTAGTGAATCTATTTTAAAGTAAAACTTGATTTAATAGCACAACATAAAGGCAACAATTAAACTGCTGCAAGTTGCTTCTGGGTCCCTTTATTTGTTGCATAACAATGCCATTATATAAACCTACTTTGCCTTAAAGTGGTGTCCAGCCACAGTAAAAACAAAGTAAAACTCACTTAACGTACTAACCTAAGAGTTTTTATTTCAAACTGAAGAACTTGGGTTACTTACTTCAAGTGCATAGTTAGCAAGCTCAGCCAACAGCCACTTTAAGGCCGTGTGGGGCAAGAAATGAAAGCAATTTCAAGTAAGAATTTAAGCAATGTCTCATGGGAGAGCATATTGTCTCATGGGGCTGTAAGATATGGCAGCTTCTAAAGTCTGGTGCTATCCAAGTAATATCAAAGTCCTGTGGAGAAAGAAATTAAAATGTAAATTGCTGTGACATTGTTATCACAGTGACAAGAAATTGCTGTTTATAGATTTTGTCAGAAAACATAGTAAAACTTTTGAGTCGCGTTTTTACCCGGATATGTTGTGGATATAGATTTAGTACGATAAGTACATTTTGTAAACAGCTAAGTATTGTCGAGTGTGGAGAAACGGTTTAGTTAAATATATGTTGACCAGAGTTGCCTTACGATTGGTTAAAGCTTACTTTCGGTTTATTTTAGAACTCCAATAATCTAAATTTCACTTTTAGATCCTAATCAACTAGCATAAAACATATCTAAGTCGGCCTCATTATAATTACCAATTACCGTTATGCAATGTCATTCAATAGCTGTCTTAAAACAAACTACTTTACCTTTAAACTGCAAATTCGCAATGTAATTCTGGTTGAAATTGTGTATTAGTTGTCCTAATTGCTTACATGCAGAAAACTTACCAATTATTTGTCCATGAGTCGCTTGGAAACAATGAAGAGTAAAGGTTTTTATTACAAAACAAAGGCGTTTGTCTTTGGTGGGAATGCTTTTTGTCACTGGGTGTCGACAAAGAGTGAAGATTAAAACTTTTCCAAATGATTGTCAAAATTAAGTTAATTTTCATTCCCAAGTAAAACAAGAAAGTATAAATGTGTAATAATTTGTTTCATAGTGGAGGTATTAATTGCTTTTAGCATGTGTTTTTTTTTCTGTGATAAAGTTGTTTTGCCAAATGGACACATCTATTACAGTTACACGATTCGGTTTTCAAGCGTTAACCTAAACTGTTTTGAAGCTACTAACATTGCAAAAAAGCGTTCAATTGCCACTTGTGTATTGCAGGCATTTTGAAAGAATAACATTTTACGTTAAACAATACCTTTTGACAAAAGAAAAAAGGCGTCCCTGGGTGGGCTCGAACCACCAACCTTTCGGTTAACAGCCGAACGCGCTAACCGATTGCGCCACAGAGACGACGCACAAAATGGGCCTAAAATGGTTTCTTAAAGGACGTAATAATCGGTACGTGACCAATTTCCGTGCATATAATCATGTTTTGTGAGTTAAAAAATCGTAAAAGGAGCTTGAATCAATCACATAGGTTCCAAATTAGGTATTAAATTCAAGCCATTATTACGGTTTATCTACACATAATATCATAAATAATCGGCAGAATAAATGGCAGAAGTTTACAAACATGTTTTTATGAGTACATAACATTTTATTTATCATGTAATGGGACCGATCAAATAAAATAGGCTAAATGGGGACATAGGTGTCAATCTTGTGTTTAATAGCGTGCACGTAAAGGCTCGCAATAAAACAACTTTTCAATTTTACTGCTGTGTTATTCGTTCCCGAGCAGTGACATAGGCCGTGTTTACCCAAATGCCTCCAAGTAGTGTGGCAAAACTTGTTGACCAGCGAAAGAAGGGTCTCGAAGTTTCTTGGCAGTTGCGCTTTACAACGTTCAGTCACGTATATTCTGAGTGACGCAATGGTCACCGTAGGCGCTTAAACGATTGACGTCAAAACCACCATATTTTGGCAATAGTGTTTCCATGGTAGTATCAATTGCCAAACGCAAAACAAATCGAAAAGGGATTATTGTGTTAGGCCTTTGTTTTCCGAGTGACGTAACAATTACTCAAAGCAAACAGCGTTATTGTTTAGAACCCTATTACGACAATGGTAACGTTAATCACCTAAAGCGCTCCTGTTTCAGCCCAAACTAAATTCCAGAAAGTTTGATCAAATTTTGGCCATGAAAGAAATTTGGGTTTTTTAGTGAATTTGTAATGAAAAGTAGTCGAATGAAAGACCATGTAGGAATGTTTATGCAACAGACAGGTACAAAATTCCATATTCTCAATACTATTGGAACAAGGCTTTTCTCACATTACCGATCGCCTGTGCTTTTATGCTGGTGCGTGCCGAAATTGGTGGCCTTGCCTTCGCACCCACTCCTAAAATGAATCACATTATCCCGTTATAAATTCTTTATGTAGTGTCCTTCATTGCATGCATTATTCACAAATGAACTTTCTTCTTAAAGTGCTGATTATTGTTTAGATAAAGATTATTTTATACAAAAAGTAATATTAAATTGAAAATACGATTTATACAAGCGCAAACTGGGTACGATATATTATATAATACCGAGTCGCCAGAAACACAGCATCAGCAATGGACACAATAATTGCATATAATAAGACAGTAAACTTTGATAAATCTTATTTTTTACATTTTGGGATGTATATCTCCTATCTAAGTAATAGGCATCTTCAAATATTCAAATAGACTATAGCCTACTCTATCACTTGGCTAATAATAAATGGTTATTTTATTGTAAGAAAAGAATAACTGAAACATATGAAAGTTTGCAGTCTAAATAAAAAGTATAATCGCCTACAAGTTATAAAAATGTAACTTGGCAAAATTTAAAGTTACCCCAAAAGTGCTTGTTGGTTTATGTCTTCAGTAATTAACCTAAAATAAACAGATGTTCAACTGTCGTCTGGGCCAAGTATGCGTTAATCAGTCACTCTAATACTTCTTTTTTTATTTGTAGTTTGAGGAGGTTCTATATACTGAGGTAAACCAGTTCAAACATTCTACTGTTTGCCTTATTGCTTTTACAGTAGCGACAGTGTGGTGAAATTTAATTAAATAAACGTCGATTTGTTCAAACAAATTAAAAAGCTTTTCCATGTGCATTGGTCACGGCATGCGACCAACGGAAATTCCCCAAAGGGAATGGACAAAGTTTCCCCGAAGTGCTGTATGATGTAATTCGGTCAAACCAAGCGTCTCCCAAGAAAACTTTCCCCGATGTTTTCCCAGACATCCAAGCTATAGTTCCAAAGGTATTTCCTGTTTCATGTTTTGTCACTGTTTCAAAGTATGTCTCAAAGTTGCAAACACCTGTGAAAAATAACGGTTTATTATGACTGTGTAGACCACTTCTGAATAAAGAAACAAATAAACGCTTTGTTTGAAGGGTTTTATAAGACACGCGGTAATAGACATACACGGCTTGTTGATTGTTTAGTGCAATCGTGTAACAATGCGTTCTATCACCAACATATAAGTTAACTTAGTTCAACCCAAAAACATATCCCCCCTAAAAGAGACCAGCAGTGACAAAAGATCAAAGGAGAAAATAACAAAATTAAAAACATTTGACAACATCTAAAGACCTACAACCTACATGGAAGTGACTTGTATGTGCAAAATAATACATGGGTCGAGCAACAGATGTCGACAAACCCAATTACCAACACCAGGTTAAATCCCGTTTTCCTATAGTGCTGCGGTATTTTCCCTTTCGGCGAGGAAAAAAATCCCCACCCACTGAACAAAGGGGGTATGGCGTAACTCCTTTCGAAACACACCGGCAATTTAGTTTATGGTCTGTTGGTCTGTTGGCCTGCAACGCGCGCCCAACCATATATGGCGCGGCTATTTCAGGCTGCGAAATTTCTACTTTTGTTTCAAATTCCAGAAAGATTTTTAAAATTAGAGTTATACGGAAACTACAAAATGTTGCCCTTTGACCAGCCCTCAGACCGTTTTGCATGCAAATTGACGTGCAGAAGATATATTTTAGCAGCTTCCTTTTCGTGCATTGGTTCCAAATTTTCCGCAAGGAAATTCACTGAACGGTTTGTTTGCCAATAGCTGACAAAGTGAACGTTTTCTGCTTAACTAAAAGTATTCGCGATTCACTAGCGTTCGTGCTCGTCCGAAGCAAAACTCCTAAGGCGCATGTATTGCGGTTTTATTTGCGGTTCTCGAATACCATTTAAGCTCCATTGCTCTTTGTATTTCGCCTTACTCAAATATTTTACAATTGTGTAGACTATTTTTCAAGCACTTAGCGCTTGTCATTCCCTTAAAAGCTAGAGTTATTAGAAAATAAAGTTGGTTTGTACACCAGACCAAATAATGCAAAAACGAACATTTTTATTGTAAAGGCATGTTTGCAAGAATTCATAAAATTATTGAAAAAAAGCTTGTAAAGTCCTGCAGAAAAAAAACAGTATATTTATTTCGACAAAATATGCTCATAAATTTTCTGGTTCTCATACAATAAACAAATGTAAAATATTGTTTTGTTTGTGATTATATACGTTACAACGCATTGTTTGATCGTAATTCAACCAAAAATTTTCTCGCCTAATGACTTTATTTTAAAGCAGAAAAGATACCAGGTCACGTAGGGCTGAAGTCGTAGAATTGTTTACTAGGATGTAATTTGAGAAACCGCCAAAGTTTTTCAACAAGCAGGTGACGTAACTGGGTTTCCACTTCGGTGACAAATTGCGCGAAAGTTCTCAACCGCTCCACGTGAAATGTCACGTGTATTTCATCAGTGTGCGGAAGTTGCACTCTTCTACTAACTAAAAGGAATTTCCAAAGTGAACAGGTACTTAACGTTATTAATTGCAGCGGATTCTAACTGCTGCAAAGTTTATAAACACTAAAGCACGTCGTGTTCCAGGGATACGGCATATTACGACGTATAATACAATAGCTTGAATGCGAAATAATTGGTTTATCGTTTCAACAACAATACATCCGTTTTGTAAGCAGCCTCATTGTTGGACAATATATAGCAACGGAATAGGTCCCGTCTCTATACATTGACTTATGCAGCGTTACTACAATAATAGTGTAATTAGTTAAAATTACACAAGTGGTTAATATGTATTTACTTATAAGCATACATTAAACAGTTTAACCAACCAGTTTGGCGCAGTCCACGGTAATAATAGTCTTTTTAGTCGCAATATATTTCTTGCAAAGTATGCTTCGATTGCAACAGACAAAATGCCGCCCTCACGCAATAATTTAAATTCCGAATTAGCGCAAATCAACTGATATGCTGCAATTTAATCCAAGCCGATTTCATGAGGGTTCATCTTAATTGAACGCACTGCTTTTACGAATTGGCTCTAAATTGACCTTGTTGAAAAGTAATCAATGTTTTAATTTATTACTGATTTTTTGTACATGTCATAGTGGAAATACAAGTCCAGTAACTTTTTTAATTCAAACAATTATAGTTTAAGTCACTTTGCTCTACTTAATGTATTCTGTGCATGACATGTTTACTGTCTGTCAATGTGTCAGAACAAATACTGAGTCATGTGTGCATATGCTGCGTCATGATTTTATTTCCAATCGGACGATAACATTTTCCCGCCACAAGAGGCAAACTGGCATCAACCCGACAAAGAAATTTCCAAAACAACAACCCGACTCAGGCCGCGCTTCGTTATGTCAACATTCTTAAATCCATATTCCAATTTGTTTGTGGTTTAGCTGGCGCAGTGGATAGGAGAAGACGTCAAATAGGGGTAAATTCACTCCTTTAAGAGGTGAAAATGTTGAAAACAAGTGATCTGAGGGCATACAGAGGCCACTTTCTCAAAACTCGCTAATTTTGGAGTGTCCCAAATAAACCGGGATACTTGGAATTACTATGACACGTCAGAGAGTTAACAAAGTACATTGTGGTCAAGAAATTTTTAAGTGTTTTTAATGCTTTTCTCAAATCTATCGGAATTTTGAGGCCTACCAAAGAAAGTAATGCAGAAACATTAAAAATTGCTATTGCAAACAGCAAACAATCTTTTTTGCACGATGTAGTGTTGTGCCTACATAAAATGACCTATCAAAAGATAATACGATTCAAAGATGATCAAATACACACTTGTACGAAGTGCTACATTACTAGCGCAGCTAACCTTAAGCATTACCAACCGACAAGATTAAAAAAAACTTCTTGCCCACATGTAACCACAAAATGCAGGTAACTTTTATGTGTCAGCGTTTAGTAATATCAATTGTGTGGGTGTATTATTCCAAGTTGGCAAAAAAGACATACACAAACTGATTGGCGTAGGACGTTTTAACTACAAATTTATACACAGAAACACACCCACTATTAATCCGATTAGATCACGTTTAATATTCTATAAACCGGTTGGTTACGTTCAGTGGTGGGCTTTCTTTTTTTGTCAGCCGGTTTTATCACATAATTAATGTTTTTCTGCCGGTTCTGTTATAAAAAGTCCATTGACAGTAACCAGTAATGTTAACCGGTTCGCTTCAAGGTAAGTTACCAGGATAAAAATAAATTAACTTTAAAATTTTGTTGGTCGATTTACTTTTAGAAGGCAAGCTATATTTTTCGAAATCAAAGTTTTGTTGTGGGTTCCACAGAATATAAGTTGCATTGACTAGCGACTACATACAATTACTTCCACCTTGCCGAATGTATCAAGCTTTAGTAAGCATGCACAAATATGAATTTATCCGCACTTTATTGCATTTGCAAGCTGTTTGGCCCTGTTATAGGTTAATGTAAATAAATTATCTATTTACGATCTTGCTGTTGCGAAGTTTCGCTCACAGTAAGGTATTGTAATGTAATTTGCCACATGACAATGCAATATATGTCCCTTACAGATAAAATGCAGAGAAACTTTGCAAATTCACCTTAAGAATGTACATATACGCCAATAACTACAGTTCTAAAGTTAATTGCAAAATGGTTTCTGAAAAACCCACAACGATGATGCAAAGTAATTCTAGCAACATAACTATGTTAATCGTGTGCAGAAATACCACAAACATGAATAACTATTTATAAGCTGACAATGTCCAAGCAACTGCAATCACAAACGCCAAAATAGGCCAAAAATGCATGCATACAAATTTGAATAAGCACAAATTAAAACGAAAGTGGAAATTTTAATGCAGTCGTTAGCCAGGACCAGTCATGTCACCCCGGAAAGTTTGCTGGGTTTGTTACGTCACGCGGAAAAGAAAGGCAGAATTTGACGTCACGTCTTTTTTCGCTCGTCGTGAGAGCGCTCTAGATATTATTGATGTCAGGAGCAGCTGAAAGTTATACTGAGAATACAACTAAGCAAGAAGGTCAGAGCATCAAACAAAAGTGTTTATTATTATGGAACGCAGGCAGCTATCGCAGGAAAATGGGCTCCCAGAAGGTAAGCTGCTTTTATAAACTTGTTAAAAGCAAAAACAAACATTTTTAGTGCAAAACATTGTTGCATTTTACTATTGTCAAAATGTTAAAAAGCCGCAATGCTTTGCACATAGATATTGGCATTTATTATCTTATTTAGCAATTTTAAAAAACCTTAAACTTTGCTCTTAATAGTGTGGTAAATGAGTCTTAGCAAAAGCTTGGAGCATTTGTACTTAAGAAGAGGTTGATAACTTTTACGATAAGGTAAACTCTCTAAAATCAAACATAGACACTGCAATAGACGTGGTTGTATAATAAGCATTACTCAGTTCGGTTGAAACCAACAAAGGACGCTACCGTTTTGGCTAAGACCTAAATTTGTGTCGGTTGGTCTAAGATTTACGACCCTGATTTTACAACCTTCGTAACTTTACTGGCTTGTCAAGACATTTCAAGCTAGCTTTATTTATAGCTTAACCTGATTTTTCTAGCTTACCCCCGATGCTGTGGTACTGGGTACTTTAGTCTACAGGAGTGACTGATGTTGCATCCGAAGTTATATAGCTGCGCAATGTTGAAACGTTATTTTTGTGTAAATGTTCCGAACACAATCAGTTGATTACAACGAGCTGTCGTCACTTGTTAATGACATTTGGTGTTAATTGACTTTCACTTAAAGCAGAAGCCTTAATATGTTTGGTGACTTTTTCGGTTCTTTTTAACTCGGCATCAATTTTCTACTAACCCAAACCTGAAAAAAACTGTCTTGAAATTCTAAGCATATAAAAGCTGTGGTTATCTTTTAGAGTAGTAGTAGGTAGTAGGCCGTTTTCTACCCCTGAGCAGCTACAATTATAAATATTAACTCGTTTAGGTCAAAAACTTACTAAAACTAATTTGATATTTTGCTCTGATGTGAATAGTAAATGGTTTGTTAATTCTAAAATCGGGTAAATCAAAATTGTGCAACAACCGCTTTACTAAAACCACGCATCGGCAGCACAGTGTCAGCTAACGCAACCAAGATATCACTCATTAAATGACCTATGAACCATAACAGCATTTAACATGTACAATTGCTGTTGGGCTCTACCCACAATTTCGAGCTTCGTTGTAGCAACATGTAAAACTGTGGTACGTGGTAAACGCTTCGTCACAAACCGATTCAAGCGGATGTTCCACATGACAAAGGGCTTTATGACGTCACATTGGTGCAGTTAACTCGAATCGTATGACGCGTTAAGATTGGGAAACGCGCTGTGCCTTGATGAGCTCAACGGGTCAGGTGGTTATGAACCCTGTTGGGTCAAACAGGCGTGATCACGGTGATGATACATCAATGTATCGTTTGCATAGATACGTAGAGAAAGTGAAACCGAACTATGTCACCCCCCAAGTCACCATTTTTTACACCATTACAACAGAACCTTTGAGTATATTTATCAACCTAGGGAAAAAACGTTTTTCTTGGGGGTCTAAAAAACGCCCTATTTAACCATAGATTTTGCTCACAATGAGTTATCCGTCAAGGTGCTTTCTATATGAAACAATTTTGCATTATCTTTGTCCATAATCGGTTAAAGGACTTTTAAGGAAATAGCCAAAGCTTCCTTAAACGAAACCCGAGATGGGATGAGATCCCACAAGTTTCTGATGGCACGCTTGATCGCGTGCTAATTGTGCAAGATTTAATCACCTGTGCCAAGAAACAAATTTTATATTTTTTGAAGAATAATTTGAGTCAAGCATGACGTTTTGACAGCCCCCTTTTTTATACGACAGTCGAAAACCAAAAAACTTAAACTATCGCAAATAAAGAAGGCAGGTGTGAAATGAGATATTAAATATTTTGGGTTCACACAAACATATTATATTATAAATCACAGTACGCCAGGCCCATTTAAGGCGCCATACCTAATCAGCCGGTCACCAAGCATTCACAATTTATATTTATGAGCGTGCCGTGATAAACACATGCTCAAGTTTGTTTATTTATATTTTTCAGTCAAACTCGAGACAGAACAACTCGCGACCCGTGCAAATTGTGGATTAGAGACTAAAACCGAAAACGGACGAAGTTTTATAATTGAAGAGGAATCCGTAAAACAGACGGTGCGGCGTTACTCGGGCGTGGCCGATATGAAGAAAATGAATCTAAAGGCGACCAGTGATGAAACAGAAACAAAATCCACGAGTCCAAAACCTCGCGAAAAGTGCAAGGTTACGCAACACTTTACCGATTTTCTGCAGAACTTCATAGGCTCGCCAGTCTGCGAAACTCCGGTCACCCTAACTCACGCTTGTGAATTAGAAGCCGGGGTCTCAGAAGAAAGAGATTGCTACGTTCGACACGCCACGCTTGGCAGGCACTGGGGGGCACAAGGGGGACTCCGAATAGTCGATGGCGGAAACCCTATCATACGATGGCAATTTGGCTCAACCAGGCCAGGATTTCCACTCACGTTTATGTTTGCTGTTACAGTACGTTCAAAGCGTAAATACGTTGTCTGTGATACCGACAGCCAAGAAATCAAATTGTCACCGGAACGCAAATGGGGCGACCCTCTGGACGTGGACGTCGACTCTGACACCAGCGATCCCCGGCTTTTTGTCCTCAATGTGACGCGGACAGGTGGAGCAAGTTTCGGGTTTCTTCATCCCAGCTCTACGTGGAATAATCGATCAGGAACCTTACTCTCAGTTGCACTGGGCAACGAATCAAAGCTGGTTTTGACAGAACACCATTCGGGAGTTGATATGTGGGACGTGGATCTAGCTTGAAAGCCTTAGCTGCTTAGAGTCTATAATTTACGTTATTTATTCTGTTTCGTTTCTGTTTTCAAAAACTCCGAAACGAAGAGATCTTTTGTTGAGGCGTTGGTCTGTTCATTTATACATAAAAGTATCAAACCTTGTTACCCAAAGCTGTGTAGACCTGACTCTTGAACATAATACTTTGTTTACTTCAACACTTGTTGAGCGCAAAACCAACGGTTTTCTGGTGTTTTTCTGATACTTATTACAGTTTTTCCTAAAGTAAAAATAAACTATAAATTTACAATGTAAAAATGGTAACTATAAAAAATATAAAACATTTTAGACAAAGTTTTATTTTTTAGACTTGGACTTTGCCAGCTTGGTGACTGCTTTCGCTCGATCGTGGTTTTAATGCTTTACGCTTTTTGTTTAAAAGGCAATTTTTCACAATATTTTAATGTGACGAACGAGAACACAAATGTACACATGCTTGTCGTAAATTATTTTTCTATTATCCTTACTGCTAGTCATAAAATATTTTACGAAAAAACGCTTGAACAAACACAAAATAGTTTGCAACATTGCAGCAATAAACAGAAAACAATCTATAAAAACGTGTACATTGTTGAACTTTTGTGCCGCATGTTGGTTACCAAATTTGTAGTTTTTACTTACAAATACTTCAAGTGTATTATGCGTGGTGTTGCACGTAACTACATGCACCACTTGCTCCGCTGTAATTTAGATATAACTTGTTTCTATTTTTACAATCTGCTAAATCTTCAAATATGTTGTATTACTTCGCAGGAAACATGTAAAAATAATAAAATGTGAATTGTTTTTGGTAGTGCTATATGATCAGACAAAATTTGGGTAAAACTTAGTCAATTAACGTTTCATTCACAAACGATAGCTATGATTTTAATATATTGAAGAATAAAGTTTTCGGGTCAAAATTCAACTGCTCAAGGCCATTTGTAATGTAATTTTACAATGGTAAATTTGACTTTCGGAGCCTTTGTCGAACTGTATTATTGTAATTAATTTTGTGCCGAGTACTGTAGTACAAAGTACACAAAGTTCGTCATGTCGAGGGGTCTATAAGGTGCAATACAAAAAAAGAATTCAATTTCTAATAAGCGGTATACAGACTTCATAAACCTAAAAAAAGGGGTCTTTGCAACAAAAATGGGAAACTTAGGAGCAAAATTCGAACCACTGGTTTTAGACTTCAAAATCCAGTTGCTGTTTGCGTGAAGTAATTGGTTTCGTTTACGCAAATCGTTAATGAACGATGAAAATTGCCTTGTTGATTTCTCACAGAAACGTGATAAGATGTGGTGATGACCAACAAAGTGGGTTTCTGCTTTGCTTCAAAACATGCCAACCATAAACTGATCTGGTTGCTCATGCATGCTATGACTATTTGTGAAAAAAAGCAGTTTGTCAAACAGCTGCATACAGTCGTTTGTAGCGCTAGCAAGGTACTGGACGCTTGCTATTGGACTTACCACGTTTATAACTGATTTACTTTTGTTGTGATTTTTACGCATCTTAAGCTGGTTTCCTAACTAGCTTTGCGCAGTAAACTGTTGCACTTTTTATGTGTAGAATTTACCGTTTTTAAAGCGTTTTTTTTTTAATCAAGTTTCGTTTGGCTATACAGAATTGCGTTTGGCACACATACTAATGTTTATGGTGGGAGTAGGAGCCATTACAAGATGGTGTTTTCAATCTTATTGCTTCGTCAAGGTTTGAATTGTAGCGCATTTCGTCCGCCGGACGTTGGTAATTTTTGCAGTTTTTCTTGCGAATGTTTCGTAAATTTAAGGAAGTTTTGTTTTAAGATTCAAGCGCTAGGAAAAATTTGGGTGATAAGTATTTAATTAATTAAGGCAAGCAAATTCAAGACTTATTTTAAACCTTGCAGTGCTGTCAAGTCACGACGGGTCGCCGACTTTAAGTTTATTTCAAGCATGACGTCATAGCAATCACGTTATAACAGTTTACTTTATACGAAACATCATCTAAATCCTAAGCTGATGCGAATCTAGCAACGTGAACAGAAATCTTGCAATAAATTTAGTACAAGTCATAGGCGCCGCCACGTAGGGGCAAGAGGGGGCACTTGTCCCCCCATGGAATTTCAAAGTACCGCAAAATTACAACATTTTCTTGAAAAACGAGATGAATGAAAAACGAATGCTCTAAAAAGGGAAATTGATATAGTCAAAGTGAATGTCTAAACAAGGAATGTGTACATAATTACTTGATATAGTAATCTATCCCTGCAAATTTGTCCAAATTTGACCCCCCTGGAAAAAAGACTGCCGGCGCCCATGGTACAAGTATTGTATATATCATTCGATCTGTATTCACAAAATTGAGGATACTTGCACTATTTTTGTGCTTTGCTGCTATCGCTGTTGGTATGACCTCAGTGGGTTTGTGTTGATCAGGAAGCGAAAGTAAAATGACTCACACTAAGGCATGTGGGGTAAAAAACCATTGTCCCCCAGGGGAAATGCATTGTCGCTGAACTTTTCATTTTTGAGAAAAGAATAAGAAAACAGTTTCGGCTGGCTAAAAATACAGGTTGGAACATCCAATTACGAAAGAATACACTAACATGCTGCAATTCTGTACTTATACGCAGCCAGTGCGAAATTTGTAGTTTTTTTACTAACCGCTTGTAAATGTTAGTTAAAACATAACATATCTTTAGTAAAAAATGCTTTGACCCTATGGCGAATACTTTTGTTCGGATATGTGTTATATTTTACATTTGCAATAACAAAGAGTATGATACCAAATTACGCTGTTGTCGCTATCATTTCCATGTAGCCAGATCAAAAAACGTACAGCCTGATCCCACCACAGCGAAATCTATCTAGTTTAGACCACAGTGCACCATACCCACTCAGATATCCGCAAGGCTCGCCATGGTAGGCCCGACGAAAATTCAAGCACTTGTTCGTAAAAAATGATATAAGGCCATCGCACCAGCATTAATATTTAATTATAGACACAAGATCCGATCTTGTAGCTAGTCATTGTTTATACAGTCGATTAAAAAAGGAAAAAGCATAAAGTACGGTTAAACTGGACGCCCCAAAACTGCTCATTTTTGGCTGTAAAAACTAGTGATACACCAAATCGGTTTAATTAGATTTGTACCGAAACCAAATCTTGATAAAAATTTGCTGATTTTACCGAATAAATTTGGCAAAACAAATATTTGGTACATCACTAATAAAAAAAATTCCTGTTAAAAATGACTGTTTTAGTAAGCAGTACTTGATACTGATTGCAAGCATGTTTACGATACATTAAATATGTATGTACATTTTGGAAGTAATTAAAGTTGCTTACTATTTAGGGATAAAAATAAACAAATTGCTGGTTCGAAAACATAAGGGTATTAACCATAGCACACATGTACAATAGTGGGTTATTAGTTATTCATACAGATGAGGTATAACATTAAGCAAAACTCCAAAAGAGAGACCTAAAAACAATTTTATTGACACAATTCGACTAAAGATTGGCCCCAATCGACACAGTAATCGTTGCATATACAAGCAGAAAATTGAACAGGAGGTGAAATGAGGAAAATGGCTAAAACGTGAGTTACGAAAGTTGTAAAACTGCAAAAATAGGGCATGGACGTTTAAAATAAATGTCGAACAAGGGTGATATTTACATATAATTAGAAAACACGATTAAACTGCAAATGTATAACTTACATGTAAAAAACCTATGTATGACATAAAGATTCAACTCCTTTTGGGACTTTACTCCCTCTTTTTTGCGGGGTTCGATCCCAGGACACTTCCAGGGACGAATCCAGAACAAGTTTTTATGTCTGAATGTCGGTCAGGCGCGACAGACCATTCGGCCAAGTTTCTGCCCGCGACTTTACTACCTCTTTTTTGTTTGTTTTTTTGTTTTCACGGGGTTCGAACCCAGGACTCTCCCGGGGACGAATCCCGATCAGGTTTTTTATGTCTGTATATGGGTCAGGCGCCCCAGACGGTAGCTAGTGTGGCTTAGCACATCGGTAGCGCCACACAGCGGTTAAACTAACGTGATCAGTTGCATTGCGTGTCGTTTGTTTGTTTAGTGTATACACCCATTGTCCTGTTTTGTTTGTAGCCTGCTCTTAACTCAGGTACATAAGAACGTCTTAAACGACATTGGAAATAGGTATTATTTTTTGTTTGATGCCAAGGCATAAGATATGTTTTCTCATTTAAAGGATCGTAATGATTTTTGAAAAAACGTTTATCGCCGGGACTAAAGTTTTCCGGTTTGCTTCCATTTTTAGACAGTGTCAAAAATTGTGGTCGTTTTCGCGTTTTGCGTGTTAGGTTTAAAACTTTTCCATTTCTATGCTCTAGAACAAACGCTTCCGGGTCAACTTCAGGGTATGTCCACATTCGGAATTTCACAGGTTCTGTAGCTACTACCATCTTAAGTATTTTTCCTTTCTTTCCCAAGGTTTGGCCATCTAGATCATAACACTGTACAGTGACCACTTTTTTGCAAATACTCCGGCCAGATGTGTTGGTTATGAAGTTTGACAGGAAGACAAAAACCTACAAAATAAGAGTAAGATTATCTTACACATTTAGTAACCATAAAAATCATTTTTGACCTATCTGATATAATTCAGCACTTCTTTAGGTTGTTTAATGCAAACGGTAATTAGGATTCATTTTCGAAGAGCAATAAAACGTTACAAATAGCTAATTATGTATTCCTAAAAACCAACACAAAAGCAAATACAGTTAATATAAGTTGAGTTTAAGACTTAGATGAATAGCTGGGATCAGCCCTGAAGCTTCGATGCAGACAAGCGATCACGGCATCGTTAGATAGAAAACATGCTGACATGTGCAGCATATACGAGGCAGGCAACGGTACAGTAACGGTACAGTGGCGTAGCCAAGGAGGGGCAAAAAGGGACATGGCCCCTACCAAATTTTCAAAGTTATACATTGATAAACTTTAATTTAGAGTAGTTTCGTCCCTGTCCATTGTGGTTTTGTCTCTCAACTGACAAAGGAAAATATTTATTACCAAAAATGACTTTTGTCATTTTTTGTCATTGACTTTTGTCATCCATGCTTTTTTATTTATGCAGACATGAAATAAATCAATAAAGCGTTAGGCTGTCCCGTCGAACCACAGTCTGGCACAGTTTCACGATTTTGGTAAAAGCACGCCGAGCGTTAGCAAAAAGATGTGCGAGACAACAAAAAATTTGGCCCCTCCCAAAATTTTTGGCTGCCTACGCCACTGCAACGATGCTTGTGATTCAACATAAGGCGGGTTCTCCACTGAGTCGTGTAGATCAGTTGGCAGAGCGCGAGTCCTGAAAAGACTCCTGTCTTGGATTCGAATCCCACCACAGGCTGGATTTTCTAGCCTATACGTTTTTCCATATGGTGGTGAATGCTCGGTGACCGACTGATTCGGTATAACGCCTTCAATCGGCTTGGCGTTCTTTGATAAGTTGAGTATTTTCGATTGTGAAAAACTAATAGAATTGCAGCAATCATTCAGTCTAAAAAGACGACAAATGTTTGAATGTCGTGGAGCGCAAAAACCAAGGGCAATACAGGAAACTCAAGTTGGTTTGACGTACTGTGCAAACACTACTGCTGGATCGAAGAACAAATAATAACCGCTTGTGTTAAGGAAAGGCGTGTGGAGCTACAGGTAACAAACCAGCAAGTTGTTAGTGATATATTTCGTCTTTAAGCACATGAAACAGCCCGAAGACTGATTTGGACCCAGCGAACAAGGCAAAATGTATGTGTTTTCGTACCATTAAAATCAGGAGAAATCCCCATGTATCCATTTTACTTAGAATGGCCTGTTAGAATAAATTTAAAAAAACTTAGTTAGAAGTTCGGTTCAGTTTCTGTTCCGAAAAGCAATTTCTGAAACAATTCTTTGCGATACTGTAAAAAAATTTTTTGTTTATTTAGATGAAAATTGCAATTCAGGTTTGAATGCGTGCCAAAACCTATTAGTACGCCTCCTTCACTTAAGCAAAAGCCCTTTAGTCTTATCTCTATGAAAACAAAAACACTTTCCCTCTTCACTTAAATTCTCATCTAGTCAACCTTGTTTTAATGACAACTTGAAAAAAACTATCAAAGCACGCCAGGCCTAGTGAATGTGTCACACCAAATAAGCCGGTCACCATGCGCTCTTACATTCAAAATAACTATTGGCATCTTTGTGTACACATTTTTAGACAATTACCATTTCCAATGCAAAGACACGTCTGAAGTTTTTTTATGTGAAAACCAGTGACAAGTATTGTCCAAAGAGCAACGCGCACAACGATTTCATGGTCGGTGAAATGTATGTGATGAAACGTGCTTAACCAAAGGTAAGAAGATTTAGGTCTTTGTAAAAGCAATAATGTATCTTTTTGCTTGATTTTCTCTCTATGAGGTAGCGATAATTCAAAAGATGAGACCGTATTCCCAAATAGAACATACGATATTTTTTTCAACATTACATCACAATAGACCGGTGGTCTGTTAACGTTTGGCCATGACGTATTTTGGTTTGTTGTCCGCACAACACTTTCATAAATAAACTGTTGCTCTTCTGGCAAATGTGATTTTATTCCGATGTTTCGACGTCTTATACAGATCGCCTTCATCAGGGTGAATAACACTGAATGCATCAGGGTAAATAACACTAACACTGGGTAAATAACACTTAGTAAAGCAGTTGTTACACAATTAGGATTTAGACGATTTTAGAATTGACAAACCATTTACTATTTGTATCAGAACACAATATAAAATCAGATTAGTAAGTTTTTGACGAAAATGAATTTATAGCTGTACTTGCTCAGGGGTAGACGAAAAAAGATAACACGAGAAACAAAGGAAAAAAGAATGGAACACAAGCACGTCACAACACAACGAATACACTGAGCGTGAAAGCATCACTTCTGCTTTGATGTTCATTGTGTTGCCCGGTTGGTGAATATTCCATAACTTAAGAAATAGTCTTTTCCAGTTCTTCGCGTCGTTGTTGGCAACATCCCGTTGATGTTCTTTTAACAGGTGTTGAGTGACCTTCCATGCAGCCTCCCCGATATATATCAACGGACACTCGGCGCAGTGAATAGAATATACAACACCTCGTTGTTTAAAGGTACTGTTTGAATCTTTCGGTTGACTTAGTAGCTTGCGGGGAGTATTGGTATGGCGCCAACCGGTTTGCCGTAAAACACTTTCACTCCTTATTTTAACCGCGATGTAACCTCAGACATATCGGGTGAAGCACTTAAATTTGAGCCAGGATAACTTTTAATTAATTACCCACTTGAAATCATTGTTTAAAGAGTAAAGAACATGCTGCGGGGGCAAATTAAATATTAGTTGTATGGGCTAAACCAGAGGCCGGCAACCTTTCTTCTACTGCGGACCGTTTTTGAAACTAATTTCTTTATCGCGGACCGGCCTTCAAAAAACTACAAATACTTAACAATAAAAACGCATAAATTTATTTATCATCCCCGGGACACATGGCCAAAATGTTTTAAAGCATTTAACCTGAAAAATGATACGGCCCGGTAACGATTTTGTCGCGTGCCGACCACTGGGCTAAACAATATGGGTATTTTTTCGATAAATAACTTGGATGTGCCCCTTTTTAGATGTTTCACTTGGTGCAGGTAGTTAGAAAACGTTGCAACCAAAATAAATTTTGACAATCGTAATTAATAGAAACAATTAGGATGAACCTAAATTCATAACTGGGATCAGCCCTGAAGCGTCTCTATGCAGACCAGCGATCATAACACACTCATAAATCACAGTACGCCAGGCCCATTGAAGGCGTTATTTCTGAATCTGCCAGTCACCAAGCCATACTGATTCAGTACAGTGACTGAAATAGAAACAATGTTTGTGTACAAAAATAAAATAAAATTAAAACTATATTTTTTCTAGTGTGAACTTGATGGTAATTTCAAGCGCTCTGGGGGCCAACAGGTATGACTGGACAAACAATGGGATATCGATAATATTGTTTGCAGATCACTTCATAATCTTCAGTCCCTGCAAAAGTCCCAAACTATCAGTTGTTTGCTCCTATAACAAATTTGACATTCTCGCCTAATACTTGGAATATTTGTCATGCCGTTGCTATAGAAACTATTGGTATATGCCGGGCATCGCAAATACAGTTGTATGTTACTGGTATGTTATTCAAAATACTTTTCTGGTAACTATTTTTTAACCTTACTGGAACCGTTTTGTAACAATCACAAACTGATGAGAAAGAACACTTAGCTTGCTGTACTGTCAAAATAATAGTCGCTTCTCCTTTTAAGCATTTTTGTTTTAGCTGTTTTGAACAATTGCTGGTAAGGTAGCGTTTCAGGATTGCTACACCAAAGCAAAAGTTGTAATAGGTCAAATTATTTTTAGACATGCGAAAACGCCCATCCGAATCACTGAGTATGTCATAAATTATCACCTCGCTCGTCAACATTGGCACACATGCCAGCGGTTCCCTACCCCTGATGATAGGACATCTGAAATCCTTATAGGTGAAAACTATTTATAACGTTACAAATCCTGTTTTGCCATAGTAAAAAACTAATGAGAAATTGGTGCACTTACAAAAGCAACGTTTTCAACGTAACGGTCACTGATATAACGTTACGAATGACATTTTCAAACTAATGAAATGCCTAATCTTCCCCTGAACTGGATGTTTTGCATTGGGCTGAGAATAAACTTTAACGTTGGCAAACCGCAGTTTGTGCGAAATTTATCACCTTTATTAAACACATAAATAAATTACCAACCTACAGTAATTTTCACAGAGCAAGCTATGGGCAAAATGAAAAAAATCGTACCGTAATAACTAGGAGAAATCCACAAGAGTCCATTTTGAGGAACCGCTAAATTTGGAGAAATGCAAAATACATCCTTAATTAGATGAAACTCCACACAAACGATTCCAAGGGCAAATATAACTAATTTAAAACGACAAAATATCAAATTGACTATGTGGTTATAATGTACACACAAGATAAAAAATTAGAATGAGCTACCCCCTGACGAAAGCCATCTTATATATGCACTGATTCAACCAACTTGAATCCAATGTACACACTATAAGGGCTTCGTTAGCTTATTCTCTCTTTTTCAAGACCGCCTTTTACATCTGTGGACAAATATTGCTACTGAACTAATAATTTCGCGTGCAAATCAGTGCTAGTTCGCGCGCAATGCAAAACATTGGTAATCGCTGTACAAATTTTATCGAGGTCAGTGGCGCAACCTGACAAACATCAATAGTGTCCACATTGACTGACGTAATTCGCTAAGCGGTGGACGCTTGATCTCGTAGCTGACTGTGTGATAAATTTATTAAAAGAGGAACTGCCTCCGTCATACATGTTTGCGGTTACGTGCAGTGGGCGCATAGCATATGTCTGCAACAAAATGGCAAACTCAACGCTATTGTCCGGAATTAATGTTTTAATGTGTACATAACCGTTTAGTAAGCAATCAATAACAAGGCGGTTTAACAATGCACTCTTTCTAGGGCGATGGCATGGTATGCTGGTCATCAATCAATCTTTCTCTAATGGACAGCCGGAGAAACTTTTAATTACATTGTCTGATAAGAAAAAATATTTCAATAAATTTATGGCAGGCCGGAACTAGTTAGCTAAAAATATATTAACATACTTGTACCTTGAATTCTTTGTGTACCAAACGCATTTTTCGTTTTTGAGTAGCTGATTTTCAAAATCTTTAGTAGCGTCATGGTTTTTGTTCGGGAAAACAAATAAAGCATTTTAATCAGAATTTTTACAGAACTACTTGAATAATTTTATGCTCAGGGACAGGTTTTGTTTAAGGTTTGGTTTGGGTGATCGCTAAGTAGTTTTAAGATACCGCAAGTGTTTTTTTAAATACCAAAAAATAGCCATATTTGCTTAAACGAATTGCAAGTCCAAATTTCGGTCCCCCAAAACGAGAAACGGTCCCCCAAAACACCTTAAACAAACACTGCTCAGGGATTCAGAGCAAAAGTTTTGGTTAAATGTCTCCGCTACTACAAAAATGTTACCTACACCGCTCTAAAGCCATATTACACTTTTGTTATTTAAGTTAAATTTGTAATTGGTGGTTTTAGGCCTGCAATCAAAGCATTACTCCCTTTAAGAAAAACTAAAATTTGTTTGCATATTACGATATAGCGTTTGGAAAATAAGAAAAAAAATGTTTATCTCGCTTTATACCGCATTTGGCCATCTTTTCAATGCAAAGTCAATGAAAAACTTTCAAACTAACTTTAACTGTTGTCTTTTGAAATTTGCCTTGCATTTCTTTTACAAATCAATTTAAACCAAAGTTCTTTAATTGCAAGCTTTATCTAAAACTGTGTAACTTGCTGTTATGCCATTTATAATATTGCCTATTGCAACGATCTAACAGGTAAACCACAGCTCAAGTCATATGGTCAAATTCGAAGTGTTTCACCACATTGGAAAATCTCGTGATTTTAAAATACGCGGAATCATTGGCAAGCTCATAAAGAAAATCCTCCTTAATCATCAATCACCTTTTGCGGTTGTATGGTCAGCTAAATGTCCGTGATGAACGTGGTTGCCACAGAATAAAAACGTAACTATTTTTTGTTGCTTGATATTTACACTGCGATATCAACACAGCAAAAAAATCACGCAGTTCACTAAAAATGGATTGGTGACATAATAATAAAACTATTGCCATGACATATCACGTGTACAGGCCATCAGTCCCTCTTCCAAACACTTACTGCGAACTATAGTTGCGAAATGATTCGTAAAGTTTTTCTCAACAAAACCCTTTGGAAATTTAATCCGGAATATTCATTTCGGATTTTTTTCTAATTCGGCAAAAATTGCGCCTTCCACGTGCTCTATGTATGTCTACATATTTTTATGTTCGTTTTTCTAATTGAAATATTATTGGGTATAGGTAAATCAGTGGTCGGCAACCGCCGGTCCGTGGCCCGCTACTAGTCCTAGAGGAGTTCGTTACCGGGCCGCATAACATTTTAGGTTAAATGCTATAAAACATTTTGTGGATGATAAACTAATTTAAGGGTTTTTAATGCTGAATATTTGTAGTTTTTTGAAGACCGGTCCGCGATAAAATTTCACTTTCAAAAATGGTCCGCAGTGCAAAAAAGGTTGCCGACCCCTGGTCTAGATAACGTAATACGCGAGAAAACAAAACATCGGATAAATCGGATCTTCGTCTCAGAGCGGTAAACGGGCCTGAAATTGGAGCCCAAACCCCGCCCAAACCCAAATCATTTCTAAGAAGACCGCTAAGACATGAAAGTTTGATTGACAGGGCTATACATTGAAGTCTCAGGAAAGACCAAGAAAACAAACGCAATAGACAATTGGTCTTAAACAAGGAGTTGCAGGGCAGTTTGACATTAGGTCAGGTCCAGCAGCTGGCTACAAAGCTAGTTAAATTTATTCAAAAAAAATATTGACGCAGAGGGGAAAGTCAGGTCTGCATCAAGGTCGTATTTTTGAAGAAACTTAAGCCCAAACCCGGCCCGAAAAGTCCGGCCCGACTTACAACTCTATCTGTATGTAATAGTTTCTGGTCCAATCGGGTTCGGATTAATCAAGGTTTACTTTAATTTTAAGCCAATTTTACATCGGACTGAACATATCTATAACGTGATTGATATTCTTCTATAACACGGTGTAATGTAATTTACACCAGTGGTTCCCAAACTTTTTCATATTTTTTTCAAAACGGTCCCTTCGCCATTATTTCGAGGACTCGCGGTCCTTAAGCCTAAATGTGTATTACATAAAAACGAAAGTTGATTGCAGGATTTTAGTGCAAAATTTGCGCATAACAATCATCCAAAGACAGCATGTGACATCATAAGCAGGACAAAAACATGACGATTGTGCGCGAACATTGCATTTTGGTTAGTGTCGTTCAATTAAGGCCATATTTTAGCAAGTCGATTCTCAATTCTACTTTGATTTAAACTTACTTAGTGGCACAAACTGACGCCAAATGAGATTATAGAATTACTTCAACCGCTTCGCGGTGCCCCAAATTTGCCTCACGGACCCCTAAAGGACCGCGGACCCCAGTTTGGGAACCGCTGTATCACACATTTCCATTCAATATTACTCGAAATACACTCTAAACTTTTGTTAGCTGAATACTTGGTGGCTGATTCATCTGCAATTTATTTGCTAGACATTCAAGCGTGGGAAGCCACAAGGGTAAAATCAATATTATGGAAAGTCGTAAACCTAACTTAAATAGGACCAAAGTTGAAGGTCGAGTCGACTTTTCTGGTCTGGATCCGATTTGGAATTTAGTTGGAATACACTGTATCACAGTTCCATTGTAACCTCGCCGTTGAAATTGCGTTAAGTTGGAGTTGGAGTCGAGCACTAAAAACTATCACCAAGTCGGAAATAGTTGCGAAACGTTGAAAAGTTATGGAGCGCAAACAAAGGGCACAATCGGTGGATAATACCAAAACGCCCTGCAGCTGCACCGTATCATAGAGTGTCCTGTGATCGCTGGTCTGCATAGACGCTTTGAGGCTGATCTCAGTTAAGAATTTATGTTCATCTTAACTGATACCAGTCAATCTAACGTTCCCCTGCTACGAAGATGACATGTGCAGCAAACGAGGCAGGCAACGGTGCAACTGATTCAACTTTTGGCGGATTCTCCACTGAGCCTGCGTAGCATCAGTTAGTAGAGCGCGAGTCCTGTAATGACTCCTGTCGAGATTTTTCCGTTTTGCGTCCCGCCACATGGTGGTGAATGCTTTGTGACCGACTGAATTCGGTATGGTGCCTTCAATGGTCCTTGCTATGATTTAGAAAACGTTATGACTGGGGCTCACAAGAAAGTGAAGTTGGCGCATTGGGGTAACGATTGGGGAGGGAACGTTGGTGGGACCAGTCGAGGTGGCCCTAAAAAACTAACCACCCGTGTTAGGGAAAGAGGGTGGGGTATGACCTCCAAGTTCGAGCCTACTCAAGCTTAAACCTTGTAAGGTTCGCCTGGCACCCATTTTGGCCCCGCTTATACAAACACTATCTGGACATCAAAAATCCTTGCCAAGACCACTAGAACTGTTTTAGTCACAGTTTTTCAGATTTTTTTTATCCTTTAATAAAATCAAAGTAAAGTAAAAATGTATTTTGTTGTGCACGTCAAGAATAAAACAAATATGGTATGAAGGCGTATGAAAATAGTGAAAAAATGGGAATTGTGATTGCAATTTTTAATATTTTTTGTAATCAACGAAAGAAAAAACAATTGCATAGGGATAAAACGGGCAGAATTACTACTCCACTACTGGTTAACCAGGCTTTATTTTTTTAAAGCCGAAAATATGGGAGTCACGGTAAACTCGTGTAATAGATGAAACAGATGAAATACGAGTTACAAAGCCAAAATTACAAAGCGGAACTTAACTCTGGAATACGGTGTGCAAGAATGTGAAACCACCAAAAGTGAGATACAAAAATTAATGTCTTGTGATTTTAAACGAGCGTTGACATGAAAAAAAGAATCAATGCAATAAAACGCTTTTCTTTTTGTGACAGTATAAATTACAAACTTTTTCAAGTTGCCTTAAAAAGTGTTTGGTAACGTCACTAATGCTTACGTCATCTGTGAGCACTACGAACTTGTTTTCGTGTGCGAATTAAAAATAACACTTTGATGTCAATCCTAAAAACGAAGGATTTTTGGGCATTTTCAAGCAAATTGTTATTGTCGTCTTGCCTATATGATGTTAAGTCATGCGCGACTGGCTTAAGAAATACTTCATTGCGGACTTTTGTGCGAAACAAATCATGTTTGTTTACAAGGTGACTATGTACAATGAGTTTGTTTGGACACTTTTGTATTGCTCATTAGAAAGAATAAAGTCGAATGTATATAATTCAACAAGACAAACAGCTATAGCTCGAATATTTGGCAATTTACATAGCACACGAAAAAGTAATTACTACAGGCGAAACGGTAATAAATGCGACACACTTAACACGTCGCGTGACTTTGAAATGCACAAGACGTAACCACAACATTTTTAAATAAAATATTACCATAATATCGCCCAGGATGCTTAACCCTAAGTGCAATAAAAGAAAAGAAATAATTACATATTTAGGATTGTTTCACGAATGTCATACTTTATTCAATTCTCGCAAGGCCTCTGGTTTCACCTCTTTTGAAATCCACAATTCTTAAATGTGGACGAAACCTGAAAAAGTTTGGCCGGTATGCGATCACTTTCTTGACCTTGATTCGTTTGTCTTCGTGCACCCAATTGATCCCATACGGAACAAGATAAGATTTACCATTGTGTAGGTCGTCATGTGTGGTGAAATACCGTCCATCGTGAGGATCAAACTTTTTATCCCTTGGAGGACTATCCACTATTTGGAGCCTATTTTTGCCTGCTATTAGGTACTTTCCGCTTTTTTCATGTTTCAGGATAAACACATCTTGGTCTGTTGGTCCGTTGTAAGTGTATTTAACAAATTTTTGTGCTTCTGTGAGCAGGTCGACTCTTAATCTTTCGTTGTCATTCACGTAAAGCGAGTAGCCTTCGTTTTCAAGAAATCTTACAGTGACTTTTTTGTCCTCTGTGAACATATCGTTGAGTCGGCGACAATTGGCACAGCGTGTAACAAATATGGATGAAATCTGTGCAAGTAAAATAATACAGAAATTAAACTTTGTTGAACCAAATATTCTCGAACAAAATGCAGAAAAAAACACAGATGACAACAATCCGTCAGATTGCTTGTATGGGGTAAACACATTTTACAGCAGACGTTCAAACTATAGTTGTTGTATACACAATTTTTTCAGTGATTTTTATAATATCTACAATACAATGTATTTGCTGGTGGTTACAACCCCTTTGCTCTCTTTTTCCTACTGTTACATTATCTTAAGTCTAAACCAGGGGTTGTCTAACTGTCCAAACGTTTTTTTTATAGTGGCACACTATACAGGCTAAAAGCTTAAAACTATGTGTGACTTTAGTATAATAAAAAAAACAGTTTTTTAAACGAGCAAATTAATTCAGTGTTCTAGACTTCTAGTACAAACGCGCACCTCAACTGTATTTACCTAGGCCTAAGGACAGACAGTTTACAAAACCGACACACTTTGATAATTTTTCGTGATACAGAAAAAATCGAAATCACTAGATTGAAACCATAACTGAAATACCCATCACTGTTTACTTTACAAAGAGTTAATGAAATGTCTGGTAATCACTCTCTTTTAACGCTATAGAACAGTGGTTCTTAACCTTTTTCCTTGCTGCACCCCTTTCAAATCACCAACCAATTTTCGCACCCCCTTCTGTAATTGCTTAAATAGCAAAACCATTGTTATTTAATTTTTATACAAGCATCCCCAAACACCCTTGGAACATTTCTCGTACCCCTTGGGTGCGTGCATCCCTAGTCAAAAACACCCTGTTACAAAAACGAAGCACACTAAACACACTGATACAAATGTGCAAACGTAACACGCTGTCTTTATGTAGCAAAAACGCGTTTTTCTTTCACATCAGGAGTCCGAAATCTAAGACACGAATCTAACTCCTGTTGTTTGCACCCTTTTGTTGCAAAAAACGAGCCCCTCGAATTTTTAGTATCGATTGCAGGGGGTCGCACAAAAAAATTCAGACTATAGGCCATCGAAAAAGCATTGAACCGCACAAGAGTTGACAATCCATCAGAGCATTCGTGTTCAACCACCGCGCAAATGCAAAATCCCGCCTATACCACCGCAAAAGCTCGGTGTTTTGCGTTTTTACTGTGCAAAGGAAAGTTGTTATTGAACTTTCTAAACGTGAAATTGGGGCTTAGTAAGCGGTAGTACTCTGTTCCTGTTTCTCGGTAAAGCTGCGCCGATTAGATCTAATTTAACAACTTATTCTACAACCAAGGTACATATAAGAGGGTTTTTTTATCAGAGTGTGCGCTTTCTATCAAGTTTGCAATAATCCCGATATACTAAGCCAGTGGTTCCCAAACTTTTTCATATTTTTTTCAAAACGGTCCCTTTGCCATTATTTCGAGGGCTCGCGGTCCTCAAGCCTAAATGTGTATTTCATAAAAACAAAAGTTGATTGCAGGATTTTAGCCAGTTATGAAAAATTGCGCACAAAATCATTCAAAGACAGCATGTGACATCACAAACAGGACAAAAAACATTACGATTGTGCTCGAACTATTGCAATTTTGATAGATGCCATTCAATAAAGGCCATTGTTTAGCATTAGAGACAGGCGATTATCAATTCTACTTTGATTTTAAACTTATTTAGTGGCACAAACTGACGCCAAATGAGATTATAGAATTACTTTAACCGCTTCGCGGTCTCCCCCAAATTGCCTCACGGACCCCTAAGGGACCGCGGACCCCAGTTTGGGAACCGCTGTACTAAGCAAAGACCAGATAAATTGGAACTGAAACTATGGTTAACCACACTTTAGCAGAATAATGAACTAAGGTTTACTAGTTTACTATTTTAAGACCACAGGCAATGCACTAATCAATGCAACACACTGACCAAATAGGCTTACAAATTGTATCTTAAATGTAATTTTTTTCAGAATTCGTATACATATCGTACCATTAAATATCGTATGAAAAACGATATATTCCATTTGGCCAGCATCTTCATTCGGAAATTGTCCAGTCAAAAGCCTCCTTGCAAATAGGATGACAGAGCACAGTGACATTGTCCCTAAGCTAATTCGACTTTTTATATTAAAATTGTGGGATTTTACGTGGTCAATGAGTTGGTTAAAGCCTTACAGACCGGTTTGCCCTCCGTAATCAAACAACCCATAAATGTTTCCTAGTGAGAATGGCCTATAATTCACGGTTCAGTTTATTATGTTTGCATACCCAGCCCGAAAATACTACACAACTAGTCCAGCCAGATGTTTGCATTTTGCGAAGTAGGCTATGTGACGTGTATGCGTGTGCGTAAACCTTATGTTGACTTTTCAACGTAAAGTCTCAAAAAATCCCACCAGAATGTCAAGGAGTTAGAAAGGCTAAGAAGAATAGGAAAGTATGTCACAAAAAAATTTTGGAATGATTTCATCAAGCTATGCCGTAACATTTATAACTCATCAATGGATTATGAGAAAATATAAATAATCGTCCCTATGGGAACGGGATCAAACACAAATACTTCCTATCCGGAAAAATGTGTTAGGATCAAAGTTGTAAGTCGGGCCGGGTTCGGGCTTAGGTTTGTTCAAAAACACGGGCCTGATTCGGGCCTGACTTTACACTCTGTGTGAGTATTATTTTTGAATAAATTTAACTATAGGTAAGTAGCTAGTGGCTGGACCTGACCTAATATGTCAAACAGCCCTAGAACGCCTTGTTCAAGACCGATCGTCTATTATTGTCTTTGTGATTGTTGTCTTGGTCTTTTCTGAGGCTTAAATGTATACGCCTGTCAATCAAACTATTGTACCTAAACGGGCTTCACGAAACCGAATCGGATTTGGCTGGGGTTCGGACTCCGATTCCAGGCCCGTTTACAACTCCGGTTAGGATAAGTTTACATACCCCTACCTATACCACCTACAGACGAGCGTTAGCCGTAAAGCAAGCCATCTTAACGCAGATTCTCTATAAAAATTCAAACCAAAAACATTTATCTTGCATTGTAATGCTGAACGACAAAGCCTGCTGTTTAAGCTGATATATTTACGTTACTTACATTCAGCATTTACTTTGACTTCGCCGGACGAGAAAAATAGATTTTAACATCAAAATAACGATTGATCATGGTTAAGGTTTGATTGATGAGTTTAAAAGGCAAAAACATAAACTCAAAGAACACAAATAGCACTTGTTATATTTTCCGTGCTATGAGCATCAGTGACCGTAACCTCGGTCTGCGTACAGTTGAGTGCATTTACTTACGAATTCAAGTTGTATCCCTCATAACGGAAGACATTAATTTTAATTTCGAGTATTTGTGACAAACGGTTGAACCCAGAATTCAATTCGCATGACTTTGTTTTGATGGCTAAACTGATAATGTCAGTCAAAAAGGCAAATGCAAAAAATTCTTAGCGGTGTCATTTTTTGAAAAAGTAATGTAGAAAATATTAGATTTAAAAGAAAAAGTATCCACATTTTTGACTAAAAAGCAATGGCAAATTGCAAACTTGTGTGCTAGCACAAAGGAATTTGGCTTGATTTTGCGGTTCTTGTTAACTTAACATTCGTTGACGCAGTAAGGGTTATTCATACACCCACTTAAAGCTGGTGTAAACTTTCACCCCTTTAGCTCGGAATAGATATGGGTTGTTCAATAACCAATTGTGCAATACCAAGTTTTTGACTCATTGCTGACATTTGCTGGCGTTTGCAGAAATTTTTGCGGTAAATTTAAACAGCTTAGCTTCGTTACGGGATCATATTTTAGAAACACTTTCAAAACAATTCAGTAAGATTTGGTTCTTTTAAAAAATCAAGAACGAAAAACATTCTGAAGGGAAAAACGATAATTTTGGGTGGTCGTCTGCAGAAATAAGCTACAAAATACACAAAAGAAGGACCTTGTGGTTGAGGTCAGAGTTAGAATTTTGAAGGTAAACCGAGCTTTTGGGGTCAGGTGGGAATTTAAGACGATTGTCTTTAACCAAAACGGGCTTTTAACACTATTCGGTCCTAACCTTGCGCTCAGACAAATTTTTATTGTAATTTTACGTTGCTAAATCAATTTTCGGGCTCAATTAGAGCTTTATTTGGATAAAAGTACGTTTCGGGTAGGATTTCGGTCTTAATTACCTAAACCCGCTCACAACGTTTAGGTTTAAGTACACAAGACACGGACTTAAAGGGAATTTTTATTAAAAGCAAAATTGCCAGCGATGTAGAGATTTTATTAAGGAAACATCTCGACAAAAAACGATTGTCAAATCTGGTTTAACTTATTAAATGCATCAAACGCGACGAATATGACGTATTTATTCTTAAGACATATGATTTTGTATATTTAAACATTGAATCAAAAGAAAATATTACATGCTAAGTCAAATTGGAAACAAGCTTCTAAATCCGTATTTTTTAGCTTTCCAAAATTACTTTTCAAGAAACCATAAAATAATTTATCTTTTGAGAAACGATAACTGCGGAAAACCGAATGAAATTTTTAGGACTCGTAGAGCTTACCACAGGGTATTAGACGTTACCGAAATGTTTACATTGCAGTTTTACATGCGCGTCATGTGTTGCGCAAACATGCGGCTTGTATAATGCGGGTTTCCAGCTGTGGCTTGTTAGAGAACAACGCGCCATTTGTGAAGCGCAACGGAAAAGAATGTACCGGGCAAATAGGATATACTGGGTATTCGAGCCAGATTTCAAACCGAAACCGCAAAGCAAACTTTGTTAATGGGAGAAATTCGTGCTACCTATTAAAATAGTCGACACTTGTGGATAAATTTACACCCACACAAGCACCCGAACAAATATTGTTTACGGGTGGGGTAAATCAGGCCGGCAATCGTTTCTAGGGCACATTTGTGTTTAGGGTATTGTTTTTTGTTGCTACGGTAACCAAAATCATTGGGAGGTATAGTCACATCATTTTGTGGGTGAATTTACACCCCCACGAGTGTTCGATCAAATATTCTTAGAGAGTAGGGTCAATCGGGCTGGCAAAGGTTTCTAGGGCACATTTGTGTTTAGAGGTATTGTTTTTTCGTTGCTATGGTAACCAACAACCAATCATTGGGAGGTATTGTCCCGCCATTAGCTGATATCCGGTAAGGTTAATTGCAACATGGAACGACAAATCGCAATGACTTCTGGAATACTTTCGAGGTAGTTTCATTGGTGACGTTACCAAGTTGCGTTAATCAAACTGATGACAAACAAACTTAAATGTTAATTTGTTCGTAGAAAAAATGTATTGGGACACCGAGAATTGAGTGGCGTGACTATACTTTCCAGTGATGTTGGTTACGTTAGCTACGAAAAAACATTACCCTTAAACACACACAAAAATGTACTAGGACAGCGTTTCGCAACGAAATCAAAAGATTTTGTAAAATGTTTTCGTGAATCCGAGACCACCTTGTAACACGTTTTTTTAACTCCTACTGTTTCAATATTCTTCTTATAACCAGTTGTGGGATTAAACTTTTTTGTCAGCTGGTTCTATCACAAAATTAAACTTTTGGTAAGCATAGAAGTCATTTTTAACCTATCTGGTATAATTTTGGGTGACTTGCAAGAGAATTCAAAAGATAATTAGAAAAGTGAGTGAAGTGACAGCACTTTTTGGGTTGTTTAATGCAAACGGTAATGGGGATTCTTTTTTTAAATAGTAAAAAAACGTTACAATTGTGTATTTCTTAAAACCAATACAAAAGCAGATGCAGTTAATATAAGTTGAGTTTAAGACTTAGATGAATAGCTGGGATCAGCCCTGAAGCTTCGATGCAGACAAGCGATCACGGCATCGTTTTATAGAAAACATGGTGACATGTGCAGCATACGAGGCAGGCAACGGTGCAGTGGCGTAGCCAGGGAGGGGCAAAAGGGGCCATGGCCCCTATCAATTTTTCAAAGTTGTACATTGATAAACTTTAATTTAGTGTAGTTTCGTCCCTCTCCATTGTGGTTTTGTCTCTCAACTGACAAAGGAAAATATTTATTACCAAAAATGACTTTTGTCACCAAGTTGAAGGCCGAAATCCATGCTTTTTTATTTATGCAGACATGAAATAAATCAATAAAGCGTTAGGCTGTCCCGTCGAACCACAGTCTGGCACAGTTTCACGGTTTTGGTATAAGCACGCCGAGCGTTGGTAAAAAGATGTGCGAGACAACAAATTATTTGGCCTCTTCCAAAATTATTGGCTGCCTACGCCACTGCAACGGTGCTTACGTGATTCAACCTAAGGCGGGTTCTCCACTGAGTCATGTTGGCAGAGCGCAAGTCCTGAAAAAACTCCTGTCATGGACTCGAATCCCACCACAGGCTGGATTTTCTAGCCTGTACGTTTTTCCATATGGTGGTGAATGCTCGGTGACCGACTGATTCGGTATAACGCCTTCAATCGGCTTGGCGTTCTTTGATAAGTTGAGTATTTGAATTGCAAACTAATTGAATTGCAGCAATCATTCAGTCTAAAACTACGACAAATGTTTGAATTTCGTGGAGCGCAAAAACCAAGGGCAATACAGGAAACTCAAGTTGGTTTGACGTGGTGTGCAAACACTACTGCTGGATCGAAGAACAAATAATAACCGCTGTGTTAAGGAAAGGCGTGTGGAGCTACAGGTAAGTAAATCAGCAAGTTGTTAGTGATATATTTCGTCTTTAAGCACATGAAACAGCCCGAAGACTGATTTGGACCCAGCGAACAAGGCAAAATGTACGTGTTTTCGTACCGTTAAAATCAGGAGAAATCCCCATGTATCCATTTACTTACAATGGCCTGTTAGAATAAATGTAAAAAACTTAGTTAGAAGTTCGGTTCAGTTTCTGTTCCAAAAAGCAATTTCTGAAACAACTCTTTGCTACTGTAAATTTTTGTTTGGTAAATTTACATGAAAATTGCAATTCAGGTTTGAATGCGTGCCAAAACCTATTAGTACATCTCCTTCACATAAACAAAAACATTTAGTCTTATCTCTATGAAAACAAAAACACTTCACTTAAATTCTCATCTAGTCAACCTTTTTTTAATGACAACTTGAATGTGTCACACCAAATAAGCCGGTCACCAGACATGGGGCCATTCGTATTCGTCATTCGTATTCGAATGCATTCGAATACAGGTTTTGCCACCTTCGTGCTGTATTCGAATGATTTTGGATTTCGTTCGATAGTGCATGAATACAATTCGAATAGTTGAAGTTAACTTTTGAATCAACAATTCATGAATACAAAAACTTGAGTAAATTTATTCGAATACAATTCGAATTGTTGTAGGTTTTTGCCAACCTAAGAATTTGCAAATTCGAATACATGAGATTTTTTACGAATACAATTCGAATTGTTGTCGGCCTTTGGCAAGGTAACAATTCGTAAAATCGAATACATGACTACATTAGTACGAATACCATTCGAATTGTTGTCAGCCTGTGGCTACGTAACAATTCGCAAAATCGAATACATGACTACATTTTTACGAATACAATTCGAATTGTTGTCAGCCTTTGGCAACGTAAGATACGTAAAATCGAATACATGACTACATTTTTACGAATACAATTCGAATTGTCGATTACCTCCAGACTAGAAACAGTCGAGAAAATTTTGCTACATATTTTTGCCAAATAGATTCGAATACAATTCAAATTGGCAGTGAATGTGACCTGATTTGACAAGTTTTTGTTTATGTTACGAAACAATGACATATAGAAGTTTAATTGTGACGTTACATAAATGGAATTGTGTAACAAAGCTTGCATTGGGTTGTTCTCAGCACATGACAGGTGCTATAGCGTGTTCATGAAGCAAACATTTCATGTAAATTTGGTGAAATTTTTATAACGGAGACTTAAATCAGTCAAGCTAATGTGGCAAAAATGCTCGTTGGTTTACAGTTTTACTAACAAATTTGCAATTCATAAACCCATGTTACTTTTAGATCGAAAACCGTTTAAGTTTCGGGGCATTTTATTTCTTTTATTTTCCGCAACTACAAATATCCAAATCGGTGCATTCGAATTGTTTGCTTCTTACAACAACTGAACAATTCGTGAATACAAATAACTACAACTATTAATTCGAATGCAATTCGGATTGCTTCATCTAAAAAAGTACGAAGTATTCATGAATACGAATACACGCGTGGGGTTTATTCGAATAGTATTCGAATTATACGTTGTTGTTTTTTGGTCAACTGTTCATGAATATTAATACTTGACACGCTTTATTCGAGTACAATTCGAATTGCTGCCACCTTAACATTACGAAACAATTCGTGAATACGAATACCTGACTCGCATTATTCGAATACAATTCGAATTGCCGAACTTTAAAAAGTGCGTAGAATTCATGAATACGAATACATGCCTTGGTTTATTCGAATAGTATTCGAATTACTTGTCGTTGTAGTTTGGTCAACGATTCATGAATACAAATACTTGTCTCGTTTTATTCGAATACCATTCGAATTGCTGTCACTCAAAAATTACCAAAGTATTCATGAATTCGAATACAATCATGCAGGTATTCGTAAGTATTCGAATACAGGACGCGCGTATTCGACCCCATGTCTGCCGGTCACCACGCTCTCTTAAGACATTCAAAATTACTACTGACATCTTTGAGTACAAATTTTTAGACAATTACCATTTCCAATGCAAAGACACGTCTGAAGTTTTTTTTTATGTGAAAACCAGTGACAAGTATTGTCCAAAGAGCGAAGCGCACAACGATTTCATGGTCGGTAAAATGTATGTGATGAAACGTGCTTAACTAAAGGTAAGAAGATTTAGGTCTTTGTAAAAGCATCAATGTTTCTTTTTGCCTGATCTTCTTTCTTAGAAAGAAATAATTCGAAAATATAAGGCCGTTTTCCCAAATAGAACAGTGACATAATGATATTTTTTCACATTACAGCACAATGGACAACGGGTTTATTGTGGTCCGCACAACACTTTCAAACATAACCTATTGCAGTGGTTCTCAAACTGTGGTACGCGTACCACTAGTGGTACGCCGGAACTTTTCAGGTGGTACGCGAGTAAAATTCTGTGATACCTAATTTAAGTTCAATTTAAAATTGCACCTCAACTGACCCAACTGATCAGCCCTGGTTTAGGCGATACTCGTGGTTTGGACAGTCTTTTGAAATTGCTAAATACGCTAAGTCGGTTCGAGAAAGTAGGCTTATTTCTAACGCTCTATTGAAACCGGGTTTAGGTCAGTGGTCTTCAACCTCAAAGGGATCCGCGAGATGGTTTCAGGGGTTCCATGAAGGCAAATATGTTTAGTATCTTTACCAACAGAAAAATATATTTAAGTTTCTCCACCGTTTTTACAATCCTGCATACAAATGCAAACTGTTGATCACCCCTTAATTGGGCCAGAAACACTGAACATATACTTTTTGTGATTGTTTTTCCAATTGTGACATCATAACACACGTGGTCAAACGACTTTATAGGACAAGTGTTGTGTCAAGTTAAATAAATATACCAGAAAATGTATCAATTTGTTGTGTTGGCCGCTGCAATACAGAAACTTCTTCGAAATTAAAGGACTGTGAAGGTGAATGAAAATGCTTCAAAAGCATAATAACATATAATGCAAGAAACGAGAAACATAAAAAGACCTGTTGGTAATTACGTTGGGGGTCCGCAGACTTAAAATTTATAAAAGGGGTCCGTGACTACAAAATGGTTAGGAACCACTGGTTTAGGTGGTACGCCGCGATAGAAAAAGTTGTCAGGTGGTACGCGATCCGTATAAGTTTGAGAAACACTGACCTATTGCTACCAGGCATAATATAAGGTTTATAAAGCTCTTCTGACATTTTTTTTATTCCATTTCGACGTCCTATACAGGGTAAATAACACTGAATGCGAGCAGTACAGTGCACGAGAAACAAAGGGAAAAAGAATGGAACGCAAGCACGTCACAACGCAACGAAAACAACGCGCGATAACGAATGAATCTTTAAGCAGGTGCCTGTATCACGCTGAAAGCATCACGTCTGTTTTGGTGTTTACTGTGTTGCCCCGTTGGTGAATATTCCAAAACTCAAGAAATAGTCTTTTCCTGTAGTCAGGCTCTCAGATCACAACAGACGCCGCATTGAAACCAATGCGGCGGCCTTGTGGTACCGCGTGATTGGAAAGGGTCGACTTCTTCGTGTCGCTGTTGGCAACATCCCGTTGATGTTCTTTTCGGCGGGTGTTGAGTGACCTTCCAGTCTCCCCGATATATTAACGAACACTCGGCGCAGGGAATAGAATGTACAACACCTCGTTGTTTAAAGATACTGTTTGGATCTTGCGGGTGACTCAGCAGCTTGCGGAGAGTATTTGCAGGTTGGACGCCAACCGCTACGCCAGAGTCACGCAACATACGCCGTAAAACACTGTAACCTCAGACATATCGGGTGAAGCACTTAAATTTGAGCCAGGGTAATTTTTAATTAATTACCCACTTGAAATCATTGTTTAAAGTGGAGGAGAGAACATGCTGCATCAGAGTTGCAAGCGGGCCCGAAATCTGAGCCCGAACCCGGCCCGAACCCGAAAGTATAAGCCCGAAGCCCGGCCCGAACCCGAAACGTTTTTGAGAAGCCCGTTTAGGCCCGAAATTTTGATAGACAGGCCTATCCACGAAAGCCTTGCAACAAAGTATGAGAAAGAAAAAAGAGAAAAGACAACAAACACAATGAGCAATAGTAGACAATGGGGTAAACAATACGTTTTAGAGTAGGATGAGCATTTGGTCAATGTAAGAAAATTGTTACTAAAAAGTGGCGGAAACGGAACTTAAAGTCAGGCCCGTTTTGAGCCCGTTTTCTGACAAATACCTAAGCCCGAACCCGGCCCGAAAAGCCCGGCCCGACTTGCAACTCTGTGCTGCATTGAACCACGTTTGTTTGTATGGGGCAAATTAAATATTAGTTGTATGGGCACCTGCTACGCTTCTCAAATAGCTACTAAAATGTATGGGCTAAACCAGGGGTCGGCAACCTTTCTTCTACTGCGGACCGTTTTTGAAACTATTTTTTTATCGCAGACCGGCCTTCAAAAAACTACAAATATTTAACAATAAAAACACATAAAGTAGTTTATCATCCCCGGGATACATGAGCAAAATGTTTTAAAGCATTTAACCAGAAAAATTATACGGCCTGGTAACGATTTTGTCGCTTGCCGACCACTGGGCTAAACAATACGGGTATTTTTTCGATAAATAACTTGGTTGTGCCCCATTTTAGATGTTTCACTTGGTGCAGGTAGTTAGAAAACGTTGAAACTAAAATAAGGTTTGACAATCGTAATTAATAGAAACAATTAAGATGAACATAAATTCATAACTGGGATCAGCCCTGAAGCGTCTCTATGCAGACCAGCGATCACAACACACTCATAAATCACAGTACGCCAGGCCCATTGAAGGCGCCATACCGAATCAGCCGGTCACCAAGCCATACCGAATCAGTACAGTGATTGAAATAGAAACAATGTTTGTGTACAAAAATAAAATAAAATTAAAACTATAATTTTTCTAGTGTGAACTTGATGGTAATTTCAAGCGCTCTGGGGGCCAACAGGTATGACTGGACAAACAATGGGATATCGATAATATTGTTTGCAGATCACTACATAATCTTCAGTCCCTGCAAAAGTCCCAAACTATAAGTTGTTTGCTCCTATAACAAATTTGACATTCTCGCCTAATACTTGGAATAATCTGTTATGCCGCTGCTATAGAAACTATTGGTATATGCCGGGCATCGCAAATACAGCTGTATGTTACTGGTATGTTACTCAAAATACTTCTCTGGTAACTATTTTTTTACCTTACTGGAACCGTTTTGTCACAATCACAAACTGATGAGAAAGAACATTTAACTTGATGTAATGTCAAAATAATAGTCGCTTCTCCTTTTAAACATTTTTGTCTTAGCTGTTTTGAACAATTTCTGGTAAATTAGCGTTTCAGGATTGGTACATTAAAACAAACGTTGTAATAGGTCAAATTATTTTTAGACATGCGAATACGCCCTTCCGAATCACTACGTATGTCATAAATTATCACCTCGCTTGTCAACTTTTGCACACATGCCAGCGGTTCCCTACCCCTGATGATAGGACGTCTAAAATTCTTAAAAGGTGAGGTGATAACTATTTATAATGTTACAAATCCTGTTTTGCCATGATCAAAAACTAATGAGAAATTGATGCACTTACGAAAGCAACGTTTTCAACGTAACGGTCACTGATATAACGTCACGAATGACATTTTCAAACTAATGAAATGCCTAATCTGCCCCTGAACTGGATGTTTTGCATTCCTGGTTCATTGGGCTGAAAATAAACTTTAACGTTGGCAAACCGCAGTTTTGTGCGAAATTTATCACCTTTATTAAACACTTAAATAAATTACCAACCTACAGTAATTTTCACAGAGCAAGCTATGGGCAAAATAAAAAAATCGTACCGTAATAAATAGGAGAAATCCACCAGAGTCCATTTAATTTGTTCAGAGGAACCGCTAAATTTGGAGAAATGCAAAGTACATCCTTGGAAGCAACTCCACGCAAACGACTCCAAGAGCAGATATAACTAATTTAAAACGACAAAATATCAAATTGACTATGCGGCTATAATGTACACACAAGATCAAAAATTAGAATGAGCTACCCCCTGACAAAAGCCATCTTATTCAATTTAGCACTGATTCAACCAATTTAGGTTCCATGTACACACTAAGGCAGGGGTGCCCAACCCGTGGCCCGCGGGCCACATGTGGCCCGCAGGAAGGTTCTGAGTGGCCCGCGTGGTATTTTTGAAAAGATTCATATTGGCAACTTAATCGCCTACGTAGTTAATGGCGAACTTTCATTCCGAAAAATTGGCATTTATTGTTTGCTTTATTTCTTTGTTAATAGAGTAATACACAACTGTTCAAGTTACTTTTATTGCGTCACAATGCGCATCACAATTTCTACATTGTTACGTCACAATCTGACTCGTGCTTCAAGAGTCAGTCAGTAATGTCTCTTGGTTCATTGAGATACATCTGGTATCAGAGACTCGCGCAAAACGCATTTAGCAGTAAAACATCTTCCGCACTCTGCAGTGATATAGATTATGCCAAACAGGAAACAAAAAGCAAGTAACGCTAACAGAACTTTCCAAAAAAGGTTGACATGTGACTTAAATCCTTTCGATTTGAATTTCGGTGTGAGGATTTTAATTAGAAATTATAAGACAGCTATTTCTAAGATTACAAATTAGCAGTGACACTCAAGTGGCCCGCGCAATCATTTGTAAACCGCATGTGGCCCTTTGCCCAAAATAGTTGAAAAAAGGTAGACGCTGTACAAATTTTATCGGGATCAGTGGCGCAAGCCTGACAAAAAATGTTAGTCCACAATGACCGACGTAAGCGGCGGACGCTTGGTCACGTAGCTGACTGTGTAATAAACTCATTAAGAGGGCAACCGCGCCAGTCCTACATTTCCGGGGCTGTGCAAGGGGTGCATAGCTGATGTCTCCGACAGAATTGCAAACTCAACGTACTTTTATCCGGAATTAACGTGTTATTGTGTACACAAACATTAAGCAATCAATAACCAAGCGGTTTGACAATGCACTCTTTCTCGGGCGATGGCATCGAAAGGTCATCTATCAATCTTTCTCTAATGGAAAACCGGAGAAGCGTTTAATTACATTGTCCGATAAGAAAAATATTTCAAGAATTTGATGGCTGGCTGGAACTAACTAGCTAAAATTATATTAATATACTTGTACCTCGAATTCTTTGTGTACCAAACGCATTTTTCGTTTTTGAGTAACTGATTTTCAAAATCTTTAGTAGCGCCATGGTTTTTGTTCGGGAAAACAAATAAAGCATTTCAATCAGAATTTTTACAGAACTACTTGAATAATTTTATGCTCAGGGATTCAGAGCAAAAGTTTTGGTTAAATGTCTCCGCTACTACAAAAATGTTACCTACACCGCTCTAAAGCCATATTACACTTTTGTTATTTAAGTTAGATTTGTAATTGGTGGTTTTAGGCCTGCAATCAAAGCATTACTCCCTTTAAGAAAAACTAAAATTTGTTTGCATATTACGATATAGCGTTTGGAAAATAAGAAAAAAAATGTTTATCTCGCTTTATACCGCATTTGGCCATCTTTTCAATGCAAAGTCAATGAAAAACTTTCAAACTAACTTTAACTGTTGTCTTTTGAAATTTGCCTTGCATTTCTTTTACAAATCAATTTAAACCAAAGTTCTTTAATTGCAAGCTTTATCTAAAACTGCGTAACTTACTGTTATGCCATTTATAATATTGCCTATTGCAACGATCTAACAGGTAAACCACAGCTCAAGTCATATGGTCAAATTCGAAGTGTTTCACCACATTGGAAAATCTCGTGATTTTAAAATACGCGGAATCATTGGCAAGCTCATAAAGAAAATCCTCCTTAATCATCAATCACCTTTTGCGGTTGTATGGTCAGCTAAATGTCCGTGATGAACGTGGTTGCCACAGAATAAAACGCGTAACTATTTTTTTGTTGCTTGATATTTACACTGCGACATCAACACAGCAAAAAAATCACGCAGTTCACTAAAAATAGATTGGTGACATAATAATAAAACTATTGCCATGACATATCACGAGCACAGGCCATCAGTCCCTCTTCCAAACACTTACTGCGAACTATAGTTGCGAAATGATTCGTAAAGTTTTTCTCAACAAAACCCTTTGGAAATTTAATCCGGATTTTCTTCTAATTCGGCGAAAAATTGTGCTTTCTACATATGTATTTCTACATATATTTATGTTCGTTTTTTTAATTGAAATATTGTTGCGTATAAGTACAATTACAGTGAATTTACACTCATCACTGTCTATAGATAACGTAAGACGCGAGAAAAACAAAACATCGGATAAATCGGATCTTTGTCTCAGAGGTGTAAACGGGCCTGAAATTGGGGTCCAAAACCCGCCCAAACCCGAATCATTTCTAAGAAGCCCGTTAAGGCACGAAAGTTTGATTGACAGGCCTATACATTGTCTCAGGAAAGACCAAAAAACAAACACAATAGACAATCGGTCTTGAACAAGGCGTTATAGGGCTGTTTAAAATTGGGTCAGGTCCAGCAACTGGCTGCTTAGCTATAGTTAAATTTATTCAAAAAAACACTGACGCAATGTGTCAAGTCAGGCCCGAATCAAGCTCGTAAACGACTTTTCTGGTCTGGATCCGATTCGGAATTCAGTTGGAATACACTGTATCACAGTTCCATTGTAGCCTCATCTTTGTAAATGAGTTGAGTCAGGGTTTATTTCGTTTGGTGAAAGAAAACATAACGACGCGATAGCACTAAAAACAATAAAGTCGGAAATAGCTGCGCAACGTTAAAACGTTTTGGAGAACAAAACAGTGGAGGGCACAATTGGTGGATAATACCAAATCGCGCTGCCGCTACACCGTATCATAGAGTGTTCTGTGATCGCTGATCTGTAAAGACAATTTAGGGCTGATTGCAGCTTTGAATTTATGTTTATTTTACTAATTCTGGTCAATTTGGCGATTCCCTGCTACGAAGCTGACATGTGCAGCATACAACGGTGCTTGTGATTCAACTTTTGGCGGATTCTTCATTGAGCCTGCGTGGCATAGTTAGTAGAACGCGAGTCCTGGAAAGACTCCTGTCGAGATTTTTCCATTTTGCGCCTTGCCATTTGGTGGTGAATGCTTGGTGACCGACAGATTCGGTATGACGCCTTCAATGGGCCTGCCGTTCTGTGATTTATAAAGCGTTATGTGACTGGGGCTCACCAGAAAGTGAGGTTGCCGCGCATTGTTGGTGAACACGATTGTGGAAGGGACGTTAGTGTGACCAGTTGAGGGGGCTCTAACTAACCACCTGTGTTAGGAAAAGAGGGTGGGGGTTCGACATCCAAGCTCGGCCCTAACTCAAGCTTAAACTTCAACGTATCAGGTTCGGGCTGGTACCAATTTTGGTTATACATAATACACAGCTTAAACAAACACTGATCTGGACATCAAAAATCGTTGCCAAGACCACTGAATCTGTTTTAGTCGCAGTTTTTGAGAATTGTTTTTTTTTTCCTTTAATAAAATCGAAGCAAACTGGACATTCGAAAACGCACGAACACAAAGTAAAAACGTATTTTGTTGCGCAAGTCAAGAATAAAACAAATACGGTATGACTGGTAAGAAAGGGGGTAAGAAAATAGTGAAAAAAATAGGAATTGTGATTGATATAAACTAACAAAAAAAAACAGTTGCGTAGGAATAAAACGGGCCGGGTTACTACTCTTGTACTCGTAAAGGAGTATTGATGTTTTAAAGGCGAAAATTTTAGCGTCATGGTGAACTCGTGTAATGGCAAAAACAACAAGGGGGATTTACCTCTAGGCGCATAGGTTGTGCAAGAATGTGAAACCATTAAAGTTGACATACAGAAATAAATGACTTATGATTTCAAACGGGCGTCGGCAAGAAACAAAAATCAATGCAATTAAACGATTTACTTTTTCTGGAATTAAAAATTACAGACTTTTAACATTGCCTTGAAAGGTGTTTGGTGAGGTCACTAATGCTTACGTCATCTGTGAGCACTGCGAACTTGTTTACGTGTGCGAAATAAAAACAACACTTTAACGTGTGAATCCTAAACACAAAAGATTTTTTTGCAAGCATTTTTAGGCAAAGCCGTCTTGCCTTTGTGATGTTAAGTCATGCGCGTCTGGCTTAGGCAATACTTCATTGCGGGACTCAAGTGCGAAAAAAAGCATGTCTGTTTACAAGGGCACTATGTACATTTTTTTGTTTGGACACTTTTTTATTAACCATTGGAACCAATAAAATATAATGTATATAAGTTCAACAAGACAAACATTTATAGCTCGAATATTTGGCAATTTACAAAGCACACGAAAAAGTAATTACTGCAGGCAAAACGGTAATAAATGCGACACACTTAACACGTCACGTGACTTTGAATGCACAAGATTAACAACAACATTTTTAAATAAAATATTATCATGATATCACCCAGTAAGCTTAACTCTAAGTGCAAGAACAGTGGAACAATAATTACATTTTACTTTATTCAATTATCGCAAGGCCCTCAGTTTTACCTCTCTGGAAATTTACAATTCTCAAATGTGGTCGACTAAACCTGCGCTTTTTTGGCCGGTATGCGATCAGTTTCTTGACCTTGATTCGTTTGTCTCCGTGCACCCAATTGAGCCCACATGGAACAAGATAAGATTTAAAATTGTGTCGGTCGTAATGGGTGGTGAAATATCGTCCATCGTGGGGATTAAACTCTTTATCCCCCGGAAAATTTTCCACTAGTTTGAGCTTGTTTTTATCCATTGTTAAGTACTTTCCGTTTTCATGCTTCAGGACGAACACATCTTGGTTTGTTGGTCCATGGTAATTGTATTTAACGAACTTTTGTGGGTCTGTGCTCTGGATAACTCTTAGCCTTTCTCTGTGATTCAGTTTAAGTGAGTAGCCGTCTTTGTCAATGAATCTCACGGTGACTTCTTTGTCCTTTGCGAACATTTCTTCGAGTCGGCGACAATTGGTACAGTGTGTAACAAATATGGATGAAATCTGTGAAAGTAAAATAATACATAAATTAAACTTGACTTGTTGGTTTTCAAACTTGAACTAATTATTCTCGAACAAAATGCAGAAAAAACAGATTATAACAAAACAGCCAGATATCTGGAATGTAGTAAATTTACAGCAGGCGTTTAAACCATGGCTGTTGTATTTACTTTTTTCAGTAATTTTATAAAGTATCCACAATACTACGTATTTACTGATGGTTACAAGCGCTTAGCACTCTTTTGTTCCCTACTGTTATTCTATATTGCTGTTACATTATCTTGAGTCTAAACCAGAGTTTCTCTAACTGTTTAAACCTTTTTTTATCGTGGCACACCAAAAAAGCAATTTAAAAAAAAACCGTTGTGACTTTAATATGACAAAAATGCCGCTTAGGTAAACGAGCAAATCAAATCAGTGTTCTAAACTTCTAGTACAATCGCGCATCTCAACTATCCAGGCCTAAGTCCAGACAGTTTACAAAAGCGACGCACTTTAATATTTTTTGGTAGTTCAGAAAATCTCGAAATCACTAGACTGAAACCATAACTGAACAACCTCTTTACTTTACAATGAGTCAGCGAAATGTTCGATAGTCGCGCTTATTTAACTCTCTGCAGTAAAAACGAAACACCCAAACACCACCGTTGCAAATGTGCTGTTTACAAACGTGACACGCTCTCTTTATGTTACGAAAACGCGTTTTTCTTTCACGTCGGGAGTCCGAAATCCAAGACACAATTCTACCAGACTTTGCAAAAATGAGCCCCTGGAATTTTTAGCAGCGATTGTGGGGGGGTTTGCAGAACAAAATACCGCCTAGGCCATCGAAAAAGCATTGGACCACACGAGAGTTTACAATTCATCAGAGCATTCGTGTTCAACCACCGCGCAAATGCAAACACCCGGCTATACCACCGCAAAAGCTCGGTGTTTTGCTTTTTTTATCGTGCAAAGAAAAGTTGTTATTGAACTTCCTAGGCGTGAAATTGGGGCTTAGTAAGCGGCATTACTCTGTTCCTGGGGGAAAATACACCGATTAGGTCTAATATCACACCTTATTCCACAACCAAGGTTTAGCTGTTAAACATATCTGTAGATTTAAGAGTGTATATAGCGCTTCCTTTTATAATTTCAAGTTTGCCATAATCCTGATACACTGAGCAAAGATCAGCTAAATAGGAACAGATGCTATGGTTAACCACACTTTAGCAAAACCAATAATGGACAAAATGTTTTACTTAAGTTAGTTTATATTGCACACAAGTTTAGGCTCTGAAATTTGACTTCAGGTTTTTACGGGAAATTGCATTCTCTTTTAAAGCCACTTGCAGAAAAATCGACCTGCTAAAACTGGATTTTTTTACACGCATGAGTTGCACAGCAAGAAACGTGCAATAAGTATAACTATTTCCACAGGCAATGCAATAAGCAATGCAACACACTGACCAAATAGGCTTACCAATTGTATCTTAAATGTAATTTTGTTAGAATTCGTATGTATTTCGTACCATTAAATATCGTATGAAAAACGATATCTTCCATTTGGCCAGCATCTTCATTCGGAAATTGTCCAGTCAAAAGCCTCCTGGCAAATGGGATGACAGAGCACAGTGACATTGTCCCTAAGCTAATTCGACTATTTATATTAAAAGTGTGGGAAAGCGGGATTTTACGTGGTCAATGAGTTGGTTAAAATCTTACAGACCGGTCTGCGCCTCCGTAATCAAACAACCCATAAATGTTTCCTTGTGAGAATAGCCTATAATTCACGGTTCAGTTTATTATGTTTGCATACCCAGCCCGAAAATACTACACAACTAGTCCAGCCAGATGTTTGCATTTTGCGAAGTAGGCTATGTGACGTGATGCGTGTGCGTAAACCTTATGTTGACTTTTCAACGTAAAGTCTCAAAAAATCCCACCAGAATGTCAAGGAGTTAGAAAGGCTAAGAAGAATAGGAAAGTATGACACAAAAAAATTTTGGAATGATTTCATCAAGCTATGCCGTAACATTTATAACTCTTCAATGGATTATGAGAAAATATAAATAATCGTCCCTATGGGAACGGGATCAAACACAAATACTTCCTATCCGCAAAAATGTGTTAGGATCAAAGTTGTAAGTCGGGCCAGGTTCGGGCTAAGGTTTGTTCAAAAACACGGGCCTGATTTGGGCCTGACTTTACACTCTGTGTGAGTATTATTTTTGAATAAATTCAACTATAGGTAAGTAGCTAGTGGCTGGACCTGACCTGATATGTCAATCAGCCCTAGAACGCCTTGTTCAAGACCGATCGTCTATTATTGTCTTTGTGATTGTTGTCTTGGTCTTTTCTGAGGCTTAAATGTATACGCCTGTCAATCAAACTATCGTATCTAAACGGGCTTCTCAAAACCGAATCGGGTTCGGGACGGTTTCGGGTGTCAATTTCAGACCCGTTTACAACTCTACTTAGTATAAGTTGACATACCCCCACCTATATAACACCTACAGACGAGCGTTAGCCGAAAGGCAAGCCATCTTAACGCAGACCCTCAATAAAAAATCAATCCAAAAACATTTATCTTGCACTGGAATGCTGAACGACAAAGCCTGCTGTTTAAGCTGATATATTTACGTTACTTACATTCAGCATCTACTTTGACTTCACCGGACGAGAAAAATATATTTTAAGATCAAAATAACGATTGGTCATGCTTAAGGTTTGATTGATGAGTTTAAAAGTCAAAAACATTAACTCAAAATACACAAATAGCACTTGTTATCTTTACCGTGCTATCAGCATCAGTGACCGTAACCTCGGTCTGCGTACAGTTGGGTGCATTTACTTACGGATTGTAATTGTATCCCTCATAACGGAAGACATTAATTTTAATTTCGAGTATTTGTGACAAACGGTTAAACCCAGATTGCAATTCGCATGACTTTGTTTTGATGGCTAAACTGATAATGTCAGTCAAAAAGGCAAATACAAAAGATTCTTAGCGGTGTCATTTTTTTGAAAAAGTGATGTAGAAAATATTAGATTTAAAAGAAAATGTATCGACATTTTTGTCTAAAAAGCAATGGCAAATTACAAACTTGTGTGCTAGCACAAAGGAATTTGGCTTGATTTTGCGGTTCTTGTTAACTCAACATTCGTTGACGCAGTAAGGGTTATTCATACACCCACTTAAAGCTGGTGTAAACTTTCGCCCCCTTGCGCTGGGAATAGACACAGGTTGTTCAATAACTAACTGTGCAGTATCTAGTCATTGACCCATTGCTGACATTTGCTGGCATTTTTGCGGTGAATCAAAACGGCGTAGCTTCGTTGAGGTATCACGTTTTAGAAAAGCTTCAAAAACATTTCAGTAAAATTTGGTTCCTGTAAAAAATCAAGAACGAAAAACATTCTGAAGGGAAAAACAATAATTTTGGGTGGTCGTCTGCAGAAATAAGCTACATAATACACAAAAGAAATACCTTGTGGTAGAGGTCAGAGTTAGAATTTTGAAGGTAAACCGAGCTTTTCGGGTCAGGTGGGAATTTAAGACGATTGTTTAACCAAAACGAGCTTTAGGGTCTATTTGGTCCAACTTTAGGCTCAGACAAATTTCTGTTGTAATTTTACGTTGGTAAAACAAATTTCGGGCTCAATTAGAGCTTTATTTGGATAAAAATACGATCCGGTTAGGATTTCGGTCTAAATTACCTAAACCCGCTCACAACGTTTAGGTTTAAGTACACAAGACACGGACTTAAAGGGAATTTTTAATAAAAGCAAAATTGCCAGCGATGTAGAATGAAACGTAGAGATTTAATTAAGGTAACATCTCGACAAAAACATTTGTCTGATTTAATTTAATGCATCAAACGCAACGAATATGACGCATTTATTCTAAACACATATGTTTTTGTATATTTAAACATTGAATCCTAAGAAAATAGTACATGCTAAGTCAAAATGGTAGCAAGCTTCTAAATCCCTATTTTATAGCTTTCCAAAATTACTTTTCAAGAAACCCTAAAATAATCTCTCTTTTGAGAAACGCTAACCGCGGAAAAACCGAATGAAAGGGCTTCAGACGTTACCGAAATGTTTACATTGTAGTTTTACATGCGCGTCATATGGTGCGCAAACTTGCAAGCACATTCTTGTAAAATACACATTCTTGTAAAAATGGCTTTATACAATGCGGGTCTTCAGCCGGGGCTTTTTTTGTGGAACAATGCGACATTTGTGAAGCGCAACGGCAAAGAATGTAACCGGCTGGGCAAATAGGATATACTAGGTATTCGAGCCAGACTTCAAACAGAAACCGCAAAGCAAACTTTGTTAATGGGAGAAATTCTTGCTACCTATTAAAATAGTCAACACTTGTGGATCAATTTACAAATATTCTTGACGGGTGGCGTCAATCAGGCCGGCAATCGTTTCTAGGGCACATTTGTGTTTGGGGGTATTGTTTTTTCGTTGCTACGGTAACCAAAATCATTGGGAGGTATAGTCACACCATTTGGTGGGTGAATTTACACCCCCACAAGTGTTTGATCAAATATTCTTAGAGAGTCGGGTCAATCGGGCTGGCAAAGGTTTCTGGGGCACATTTGTATTTAGAGGTACTGTTTTTTTGTTGCTATGGTAACCAACAACCAATCATTGGGAGGTATGGCCACGCCATTGTAGCGGTTGCGACATAATTTGTGCAAACTTTGCAATATTTGTTTACCAAAATAGCTCGGTTTTGACTCGCTAGCTCAAAGCTTGCGAGGAAGCTAAAATGTATAGCAACCAAATCCAACTGTATTGACAAATCGTGTTCGGACTTTGTAATATTTCCTGTCGCAGTTAATTAGGATGCATATTCGACTTTGTGATCTGGTGTTTGCGAGCTTTAACCGTATGTTTTGTCTCGTGCTGTGATTGGACGATGTTTTATGTGGGAATTTGTGCAAGAGCCAATCGCAAGAGCACATGTGTACGATTTAACGCCGTTATCCGGAGTACATATAAAACCGCACTCGTTCATTTCGATCTTTTTTAGCTCTCTTCTTCCATCTCTCTCTCTTCTCGTGAACAATAAACAAACGAACCGAAGTGCAAGACACGTGTGTGGAGTTTCCAGGACTCCGGTCCTGACAAGCCCAGGAGCTTGGGAGGTTAAGGACGGTGGTATACCTCTTTCTAATTTGTAGTGACACGGTTGTAACCTTGAGACTCATCAGCGAACATTTATAGTGACTCGGTTTATAGCTTATACCGAGACAACTCGTATTTAACACTACAAAAATTTGGTGCCGCTCGAGAGAGGAGAACTTACTAAAATTTGCTGTTTAACGAATGATAACTTAAGAAAAGTTCTAGTGATGTCAGCAAAGTTTACGACAAGCGACCAAAAGAATTACAAGTTTGCCGTCCAAATTTCTGGACGTGTCTTATTTATCCTAAGAAGTTGTAAACATAATATTTGCAAAATTGTATTTTGTGTGTTGTCATCAACGTCGAGCAGTTTTGTATCTCACCGTTTTGATCATGTTTCTATATCATCGTACGATCAATTACACCCAGTACGATGTCATTTCTTAAACCAGGTGAGCAAATATTGAAGTGCTATTCTTGGCTGATTTGTTATTTGTACGAATTTTTTGGTTGACGAAAGTAAATCTTTTTTACAACTTATGTTACATCATATGCGCACAAAGAATTTTGTACTGGTCTTCGACATTGTAGACCCCATGCGCTCGATTTTAAGAAACACGTAATTTAACCATAAAAAAAAAACCAAATCATGTGGGTGCTGTCCACTAGCCTAGCCATAGGAGTATATTGTTTATGCCACCGTGCTATTACATCGCATGTTGCGCCAATTAGGCGTTTATTGTTCTTCTTGTTCATGCATGATAAGCCAACTAGGCGGTCTTTATTACTTGTCCGATTATTGTATTACTACGCCAAATAGGCGGTGATTACTTTATTATTATTGCATTATGACGCCAACTAGGCGCTCTCTGTTTTATTATCATTGCATGATACGCCAACTATAGGCGCTTTTCTATACATTACAAAAGAACGAACAATCGAAGCTTGTCGTAGCTTCCGAGCATGGCTCGATACACGTACGTACTTTTTATCACTTTCCCACGAGGAATGAATACTATTATATTTCATGCGAATGATTATTTACATCAATATACTCCTGAGTACCATCTACAATTTAAGGTTTAGTCTGAACATCGGCTAGCTTGGGGGCATACCTTCATTAAATCACAACTTGATTTCGTGTTCTGCTTTATCAAACGTATTCAATTTTTGTACAATTTTGTCGAGTTTAGTCAGCCAAGACTACCGCTTCAATTGCCAAGTTTATTGCCTGCCCAATTGTAACACATAATACTGAATTCGATTCTCAGGCAATAAATGCGCTGCTCTACCGTAATTACTATGTTCTATTGTTACACATTGAAACGTAGAAACCTTCATGTAAAATAATGTCATTGTTATTGCGGTATGATGCTTGTTATTTTGTTGTTTCAGAAGCGACGTGCCTTCGAACCGCTATTGCGATCAAGAGCAAAGGACATTCACATTCACCATACTGACAGACACCGAATTTCAGCAATTCAGATGTCTGAAGACTGGAGACAATCTATCTCCAGAAACAAAAACGTTACGCTCGAAATGCGATAATCAAATTCGATAAATGGTGTGGTGTAAAAGCGAATGTTGTTTGTTTTTGAATGTATATGCTCATGCTGTTTTAAATGCTTAATGAAGAAATTCTTGCATTTGTGCTGTAACTTATGGATTTTTGAGTAGTTGATCCAGAAATTATCAGAAATCAACAAATTATTCATTGCGTATTGTTTCCTGTTGTGTATGATATGTATTTTCTGGTGTGCCACTTTCATGCCCAATCCCGCAATGACCATATATTGCCCATTGCTCAAAAACATGGTATTTTGTAGCGGTTGCGACATAATTTGTGCAAACTTTGCAATATTTGTTTACCAAAATAGCTCGGTTTTGACTCGCTAGCTCAAAGCTTGCGAGGAAGCTAAAGTGTATAGCAACCAAATCCAACTGTATTGACAAATCGTGTTCGGACTTTGTAATATTTCCTGTCGCAGTTAATTAGGATGCATATTCGACTTTGTGATCTGGTGTTTGCGAGCTTTAACCGTATGTTTTGTCTCGTGCTGTGATTGGACGATGTTTTATGTGGGAATTTGTGCAAGAGCCAATCGCAAGAGCACATGTGTACGATTTAACGCCGTTATCCGGAGTATATATAAAACCGCACTCGTTCATTTCGATCTTTTTTAGCTCTCTTCTTCCATCTCTCTCTCTTCTCGTGAACAATAAACAAACGAACCGAAGTGCAAGACACGTGTGTGGAGTTTCCAGGACTCCGGTCCTGACAAGCCCAGGAGCTTGGGAGGTTAAGGACGGTGGTATACCTCTTTCTAATTTGTAGTGACACGGTTGTAACCTTGAGACTCATCAGCGAACATTTATAGTGACTCGGTTTATAGCTTATACCGAGACAACTCGTATTTAACACTACACCATTAACTGGTATCGGCAAGGTTAATTGCAACATGGAAGCGACAAATCGCAATGACTTCTGGAATACTTTCGAAGTAGTTTCATTGGTGACGATACCAAGTTGCGTTAATCAAACTGATGACAAACAAACTTAAATGTTAATGTGTTCGTAGGAAAAATGTATTGGGACACCGAGAATTGAGTGGCGTGACTATACTTTCCAATGATGTTGGTTATTTAGCAACAAAAAAATATCACCCTTAAACACACACAAAAATGTACTAGGACAGCGTTTCGCAACGAAATCAAAAGATTTTGTAAAATGTTTTCGTGAATCTGCGACCACCTTGCGACACGTTTTTTTAACTCCTTACTCTTTCAATATTCTACTTGTAACCAGACTGGTTAAACCAGTTGTGGGATTAAACTTTTTTGTCAGCCGGTTATATCACAAAACTCATATTTTTCAGCCGGTTCTATCACAAAACTCATATTTGTCAGTCGGTTCTGTTACAAAAAGTCCATCGACAGTAACCAGTAATTCTAACCGGTTCGCTGATCTCATAAAATTTCGTGAGACGGTTCTACAGAACCGGTGCCAACCGGCTGAATCCCACCACTGCTATAACTGAATGCGCGAAGATTATCCTAAAGCAAAAATATTCGAGACCAAAAATGCTTAAGAAAAATATTGGAGGATAGGATTTTGTTGTCCGTACTGGAATTCTAAATCGCTAACAAAATAAGTATGGTTTTATATTTCTTCAACGAAACAAAAACTTAACTTACCAGTCGGCTTTTTAAGGCAAACTTGTCATTTATTTCAGGCTTTATAGCTGAAGAAATGACGCCTAAACGCTTAAGTGCATTCAATATGAAAGGTGTTCGGCTTAACTTTTGTGATCTGGGCGCAAACAAATTATTTGCCCGACAATGTTTGCCAAGTCGAAACATGCCAAAACTTGACATTTGTTCCCGTTTGACACTGTCTTGTTTTTGTGTATTCTGTGTTGTGTTGTAAAGGTTGCATAGGTCTTATCTATAATCTTAGTACTTATTGGATTTTTTTACTCATACCGAACATTAGCGGTTCACACGCTACTCTTATTTGAGGTTTGAATATCCAGCAATGCGTGTAATCCTATTGTGTTCCACTTCTTGCTCCTGAGGTGTTTTAAACCTGTTATGACATCCGTATGTCAAGACCTCACTTAATGCATCAATGAACGATATAATCGCTGAAAGATTTGCTTCAAAATTCAACAACCACGTTTCATCACCAGAGCCGGCGCTCCAGGTTCAGATACCTATGAATTCAACCCAACTCGTTTCTGTCAACTAAACACTTTTGAAACGATGTCGTGCGACCTGTGGCCCAATTTTCGTGTTAAACCTTATATCGAAGGTGGGCAACCTTTTTGCATAGGTGTACCAAAAAGTAGTGATAGAACTGTCAACGTTTAATGTAACAACTCTTTGGTACAAAAAATGGGATTAAACACATACATTCCTCCCGCTTTTTGCTCGCGGGCCGTAGGTTGCCCACCCCTGCCTTATATCGAGTGAAGATTGCACAAGTGAAAGTAGATTTACAAACTTTAAATTTGTATCTACATTTTTTTATTCCGGAATAATAATGCACATTAATAGTTCATAAATAAATATATATATATGTACATACAGTTGGTTTAAATAAATATATATTTCAACAAAAATATTTCAAAAATTTATGACGTTTCCTTCCCTGTAAGGCCACCTAACAGTTCCGCTTGGCTAGTTAAGCGCAAACGTGTCGGCGTTGTTGGCGTGTGGTAAAACGTAAAGCACCCCATGTGATCCCTCCTGAACAGAATACGACTTGTCGGCCCAAAACTTCGACGGAAAAAGGAAACCTTCATTACCCGGCAAAAGGGAAGAAGCAAAGAGATAAAATACTCTTGGATCTTGGGTAAGATCATCAGTATCAACGTCAAGGCCAATTGGATCAGCGAGGTCCGAAGTGCTGAACACGAGTGGAGCGTTAGCACCCTTGGATGTGATGTACTTGTATGTGCCACTACTATCGTCCTCGGCAAACACAAAGGCAGATGGATTTTTGACTGAACCAAGTTTCCAGTAAACCAGGTCAAAGCTGTTGGGGTTCACGGTGACCAACGGCCCCTTCGCTGCACCCACGAGAGACCCACTTGACCCCTGGGTCAACATACCAACTTTGGGGCCGTTGACGCCGGCCATTAAAACTTTAGCCACCTCTGCTGAAACAAGTGGTTCTTCTTGCACTTTTGCGGCCATGATGCTTGAGTTTTTGTGAAGTTGTTTTGTATGATAGCTTGAAACAGTTTGGACGTCTTGTAATACTCGTTCTTGGTGATTTTATGACAGGCAGAATTATTTAAATAGTTTGTTTGTTTTTCTATGTTCGTTACTAAATAAAACATAAATTAAAAAAACGTTTCATTTCTGCATGACGTCAGACTTAAATAAACTACAGAAAAAACTCCGTATTCAAGCGCAAAAAAATCTTTAGACGCCATAACAGTCTAAAACTATTCAATAAGAAATGGTCGTGAAAGCGGCTTTTCATCACCTTATCGTTTTGAGGTTTGGTGACACATTTGGTATTTGCTTACTCCTCTAAGCAGGAAATGACTGTAACCAAGCATCCGAATATAGTAACAACACCTTACCACAAGTAAGTTGGGCAAAGGTCATTGTATCAGGTCTAAATGCTTTGCGTTTGTGACAAATTCGTGATAATTTCGTATAGAAAAAAGCACCATCAGCTAATTGTAACCAATAGGCGGTGACTACAATGTCTTGATTACAATGGCTACACTGCTTAGGAAGAACACCCAAACAACCAGTAGTGGGATTCGGCCGGTTCGCACCGTTTCTATAGAACCGTCTCACGAAATTGTATGCGAAGTATCATACTAAGTTATGTGAATAGCAGACAGTACGAATTCGACTAGTGGCCTTACACGAGTCAAAAGTGGACCTGATCAGAGTTTCATTTCGAGTCGATTCTCTTTCGTACGGAATTAAATTTAAATAAATGAGACGAGCTTTGAGAAACAGCTGTGTTGTAAGTTCACAACGTTTCAGGCCGAATTTAGGCTTCACTTTTTGAAAACAGGTTTCGACCGCATTTGTAGCCGATTCAGAGCCACTTACAACTTTGGGCCCGAGTTAGATCCGGATGTCCTACATAAGATGTACGTAACAAAATCAACACACAGCCTATGAAATTTAGACGTAAAAAAACTGAGGTTACGACGCAAATGTGCAAAGAGTTCAACTTTAAAAAAAAAACTTAGGCACGAATTCTGCCCGACCTACAACTCTACACAAGAGTGCGGCTGTTTTGCTAAAATCTAAACTCTCTCGTGTTGTAGTGTATTGAAGCATGGAAGCATACAGAACAAAGCCTTCTGCCAAAATATTCAAAAAAGCGTCAAATAAATCAATGTGCACCCTTGGTGTGATAGCTGGTGAGATTGCTCTTTAGAAACAAATATAATAGAAATGGATCTCTAATGTTGCCATTTGCACCTGCACTTTGTCACCGAGCACATTAAACATGAGATTAGAGGTTTGCAAAAACGAAATATTGCATGCCACACAGTGCGCAGCGGTAGAAAACTCTGCTATGAGCAACCCAAAGTAGACCACCACCTGCTGTTGCTAGAAACAACTGTAGTTACTAATGTGATTGTGGTCAGTATATATCCTGTTTAACTGGACAACGTTATGCTAAACACAAGCCATTTTTGCACTGCATTTGTGCAGACAAATTTACATTTTTGTTAAAGGGTAATTGCAAAGTTACCGTCAGTAGAAATATTGTTCTTTTGAGGAAATGTACAAGTAATATATATACATAAAACCGACTCATCGTTTAAATTTGGGTTTGTTGCAAGCTGGTATTTAAATCAGGACTTTTATATTTATGCTAGATTTCTAAATTTGATTTCAAAATTAACATTGGTGATTTACAGGATGTGGTATATGGTCAGAACGCATGCAGTTTTTTCTACTGTATATGTGAATTGTTTCCGCAAGGTTGCTGGTGTGAATCCCGCATTGGCCCCGTGCTTTGAATCGAATTTATATAGTGGCCAAATTAAAACAACACTTTGAAACAATAGCTGAACAACAGAAAACCATAGATTACATTAATAGCAAAGAAGATTGACAATGGTAAACATTTTTTTTAATTTTTTGACTGTTCTTTCCTACTACTTCATTTTTACCTATGAGACTAGGTTTTGACTTTCTCTGCAAATATTATTGTTAGCACTTGTTTTTTTTCCACTGTCCAAAATTTTAAACAGTGGGAATGCATAAGCGGCCATTTATTGTGTGGTGAAACATCATTGGACAATGTAGTTTTAAGACTGACAAATTTGTCGTAAATTAAAAAAAGTTTATGAGATTTTGTGAAATTTGCATGCATTGAATATTCGTTTTCTAACAGGTGGGCTCAACAGCGCTTTTAGTGGAAAAATGGTTTGCGATGTTTTTCCTCAAGGTGTCAGCAATGAGTAAAATCCAAGACCTTTTAAGTTTGCGACAATAATAAAATGTACCACAGAGAAATTAAACAAGTAGTTCAAATTCAGCAAGCATAATGACAATTGGTCACATTGGTGTAAGTTTTCAGTTACGCTAATAATAATCCTAGAATTGATTCAGTCAAACTATTTCCAAGGCCAATGCAAAATACCATACGTTAATTTATATTGACAAATTCAATGATGAAATACGACTTGGATAACGCATGATTAAAATAATCGACTTGGATAACGCATGATTAAAATAATTAAAATAATCTAAAAATTATGTATTTTGAAGCCTGCTATCAAAACTACATTAGGGTACACATAGCGTAATTCAAATATGCATTTATAAACTTTATTTCCGTTTTGGGGTAAAAACGTCGTGGTTTTAAACCTTTTGTGGGCATTACAAATCACGTTGCTAAAATATTGCGTCAAAAAGATATTACGTTTAAAATTTATTTTCACGCTATCGGTATTTTATGCAAACATAACTTAAGCGTACTGTACTTTAATTTTAGCCGTTTTTGCAATTCACGTATGTGTATATAGAAGTGGCACGCTTAAACAGGAATTAAGAAGCCCTTATTAGACGCTAAAAACCGGAAACGGAAGTCAAAGTGACGTTTTAGGCGTCTATACTGAGTTGACAATTACGAGCGATAAACTGTTGTGACAAAAATCCGTGCACCCTTTCTGCCCAAAATAGTGGAGTCCGTATATTGGCTGCACGCTGCTTATGTTTCTAGGACTTATCAATTAAAAAATAACCCCCCAAATGACTCATCTTTTGTCCCCACCAACAATTATTAGCTTTCCGTTGGAAACACAGGCAAATTATGGCAAAAATCTATTCACAGCGTATGTTTTGCTTTTAAATTTAGTTACTGCACACGGCACAGTTAAATAATAGTGAAATCCTTCATTTTTGGAATGAATCACGGGATTTTTTGATCATAAGAGTTAATGTAACTTATTTGCATAGCCTTGCGTATCATTGCAAAAAGATACAAATGGACATTTTGTGGTCAAATTTGGTGTTGCCTGCTGTTTAAAACATAAAACCCTGATTTGAATCACACAACAATGCAAATGAACTGCACAAAAAAAATGTTCGTGTTTTGTCTGGAACCAAATCTCGGATGTGCATGTGATGTTTTCCATTAGAGTTGAATAAACAATTTGAACTCTTTTACTCCATTTAGTGGAATTGAAAAAGTTAAAAAGTGGTTGCTTTTGTTTTCCGTTATACTGGCACCTTTACCTCATTGCAGAAAATTGTGGTACTATCGTTTTTTAATCTGGCCTCTATTGAAAACTTTTCTGCTCTCTGGAGTAAATGTTTAGTAGAAGTTTTATTGCAACGTTAATTCAAACCTTCATACTCTATATATTTAGGTATTGATCTTACTATGCGAAAACAGATCGTCGTATAAGTCAAAATACAATGTGTCAGCAATTACTCACGCTAATCTCAGTGATACAATGTTGTTGATTACGACTGTTTGTTTCAGTGATTCAGGGACCTTCTCGTCAAATTATATGATGTACATCCATTCATATAATTCTTCACAATTGGTCCCAAATCAACCAAAATACAAAGGCAATGCAACGTTTTGAAACAGAAACAAACAATAAAACTTAAAAACTAAACAAGAGTTTGAAAGATACAAGCATATAATTTCGGCATCATCACTAACTTATTCAAATAGAATCTATAGCAACGTGTTAAGAGTCGCAAGTGCTGTTGGATTGTCTACTGTTGCACAAGTGTATGACACAATCCACTCCAATGACGCCAGTCGCTCACGGAACAGTGTGAAAAAAGTAGCGCTGATTGATTGTGACTCATAGAGCCCAATCGCTTAAATACTGCGAAACCCGACAAAGCAATCAGCTGTAAGCAATCCTGCACTGGAAGGCTTGGTAAGCTCAAAGTAGGTTTTGTAAGAAGCTTTATGTGATAGACTTCTAAGCAAGTTTGAAATTTAGAAAGAATTTGTGTGTGTTAAGCTTTATACATATCAAATAGTTTACATGTTAAGCAAACTTGTTATGTGTCTGGGCATCTCTTGTTTTGGAAACTACCTTAACTGGAATGCGTTGCTGTGGTTTGACTACAGACATGTTGTATGTGTTAAGATGAAACAAAACAGACGTGATGTTATGTGTGCTTTACGTATTAGCACAGGTTGTGCTCTAATGTAAGTTTGTTTGCTTAACCCACTTGCTCGCAAGCCGTGACAAACATAAGTGGTCAAAATGTTGCAAACCGCAGCAGTTATTAATACAAAAACAAGGAAATTCATCACATTGTGGTTGTAATATGTCAAGCGAAATCTCTATATTTCGCTTTAATCATGTTGTACTGCCTGTAACAAGATTTAATACAACTTTATATGCGCAAAATTAAACAAATTTTGCAGCAGCAGCGTTACCGACTGCGTTCAGTCGTTGCTAATGGCGGTTACATTGCCGCAATTACGAAAGGGATTACGTGTTTGACCCTTGGGAATTGAATCGAATTGCCGGTTCTTGCTCAACTTTCTCGGCTCGATAAAAGGCTCAGTTCCAGGAAAAATAAAGCAGTGTGTATGAGACTGCTTCTGGGCACCTGACAGCAATTACTTAATGGGCAAAGCAGAGAGCTTTGGTAAAGCATTTATGTGATCCAGTATTCATGATGGTGTGTTAAATTTGACTTGTACATTATTGTCTGCATTTTGTGTAGGACAAAGCAGAAAGCCTTGGCAAAGTATTTTTGCGATATGTTATTCCTGATGGTGTGTTAAATTTATATTATTGTCTGTGTTTTATGCAGCATGGTGATGTAAGATATTTGCCCTGAATGGGTTGTGGAAACACGAATTGCAGTTTGACCATCACTCTAAAGCTAAATCGCAATAACTCTAACGGTGTTCGTATTCCATTTTATAGAAAACAAAACAAGACATAAACAAACGAATTTGAATTGTGCCTGATTGCAACTTTGAGAGCATTCATTTTAAACGACGACGAGTTTACAAGAGAAGACAAAACATCAACAAACAACTACCATGGATGTGAAGGTAGAAAAATTTCAGCCCTATACAAACCCACGACGCAATACAAGGAAAAGTTCCGGGTCCATTTCCGGCGGAGTTGGCAAGATGACGCTGCGATCAACAAGTCGCATAAGTACATCATCAGATGACGTCATTGTCGACACAGTGAAGACGTCACGTTCCAGGAGGATTTCCTCTGGGCTAGGAGACTTTGAAGATTATATCAACGAATTGGCGTTTTCGGCAAAGAAGAAAGTCATTCCAGAAGAAGTGGTATCGGTTAAAGTCGAACAGGAATTGGAGTCTGGAGTTAATGGCCCCCTCCCGGGTATTTTGACCCACGTGACCAGTGGGACAGTAGTGGGTACATCCGGGATATTGGTCACAGTCAACCATAACAGCTTCGATTTGGTTTACTGGAAACTTGGTTCAGTCAACAATGCATCGGCATACGTGTTTGCCAAAGACGATGGCACATACGACCAGTACATCACATCAAACGGTGCTAATGGTCCACTCGTGTTCAGCCCTTCCGACCTTGCTGATCCAATGGACCTTGACGTTGACAACGATGATCTCACACAAGACCCAAGAGTATTTTATCTATTTTCATCCGGTCTGCTTTCTGGCAATCAAGGCCATCTTTTCCCCTCTGAATTTTGGGCTGACCAGTCGTATTCCGTACAGGAAAGCGCCAACAATGCAGCATTCGTGTTGTCACACTCCGGCTCAGCTGACACGTTCAAGATTGATTGATCAAGCGGAACCAGCACGTGACCAAGTTACAAAACAGTTATGGACCCACTTGGTTTGGTAAAAACTTGTTGTTTATCTTTAGCATTTATTTTTTCTTCGAGACATGTTTTATTTTATTTACGCATCTTTCGTTTTTTTATCGTACCCAAGAGCTTGTGTTGTCAATTTGTTCATTTTGGAAACACACACTTTGTTTTATGAAACTTTTTCGCTTTACTTCACTATATTAGGCCTAAATAAGCGAAAATATTGAGAATTGTTTTGTAATATATCTGTTGGAAATCTAAGTAGGTCATAAATGTGGTGTATTTTTTTCGCTGTACATATCACATTTTATGTGCACATCTGCTTTACGTCAAACACCTTTTAAAATATGGACAAATGTTAATATGTCCCTAAAGAATACCAAAAAATATTGTAGCAATACTGTGTTTCAGTATGCTTCGTCTTGTGTCTTTTTAATGCATTCCATCCTGCCGCATGACCGCTTATCTTGCAAAGCAATAAACCATTTCGCCCAAACAATTTTGCTGTGTGAAGGCAGTGTTCATTTGGACTTGCTTTCTATAGGTTTCTGTTAGGTGCTGAAAGTTCAAACATTTTCCAAACGAAAAAGTTTAGTTTCAAATAGATGTGCAAAAATTGATCATAGATTCGTGAAAACAAATAAAGCAGCTCATGAAGCGCATTGCACAAATTGATAACACCCAATGATAAATCAAACTTGACATCTTGCAGACCTACAATGGTATAGTCATTGCAAAGCCGCTACAAATAGCATTCACGTATGCCGCGATATGCTTTGTGACGTCAAAACACGTGATTCATACCAGAACACGAGTTTCCTTTTGCAATCGACTGCTATTGTCCGTTTCAAGGTTCAAATGGTCAAATAGCTTATAATGTTCGAAATGTTGGCTGGCACGTTATGAAAAATATCGTCGAGTTGCGACGCGATCTTGCACGTTTGGTTAATTGCTGTAAGGAATATAAATTTACAAATGCACGACTTTGCACCGTGGAAACTGGTTAAATAACAAGCTTTGTGCTGTTAATAGTAGCAAATTTTTAATAAACCGTTTAAATTTAAAGTATGCAACAGTTGCTCGGCATTTTAACCAATCATTTATGGCGATACTACAAGGCAGTTTGACAATTTTTTATGCAAATTTTGATACCTTTTGTGATTTGTATTTCTATATTTATTACAAAGAAGTAATGAAAAAATATAGCAGTACAAAAAGCCTTGCAAACTATCCTGGTGTAATGACATATAGTTTTCATTCCTGTGCATGATTATAAATTATGTCTATTTTTGTAACTAAAACGTATGAATAAAATTCAAGAAATGGTTCGTTACCGCAGTTGTGGTATTACTTTAAAATTTCAGAAAAAATATACCCTTTTAAAGTGTTAAAACATATATTTTATGAGTAGATAAACAGACACACTCACGTTATCATAGCGACCAATACCGGATGCTACAGTAATGTCGCATTGCACGAATGCAAGTGAAGTAAACAAACCAAATCACTTTACAAGCAAACCGAAGCCTTATAGGTCGAAACAGTGTGCACTGTCTGCTAACCGAAGCGTTTTTATAATAAAATGCTTGATGCTAGTCGAAGCACATAGAACACAAATTTTGTGTAATTTACAATTGTTGTTTAGGTGACATTACCTAACGTAATGTTTACAGGTTTCCAATATAAAGCTTTCCAATAAACACAACAAAGCTATAAATTCATTTCGAAATGCCACAAGTTTGTGTGGCGCATTGAATAAAAACGACAAATGTCGCAAACGGTATGCAGTGTTGTCCAATTCCACTTTAAAATGTGAATACAATGTGCACCAATCGATGTGAAGCCATAGGTAAGGATTAGTGCTACGTTTTTTCGGTGCTCTGTCATAGCTAATGTCGGGCCGTTTTAAACTCCGCAACACCCAGTGGAATAAAGCAACGCGTGGCATGAACCGGTTTCTTCCTTATTCCCATGGGTCTATACCAAGAATTGCCGAATCGAAACTGCCCAATTTTCTGTAGATTTCCGCATGTAATTCAATTAAGTGTGGAACTTAAAAAAAAATTGTATGGATTGAGAATTTTATAGCTTGACGTTAAAACATTTCTGTTCCAAATTTACTCAATCTAAAAGGGGTAAACCTATTAATCCACTTGAAAGGGACACACCTATTAACCCTTCAATACACGGGTTTTGCATTTCATTGCTTACGCATGTAAAATACGAACTTGATTATTTTTTAAAAAACTGATGCTGGATGCATAAATAATAAAAAAGCGGTTTGCGTCACTCAAATGGCATATTTTAGTCCTTGCAAAAGAAAGCTTTGCAAAACTGTTGTTGCATTGATCTTAAATGTGGAAAAACTGTCATCTAGGAAAATGGTAATATTTGAATCTAAAGTCCACTATATGCAGAGTTTCCTTATTTCTAAGATTTGTCCTTATTTTTAACGACCACACACCAAATCTCTGCTACAAGTATAGGTATACCTAGACTCGAGCTGTACAAGTAAAAATATTTTCTACAAGAAGTTCCTGGAACAGATTGTTTCTGGCCAAAAAATATGTCATGTGATATGCCATGGCTCGTATAAAAGCAAGTATTTGTTCAAAAGCGTTTCGTTTAGTATAAAAAAATAATACTTCGGTTGTCCTTATTTTGGGTGTCCATATCAATAGCAACCCTGACTATAAGTAATGGTGCATGATGATCTTAAACACTCCACAACTTAATCGTGTTTCGCTATTATCAATAACAAATTAAAATACCACAGAAACCGAACGTCTAAATAAAGGTCTCGCACATAATACGCAATGGTTTCATGATGGATTAGATTTTGTTTTTGTTATTTCCAGAAAATCATCGACGCGACACAACAAGAGATTCTATGACACGTGGCATGACTCAGCAATTTCCGGCACTGGCGTTGCATTTTCCACGAAGGAAAAAGCATAAAGTGGTGACTGCTAACCGGATGTTTAGAACCTCATAGCACGGAATACACACAAGTTTAATTAAAGCTTAATGTAGCATTTGCATACTGCGCATGCGCGTCACTGCAGCGAGTTGGGTCACGTGATTGGATCACAGTTCAATACAGGATGTTACGTTTCCAGTTTTGATCTATTTTGGGTCCCATTTTAATTTCGTGCTTCGACAGGCGCTGAAAGTATGAGCTACGCTGGGTTAAGTGGTAAAATTAAATTAAATTTAGCATAAAAGTTTAAGTTAGGCAGAGGACGACCAAAGGCTAATTGTGCACTTGGGTTGTCACACGATAAATTTCCCTAAACTTTTAATTGCAAAACAAAGCATTTAAAAATCAGAAACCGATTTAAAACAAAAATTAAAACGATTTGACACCAACAATTGAAAAATAATTGTATTTTTATGACTTTACAATACTATAATAACCCAATTGAACTTAACGGCTTGTTGCCAAAATAACTAAAATAATAAGAAAACATTTGAGTGCAACATTTGCATTTGTCCTGTAACAAGCTCAACAAACGCGTTTTCACAATAGGAAACAATTAAAATTGATATTTCAGAATCGGCATTTCGGTGCATCAAAACAAACTTTACAAGGTTATTAAATGATGAAGTATGTCCTGTTTCCCTTCTCTGTGCCAAAACACATAAGTGCGTCTGCATTCTATCAGTAATGTGTGACGACATGTTCATTTTCAAACAGTAAGTTGTTATGCTGGTGCAGTTAAGTATGAACATTTCTCCATGCTTTTGCAAACAGTTTGCATTCTTGGTATTGCGTGAATGCCTTTCAGGCCATGTTGGCTCAAAGACAACACCTCAAAATGGAATAATGAAAAAAATGTTTAATTTTTGATGCCGATAAAATGAGAGCACATTTACATATTTATTCTATTTGAATAAGGACATAACAAAACTAAGTGAATAAAAATACATTTTCATGAACTAAATGGATTGTTTTTGTTTCAACTATGGACTTTAAGGCCTAAACCTTGTTACAACACAAGTATTGATTTATTAGGGATTAAGGGGCCCAAAACACAATTTACCCTATTTTGCTAAATTGCTCATTTTTAACCCTTTAACACTGCCGACTACAAAGATAAACTCGGTTGGCCTGGGATATTAGAAAATTTCCTACTAAACTACGCATTCGCAGTGACTTTTACCCAATAGCTTTATTGGGAAAGTTTTGTAATGTTTTTGAACGCGAAATAACCTTAGGTAGACGAGGTTATGGTTGACGAAGTAAATTCCCACCGACGAAATCTACCTTATAGTCACATCCCCTTGTGTTTAACGTCAAAAAACGCTCTTACTTCCGTAAACATACACGCAAGGATGTTGAGGCGGGCCACCGGAATGCAATACGTCATCACACCAGCTTAGTACGGTCACGCGTGTTGGTAAGAGCCCTCACAGCGCATGCTTGTTGAATAGACAACACCGTAAATCACCTTCCGTGTGCTGATGAGATGACCACCGGGGATTTTTGGCGTTTCAATCAACCATATTTTGAAAGCAAAGACGAAACTGAGTACAAAATTTGAAATTGATGTAAAACTGTTTTGTTTTTGAAAATTTTTAACTCAAAGATAGAACGAATAACACAATAAAAGTCCAATGCTTGGGAAAAAATGCTTGGATTCTTAAAGCCCAAAGTCAAAGTTAATGTCGATTAAAATTATATGTTACAACGTTAAGTAAGAATTCTATGTGCGGACTTTGATCAAATTCATGAAAGATAACTTTGAAATTTCTGTGCGACCTTTGGAAACCAGCAAAGCACCTCACCACCATATAAACCAAGCACCAAAGTTGGAAACCAAATAGTCCGTTTGGGACGTTTGCTACTGTTACTATTTATAGCACAAATTCGGCTTCTTGCGCTTTGCCGTTGTGTTGTGCAACTTTTTTGAATGATCCAATAATATCCCATACAAGTGATTCTGACTTTTTAATGAGACTTTTAACGAGTCATTGTTGCAGTGGGATTAAGGTCACAACCGAAACTAGAAGGCTACGACCAAATTTAGCTATCGCATGAAAGGATTTCCACGTTTCCACGGATACAAACAAAAATCCCCCATGCAAATTACCAGGAAATTCTGTTGACGAAAATTCGAGACACTTGCATTTAACCTAAAGAGGCGTTTGACCTGCTGATATAAAGTCGATCGTGTAGTTTGTAATTTGGAAACTTAATTAAAACACAACAGGGAAAAACAAACCACGAGTGATACGTCATCGATGAAGCTATATGCTGGCGACAAATGAAAAGATTTCGTTGAATTTACCAATTGTTTTAGTGGCATAAACATAAATCATTACAATGACCCTATTATTGGATGCTATTATTTGTGGTTTACAAGGCATGCAACATACACGAAAACTGGTTTTTGGACCTTATCAACACATAGGAAAACCTATAAGTTACGAAACTAACTTAACATGCCTTAAACCAGTGGTTCTCAACCGGGGCCCGGTGTAGATTTCCAGAAAAACCCACTAAAAGTCATTATCTTTTTCACTTTATTCCCTAATTTAATCGACTATTTCACATACTATTTGTCTATATTAGGGTTTTTTATGATTACGGATTCTTGTTTACTCTATTTGACCTGTTTAAAGATGAAATTAGTACTCAATTACAACACCATTCTGCCTTTGTTAATTTGTTAAGGGGCCACAGATCCTACAGGCTTATTTGAAGGGGGCCACGCTTCACAAAAGGTTGAGAACCATGCACTGCCTTTAACTAAAATATAATTAGCAACGTTGAGAGCTTAATCACAAGATTATCGTGGTCTTCGTTACTATTTTAAAATAAGTTTAAATTTAAGTTTCTGAGTAAGACTTAACGAATCGAAATAAACTTGTTGTGTTCACTGTGTCAATATTTTCGACAAGGTCACATAAAAACAGCAAACTAAAAACACGCTGTGGTTTATTTGCATGCTTGGTGTTGTCAGTTTTTAGACATGGAAGTATTATCATTCAACTAAAGATAACCTAATCGCACGCATTTACGTCGAAATGAAATATGCATTAGGAAGGGAACTTTTGGATGGGACTTTCCCAAAAAGGATATTTAAAACGTAGCCTATATTGAATTCTAGGTTTCAGACAAATATGCATTAAGAAAAGTTACACAGTAATTAACAAGGTTTTTATGTAAAAAAAATAGTATAAAAGCCCTAATGGCATGTGGCTTTTACGTCTGTTTGGGCCGTTATATTCGCCATTAAACTTACGAACAGATCCGTGTATAGTGTTCCTAAACCCCGAAATTTCAAACACTTAAAGCAACTACTGAACAACATTAATAACACATTAGGCTAATGAAAGCGCGCTGCCATAATGTCAATCTCTTTGAAAAGCATGTATTTGGGTACATATAGGGTTGTAAGCCACGAACAAGTCTTGTATTTTGAAGCAATTAATGATAATGAGGAAAAATATATTAGGGACATGCACATTTTGGTAATAAGTAGACAATCACTTTCCATGCAATCATTTCATGAAACGGAAAAGAAACTGACGTTCTGAAAGAGTTTCGCAATTTTTCCACGTAATTTAATCCACGTCCGCTGAACCGAAACTTGGTCTATTGTTTCCACATGATCAATGCCGGCATTCTAAAACTCGTGATTGAGTGTTACATCACAGACGAACTTAACATTGCGTCATGCATGCAGTTGATAACTGAAAGTGTGGCTCCTTTGAGACAGTTATCTTTTTAAGTAAGGACTTTGTTGTGTTTAAGTACTGGAAATTCTCCATTCGGTTTTCGACTTACCGAACAACAAATGGAGATTTTCCAACGGAAATTTGTGTCGATATTTATCCACCATGCTATTTTGGCTTTGTGCGCTGTTTTTTAAGACTTAAAGTCGCTTGTTTTCAATCGCATTTTCGTTAATTGAAATAGCTTCTATAAATAGTCTGTGTTCATGACTTTATTCGCTCGTGTATAAATAGGAAAACGGAGGTATTTCTGGAAAATCCACAACAAAAACACCATAAATCAAATGTTACAACAATCTTGAGTTTTAAAACTATATCTAAAGAAGTATAAATAGTAAAATCGTTATATGAAAACGTTCCAACTCTTTATTGCGTCACACTGGTCCAAAAACAACCACAGAAAACCAAAAGTGTAATTGAGTCAAAGGAAAGAGGTTTATGATGTAACCTTACCTGTTTCTACAACAATCTTTCCACAAATACGACAATGCAAATAATTTGAGAAGATATAAATGGAATAACTAGCCTGAGTTCCCCTACGTGCCGGCGCCCATGTCTGAGAGAAGTTTTGAGTGTGTTGCCTTGGATTAGCAAACACACTTATATAGTCAAGCGACAACGCGTTATTGGAACTCGGGGCTAAGGTGGTGTCGGACCGAAACAAAACAATTAATTATTGTGCAAGGAAAATGGCTACAAGAAATAGTTTTACGATTGCGTAAGTGCTAAGGCGTGTGGTTTTAGAAAGCGCGACATCGAAGGCCGCTAGACTTAAAAGGAGAGACAAAACTGCCTTGGCGTCTGATATGCCGCTAAAATAAAAATGCAGGTTTCATTAAGTACCAAGAAATAACACCTATTTTAAATTGGGACGCTAAGTCTAATTATAAACATACATTTTCGTCCTATTAAATTACGTTACACTATTTGTCACAAAAAAATCACCTTTAAAAAAACGAAAAACAGACATTAATTTCCCAGAATTTGTACATTGCAACTAGACCTACACGAAACAAAAAGGTCGTTAAGCTAAATTAGGAAAACAAATGTCGTCCACAATACCCGTTAATAGCCGCAAGAGTAGATCTTTGCGACACGAAACAGAAACAGGAAGCTTTTGCCCAAAAGTGCAGTAACTGTTACAAGAAAATTTCGATAAGGCAAGCACTACTGTCAATTGTTCGTTTGTTAATGAACAATACCGTATAGTTGTAAAGCCTTCACACGAGGCTTTGTGCTTGGACAAATCTTATGTTTTTGCTACTGTTTCTTGATTCTGTGCGACAATTAAAGTATTTTCTAACCTTTTAAAGTCGCGATGAAAAACATTGATGAGGTTTGGTTGTAGTGGTATCACAAAAACCGATATTGTTTTGTAATAGTATGTGTAGAACCAAAATTGAGTAAAATTAGTGGTGGATAACATTTTGAGTCCACATATAGTCTGTGGGCTATTTTGACTGAACTGTCTCGATTTTAAACTAGGCTATGTTTGAAACTACAGTCGCTACGACCTCGCACAATGGCAAATTTTCACATGTTAAGCAATCGGCCACATACGTGTATACAGAGTCTCACGAAGAGTATCTGGGTACGATTACCAGACACCTGGGCTGTGTTTTATGCAATGTCAGTGTAAAACACAAGTATTTTTGAAAGGGAAGGGGGTTAGACCAAATGCTCTGCAACCAAGTGTGTCAGTACAGTCTGAATCCTCCTGACAAAACACAGCTGAATTCTTTCAACACAAACCTTTGACGCAAGAAACGCAATTTCCAACCAACCGAATGAACCGATGCAATCAAACGGTATTTTAAGCTCATAAAGAACCTGTTAACGTCACCACATGCATCGACAAATACGTCAAAGGGTGCCTAAAAGGAAATAGTTGATTTCCTTCGTGCATGGCGCAACAGGATGGAATGTGGCGCAAATAACCCTCTTGCGCCATCCAGTGCGTAATGTAATAGGTCAAAGCAATTCAGTGACGACAAATGTGGAACCATTTTCCATGGTAAACAGGTGACAGACTAACTAAAAGTGTAATACCTTAAAGTACCCAAGATTACGAAATCCAGTTGCAAGATGGTTCCGACTCCGTAACACAACTGCATTTTGCAAACATTGAGTATAGGTAGGCTTAATTGTTTCTGTCCCATGCAACAGCCTTTAGAAACTCCTCCAGCCGACAGTGATTGTTATAACCAGTTAAACGAAAAACTTAATGTTTTCTATACTGGCCGTAAAGCTTCAAAATGCAATTTTATTTGCGCAACGTAGATTTTGACAATACAATTGTAAATAAAAAACTGCAAATTACCTGTCGAATTCATGGTTGGTATTTACAATCTACAATATTCCATTTCAATTTTATCTAATCAATGCAAAACAACATAGATTGCTATCCAATAATTGGTTGGGAGCCAAAAATGCATTGGAACCCCTGAAATAAACATAGAGCAAAAGTAATACGTTCAAAAGAGAACACAGAACGCAAAAACAATACTCACCTATGTCCAAAAATAAAGCTGGTTTAAACTCACACTTAAAGCTTGTTCAACCAACTTGTGCTAAAAGGTAAGCTTTTTTTATTATTAGACGCACAATTTGAGATAAAAGGCCAAATTAAACACTGAAAAAAAACCAAGAGAGACTTGACACAATGAAACTTGTTACTCAATATTTTTTAGCACTTGAAGTAGTGCATATCAACAGGTCAAAAAGTTTCACAACTTAGGAAAAAAGTTTTGTACAATCAGAAGAAAATTATGCACAAAGATTGGTACGAATGTTGGCGTAGATTTGATGTAAAGAAGAATTCATATGCATTGAGAACAATAGCTGGAAAAGGATGTGTTGCTTGAAACGTTGCATGGAAATGATTCAGTGCATTTTGTTGAAAGTGCGTTGACTTGAAAAACAAATGTGTTTGCTGAAAAAAAAATGCTTGATGCAAAGCTGAAAAGATACAAGCAAGCAAAATAGCAAAGCAAATAGATACAGTCGAACTCAATAAACCAGTGGTTTTCAACCACTTACGTAACGTCAACAATATATTTTTGCAGCACATTTTGAAAGTTGATAGCACAAAGAAATTAGTTTTACTTGATGGCTGAGACTTTTTGCTGTCAAAATTAATCAAAATGAGGTTGATTGTGGTCATACACAACCGTAATTCGTAATCAAGAGATAAAAGTCGCATTGGAAAAAAAAACATTTCGCGGCACACACGTTAAAAATCACTGTCCTAATGGGTACGAGGTAACCAACATAACAGTGTTTTGTGATAAAAATCATTACAGATTACATGCTTGGTTGGTAATCAAAAATGTCCTGCTTAAAACAAAAAGGGCTTATACCAACATTTTGATGGCACGAATGTGTGCATTTTTGCAACGTTTTGGGGTTAAGGCACGAAAAAGTAATTTTTAAACACCATGTGAATGGATGGATTTTAAACTTTGCTAACAATTTCTACTTTTACCAATATTTTCAAAAATGTTTTTTTTTGTTTATGTAAACATGTATGTAGTTCGAAGTTACTGCGTAAAACCAAGTAGCAAAATGCTAGGGCTACATAAACTAATACACAAAGCGTACCGTTTGAACATTCAAATTAAACCCCAATTTTGCTAAAAATCGACTACGGATCTTACACTATTAGAACCAGGGCTTTTGAACAAATGCACGCAATAAAGTAAAAATTCTACAAAGAAAGAAAAAAAAATAGTTAAAGAAAGAGGCACATTGCACACTTTGGAAACCTGAAAACATGTATATGTTCACAACTCTCATATTAAACATACTATATCGACACATTTTTCATAATATGCATAAAAATACATGCGTTGTCACGATCTAAGGTTGATCATATAACCGTTTGATGAAATGGAGTATTGCCTAAACTAACAGTTTAATACAAAAAAGCAGTGGTTCCCAACCGGAGGGAAATTCCTTCCAACAGAGGAATTATAAACTTAAGGAAATTTGTTTTAATTTTTACATGTGGTTTGTAAATAGACACTTAAGCTCTGGGAATATAACCTGTGAAGTTGATAAAATACCCAATCTTAAAAGATCTTTGTATGGTTTCCACTATGTAGTATATTGGGGAGGAATGGAAATGTTTTGAATTGTTAGGTAAGAAGTTCGTTGATGAAGGCTTGGAACCACTGCCATAAAGCACTTGGAACCACTGCCATACCATTTTAACAGCCGAACGGACTAGTATATTTATTATGAGAAGATTGCACATTAAGATAAAAAACCATGAGGCAAAACTTGGGGCCATCCATTTAGTGAAACAAGAATCTTCAGGCGGTTTCATCAAGTGAGGAATAGTTTGGATAGTGACTGTCTCTTCGCCCAAAGTGTCGTTCAATGTCTTCCAAACTTCTGCCTTTCGTTTCAGGCAAAAGACAAACAGTGAAGAAAACGCTTAGTAAGCATACGCCGCTGAACAACCAAAACGTGCCCTGAGTTGTGATTGCGTTCTGTATAAAAAAACTAGAATAGTGGCTTTCTGATATACTTCCATTTTATATATTCTATACGATATTTACCAATTTACTATACACATCATTTGATCTACACATATGATTGTTTTTGTAAACAAAAACTAATGGGTCCCCACACGCGTGTTTGTGCGGATTTACGGTAAACTAATGTTGCGGTGATTTTTAAATTCTTAAAACAAATTTTTAGAAAGCATTAACCCAACAATGAAAAATTTTGTTGTATTTTTTTGCACTATTATTGTCATATAATTACAAAAACATTAAAAAAGAACGAAACAAATACTTTCAATTTAATCTCTTGCTTAACTTTGTTTCGTAAAACGAGTTTTTCATTTAACTTTGTTTCGCAAAACGAGTACCATTGACATGTAGTAACCTTTTAGGATGCACACACCAAACGACTGTTTGACCTTTTGACACCGTTTTCAATAGCACGCCGTCCTTGGTGTTCAACAACACCGTTTGACCTAATTTATACATGCCTTGGGTATTTGATTCAAAAAAAAAAAAACGCTACGTTATGACGAAAGAAAGTTCTGAACTGTGTTAGTAATACCTACTAATTGACCTTAAGTAACCCGTGGTCATGCAGCGGCCAACCTGACAACGAGCATTTAAAAAAACTTTTATCTTGTAAAAAAGTCAAGTTTATTTTTTTATATTTAGTTTGTTTAACAAAGTTTTGCTTGACATTATACGAAACCGAAGCACGCTTATTAGGTTTAAATCGCGTCATATGTGTGAAACCTTTGCCGAAACTGAAAATGTGAGTGATAACTTAATAAAACGACATAGCATTGCTGTGCAAAACAGCTGATTTCTAATCACCGAAACGACGTCTCGTAAAACGTCTGTCCGACGTCAAGCTGAGCCTTCCCGCTCTGCCCTATTATTCGTAAACGTACTCTCTTGGGACTTCTGCCTACAGTGTCTTTCTTGACCAAACGAGCGTGTGTCGCTGGGTCATTCGGGGTCAAACTTCAGGTGGACCAAGTTCAGATTAATATTAAACATATGTCCAAATTTGAATAAATTTGAAGCACTCTTTCTTTACTAAACGAGCGTTACAAACCAGCGTTAAAAATTTTACGTTTCGGGGGCCTGTGGGTGAACCGCTGGGTAACTTGGGGTCAAACTTCTGGTGGACCAAGTTTGGATTAATTTCTAACATATGTCCAAACTTCAATAAATTTGAAGCACGCTTTCTTCACTAAACGAGCGTTACAAACCAGCGTTAAAATTTTTACGTTTCGGGGGCCTGTGGGTGAACCGTTGGGTAATTTGGGGTCAAACTTCAGGTGGACCAAGTTTGGATTAATATCTAACATATGTCCAAATTTGAATAAATTTGAAGCACTCTTTCTTGACCAAACGAGCGTTACAAACCAGCGTTAGACAGAAAAAAGAAAACAGAAAAAAGAAAAAAGAAAAAAGAAAAAAGAAAAAAAAAAAAAGAAAAAAAAAAAAAAAGAAAAAAAAAATACGGACAAAAACAATATGTGTCCCCTTCAGGGAAGGGGACCCATAATAAGTATGACAGAAACTGTTGTCAGTTCAGCATTTAATTTAGGTTAAATTTAAAAATGAAAACATAGATTTCTAATTTATTGCATCACAAAAAAGCTTTTGGAAAGCATACGAAGGGTGGCCGTGTGTTGCACAGTGGCGCCCTTGTGCGGAAATGCATTTGCCTTTGACAAAAATTATGGTAAGATTAGTTTATGTGGCAATCGCTTATGTTAAGAAACAACATACCAGCAACCAGGTACAATATGTGTAACTTTTATGATAGTCGACCTGTATAAACTTGCAAACCGCTATAACAATAAAAAAACGACATACCTACGTAACATTACACTTCACAACTGAAACTGACAAGAGTTCCACTGAAAACAAACACAATTATAACTTGAAATATTTTCGACGTCACTTACCTGAAGATCATAAAACTCTGACGTCACAATAAATGCGCAGAGAAGATTAAAGGCTGTTACAAGTCCACCACATTTTCCCCTGGCTCGAAGAGGTAACAATTCAGCCATTATTATCCAAGGCACTGGACCCAAACCGAGAGAAAACGTCGCGATGTAAACGATTAAACTTGAGAGGGCAAGCCACGAAAATTCACCTAAATTGAACAAATTTGGAAATACATGAGTATGAATGCCGTTAAACAACATTGCTAAACGGAAAACTTTTCCAGACTTTTTAAAACTTTTTATTTTCCAAAGTCGAAACTTCCTACCAGGTCCATTGAGACTTTGTCCAGCATTGCATGTGTGAATTTCAAAGTCTAGTAGGAGAAACATTTAAGAAACCAACAGGGTTGAAGGGTCATAGATTTTTGGTTAAGACTGGCGTTTTTTAACATGGTGCATACAATCTATAGGGGGACCATGAATTTTTTTAGAGAGCAATTGAAAGTGAGTATGCAGTTGATTTTTTTCTGATGACATTTCCTTTGGTAGCTTGTTTAAAAATCATGTTTTTTTAGATTCAAGCTTTTTTAAGGTAAAGGTATTTTCTTTTATTTAATAATAAGACATATATATCTCCATGGATATTGGATACATAGGTAAGAAGGAAAAGGTTGGGAAAATGATATTTGGAGATGAAGGTAGATTAAAAGGGTGAAAAAGAGTCTCAGTCGAATTTTTGTATTCATAAGACTAGTAACGCCAAAAGATTTTTGTATGCTACAAAACTATTTTCAGCAAATTTACAGATTTGTCACAAAATTACCTTTTCTTCCATCATCCATTACAACAAAGTATGCACCAAATGCAGCAATGCTGATAGCCATAAAAATTCCACTCACAGATAATAAAACCTTCCTACCTAAAAATAAGTAAAAAAGTTAAATATGAGAGCAAATTCAAACACAGATCTGTACCTACCAAGGCGATCCACAAGAGCACATGCTATAACAGTAAAAACAATTTGAATCCCGGCTGTGAGAAGTAGAGCCATCAGCAATTGGGACTGTGAATTAAAACCAGCATCCTAAAAAAGCAGATGAAATTCATAATTATTTGAAAACGTAACCATTGTTTGTTTGTTTCATTTTTATCCTCTGTTATATTACACTTGGTGGAAAAATTATGCTAAAGTTTTTGCTTAGAGAAACAAAAGAGGTCAAGATGAAATTCAAACCAACAACCTTATGAGCACAAGGCATTTTTCAAATAATGGAACTGAGGACCTTGGCATGGCAAATAACCAAATGTCATACATACAAGAACAAGCATTTGAGCTATTAGCAAAAAACAGTCTTTTGACGCAAAGTCTATTTGCCAAAGCAGTGTGGTATGGGTAAGGTAAATAAGAACTTCCATACATTTTTCAATGTATTACCTGAAAAATGTTTTTGGAGTAAAACGTGATGCTATTAATTCCACTAAACTGCTGGAAAAACATGATAGCAAGTGAGAGAAGAAGTGGAATGCGAAGTGATGGAGTGATAACAATCTCCTTCCATGAGGCCTCTGACTCTGAACTAAACTCAATAGTTTCTTGCAAGTCATACAGCTCTTCAGATACATCTGCCTGCAAGGATTTTGAATAATTGTTAGCCTGTCTGACAGCCATTAGGATGCCTTTTTTTTAAATATTAATTATATCAATGCAAACTAGTATTCCACTTAGCATCTTAAAAAAGAGAGTAATACAGATTTACACTTGTCGACTTACAAATAAGTTTGTCAATGATTTTTATTAAAAAAGCTGCTTGAAAATTAAAAGTTTACCGTTTTGCCTCGAAGCTTTTGCAAGGTCTTAGCCCCCTCTTCTGGTTTGTTCTTTAGCAGCAAAAACCTTGGAGTTTCAGGAAGAAACAGGCAACAAATGGTAAAAGCTAATGGAAAAAATGCTACAGCCAGAGACAGCCATCGCCAAGTAAAAATGCCACCTGAACAAAAAAGGACACAAAGTTAGGACATTTTGAGGTTGCAAAAAACAATTGAGAACATGCAGTTGGAGATAAGCGTAGTACATAATTTTTTACATTTTTTAACATGTTGACTTTTTACCAACATTCAGGATATTTTTTATTGGCACAAATAGCAATACTGGACTGATTTGTCTGATTAATAAATATGAATCAACACAGAGTACACACTACACAATGATAATTCGCAAGCCTGCAGGGTAACAAAATTAGGTGTAACATGTATATAATTAGCACTACACAATCCAAAATGAATCATTAACCAAACAGTACAGATTACATCATATATTGCCATGTTTTAATGCAAACAGTCAATAAGTAAATCTCACCAAAACCATACGCAATAAAAACTCCAACAGTGATCCCAAGTTGATTTCCAGAACAAAGTAATCCTCTCAAACTTTGGGTTGATATTTCACTGATGTATGTCTAAAAAAATAATTGGCTATCTAACATTCACTAGACAAAAAGCTTCTTAGGGAAAGAGCAGTTTAATGAACATACATATGTAAATACATTTGTACATTTACCCAGTTCAAAAAACTCACTACCTATCATCTATACAGCCACTAAAACAATCTAAGAATTCCAGGACCTAAACATTTTTAACTACTAACACCAAAAATAGTTCACTCCTTGTTATGGTTTTTATGTTAACTAGCTTATCGTGGGTGACAGAACAACACATAAGAGTTTAATAGATAACCACAAGCAAATATTAACAATGGATTGCTACTCACTGGAACAACAAGGGTTGTGATGGACATGGCAATCCCAGTAATAAATCGCCCAGCATATAACATCCATACATTTGTTGCATAGGACATAAGCTGTAAAATAAAGTTTCAATTGGCTGTGGTTGTGACTTGAAATTATTACTATGCAAATGGAAGAGATTTGGGCAAAATATATATATAGTGTGTCCACACCAATAAACTAGACCATAGTGATGGGACGGGTACCCGGTACTCGGTATCGATGGTATCGAACGATTTCAGTGGTATCGATACTCGTACTCGGTATCAGAATATTTTGTCCCAGTTTTCGATACCAACATGCGAGTACCGAAGGTCGGTTTACAACATAAAAACACAGGCAACTTTATGCCAAATTTGCTTTGGACAACACAAAATTGGGAAAAAGTTCCGCCCGGTTACGTATATTTTTTCGCTATTGTGTGGAGATTACATTTTTCCGCATGTGCGTGTGTGCACCTGTACCCCGACTATGGTAGATAAATTAGCCAGTGATTTATAACAATGTACTTAAGTACTCGGTAATCGTACTCGGTATCGAAGGTATATACATGTGGTACTCGTACTCGGTATCGGTACTCGCTTCAAAACCTGGTATCGTCCCATCACTACTAGACCATAATACATTTAAGCTTGAAAACACTAGCATATTGAGACCATACATTTCCTGTTTAATAACAGTTTTGTTTTTATTAAATTTGTTTGGGAAGTTGTCAGTTTATTAAACAAAAATTTGGTATCAAACAACATACTTAATCAAAAATAAATTTGGTCAAGAACAAAAATTATTATAAAGAAACCTTTTTCTACATAATCCTGAAATGCTTTACTTTGTCACAATTTGGTTCTCACAGTCTTACCAAAAGTCCACCAATATATGGTAATCCAGTAAGAATAGCAGTTGGTTTTCTGCCCAAAGATTGTATCATTACTCCAGCCATAAGACCTCCAACAATTCCACCCAGCGTAAGCAGTGACTGTAATATATAAAATGTAAGAAACAACCCATTTTAATAAGCTTTGGTACAGCTGAAGCAAAAAAGGGTGACTACACTACATTTTTGTTTGCAACACATTTAACAGGTCAAAAACAAACAAAAAAAGTCGAAGAAAATTTATTCACAGCTTAAATATGTGGCAACAACTGATTGTTGTAACAAATAAGACAAAAATACGGTTCTATTGTTGTCACACTTAGCTACATTTTGACGTTTAACAAGTTTTTAACATAAGATAAGTACTTGCATTATCCAAAAACAAAACACTTGAAAATCTCTCATAGAACACTAGTTAAGTGGTTAAAAATATTGACACTGTCCAACATATTTTCTCTGTATGGCTAAACTGAGAATAACTCCCAATTTAATTTTATGCGATAAGATTTTTTGTAACCCACCCCGATCCAGGAAGCCTCTCGTTTGCCAATAGATATAGCGCTGGCTGTAGTGTCATCTTCTATTCCTGGAATCAACGGCGATGATATTCCAAGCATCAAACCCGTACAAACTGCACCCAATAACATCCCACATGATGAAAGGTATAAGTGTAGGTTACTTCCCTGCCTGTAATTACATTAAAACTTTATATATTAAACAAACCACTTCTACTACTAACTTTTTGCCATATTATTTGTATTTTTACACTGTTGTTTTTACAAAATTGCATGCTTTTGTAAGGGCATGGAATAATTAACTGACTTTTTAGACAATTTTTAGACATTTGACATCTTTCTTGAGAGCTCAAAACCTTTTTAGCTGAGAGCCAATACACGTCATGCCATTTTCATGAAAGTCATACAATGTTTTTTTGATACATTGAGAACAATTCAAGTGCAGTTAAAAATAACAAAAAATATATATATTTGGCACCTACATTTCATTGGGTGCCTATCTTTTTCCTGGCACTTTATACCATAATTGTTTCTGCAAGCATAATCTAATGGGTCCCCACACATATGCATATGCGAATTGGTAACAGTAAAAATAGGGCACAATCATTGTTAGATATTTACCAATTTACTATACACATCATTTGATCTACACATATGATTGTTTTTGCAAGCAAAAACGAATGGGTCCCCACACGCGCGTTTGTGCGGATTTATGGTAAACAAACATCCTGGTTATTTTTAGATCTTATATTGCACCAAAATCCAAAGCATATAACTCCTAAATGAAGTACTTTAGCAAGTATAGCCGTTTTAAAAAAATTACGTTTTGGGGGGCTGTGGGTGAACCGAGGGATCAAACGGGGTCAAAATTCACATGGACCCTCTTTAGACCAATATCTATAATGTGTGTAAATTTGAAAAGTTTAAACCATTCTTTCTTGACCAAAACGTGGGAATAAATCTGCGTTAGAAAGAAAAAAAGAAAAAAGAAAAAAAAATATGGACAAAAACAATATGTGTCCCCTTCAGGGAAGGGGACCCATAAAAATATTTAAAAATACACAGGAAGAATATTTCACTACTTGATTTAATATCAACAGAATGGTGTATTACTTATTGCATTAAAACGGAAAAAAATGTTTAAGAGTCAGGCACAGTTATCATAAGAGCCACACCTGGCTCACCATGCTGCATGCATGGGTTTTGGAACCCTAGTTTAAACCTATGTTTGTTAATTTTTTTAGTGTAGTTTCATTATATTCATTCACTGTTAAGTATACTGTATACACACAAATATACCTTCTGATAATTGTGGGCCTGAGCAAATGAGTCCCCTCACTGTCTTCTGTAATAAGTGGCTTATCCATACTTTTCCAAACAAAGTGAAAGTGAACCAAACACTAGACAATTATAAAATATAAAACACTAAAAACAAACATGTCATAAAAAACTATTATACCACAGACCCTCAGGGCTATAAAACAGTCATCTTCAGCAACAAAATATGCTTTACGGCACAATTACTAACTACTACGCATCTGAGGGATCAACGTCCAACTCAAAGTGCAAAAGTTAACAAGTTAATTGTCAATTGTCATGGGACGGCAAAAAATGCGCCATTTGTGTTATTGTTTACAGCGGCAGCTAGTGGTTTAAAATATTTTTATTTATTCTCGCCAAAAAACGCCAAGATTTGAGTTGAGTTTATTATTTGGTTTAAAATATTTCGTTTTGCTAGTATTTTAATATTATTTCATTAACAAAATGTATAGACGTTCACAATCCTCTAGGATTGAAATAAAAATCTGCAAAAGGAATTACCGGGCCCTGTTTTAAAACAAAAAGTCCTCAACCACGTTAAAACTGGGTTTTCTGAATTGTAAAAAAAAATGTAAACACTTAACTCAAATGCATTTGTGTATCTTTATTTTTAAAAATGACCTTGGCTACTGAACAACGGTTCTTTGGGGATTATGATTTATTCGTAAACGCGTAATGACAAGTAAACTAATTAAAGCCGACAGCATTTAACTCATCACAACTGCATAAAGTATGTTGTCAGCTTTGACAGTTGCAACTGTGTTGCGAACGACATCCAACACACCTGCCCATGATTCTATTTAACTCGATGCTTACGGTGAACGTAGGTGTGCACATACTGAGCGTCTTCAGAAATTAGATCTAACTTGTGATCGGTCGCTACACAAACTTAGACAACTCATCCATGGTTTAAACCGATAAATTTACCAGTTTTACCATTTATGACCATATGCCCCACAGCCATCCAATGACAGTATTACGCAAAACACTTCACCCCTTTTTTGCTCTATATATTTTGTTGTGCAGATACAAACCTTCATTGATGACAGAACACCTGTTAAATATAATACGGCACCACTAATCCCTATCAACGACGCTTTTATTGTTCTAACGACGGTAAATGTGTTTTTGCAGTAGATAACCATTAGTGGTCTTATTGGTTGCATTGGTGAGCTGCAGATTTTTTTGTCTGAAATGCCGTTCAATATCTTCTAAACTCCTGTCTTTGGTCTCCGGCAGAAAGTAAAATGTGAAGAGAACGCCGAAAACACAACAGCCACTGAACAACCAAAAGGTCCAGTCTGCAGAACATGGCAGTTCCCGACAAGATCTCGTGCGTGCAGGACCTACGACCCGTAAGTTCGCGTGCAAGACCAATTTCAGCAGGTGCAAAGCAAGTAAAAGAGGTCAAGACAGCCCAATTAAATGCCTTTGGTGCAAAATTTTCGCGTGCAAACCCCAAAACTTGGCGTGCAAATTTTTTTTTTTTTTCAAAACAAATTCGCGCGTGCAACTGCCACACTCTGCAGACTGGCAAAACGTACCCTGCGATGTGACTGCGTCCCGTGTTGAAACATATAACGATGAAACAATACGGATGTTACCATCACAAACTGCTTGATAAAAAGTGCGAAATAGCATTAAAAATGATATTCCTTAGGTATTTTATTACAAACCTTTTTCAGCTAAATGACACGCAGGCCTTGAGTAAACAATTTTACTCCCATGTTAACCAGTTGCTTAAGTAAAGCTAACAAGACAGTAGTTGGTGTATCTAACAGCAACTGATCACACAGCATACATGAAGCAGATACGAAAAACATAGCTGCCTTGAGGTAAAAGCAAACGATCATTCATACATCGCTGCTAAAAAAACGTCAGTTTAAAAAAGCATAAAGACCAAGACTTGGCCACCAACATATAGCAAGCCAGTAAGAATAGCAGTTGTTTTTCTGTAAAGAGATTGTGCAATCACCAGGCTATATATGATTCCACAGAGCAAAGTTACCAAACGTTTTGTTAATATTAGTTTATACAAGCATATCTTGTATTTGTATACCCAACCGAAACTTTGCTGGCAGAACTTCAAAGCTTTTTTTAGGTGGTATATTTATTATGGTAGTCAGTACAGAAAAAGTCTTGGCAAAGAAAACCGAAACTAAACAAATTTATTGCAAAGACAGTTGATAAACAAAAATTGGCTTAATGAGGTGCAGTACCAAAACAGAACAAGTGACAACTTTACTGATCAATTTACAGACAAAGAGGGCAGTTTTGTTTTGGGAAAAGTAACATTTTATTTACCAGCAGTTCAACCAACAACATACTACAAACCAAACTAAAAAAACATAATGACTTAAAGCATTTTTGGAGGTGGATTTACAACACAATCTGAAATACAGCTTCATAAATTGATTTTGTTTGGATGGGGTGCATTTTTTCTTTCATAAGATCTTTCTATTTCTTCCAGGCTTTTTCCCTTGGTCTCAGGTAGTAAAAAAATTGTAAAGAGCACTATTACAATGCAACATCCGCTGAAGAGCCAAAATGTCCCTTGTGTTGTAATGGCATTCTACAAAAAATAAATTTTATAACACAGAAATGCACAACATAGAAGCTCACCATCCAAACCTGGAGATCATAGAATACTGATGTAATAACAAATGCACTGATGGAACTGAAAGCAGATAAACTTCCACCACATTTGCCCTTTGCACGAACAGGAATTGTTTCAGAGGCAAAAACCCACGGCACTGCACCAATTCCCAATGAAAATGCTGCTATGTACACCATAACACTAGTGAAAGCCAACCAGGTAAATTCACCTGCATCAAAACAAGATAAATTTAACCAAGTCAGAATGTACAGTTAGAGCAGTGGTTTTCAAACTTTTTCATCTGGCAGTTTAGCAAGCCAAGGTAATTGAAGACCCATTGCCAAAAATTCCATTACTCTTTTTCACAATAACTGGATAAAAGTTTGATTTACAAAAAAGAAAGGTTTAAATATACCAAAACATAACACTTTGCAAATGATAAGTGTAAGATAAATTAGAAAGTTTGAGACAGTTACTTTTTATTGTTTATCAAAGCCTCTGTGACCCCCAGTGAAATGGCAAACAACTCCCAAGGTGTGTTGCTACTCACAAGTTAAAAACCACTTGGAGTATAAACTTCTTTTATTTTAAGCCAGATACAAAAATGCATCAAATTAAAATTTTCTTCAATCGTTTTTAAACACACACGACTTACTTTATTAAAGAGTTTTTAAAATTACAGTAGTACCTTCATTTTCTTTCAAGACAAAATAAGCACCAAATGTTGCAGCACTAACTGCCATAAAACTTCCACTCAATGACAACAATAACTTGCGACCTAAATGATAAAATATACATTGGGCACCAAAATAATTACCAACCCAATTTTGGTAACTCCGTTTTGTGTTGTGCTGGGCCACTTGCACAATTAACAAAAATATATTATAAATTTAGGATACTTTAAATTTAAGATTTATTATTCAATCAAACAGAATTTGCAATTAAACAGACTTTCCTAAAATGCCAAACCCCTGTTCTGTACTTGCCAAGTCGATCCATGAAACAACTTGAAATAGTTGTAAAGATCACTTGTGTACCAGACATTAGTAATTGAGGCAAAAGCAGCTCCATCTTTGTTGTAAAACCAGCACTCTAAAAAATGAAAATAGCTTCAACCACAAACTAACCATAAGCAAAACAAAACTCAAATGATTGTTTAAAACACTGCAATATACCAATCGATAAGGGAAAAACTTTAGAGATGTACATGCTTTAAGAAGTAAAGTCATTTTTTACATTTTCTGTAATATGTAGCTTGTGGGTGAACCACTGGGATAACCAGTGTCAAAATTTACAAGACCAATTGCAGACACCTATCTGTCATTTGTGTATTTTTGAGCGAGTTCAAATCTTTTATCCACTGCCAAATGTGATGGGCAACAAAACCAGTTAATAAGCAGTGGTTATGGCAAGTCATTGGCCATTCAAATACAAGACCTGTTTAATACAAGGAGCAGTGGTTCTTAAACTGTGGTACATGTACCACTAGTGGTATGTCACGGCTTTTCAGGTGGTATGCAAGTAGCTTTCTGCTATACTTAATTCAAATCACATCAAGAACTGCTACTCAACTGATCCAACTAATCAGTCCTGTTTTTTTGGCAGAACCAATGTCTCGGACATTTTTTTAGAAATTGATAACATGCTTGTTTCATAAATTAGCTAGTGTAGTCAAGAAGAACTCTTAGTCTACCTATTTAAATAAGATGTAGGCGGTACACAGCAATAGAAAAAGTTGCCAGGTGGTACGCAATCAGTATAAGTTTGAGAACCACTGCATTAGAGCATGCATTGATGTTAGAAATTGATATTTACCGAATCTCTTTAGCAAACAAACAATATAAGAAAGTATGTACAGTAATCTTGTAAAAAGTTTTTTTAAAGAACCAGGCAGGATATACCTGAAATATGCTGCCCAGGAAAAATGTGACACAGTTAATTCCACTAGTTTGTTGGAGAAACATAAGAGTAAGTGATAATAGGAACGGAATGCGAAGCGAGGGTGTTAAGAAAATCTCTTTCCATGAAGATTCTGAATTTAGTTCTATTGCTTCTTTCAATTCACATAGTTCACCTGAAATATCTGCCTGCAAAGGAAACAAAATCTTGTTGAATAATTCAAACAAAATCTCAAAAACATTTTTGTACCATTTCCCCTCGAAGCATTTGTAGGGTTTTTGCAGCTTTCTTTGGTTTATTTTTAAGCAACAGATACCTTGGAGATTCAGGAATAAACAAACAAAAAATTGACATAAAAACTGGAAAACTGGCTACCACAAACGACATCCACCTCCAAGTAAATATGCCTCCTGATAATAACAAATAAAAAGCAATGTGTATTAAGTGACGTAAAATAAAGTAAATTATAAATTGCATGTACCTGCTTACCAAAAGCAAAAATAATAAAAACTCCAACAGTTATGCCAAGTTGACCTCCAGAGCAAAGTAACCCTCTCAAGCTTTTAGTGGAAATTTCACTAATGTAGGTCTAAAAAACTTCCATAGTCAAAAAAAAGAATTGTTGCCCATACCACCACAGTCTCAGTCACCTAGGACTATTGACAGTCTTTTACTTACAGCAACCAAAAGGGTTGTGGTGGCTAAGGAACAACCGTTCACAAATCTTCCTGCATATATCATCCAAACATTGGTTGCAAAAGATATAAGCTGTGAAACAAACTTTGTAGTAAGGCAAGTCTACCGAGCAGTGTAACCCATAGGCATGTGTTTACCATAAATCCAGCGACATATGGCAATCCTGAGAGGACAGCTGTACGTTTTCTACCCAGGGATTGTATCATTAAACCACCTACAATGCCTCCTGGTATTGCTCCCAGCTGAAGGATGGACTAAAGCAGCAAAGTATGCACATATTATTTTACCAAGCTATTGCAAGTTATTTATCAGGGTTAGGTGCTTAGTAAAAAAGTAATCTCAAAAGCGATGCATGATTGTACTGCATTGCCAAGATTATTACTTGATCAGCACAACTAACCTGCATTACCAAGTGTATGTGTTATGTTCCTATTACTCTATGTATTGTTTAGATCACATTGTCAGCATTGGATATACATAAACAAGATTTAGTTGCAATAACTTGTTTACTTAAGTGGTACAATCTGCAGATTTCAATTTGTGGTAAAACATTATTGCTTACGTTTTCACAGACAAATGACAAGTGGCATATTACACCACTTAGTTATAATAGCACTAAGAGCACAGTGTACAAAAATTTAGGCAAAAAATTGTTTTACCCCAATCCAGGCAGCCTCTTTTTCACTGACTGTTAAAGCATTGGCACTTGTGTCATTCTGTATGGCTGGAATCAAAGGAGATGACATTCCAAGTACCAGACCAGCACATATTGACCCCACAAGCACTGCACATGATGAGAGGTACAGGTTTCTGTTACTGCCTTTCCTGAAAATGTTGTTTTAATTTTAGCAACCTTTTCATATAATTATAAATAAAACATTCCGCTACTGGAAGTTACTGCTATATGAATTTAGACAAGCCAATGAAGACAGAAAGATAAAAGGATTGTCCATTTTATTGTTAAGAACCGAACAGCTTAAGAAAGTTGAACTTAAGATATTGACCAGCTAATAAGTTTTGATGTCCTAGTGATTTTGATGATGGACATGTTTTTAAGCGAATACACAAAGTGTGTTTGCAAGACGAACGCAAAGCTCACTAAATTATCCTGTTGCCTACAAGAGCATAAAATTTAATATGTGCAACATACACGTCTTCGCAGAACAGCATTTAGTCAAGTGCTTCGCGCCATTTGTTGAAAAATCCTAATCATAGACATCGTATGCATAGGCGCCGACTTTAATTTTTTCCCGGGTATGCCATATTATATGACGTCATGAAATACCAAATTCATTTCCTGTCGCTACATATGGGGAGACTACGTTAAAGCTTGCATTTTCGCATACTTCAGCACCGCCCGATCCGGTTCCTCCCGAACCCGTTCCTGTCCTGGAACACAAGCGCACGCGTCAAATTCGCACTCCGTCGCGTTTTATGTGTTAATTTTATTATGTCCGTTTCTGGAGGGGGGGTATGTAGCGGCCTCTCTCACTACCGTTATCGTGTGCTTTCATACTACAGCGAACCGGACAGATTGCCTTCTTTCTCTGACTCTCGTCTTATGCAGCGTATTCGCAAATTGTGTTATTCTATTACGATGTACCTCGAATAAACACCTCGCTACATTTGGTTTACACACCATAATTCCACCGCCAGGCCCTTCTGCTAGTGTTGCAATCCAACGCATGTTTGTGCGCGGTAACGCCGCAATGCACATTACAAAAAAATTTGATCCGCCGAAATTACGGGGAGGCGGAACAATAAAGACAAAAAAGATTTAGCTCGGAGGTCACCTCACGTCGCAAATTACTATTATCTATAACATTTATTTTCTCTGTAATAACTAATACAAAAATGCTTTGATTTCACGCAACAAAGCGCATGCACTTCTGGCCTAGCCATTACAAAAATCGTTTTAAAGTCGTTTTTTTCGTTTACACCGTGTCGCCTCTTTGACGTAGTGAGTTGTATGTGACGCAATATTAATTTTAAAGTTTAGTGTACTTAAAACAATGTCCTAAACTGCCAGAAACTTTTGACAAGCTAACAAGTGAATTTTTATAAGTACTAACCTTACGTTTGGAACGTAACAATGAGCGTTGTTGTTTTTACGGTTAAAACTAGACAGTCGTTATCCTTGCGAAAGAGACAGTTAGAACAAAGATTGGGCAGTTCACAAACGCTATAACTTTTTATCACGTGGTTTTCGACGTATCACCCGGGGCAGCGGCGTTCCCCCTCCTCCCGTAAGCGAGCGCCAATACCTTTGTTGTGCTCAAAAAAAAAAAAAAACCTTACCTGTTTTCTTCTACTTGCATGCTATTTTGTTTGTTAATCGGCTGTTCCATTTTCACATCGATAAGGTTTATTTCAACTACAAAACGAGCAACGCAACCAAGTTTCGTGGTCAGTTAGGAGAGAAACACTGCATACAGTCATCAGCGGATACAGTGGCTTAATTATTGTCCAACAAAAAAGGCTTGAAAAATTTGTGGTACCCACAATTCTTATCTCAATGTGTGCAGTCTGTGTTTGCACTCACTTACATTGCATTGAAATTGTTCCTTGCACAGCAGTTTGCTTTGTTATAGCCCTTCCTGTTAAATGCGCGATTGCGGACAATTTAGTCAATAGTTTACGAAACAGAAGAAGTGTTTCCTAAATCACGTGTTGTTTTAATTTGTTTCCTTATAAAATTAGGAATTACTGGTTACAAGGGTGACATAAAGACCCATTTTTGTAAAACGTTGATAGTGTTTGTTAAAAATATCATGAAACAAATTGACACTTACTTTACTGTCACATTACAAAACATTACATCATTTAACTTTTTTATTTTGCTGCGGTATACGGCAGTACGGCCCGGTGCCGGTTCGTGTGGAGTTCGTTACCGGGCGGTGTAATTTTCAGGGTAAATGCTTTAAATCATTTTCCTCGTGCATCCCGGAGATGATAAACTAATTTAGGCTTTTGTTGGTGACTATTTGTTTAAATCATTTTCCTCGTGCATCCCGGAGATGATAAACTAATTTAGGCTTTTGTTGGTGACTATTTGTTTAAATCATTTTCCTTGTGCATCCCGGAGATGATAAACTAATTTAGGCTTTTGTTGGTGACTATTTGTAGTCTTTTGCCACTGGTTTCCGGTGCAACGGTAGTTGGGTGTTGTACCTTAGGGACACGTTCAGAAAACCGGCTGATTCGGTATGGCGCCTTCAATGGGCCTGGTTTACATGTGAGTGTGCTGTGATCGCTGGTCTACATAGACGCTTCAGGGCTGATCCCAGTTATGAATTTATGGTTATGTTTTATTTTTATCTTTTTGAGTTTTATTGCAAAAATTACTTGAACATTGTCTAGACCTCTTTTTAATTCATGGCGGTTTAAATTGTGCGAAAACTGTTTATTTTGTAGCAGTTGTCACTTTACTTATGCATTTGTTGACCAAACATGAACAAACAAGTAAAACGTACCGAATTTAAGCCTACTTCAACAGAAAGAATCAACTGCTAAAAAACTTTTTACAATTTATTGACACAAACTACTTTCTCGGCAAGACTATGCACAACCTAGAAACACTAAAGACACAACAATACTAATACTAATGTTATGGTGGGTCGACACAATTTCTTCAACGTAAGTTACGTAGCAAGGAAAAGTTGTTGCTCTTTGTGTTGTTGTTTATTCTTCTGTTGTATTCTTCTGTTTACCAGCTTGGCTGCAAAACAAAGTTGTGTAGAGAGTTTGTTTGTTTTATTTTTATTGTCGGAAGGCAGACAAAACCTAAATGCGTACCTGTCTCATTGTAAGTCCGTTATTTCGTTGTTTCGCCTTTCGTTATTAGTTACCTTAATTCAGTTCAACCCAAATGGTTCCACTGAGTTGAAGTATTTTCGCTAAGGGATTAGGTCCCACAAGCCATTGCTTTATCCGACTCAAATTTAATTTCAGTCAATTAGGACTTTTTGTGTTTATGGAGTGACATATAATTCGATTTAAGCAAGCTACGAAATGGTAGTATGTTCGTGTTAGGCTTGGAAGTTAAAACAAGTAAATAAAACTACAAATCCTTTTGGTCATTCTATAACTATTACGCGTGTTTTTCACCTTATGCGGCATACGAGGGGTTGAGGTAAAGTGAGAGGTGTTGGTTTTGACAAATGTGCTTCCAGATTTGCCGCTACTGGGCGCTATGGTGCTGAAGAACGGTCCCATTCCATTCACCGATTTCCGGTATTTCTTTACAAAGCTCTTTCGTACATCTTCGTTACGCAGGCAATGCAGTATGAAGATGAAAAGACCCTAAAATAAAACAAAAATAATTAATAAATTAAACAATAAAACGTTTAATTTTTGTCAAAATTTAGGCAAAAATATAAGTGATCCAAAAATAACAACCATAGTTTGAAATTGCGATTTGTTTATTAGTTGATTTGACAAGTGTAAGCTGACAGCAGGTGCTTTTAAGAGAAATATTGTTTCAAATTTCAATATTTTTTAACTTAGCTGGAGAAATACGCGTCATAAGTGTTTTTTAACAACGCAAAATGCTGTTTATACCATGCGTAAGTTTTATGTAAGTTGTGTTGGGTGATTCTGTTTTCTTGTCACTTGAATGTACTTGAAAAAAGGCACGGTAGATTACAGCAATATCAACAAAAAATAGGTATTTTCACCTGGAAAGAGTTAAAGATGCTAAAAAGGTACAGAAACCATTTCGTCGAATCATCAACTGCCAGTACACCGAAAAGCCACGTAATCCCGAGCAATGGGGTAAGAACCACGATGGCACGGATTGTGCGTTTTGCTCGAAGCCATTCTCCACCTTTGCTGTTTGTTTTCAGTTTCATGAACACGTGAATGATCATTACCATCAAAATCAAGTTTATCTGTAAAACACAGAAAAAATTCTTTAACACGTTGACTGCCAAGGGATATTCCTATGTTGTGCTCAAATTTGCCAAACATGTTTTGATGGCGTTCTGAAATCAGGTCAAAATCAGGTCGAAATATTTTGTGTGCCATGCTACGAGTTAACTCGTAGGTAACATGCTGGGGTATGGGTGTCTCGGTGTTGCCACAACGCATCCACAACGTTAGTTCGAGACGCCAGTTCGTTTTAAGCGCGTTCCAATCAAATAAGTCTACTACGAATATACTCGGATCTGGCAAGCCTGGCTAGATCGGCAACTACGAGATAACTCGTACTTGGCAGTCAACCTGTTAATGTGTTCAGTTATGACAAAGTATTGTTTATATGTGACGTGAAGACCCTTGAATGCTTATAACGTGTTACGTCATGACTGTATGACGTCACAACCGGCATAAACGTTGCTTCGCAATATTGGAATAAAGGAACTTTCTAATGTAGTTGCACCACTTTTGTTTGTTGTTGGTTCATGAGACAAATGACATCATAGTTACGTGACGTCATCAACTTTGATTGTTTCGGTCACCTGTCATTAAGCTATTTTGTTTTTTTCTAAAACAATTGACACCTTTTAAGGACTTGGTTTTGTTTTTTTAATTATTTCTACTATTCATTCGTAAAAAAGTTAAAGGTTATGTTTTACCAACCAATATAAAACCGAGCGCGGGTCCGATAAAAGCCCAGATGAGTCCATTGTTGACGGACAACCAACAGCCCCGATCCTGTCCGTATCCGTTGTAACCAGCGGCAAGGGAAACCCCCACAATCACGAATGGAAGAAGCCAGCCGAAAGCTGTACAACAAACACAGAGTTTGGTTAACAAAGCACAAACCACGTTCTATTTTGCTGGTTTCAGGTTGTTTGCCTGTTTGCTGATGTATATATTTTTGAATTGACATTTAACTTGATTAAATATACTCAAATAGTGTTATTAAGTTGTAATGAATTATGATATAGCGTCTGTTCCAATAACAAGGTTAATTTTCTTCAAAAAAAGTAGTTACAATAACCCTTTCGGATTTAAATGCTTTTTAGAAAAACCTTCAGTTTAAAAAAGAAGGGTTGTGGTTAACAAATAAGCTTAATGCTTGTGAAAGAAAATAGTTAACAAAGTCGATAGTTCATTCGAGTTCACCTATGACGACATTAAAGTTGACTTGACCAGCCACAGCCCTGACCGACTGATAATAGAGAAGAATTCCTTCCATCAGCATCCATGAAAACGAAGCCATGAAGAAGAAATGAATGAGGATCGCTATCACTTTGCACTGGACCTTTAACAACAAGCTCAATAGTTGATCATTGTTTTAGTAAGACGGATCTTTACGAGTTATAATTTACTTTATAGATGTCGACAGTTAATTCAAGATTCGTATTAAATATTAGGCCTCTAGTTTTGTTAGTGAAGACCGATTGACAGTTAGAATATTTTTTTGCTATATGCCAGGACTACCCCACGACAGGATCATATCAGGGATTCTATATGAGTGTGCTGTAATCGCTGGTTTTATGAACGTTATAAATTAGTTATTTGTTTATCTTAGATTATTACCGATAATACTCACCGTTCCTGTGGCAACGGTGTTTCCGATCAGCAAAACAATCTGTCCCAGACACAAGGTGGCAGCAAGGTTCAAGTGCAGCACAATTCTCTAAAAACACAAATAATGTTCAAATTAAGTTTATAAAACATACTCTAAATAGGATGTTGATGCATAATGTATAAACAAGTAATACTTTTCCAGCAGTTTTTGTCGCAAACATTTATCGTGATAAAGGCGTTTGGTATGGGTTGTTGACACGTCGGTTGTTTATAATGAAAACTGCTGGAAGAGCAATACTCGTCTGTACTATAGATAAGTTTTTATGGCATCAAAACTCCGGTCAGGGGTAGATTGAGGTTTTATGTGGCTATGGCCTAAACTAGGAACATACCTATTCATATACATAAATTTTTACATACAAAACTGTTGTTAACAAGGAAAAACACACATAATTTGGTGAGGGGCCTGGTTGCAACCCAGTCAGCACTAACAATTTTAGTAACAGTTGTTAATGACGTCACAGTCCATTTTGAGGTCATTTATACACGTCACAGAATATTTTAACTTACTTTGACCCTTGTTAGCTTGAGATACAGGAAAGTGAAGATCGTAAGGAGAAGAGCTGTAATGGAAGTCCCACATCCGATGAACGTGATGATGTTGAATATTTGTTCCTCCTGTTCGCTTATCTATATTAAAAAAACATATTCATAAACGTAGCAAATTTTCAAGTTAATCTTAAGGTTAATATTTTGAGGGTTTTGTTTTCGCACCATCCTTAACTGTATAGTTCAAGGCCGGAAGTCACAAGTATGCCATTTTGCATCTTCTGTTGTCGTCGTAAATTGAAAACAAATTGATTGGATGGCATGTGTATTATTATTGATAAAAGAATTCATTACTCATTCAAAATTTTATTACGACCGATAAACGTTAAAAATTTGTCGGAATAAGTAACATTCTACTATCTGAAAAATAAGTTTTTTTCATCAGTAATAATTGTTTGCATTTTTTGTTATTTTTGCACACCCTTATCAAATATTACTGCCAATTAGAAATCCGTATCTTTTCAACACAATTTGTCTCCTACTGTTTGACATTTCGGCGGATTACCAAGCAAAGTATACAACCTGAATATCGGAATGCAGAAATAGCAATGCAAATGAAGTGTTGTGATTACAGGAGCAGCTGGCTGACGTAGGCGTTTGTGACGTCATAGTGCAACCTGAGCTGGACCAACTGCCAGTTGTGGAATTGATGAAAGCGCAGATTGAAATGTTGTCGCTCGTCTGTTCAAACATAATCGATTTTGTGTCGACATAATGGGTTTGATTTTGTAAAAATAACTCTGATTTGAAGGAAAATCAATTTTATCCTTGCTTAGTTTAAGCCAGAGTCGTATAAGACAACTAGAGACCCAGACCAATAATAATTCTTTTATTCCGTGGCGCAACAAGTAATTGCTTGTATAATGTAATAAACATTTTAATATTTTATTTTCAGAAACTTGGCGACGACAAAATTTGGGTCGCAAAAAAAAGCAAAAAAATAAAAACACTAAGTTTGCAAACCCCTTGTATAAGCATTAAAACGTTTTCCTTTTAAAATTTACACCCATATGTTTAACCTTTTTATTTTGAAAACCTTATGTATCAAAAATTTGTTTACTTTTATTTGACTCCTTCACTTGCCAAATTTGCCTCTCCGAGGTAAATTTACCCCGGTTGAGAACCTCTGTATTGATTTTTCATAGTTTTACGCTTTGTCATAACTCAATCTTTAATTATTGACCTTTAATTACCTTCTGAAAGGTCAAGTTGATCTGAGCCGAATCGAGCATTTCTTCGTCGCGGTGAAGAGCAACCGAAAACAGGGGACTCCCCAAAGATGCAACCGAGCCCTCAAACTCGGCCGAGGGCAAGAAAGCGTCGCTGACGAAATTATACGCCACCCGTGTAACTTGATAGGAATCAATTTTTGAGTCAACACTGGACGTGACGTAGTCGTTTGTGACGTCACACTCTGATGACGTGGCACCGGTTTGGCAGAAACTGAAGTTGTTGTGTCTAATAAAAAAGAATGAGTAAAAGTTCAGCGGATGTAAAATATAACGTGTTTGCCATTAGGCAGGTTTTTAGACGAGATTCGTGCATTCAACCGTTGCTACCTTTTTCCAAAATACACATTGTCTACACAAAACTAGCTAGATAACCAGTGGTATCAACTTTTTGGTTTGAGATAACTCACTTGTACGAAAGAACCAAGGGTGTTTGGTCGTTGCTTAGTAACGTAGTTGCCATAGCAATGGCGTATTTCTCCAAGCTTATGACGACAGAGCTTGCTGCTGATTGGTTTATTGTTGCATTGGGGGTCAAAAGTTCATCGATAAGTACTTGACTCGACGAATTGAGAAACATCTGAAAAATATAGGTCACTTTATAAGTAGACCTGCAAAGATATTCATATTTTCTGAAGTCAGAATAAAATTCACTCAATAACGTTTCAAAAACTAAATTATTCTAAAATAGTAAGCAATAAAGATTGTTTAGAAAATGAGTAACAAACAGTTTTAGGTCAACCTTTGCAGTAGAAACGGTTTTTAATCCGGAAATATTTAGTAGTTTATCGTAGAAATTCAACCACTCATCTACTCTCTGTGCAGTGCTAATGTTACGTGCGCCACCAGAGAGCGCTATTGCTGCAGACAAAACTTTGTCAAGAGTAGCGGTTATGTTTTCTTGTCCATCTTGTATGCTTGAAGTGAGAAGATCAGAAAGCATTTGAGGCTGAAAAAACAACAGTTATTCGTGTTGATTTGTTTTATTAGCGCCTTAACAGCTGATTACTCGTTGCATTTACAGTTTAGTGCTTACTTTGCTATTTTTAATTTCCATATATAACTGATTATTGTATGTGAAAATGTTAAGGCGTTAAATAGTTTGTTCAGTTTGATCTTTTGTTTTGAGTTTACTTAATAGTGACTTTGCCATGACTATTTAATGTATATTTCCATCTTTATTATTTATTTGTTTATTTGTTCTATTTGAATAAGTAAAAATCCAATTGATGCCAACAAGTTACATAATCAATTTTCCACCCACTGTCGAATTTTCTGTGTCAGATAAAATTCTTTCCAATTCTCGATCAAGATTATCACCAAAGTCGAGCCCAACAGTCGATGATGTCATCACCGGTGACGTATCGCTGCTGGCAGTATTTCCACCTAAGCCAGGTTCAGCAGTTAATGATGTCATTGCAGGTGACATATCGCTGCTAGCAGTGGTCATTTGCTTCACTGATGCAGGTGAAGTTACTGGAGCTGTCGTTTCAGTGGTAGTGGTAGCTGCAAAGCAATAAACATCGTACATTGTGTTTAAAATATTCATCACAATATAAAGCTAGGGCCATAGCATGATAAGTATGCTGTAGCAGGCAGTGCAATTTTTCGACCTATAAAGTCTTACCAGTGCACAAACTGGTGTGCTGTATTGTGACTTTACTAGCCTATACAGACAATGTCTCAAGATGCACTGATGATATCTGATAGTTTGAATAAGTGTATACTGTCAGCAGCTTAATATTGTTTGTGAATTTTAATGCATTATTGTAATCTTTCATCCAGTATCACAAATCTTAAAATCGGTCTTAATAAAAGGTCTAATCTTTTTATTTCGTTTACTCATTAAAAGGTTTTGTACTGACCCTTTGAACTCCAAATTTATTTGATACACTTATTAAGTGTACAAAATTTTAAATTAACGCCGGAATAAACATCCCAAATTTGTTTCCACAAGCATGTTAATAACTATACAAATCTTCGTTGTGAAAAAATATTAAATAACTTTTTTATAAATCGACAATACGTGCTAACCTAACTCTTGTCCTTTACTTACAGCGCTATTTATGCCTATAGGTTACGTTAGGTTACTTTTGGTCAACTTACGTCCAATCGCGAAGTAACACATTGGAACTCCTTCCCATGTCGAGTCCCAACAACACAACGGGTTTTCCAGACAAATTTCCTCTGTTGCATTCGTGCCTTCAGTTGTCCAACAGTTTTCACGATGAAACTTGTCAATGCCGCAATCTGAAAAAAAGTTCTGTTGTTAATTCTCATGAATTCGCAAAAAATCAAAATGGTTAATTATCAAATGTTTTAGCAACAACTCATGCCATCATTAATTATACAAGTTATTGTAGGAATACTTTGGTATTTGCCAAAATAAAAACGTATATCGCTTTGTACATATACGAGCTTTGCATACCCGATTTCACATTAGAAAGAATCGAGAAAACAATTACAAACTTTAAATAATGAATGGTCACAAAACAACAAATGTACTAGTTAATTATAGGTTGCTGTTTATGCACAATGACCAAGAAAATTGATACTTATGTAAGAATTCGTTCAAGAGTATGACGTTACTGTTTGCAGTAATATATTTGGTGTGTATGCAAGACACAAATGACAACTAATCTGATAACACATTCCAACTTCACCCGTTTACGCAAAAACGACGAAACTTTTAAACAATTTTTTTATTTTAAGATATTGGTATATTGTTCTTACGGTCTTACATAGAATGACAAGTTTATTAAAGGTAACCTACTTACCAAGATCAAATGCTGCAGTAACAATCATAAAATACAAACAGAAAAGAGTAAAAACGCACAACTTCATTTTGCATGCGATATGCATCTCACTCGGACATTGTCAGATCCTAAAGACAGAATTTGTTCGTCACATCACACCACGATACAGCCTTAAAACAACAAGAATATTAGATTTTAGGAAATGCCAAAATTGTTGTGACAATGTCTTACTTACCAGATGTCCATTAAAAAAACATTCATGTATTGTGGTGGGTGAAGCTTTAATTTCTTTTAACATTTGAAAAAACAACACAGTATTGATTTAAAACCCTCAAAGGCTTGGCGTGCAAGGATATTTATGATAATTTCCGCACTTTAACACAACAGCTTAAAGAAATATCTAGTCTAATAGACAGATCTGCAATTTGTCTGTGAAATTTGGTAATTCCTGAGCTTGCTTGACGTAATCTACAATCTTACAGCTTTAACTACACTACATATTAACTGCGCTTATCTGATAGTAAGGTTACATATTTAGATTCATAAGCAAATTTACTTTCTGCGTCTTAAAATTCATCAGATACTACGTTCGTTTTATTGTCTCGAAGAGTGACTTAATTGAAAGCTCAGGGCGGGAAAACAAGCGAACGTGATTGGTCGTCGCTGTACGAGGGCGCGGAAAAAATTCAACCAACACAAAGAGTGCAAGCCACAGAAGAAAAGATACGTTTGAATATATATGTATAAATGTATGTAGGAAATAGTGTGTAAAAAGCAACAAAAACAAGCACACAAACTACACAGGGATTGTCCCAACAATAACAAATTAAATTGTGCGAAAAATCTCGAAAATAAACCACATCGTGCATTGTTGTCAAGAAACTCAAAACTGCTATACGTGTGTCCACAGTTTTACAGGTGATTATTGCACACCGTCGCCGTCCTGCGTCACAATGACGTTACAGATTGGGACCCGACATTGTGACGTATACGTTGGTGATGTCACAATGTCTGTGACGTCATAAATGATTGTTTAGGATAATTTGTAAAGTTTAGGATACTTCGTAGTTAAAAAAATCGAAAAAGTCAGATGACGTCATAAGTGTGTGACGCCACAAATACGTCATAGTGCCACGTCATCATCTAGGATTCGATGAAAACAGTGTACTACATTTTGCTGCCTAATGTGTAAAGCATGTTTTACCCATTTAAGTATAAATATTTGCACACAAACACAATGCTACATAGTTGACTTTAGGTTTAGGAAGAAACAAGCGAAAAATGTGCGTAAAAAGCCTGATTTCTAAAACTTTGGCGCATAAAAAAACACAAATCCAAATTGGACAGCTGCAAGTGCATTTGGTCGCATGTTTGGCGTATATGATTGGAACCATACTTAAAACAAGGGGAATTGTACCGCAGAAAACATGCTCTGTTTTAGGATGTTATGTGAATTTTGGTCTGTGATTTTCAAACAGAAACCAAGCTAGTAAGATTAATATCAGATTAAATATGCCAAGTTCTAACTACTTTGCACGCTTAAAACCGATTTGCTTAAAAGCAACCCCATAGTAAGCAACTGTGGAATGATAATCTGCATTATATTTCTTTTATGTAAGTGCTTTCAAAATACAGAGGTTTCGAAATTGTCAAACCAACTTAAACAAATGAATTCAAGAAATCAGAAACAACAGAAAACATCACAACACACGTCGATTGCATATTTTTTCTACACAGATAAACCTGCTTAGCAATTGAGACCACAATAAAACCTATAAAAGCATAAAGAGAACAAGAAACAGCTACGTCATATCGGTGACGTCATTACTGTGACGCAAAAAGTCCACGTGACTTAGGGGGCCGGTCCACCCCTACTATTATAAGCTTGCCGTCGCGTAGACAGGCAAATATATGGGACATCCCTTTTGTGACGAAGACACACGTAATTGGCCGCTGAAGAGCAAGATGGGATATTTCGTTGAAGCTGAAAAAAAAATTGAGTTTGCTGAGATTTTTTGGGTCATTGGTGGTAATTTCAAACCATAAGTTTAACAAAATACAAAATAAACTAAAGAATTTTATATTATTACAACCATACGTTATGTGAATAGTTCATGCAGATCAATCAATTATTCTTAAACAAACAGTATCTAGGGTTATAGCTTCATAAGGTTAATATAGTATAAAGAATGGGTAACTACTTGTCCTATTTACTATTTGAATACAACTAAAAATTGAAATAGACATAATAAACAGAATGTGGGTATTTTGACTATTATTAACGTAAGTTAGGGATGCAAAGCTCGGTTCAACTAAATTCGGTTAATCCGTCCAGACAAATTTTCCGGTCTAAACGGGTCCGGATTAACCGAGGTTCACTGTGTATAATAAATTTAACTGGTTTGTAGTGCATACAGTGTTATGTTACTTACTTGACAAGTTCTCGTATAAGCAGAACACCATGTATGTCACCAGTAACCACGTGTTCACCGCATATGGTCATGTGACCCAGCCTAGACTCCAAGCAGTCGAGTGCCAGGTGCTGCCCGTTTATTGAATAAAGGTGAAGAAAATGTTTCTCCTAAAGTCAAAAATAGACACAAGTGTCACCAAAATGTGGACACAATTTAAATACCAACGTTTACGATTTCCAGTCAATTTGGCAAATTTGATTAACTTTAGAGATTACTCAGTTTTGTAGTTTCAAACTCTTTGAACATCTCATAAATAAAATTTCTAGAACTTTTAAAAACAGTGCTTGCAAAAAAACGTTTTGGAGGCCTGCAAGGTAACCGAATGTTAAACAGTGGTCCCAACAGTGCTAATGATTGAAAAACATAAAAAAGAAAAAATATTTATGTTCTTTTTTTTTTGATTTATGAATACTGCAGTGTTATTATGTATTTATGAGAGGATTTAGTTAAACTGTTTTATTGGATGTCGTTATTTTATGTCTATAGCGGTAATTGAAGGGAATTAGACAAAAGTTAAACATTTCATGTAACAAACTTCTATTAAGCTGACCAACAAAAATATTTCAATAGTTGCTTTGACTCGTCACAAGTCATTAGGTTAAAACTCAATTCAAAAAACGTATTAAAGCTACGTTAAACAGCAAAGCACTGACCTCTCCAGAATCTTTCTTGCTTCTCGCGTAAAGCACAATCTTTCCTTCTTCGGAGAGCGCTATACTCGGTACGTTGTAAATCTTCGGGTTCGTAACAGCGGGACGGATGGTACGTACGTAGTTGCCCTTGTGTACTGTGTGTATTACACAAGTTCCGTCCTGTACGTGTAACATTTATGTGTCAGAAATAAAAAATTGGGCCCATTTGGGCTAGACCATAAAAAGTTCTTGGGTGCGATTTAAAAACACGACACAAAAATCTGAAGAATTCGCGTCCTAATAACCAAACTATACGGGTATATATGTGTACAAATTCTGTTACATTAGATTGAGTGATTCTTGTCCAATATTTGAAGATTGAACAAGATTTTTTAGGTGTTGTACCTTGGATGACGACAGCGCTACGTCAAGCTCAGTGTTGATGACGACACACGTTACTACGTCATCGTGACCGTAGAGGATGTGAACCAGATGAGCGGAAAGGCTGCCTGTGATGCCACCTTGTGTCGAAATCTAAAAAGTAAAGCAAATCAAGAAAGTCATGATCAGTGATAAAACAAGTTGCTATGCTACAGACAGTACACACTGTTTTGATCTAAAAGGTCTCATCAGTGCAGCTGGTGAAAAAAGATCGGCCACATTGGCTAATGTAGCCATCCAACGGCACTCCAGTTTGTTGAGAGTAAGAGGCTTAAAAGTCATGCCTCACCTATTCTGTGCGATACCACAACTAGGCATATACCACAGAGGAAACAAGCTCACAATGGCCAAATAACTGCTTGGGAACCAAAGTGATGGCTACATCAGCCAATACGGCCGTTCCCTCTTCACAAGTTGCACTGATGAGACCTTATTGGTCGAAACAGTGTCACAGTCTGCAGCTTATTATTTATTGGCTTCATGCTTTTACGTTGAAGTTGCTATGGTTACAACAAAATTGATTACTATATCACTTCTTAAAATTGCAACGTCGTTAAAACACCTGTTTCGATATAATAAAGGTTTGCTTAGTTTATAATGGCGACTGTATGTTGTGTTATATCGTCAGAGAATTTCACTTTTAAGTCATGATATAACTGCTTGATTAAATTAAAACTAGAAGAGTGGCTTTCTGATATACTTCCATTTTATATATTCTATACGATATTTACCAATTTACTATACACATCATTTGATCTACACATATGATTGTTTTTGCAAACAAAAACTAATGGGTCCCCACACGCGTGTTTGTGCAGATTTACAGTAAACAAATGTTGCGGTGATTTTTGGGTTGTTAAGGACAAATTTTTAGAAAGCATCAACCCAACAATAAAAAAATTTGTTCGTATTCTTTTTGCACTATTATTGTCATGTAATTACAAAAACATTAAAAAAACGTAACAAATACTTTAATTTAATCTCTTGCTTTGACCCAGATATTGTCATAACAAATTGTTTTTCATTTAACTTTGTTTCGCAAAACAAGTACCATTGACCTGTAGTAACCTCTCAGGATGCACACGCCAAACGACTGTTTGACCTTTTGACACCGTTTTCAATAGCACGCCGTCCTTGGTGTTCAACAATACCGTTAAGCCTAATTTATACATGCCTTGAGTATTGATTCCTAAATTGATTGTCAAAAAAACGCTACGTTATGACGAAAGAAAGTACTGAACTGTGTTTGTAATATCTACTAGTTAACCTTAAGTAACCCGTGATCATGCGGCGGCCACCCTAAAAACGAGCATTTAAAAAAACATTTATTTTGCAAAAAAGTCAAGTTTATTTTTTCATCTTTACAAAGTTTTGCTTGACATGTACAAAAACCGAAGCACGCTTATTAGGTTTAAATCACGTCATAGGTGTAAAACCTTCGCCAAAACTAAAAATGTGAGTGATAACTTAATAAAACGACATAGCATTGCTGTACAAAACAGCTGATTTCTAATCACCGAAACGACGTCTCGTAAAACGTCTGTCCGACGTCAAGCTGAGCCCTCCCGCTATCGCAAACCAGTGAGTTACTCTCTTGGTACTTCTGCCTACAGTGTCTTTCTTGACCAAACGAGCGTTACACACATTTACGTTTCGGGGGCTTGTGGGTGAACCGCTGGGTAATTCGGGGTCAAACTTCCGGAGGATCAAGGTTGGATTAATAACTAACATATGTCCAAGTTTAAATAAATTTGAAGCACTCTTTCTTTACCAAATACACACCAGCGTTAAAATTTTACGTTTCGGGGGCCTGTGGGTGAACCGCTGGTTAATTCGGGGTCAAACTTCTGGAGGATCAAGGTTGGATTAATAACTAACATATGTTTAAATTTGAATAAATTTGAAGCACTCTTTCTTTACCAAACGAGCGTTACAAACCAGCGTTAAAAATTTTACGTTTCGGGGGCCTGTGGGTGAGCCGCTGGGTAATTCGGGGTCAAACTTCTGGAGGATCAAGGTTGGATTAATAACTAACATATGTCCAAATTTGAATAAATTTGAAGCACTCTTCCTTTACCAAACGAGCGTTACAAACCAGCGTTAGACAGAAAAAAGAAAAAAAGAAAAAAGAAAAAAGAAAAAAAAAAAAAAATACGGACAAAAACAATATGTGTCCCCTTCAGGGAAGGGGACCCATAATAAAACAGTTTCTTCAGTAGAATATAAAAAACGAACACAAAAGGTCATTGTGCGAAAAAGAAAATCTCACTACATGATAATAAAACTGAGGTAACCAACCTTCCAAACAATGCAAGTTGTGTCATAAGACCCAGAGATAAGATACCCTCCAGTGTGGTCCAGCGCCAAACAGGTAACAACATCTGTAAAGGAGACATGCTTAAACCACATTAAATTCAAACTCAAAAATGAACCAAGCAACGCGTCTTACCGAGATGACGTACAAGACACGTGACCATCTTCCCACGCACAGTCATGACGCGTATACTGTTGTCCCAGTAACCACCGACCAATAGAAACTTTGCATCGTGTGTTACGAGGAAAAGATTTGGTGAAAGGTGCAAACCGGGCGAAAGGAGCCCTTTCACTGTTTTCCGCAATTTGCTGCAAGAAAATATGTTTATAAGTAAGAATCGGGAATTACTGATCACTTGCTACCGGTGTTGGTCGTTTTTAACAAAAAACTTTCAGTTTCAGATCATTTCTTAAAGGGTCAATTTCAGCATACAACCCATTCAACCTGAAACATTAGTTAAGACCATATTGCCCTAAAAGATCCTTTTAACATGTGCATTCACGCAAATATTCAACAAGGCACCATCTAAAGCTGATTTTTCATTTAATTGATTTTTTGCAACATCATAAAAAAACGCTTCCAAAACACACGTAACTGTATCGAATTAAACTTACGCATGATCCACTGCGGGGTCTTTCTCGAACGTGAAATAATTCGTGATGCTTCGGTCGTATGGAAGCCAACCATGTAATCCAATCACGCTACCCTCGCTCACTGTTACCATGGCATCCGGCATGCCTGACTGAATGAACGAATGTGATTGGCTGCGAGGAACCGATACGTAGACCAGCGGCTCGTTGTTGTTCATGATCTGAAATTATAAAAGATTTCAACCCTTAAACATTTATTACTCCTATTCAAATAGAAAAGTGCTAACTTATATCATTCTTTTATGCATAGAGTTGTGTAAATTTATATTACCCTTTGTTTAAATAAAGTATTGTTATCTTATTATAACCTTGTTTAAATGGAAGTGTGAACATATATTACTCTAATTTAAATGGAAAAAAACGTATACTACTCTTATTTAAATTGAATCAATAAACATTTGACATTTAAATACAAATATAAATATAAATCAGCTACATTAAGTATACATATTGAAAAAAATATGACGGTAAAAAGTCAGTCATGCAAATTTCATCAAGGTAAATCGTATGTTAACAGGAAGGACAAAACCTAGGCGCACTGTCAGTTTAAAATTAGCACTAGAACAGAGGCTATATAAGTAATTACAAACAGTTAACAAACCTCGACGAAGAAAGACTTCAGTTGGTCTGGCTGATCCAATACATTGGGAGTCTTTACGTCTCCAACACTAAGAGTTGACATAATTCTGCCGCTAGCAACTTTCCTGGTAGCTTCTTCTGAACTCATTCTACGTGGATGAGCTTCCCTGAGAAGTTGTGTTGGTGTTTGACCGAAATTGTTGATCATTGCTTCAACTGCCTTTCTGTGAATTGGATCAGTGATCGCATCAAGATCCACGGCACCTGGTAAGGATGTTTCAAATCTTTATTTGCACAACAAAGGTAAACATGTAACCAACAGACAGACTTACACGATAAAAAACACGCAAATAAACACAACAAACACACACACACACACACACACACACACACACCATCAAAAAGTAATCGACTAACAAACTGCAGGCAACAATTTGACAAATACAAAAACTACACACCTACACACATTAACAACATGACACTGCTACCCAAAAATATCGCACAAAAGTACATAGACACAAACAAACAAAAAATATCACACAAAAACACACAGACACACAAACAAACAACAAAAAATCACACAAAAACCAACAGACACAAAATATCAAACAGACACAGAAATGAATAACAAACTATCACACACACAAACAAACAACACACAGACACAGAAACGAATAACGCAAATACAAGCGGTACATACAACAGTAAACACACACGTACCTTCATATGTACAGTAGTAGAATACGTTGAACGCTTTCACAGCCTCTTCGCCCCTTTGCTTGTAGCCGAAAATCAGATCGATCCACGAATGAAGGTTGTTTGACACGTGATCAGACTCGAGTGCTTTACGGTGCTGTGACGTAACAAAGCATGAAGTCACTATGGTTATATGATAGTGAGAGGATAATGGAGGGAAAACCAACCTGGTAGACGAAATCTTCAGGGGATTTGCACCAAGCAGGGAGGATGACGTTGTCGACTGTTTCCTTCGAGAACTGGAGTTTGCCCAAATCGAATCCTGGAAGTTAGATGAATTTTTTGTTTAAAATATAAGTGATAAAGTATGATAAAATTTGCATAGGCCAACAATGGGTGAAATGATTGTGTATTTAGTGACAAGCACTGGGTATATTTAAAATTATGAAGTAGAATTCAACCATAGAACGTTTGAAAAACAGCAAAAAAACATGAAAATTAGTTCGCAGTACACAAAACAAAGAAGTTTTATATCCACACAATGTATTTTGTGATGTATTTCTAATATTGCTTTTTTTAACAAAACAATTTTAGTTGACAAAATCCCAACAACCTCTTATGCTTGTTTGATCGTAATTTGTCTTATAAAAAAAGTTATTTCAGTGACAATCACAATTTGAACTCTCCACTTACCGTTAGAGTTGACCAAGAACTCGGGCATGTAGAAAAATTCTGGTATCAATTCCTTCACATCATTGCTGGTTTCCATCATGGCTTGAAATGTTGCGGCCAGTGAGTGGAATTGGCGATCTGCCAAGTCGAACCTGATTTGAGGTAGAAAGTGTGTTAAAGACACGAATTTTACGTCACCACCCGTTAATGACGTCAAAATGAGGTAAAGATGTTTAAAAATTGAATCAAGATTGCAATGATGTTGCATGTAAAGGTTTGGTTTTGGGCGAGGCATGTTTTGTATTGGACATTGTGGCGACAACCTTTTTTCCATAACTGCTTGGTTCATTCATGCGTAACCCAACCGCACAATACGTCAAGTGCCATTTTTGTTCGGAACGTTTCTTCTTTAGCCCTTGTTGTGCTATTGGCATTCGACATTTTTGACTCGCGTAAATAAACAGCGGTTAATTGGTGACCCCGACGTGATCCGAAAACGCACAGTCAACTATAAACCAGTCATTCAATATATTGCTTATCATTCAGAAACGTGTTTTTTGCTGAATTACAAGTGAAAAATACTCCAAATCCTTAAAAAGCTAAATATGGAGAACTTTCTTGTTCGCAAAATACAAATCAACCCAAACACATATTTGCGCAACTTTGGAAAAACGACAAATCTAACACCAACCTTCCAGCTTGTAGTTGAATGTGAAGTGTGGTAAAAGGTTCCATCCTCAGTAGATAGAACAACACACTAGCAGCATTTGAATAATGAGAACCATAATGAAATTTCTTGATCACACCGCTTGGGTCTTCGAAGTGATCATATTTTTCACCAACTAAGATAAAAAAATAAATAGTTTTAAGATAACACCATTAAACCAACGCAGTAAAAAAGCAGAATTCATTTTTTTTATGACACCAAGGAACTAGAAAGGCGGCTTTTGTATATGTTGTCAATTTACATATGTATCCTACTGATGGATTTTCCTCATATTTTAACAAATGTACAAATGTTACAAATGGACCCCTATCTTTATCCTTCATTTAACATGGCTACTGTTTCTACAAGCGAATTAGTCCCCACACACGTGAGCAAGGTATTTTTATCTTGCAATTATTTCTAGAATTGGAAAGACAAATTAGTGCACAGCAGAACAAATAGATTTTTTTGCGGTCACTTGGACTTGAGTTAAGTTGAGTGGTGTCTCAAATTGAGTTAAAGCCTTGACTTGAGTGAGCAACAACTAACTCAGATTATTTTACTATTTTTTTTACCTTCGCGTTCATTTTTCGGATTCAAGATTCCAATCGGCTTCGACAGATCACGATAAATGTTTGGATCTTCCAAGTCAAGCTTTTCCGAAGTGTAATCCTTCAATATCCATGGAAACTGAAAAATCGAAGTTTTAAAAATAAGCTTAATAAAACAGTCAACATGGCTTAGATTTCTGTGTTTTGATTTTTTAACATTGCGTTTTGACCTACAGTAACCTTTGACCACACACATCCGAATTTTTGGGAATTTTTGATGAAGTTTAAGGTTAATGTATTGCTTTTGGATAGACGACTAAAGATAACTGTACAGTTGTCTTTACACGCTGATACAAAGCGTGTATATGGTGTGTGGGCATTTACCGAAATTTAGACGATACTTTGCTGACAAAAAGTAAAACTGAAAATATTTAGAAGACGCATACTTTAACAGCCATAGATGCGTGCAAGGAAGCGGAGCAACTTACAGCAAATAAATATTTTGTAACTTACCACTGGGTACTGACTGAGATCGTTGTAGGTTCTACCAGCAATTGTGTTAAGTTGCATCAAATAATCAAAGTTGCTGATTTCACGTTGAACCCACTTCTGTGTGAGACCAGACGCCTGAACAAACAAAAATCACATCAAAATATTCAAGAAAATGTTGGCTAAAATTAAAATCAGTTATGCATTATATTGTTCATTTGGCAATAAATACTCGCAACCAGAGCCTATTTTCGCCTTGTATAAAACTAACAAACAACCGAAGTTGTAAGTCGAGCTTTGGTTTGACTGGAACAATCTTGATTCGGGCTGACTTCACACTTGCTAACATTTGTTTAGCAATTTTGCCTAACTTTCAGAGTCAACTCAGACCTTATTTTAAACAAGACTCGTACTTGGGCCCCAAACTTCGGCAAACTTAAAGCAAGAAGCGTCTATGCAGACCAGCGATCACGGCACACTCATATATAAATCACATTACGCCAGGCCAATTGATGGTGCCATACCGAATCAGCCCATCATTTCCATATGGCAAGGCGTAGGTTAGAAAAATGTCATTATCAACTAACATACAATCACAAACCGATATAATGGCTAAAACGCTTTAATCAATACAAACTTACCTTTAACAGTTCTTGTGGTGTCCGCATGCCATAGTACAGTAAATTAGGCGGTCGAACACTCAGTATTGCTTTGTACACAGTGTGGCGATGACTGGGCTCCACAAAATTGATGAAATAGTTGGTTTGGTCAATGAGAAACAATTCCAGGGCACTTTTACGTAGGTTATAGCGCCTCAAGTGGACTTCCCGCAGCTGGTAAAGCGACCACTTGAAATCCATGCCAGGCTCGGAACCTAAAAAATGTTATACATTCATGCTGGAATCAGCCCAAAAGCGTGCATGCCTACCAGCGATCATGGCACGCTTCAATAAATCATAGTACGCCAGGGGCCAGGCCCATTGGAAGCGTTACACCAAAGCATACCCATTACCCATATGGCAAGGCGTAGCCTGCGGTGGGATTCTAACCCACGACAGGAGTCTTTCCGTGCCTCGCGCTTTACCAACTAAGCTACACAGGCTTAGCGGTGAGCATGAACGCTATAGGACTGATCCCAGTTATGAGTTTATGTTCATCTACATTCATATAGCAGGCCTATTGCAGACGTTTTGCCAAATTGAGCCTCCATAGGCCTGGCGTACTGTGATACATGCGAATACATTAAGTATATCGGTGTGTGACTTACTGTCTTCAGCTCCTGTGCTCCGATCATAGAAATAAACGTGTGTTGTTGAAATTTCAAGTTTTCCTGCTACTACATCCATTAGTGTGACGAGCTGACAATCCACTGATATGACTTGCTTCTCTTTGGTCGTTTGTTCGTCATTCGAAGCACTGTAATACGAGATTTTTAAAGTGAATACCTTCTTTAGCAGACGTTTCAACAATCACTGTTTTCATCATCAGGTAAATTGTGAACTAAATTTTAGATGATTTGTTTAATGACGAATGTAATGGCCCAAATAGATTTAAAAAGCGTCATGCTTTATTATTTCGGAAAATGCTCATGTAATCATCAGTGATTTGAGGCTACCTCAGTTACACCCGTCTATAAATACTTGAGTAGCATAAAATATTGATACAAAAGTTGCATGCTTTGTAAAGGTACATCAATGAAAAAGATACTCACTGCATACAAACTCTATAAAGAATAGTTATTGTTAAAGTGCTATGATTATACTACCTCAAATATTACAATATTCACAAAACCGGTTATTCTCATGTATAATTTTACTGCACACTTAATAATTGTAAACTCATTAGTTAGTGCAAAATACATGCTGGTCAATTGCATGTCCTGGTTCCCAAAGAAAGAAACAATTGCAAATAGGAGTTTTTGTTCTAACATTGATTCCAAGTCGTTGGTGATATCGTAAACTAACTTAACGATTTGATAGGGCATGAAAACACGACAAGCATTATTTTACCCAGTATTGGTTGCAAGTAAACTCCAATCCTCATCTCCAACGCTGTCGTCTTCCTTTGATGCGTCACTAGCTGGCAGCACAGCGCTCGCTGGCACCAAAGCTTCCTGATTGGGTAGTTCCTAAAAAGGGTATTGGTTTAAATGCGTGTTCCTGTTTAAGTGTACATAGGACACAGATTACACGGATACAAAGAAACATCAAATACTTGATAATAGTACAGGGTGTCTAGGCAACTTTAAACACTTTTTCATTTTACCGAAAACACCGTAATGATATTATGAAATCATTATTTTAAGACACTTTATTTGATTAGCTCAAATCTGTCAGGTACTCAGTAGTCGGCATCGCTATTCTTGTAACGGTTTGTCAAACTCGAGAGTTATGTTACAAAAGAGTAACCTTGCGAAGAACAAACGACAAATTTTAGTTTTAGAAACAAAACAAAAAAGATTTTTCTAGATAATCGCATACCGTATTTACTCGATTGTTAGCCGCATGATACATGCAAATTGCAAATGAATTTAATTCAGATAAAAGTAAAGGGCGGTCGAAAAAATATCGTCATGGCTTTTAAAATGCAAGCGTATTCGAAGCCATATAACCCTACTGTTAAGACGACATGATCTTCAATCTAGTTTTTAACAGAATGACAGAGAGTTAAAAAAAATCTGTATTCCAAACCTTGACGTCGTTGGGTGCGAGGTTATCTCTTAACCTGCTTGAATCTTCGTGTCGATCAAAGTTGTAGTTTTCAGTCAACTTCAGGCGCATGCGCGAAAAATTCTCGGCGTTCGAAAGCTTCCAGTAAGTTTTACCAGGATTTCTAAACCCAAAAATTATTTTAGATTAGGTCATTCCTATTTGTAGTGGGACATCAGGAAAATTGAAAAAAGTACAATAATAAACAGTACAGACAAGGATAAGAATAAATCGCAGTATCCCAACAATAAAATTTTAAAAATTGAAATAAATCTAACAATTTTTCCGATTAACCTAAATTTTGTGTGAAAGCATACCAATAATTAAAGTTTATCACCAACATTCCAATGTTTTTACCTGTCTCTCCACAAACCACGCTCGCTCGCAAGGAAGCGCTTTACCGCCCTCCACTGGCGAAGAACGTTCACATTTTGATTGTGAAGCGATTTGAGATTTTTGCTCTGACGTTCCGATTCGGCTTCTTGTCGCTTGTAGAAATCAGATTCGAACTAAAAAGAAATATATTCTAGAAGCTAAACGGGCAAATCTTTGTACAAAAGTTGGTATTCTAGAATATAACAGAATAGTTATTTTCGAATCTACATTTTCAAAACAATTATAATAAGCATTGGTGAATATCTGCAGATGAAACGCTTTCAGTCTATAGAAATATATTCACACCAGGTTGCTGTTCTAGAACATTATAAATAGTTATTTCGAATCCATACTTTTAATACACATTTAATATCTGAAGTAATATCTTAATCTTCACCCAATTGGGAGAAAACTTGAGGTACTAATGATTTATAATGTGGTAAGGCTTTATAACTAATCGACACTGGTTAATTCGGATCTTCGCCTAATTCGGACAAAAACTCGAGGTACAAAAAGTTCGGATTAACCAAGGTTTACTGCATTTCACATATTCACACAGTATCTGAACAAAAAGACATCATTGATATTTTTTATTCGACTTTGATTTTACCTCAGCCCGAAATCTCAGTTTCATTTCACCCCTCTCTCGCGCACTCTTGTGGTGAGAAACTTTCAGTTCGTCGCTGGCCGACTCGGCGTATGACGTCATGGACGATAAAAGGTCAGCGAAAGCTTTGCTACGAAATTGTTCGGCGTTTTGCAAAACCTACAAAACAGAAAATTAAATTCTCAAACAGTAAGTATTTATCACCGCTGTTTGAAGTTTTTGTCTTTTTAAGAGTAAGAAACTTCGTGCATTTATTTTTAAGGATCCAAGACAAAAAAAAGTAAAGCATGATTCGAAATGGAACCGGATCATATCAATCGGTTCCATTTCGAAGTCCATTTCATCCAGTCATATAGCAAATAATAATAAATATACGCCCAGTCTCATTAGGAACCTATAAAACTAGTTTTCGTAAAAAATACGACTCAACAAACAGTTCAGTGTACATCCATTCGAATTGAAATCGAATCCTAAATTTCGGTTTCGAAGCCCATCCATCTTAGGATGCCTGATTTTCTGAACCGTTTTTATCAAATCTACTTTATGTAAAAAAACGTAAAAACCGGATCGCAAAACTTACACAGTTTTTTATGAATGACTTCCACTCGTGGGAAACGCAATACTGGAGGAAATCTTCGTAGAAACGGGGACTTCCCGTGGTAGGGGGTAGTTCCGACAAATGAGGAGACATGTTGAGTCGCTCGAAGTTTTTGTCCAACAGGTCACGGACGAGTGGCACCACGAATTCTTTCACGTCACTGTCGTCTGCGCATGCGCAAACGTAGTTTAGGCAATTGTGTACTTAGTTACTAAATCACATTAAACTGAAATAAACACAAAAACATAGAATTCGTTAAAGCAATTGTTTTCTTGGTGTGATGATGTCACAATGCATAAAAGGCGATTATGTCATTTGACAGCTGGAGATTTTATTATGACGTCATAATCAAACTTAAGTTGTGAATGCAAAATGCAAAACTATGGCCTAACTTTTTAGACGTTAATTTTAGAAAGCTAAATAATTTATTCTGCAAATTTGAAACAGGTTTCGTTTGTATAGCATCATCAGTAACTTATTTATTTTGAAACATACGGATAAAGCTGCTTGACAAGATATACATACAGTATGTTTTAAAAACTATGATATACACGAGCTAAAACCTTTTTGATGTAAAGCCTTTTTTTCCCCAGGCCCGTAAAGTCTATGTGGATACACTGGTCTAAACGGGCAATATCTTGCCACCAGCTGCACTGATGAGACTTTATACTTTAAAACAGTGTGTACAATATAACTCACCTTTTATACTTTCATTTACGAACCCGTGTAAGGCATCCAATATATAACACACTTCTTGTGTGCTGCCAGGTACACGGGAATGAATAAGATTATGCAGTTTAGCTGAAGACATCGCAACCAATTCAAGTTTTCGTGTAGCAATGCATCCCAGTAGAAGGTTGATACCAATATTGGCAAGGTCCGTCCATTCGTTGCCTCTAAGTAGATCGTTCTGTTCCCATACGACAAGCGCATCGTACAAGGCAAATACGTTTTCCATCAGCTGAAAAAATGGATACAGAATGCTTAAAAGAAAAGGACGAAAATGTATCAACTTCGTCACTATATTGTAAATTGGCGAGTTATGGTGATAGAGTACTTTGAAAACACAGATTCAAACTAGTACTCCAGTACTCGCAGAGGTAAGATTTAATACCAGAGTACTCAACTCAATTTATAACCCCAGGTACTATAAAAGCACCAATTCGAGCTAGTACCCGCCGAGCAGTTCCTGTAACACCCTAGTACTCGCCGAGTCAAGCTACAATACCCGAGTACTCTAAAACCGCCAGTCGAAACCAGTACACCAGTACTCTGAAAGCCCTAAATCGATATAGTACCCGAGTACTGACCAAATCAAACTCTAATACCCGAGTACCCGCCGAGTCGAGTCCTATAGGTACTCGTCGAGTCAAGGTATAATTCCCGGCTCAGCACTTTTAAAATCTATATTAACCGAGTCAAGCTGTAGTACAGGTGTACTCACCAAGCTATAGTACCAGAGTAGTGGCAGAGTCAAGCTACAGTACCACAGTACTCCGAAAGCACCACGTCATGCTATAGCACCCGAGTACTCACTACCAAGAATTGCTACTTATGTACTCGGCAATATACTTTAACCAGTTCAACAACGCATACTGATGAACCAAATATCAACAGAACTCCGAACTTTTGAAGCAAGAACCGTGATAGTGAGATACTCGGCCAAGGACATAACCTACCGTAGCCGTCCATAGTTCTGGAGATGGGGCTTCGCCGGAATTTCTCAAAAATCCGAATATCATCTGCATGAGTCTTTCGCTGTTCTCTGTGGCGACGATGTATGATACACCGCTGTGTTTCGATTTCGAACCGACACCAGACGATTCCCTAACGTCGCTCAATGCAGCCTCGACGCACGATTCGAGGATTCGGGTTTTAGCGCGTAAAGGGTCGATTATAACGTTGTGTTCTCGAGCTACGTCATCGATGGCAGCGAAAGTTTTTCTCCGTTCCTGTAAGGGATAGCGAACATTTAATGAATAAATGGTTTGTAAGGAATAAAAATGCAAGCGCTTCGTTTACGATGTTATTTAACAAAATTGGTCAACAGTTGTGATTCTACACCAGGGGTGTGCAACCTGCGGCCCGCGGGCCAAGTACGGCCGTTGATTAAACGTTGCTCGACCCGCAAAGACTCTTAAATTTCAAATGTACTGGAAAACGAGTCCAGTAATTATACATTTTTGAGCAAATTAATGCGCCCGGTGATATTTTTGGGGCCTGACAATACTGTTAGAATCAAATGCGCATTGTACTTGTTAACTCAATATTGGCATTTTTGGTAGGCAACAAAGTAAGATCACCTTGTTTTCATAATGGTGTGGCCTGCCATCTAATTATGGTGATCGTATTTGGCCCCACAGTGACAAAGGTTGCACACCCCTGTCCTAAACAAAAGACCAATTGTTTAGAACCACATGAACGATAAATTTTGTTAAAAGGTAGTTTTTAGGCTTTACAAAATTTATGCAGGGATTTTGAACCTTACGCTTAAATGTTCTATTTGAATAAGGTATGTTATTTATGTTATTTGAAGAAAAGATAAGTGTACTCCACTCGAGTTATTGACTCACAGTCCAAGCTGTGTTGGTCGATCCGGTGATTCCCCTCCACACGAGCAGGAAAATTGACTCCGTAAGAAGGTCAGTGACGTCACCGTCCATTTTCGCTTCACTGTGGTTGACTATGGTGAAGTCCTGAGAGAGAATACAAACATTCAAAACAGTGTTTAAAGCCCACACTTATTTGCAAAGCAAGACCGCTAAACAAACATTTCATTCTTTTAGGAATGTAGACTGGTTAAAATTAAGCAAGCCATTTCTGACGTCATACCATGTCTCCGTCATAGACTGCTGAGCCGTTCGGAGAGGGTTGCTGCTTGAAGCTGTGTCGGTCGCTTGCTGAAGGTGAGCTGTTTTTAAAAACAAGAAAAAACTAGAATGGTGGCTTAGCACATTTTGTTGTTGCATTTACACTATAACCTATTTTAAAACATTAATATATTTCCTATGCTTATTTTGTATTGGGTCCCATATTAGCCACGGTATTTTATAACCTTAGTCGTTTCTGCAGGCAAAAACTCATGGGTCCCCACACATGCAAAGTTGAACATAATGCAGTTCAAGAGATAACCATGAGAAAGTCGAGTGTTGTAAGGTAAAACACAGTGATCGGCACTGGGCTTAAATAATAATACTATGTAGAATACAAACTATAAAATTAGATTCACCCCAGATATTGTTTGAAGTATGTCCTATTTAACGTTTCAAAAAACTGACCCATTTTAGGGGGGTAGTAGGGTAACTAATGGGGTCCGGCACACAAAATAAAAAATATATAAAAATCACAATGACTCAATCAATAGTACTGCAAAATTTCAGCCCAATCCGCCAATGTTTAAAATTTCGACCACTAGAGGTGTTTTGAGCAACAACCGTTAATGTTTCTGACGTCATAGGGCTGTTAACAAGCCCCTAACTGCCATGGCACAAAAACCGTCCACCAAGCAACCCACCAACGAGCAACAAACAACTGGTTGCCCTTGCCCTTGTAAGACTATTGCGCCAAAGAAATCTTTCGTTTGTGGTGCCCAGTAAAATACAAATACGTTTTACACTTAGGGGCTTGTGGGGTAAATGTTAGTACTACAGGGTTGAACACAACAATCGACACCTATAAATGGCATACTCTACAAGCTATCCAAATTTCAGCCAATTCTGACACTGTTTAAAAACTCACCCATTTTAGGGGACTAGCGGGGTAATTACTGGGGTTATCAACAAAAACAAAGTGGGATGCACATCTGCATGAATATATCTACCATCTGTGCAAATTTCAGCCAAATCCATCAAACATTTGATGGAAAATCATGTCGGACAAACTTTGGGTAAAAACACCCATTTTAGGGGGCTAGCGGGGTAAATACTGGGGTTATCAACAAAAACAAAGTGGGATGCACATCTACATAACTATATCTACTATCTGTGTAAATTTCAGCCAAATCCATCAAACATTTGATGGAAAAACGAGGCCGACAAACTTTGGGAAGAAAAAAAAGAAATAAAATAAAATAAAAGAAAACAAAACAATTTGAGTAAAATCAATATGTGTCCCCTTCAGGGAAGGGGACCCATAATAAAGATAGGGTCAAAACCATAGTACGCTTGTCCTATTAAAGGCGTGATACCGAATCTCCCAAGCATTCCCATGTGACAAGACACGGCTAGAAAAATGTAGCCTGCAGTGGGATTCGAATGCTTCACGGCTGATCGCAGTAGAAATATATTCATCTTAGGGTCAAAAGTATATACTTTCTGACACACAAACAGATACAGACTAGTGTACGTGACTTTATACGTTTTTTAGTGATTGTACGTATTTTCATGAAAATTTTTGATTAAATAACAAATTCATTTACACAAAAACAGCTGATCTTAAAACATACATCTACTCAACTAACCTTATTTGGTCAGTTAAGCTTGAACTTGACGAACTCATAAACACGTCATGACCGTTTGTCTCCAAAGTTTCTGTATTAACAAATCATCATTTACATCATTTTAGTTTTTTGCAACATGTCACATTCTAGCTTGTTTTTCACTCACCTCTCTGCACTCTGTTTATTACATCTGGATTCAAAGCTTCAGTGGTGGATTCTGTGCGCTCTAAACATTCGCTGAACGATCTCTGCTGAATTTGTAAACAAAATTATTTTTACATGTAGTTTTTGAGTTCGATTTTAATTTTTGTTCTGTAAATATAACTTGGTTTTTGATAAAGGTTCGGTGTTTAATAATGTTTATTTCTATTTTTAGTTAACTTTTTTAAATTATTTATAGTGGTCATCTTTTTGGTTTATTTTGTGTTTTTGCGTTTTATGTTCACAACGCATTAAAAAGTCAGATTTCACAGTAAGGACAAAAAATACACAAAAATAGTAAAATATTAAAAAAATAACCAACACTGACACAGAAGTTTTCACATAATGATAGGTCAAGGAAAAATATAGCATAATAACTAAATTACCTGATTTTCCTTTTTTACAAAACCATCGATGAAAAGACGTGCGAAGGTTTCCTACGAAAAAAGTGTGTTTCTTAGTACAGAGTATAGTTTGCAATACATCGGAATTACCAATTAAACGGGAGTTTTTATTGAAAATTCTATGGTGTTCCACATACTGTAAATTATGCATTTTTCAGTCTAACAAACCTGCCATGCGTGTTGTTTTGTACAATCAACGATAAAAGATGCTTTAGAATAAGCAAATGTTAAAAACAGCTGACACGCCTTTCTTTTCGTCATGACGTCACAACGGTGCATGACGTGTAAAGCTGCCACGAACGGTGCGGCGTCACAATCTGAAACAAAAGAAATATTTCAACAATATATTATTTGTTTAAAACGCTATTAACGGATATGTTTGTAAATTTGGAATATAGAGAAGCCCACATGATAGCTATAAGATTAGATTTGGTTTTATACTATGGTCAATACTGTTTTTTTGAAAGATACTTTCTCGAGTTTAGGGATTTTAACCAGGTGTAAAGCTATTAGTTTACTTATATAGATCATTTATTAGGCTGGTACAAAACACAAGGATATATTAAACAATATTGTACAGCAGTGGTTCTCAAACTTTTTTTGTTGCGACGCCTCTGGAAAGGTTTTCTGGACTTGCGACGCACCAGCAAATAAAAGTTAATGAGGAAACTTATTATTAAAGTTGTGTTTATTGATACATCAACAAAAAGCCACGAAACGGAACTATTCTGCGACGCCCTTGGAAAATTGAAACGACGCACAGTTTGAGAACCACTGTTGTACAGTATCAAATAAGAACGTAAAAAAACACCCAATAAGCATTATTTGACACTTGCTTTTTAGAAAGTACAGAAATAAGTGCAGGTAAAAAAAAGGTTAACAAAAAGAGTTGTACGACCAAAGTTTCTGTCTTAAGTAGCCCCTTTAATGTTGTAAACATATATGTAGCATGTCAGCCTATTATGGAAGCGACAAACTGCTTGTTTTATTTACAACATGATTACTAACCTATTTGCTGCAACATATCAAGTATAATCTGACATAGCGGCGGATATTTATGGACTTCACGCATTTGCCAGAAAACTCCATGAAGACCAACACCAGTGTGACGTAACAATGACTTATGACGATCAGGCATCCTAGGTGTTTTGTACAAGAGAGCTAAAACCTGAAACGGGAAATTAAATACGATTTAAATTCTGCAGATATACATATGACTCTGTTTACATCAGGCCTTTGTCCGTTACACTGATATATCAGGAAGGGGCCGAGCCGAGCCAGAAACCGAGTACTCGGTACCGAGCATCGCTGTTTTTGATGCTCAGTGCTCGGCCGAACAGTTGACACAACAAACTGACACGAGCATTAAATTTGCAAATTCATGCCATGCTAACACACGAAACTGGTATTCGAAAGGGTATCTATATCTATGAAATGACTGTTTTTTTAAATGCGTTAGATCAGTGGTCTTCAACCTGTGGGTCGCGACCCCAAGTGGGGTCGCCTAAACTGTTTCTGGGGTCGCTATAAATTCTTATTGGCGAAAAAGTTATTGGCGTTTAAATTTATTACCTAAAAAAATGATACGTTTTTGTTCTAGTTCGCAACCTTTGCTCATGTTCTGCAGTATAACTTGGTAGCTCCAGTCACAATCTAATCATTGTGATGCAGTAATCCACATGAAACACAGTCATCTAACCCATTGTTACGCCATAGAGCCCCATTAATGACATATTGTGTCCAAAATAATACAGCGGGTACAGGGAAATATACATGAATTTACTGATTTCTGCAAACTGGTGAGCTTTAACGCGAATTAGACTGGTCAAAGTAAATAAAACGTTTGGGTTCTAACATTTAAGCGTAATAACGCACGCTGAATGTTAATAGTTAAAGTATACTGGAAAATTGAGCGTTCATATTTACATAAAAATAGTTTCAGTTTTGGCATTACTACAAACATTTTTCTCCCTATTGGAAAAAATGGGGTCGCATGTAAATGCTGATTTAATTTTCTTTTAAATTGGGGTCGCCTTTAAAAAAGGTTGAAGACCACTGCGTTAGATCGTGGAAAACGCGTACTTCCGGTGCCTGTTAAGCTTAATACACCGCTGGTGACGTAAAGGACCTTGGGAAGCCACAAAACTAGTGTGGAATTGGGAATGTTTGTGACGTCACAATATACCAAGCATTCTCGACCAAACAGAACATTTATAGTTTTTGCCCATCCCTACGTTATAGCAAGTACTTACGTAATGGCCACAATTGTTTAAAGTCAAAGGCTTCATTTGAACTCTTTTTTGCCTTTCCTATATTACATAATTTCTTTTTTTTCCTGCGTTAACGTAAAATGCCAAATGAAATAAAACGCGTTTTTTACCTCACAAACGTCGGCTTTCACCAAATTCGAAAACTCCTGAATGCCAAGCACAGAGTAAAGACAACATACAGATTTCGACTCGACAAGTAAATTGCATAGTTGGTCTCGACATCGGCACATCCAGAGAGATTTTAGCAAGTCCAATATCTCGCATATCTAACAAAAAACACAAATATACAACTAAGTTATTTATCATCGTTAGTGCAAAAACCTTTTTAGATTGTTTTGTCCCTTTAGCAGTTTTAAAAGAAAAAAAGTAAGCGCTTCTATCTGTTAAATAGTTATACCTCAAAATTGTTGCAAAACGAAGTTATACGTTGATTAACAGTTTGTTGCAAATGTTTCTGCGGGATTATAAAGACAATAAATCACATCATGTAAAACTCTATAAGAAAGTCTATTTTATCATTTGGGGATAGATTTACCCCCTTTACCCCTGGAACCCCTGGGTTATAGGTTTTAGGTTACCACTTTTTAAAACTTGTTGCTTATATTTTTTACCAGTTTTTCATTCTCTTCGTTCGCTGACGACACAAAATTGAGGAGGGCGTCCACCTCCTCACTTGTGATGTCATCAATGACGTAGAACTTGACGAGGCCGAGCAGAGAGCAACGGATAATAAGAGCATCGTCATCACTCAGATCAGGGCCAGAAGTGCTACGCATTGAACAAGGATTTTAATAATTGTTATAGAAAAGTAAGACAGCTTCACATCACTGTGTCAAACACCTGTTTCTCACAGTATATACACAAATTTGTAAACAGTGGACAGAATACACAATAAAACATAGTCAAAAAATGTACGTTGTTTACAATAATAGTGTGACTGCAATTTTATCAGAAATAAAAAATCAGAGTAGGAACTTGCTCTTAAGTTGAGTCATCTTGTAAATGTTATGTAAATGACTCGGGTTGATGCACAGAGTTACTGAGCAGGGTAGAATACTTCGATTTGGCTTTCCTTGTGCTGACTCGGACAATTTATCATGGAGTAATTAACTCGACTATACTTATGACGTCACTCACCAGTAATACGTTTTGATGACGTCAAGCATATATTGGACACCAAAAGTTGATCTTAAACTTTTCTTATTTTCTTTGATGAGAGTGGAAAGATATTGCACATGACCGAACTGGGCGTCGACATTTGTTAAACACCAAATCCTGAAAACAAGATTATTGTAAAAACGAATGGGACCTTTTGTTTTCAAACATGCATAAAAAATGAGTTGACGTCATTTACTGTTACGTCATGTATGTGTGACATGATTGACTGTCACTCCCTAATTTGTGCGACGTCATTAAAAAGTGTGTTGACGTAATTTACTCTCACGACATTTATGTGTGACGTCATTACAAAGTGCGTTGACGTAATTTACTCTTACGTCATTTATGTGTGACTTCGTTAAAAAGTGTGTTGACGTAATTTAACGTTACGCAATATAAGTGTGACGTCATTAAAAAGTATGTTGACGTCGTTTACTGCCACGTCATATAAGTTATGTTGGTTTATTTGAGAAATTTACATTAATCTTTGTACCTGAAGTCGAAAAGGATGTATTGATAGATGTCAGTCAGTAGGGTGGATCCATTTGATTGATCCTGATTGACACATGTCACAAGGTGTTGGATGGCACGAAGCAAGTCTTTATCCAACAATTGAATAGGTAGCTGCAAAAAGACAACGGCACGATAAGGTTTTTTTAAGTTTCGATAGTTTTCAGACATTTTTATGGATAAACTGCCAGTTTCAAAAATAAATGTCAATTTGTAAATCTATCAAAAAATTCAACATTTCTGTAAATAGTATCAGCAAAATACAGTACTTTAATTTCCAAACTTTCTTACAATACCGTATACGTTTATACCTTTTGTAGAAGGGCGCCAATAGTGGCAAAACTGGCACATTTAATCATGACGTCAGCATTGGTAGAGTGCCACCCAGTGGAGGAATTACTGCTGGTCAGAAAACTTGTGATTACGTTGAAAAGGTTGGCAAGTGGGTTCTTGTGATATCTGCAAGCTGTTGTCAAAGAAACAACTGTTTACCATAAAAAAACGACAGAAAATTTTTTAAACTAACATCGGCACTAAGATTTATTTACGTATTTATGATTCCCAAATCAGAGTATTTCAAGACTATTATTTTACACTTCACCTGTAATGCTTCGTTTTCGTTCCCTGAGTAAATCATGATATTCGTTATTGCTGTAAAAACAATTCAAAACATTTTTAATATTTTTGGACAGTTATACTTCCTATTAAGTTAAGTTTTAACGAATAGTTAGGTTTCGGCTCATATATTTTTCTTTATATCACACAAATTAAAAATTTTTATTCAATTTTTAAATTTATGCAACCAGAGCCATTTTTCGCACATGATAGGCTCCAATGAGGATCAAAATGCCATAAAATATCGTAATTTACTGATTATTATGGAATTTAGATTCAAAAATATTTTCACCTCGCATTTTCTTCATCATCTGAAAAATCGGTCACGGTCGGTGATTTGTTCAACAATCGAGCGCGTATGACGTCAATAATGGGCGTTATGACGGCCATTCCACCGATACAGTTGATCGAGTCCTGTGCAAAACACAAAACTTCATTCAATTAAAACTTATAGCACATACAATAGTTTTAATATTTGGTATTTAAATACAGAAAAATTGGGTTAATGTAAATTCCAATCTCCCAAGTTACTTTTTCTGATTAACTGTTATAAGCCATAAACCAAAAATAGTTTTAATTGTTAAAAAGCTAGTATTTTGGTTTTAGTATGCAAAAAAGTGAAATTTGCAAATATAACCGAATCGTCTACATTGGCAAAAACTCTTCAGTGGTGGTGTAAGGGTATTATACGCTTCTGTGAAAATAGCTAAATGGCAAAAATAAATTGCAAAATCCACAAACATTGTTTTTGAAGCAACTACCAAATGTTACACTGTATCTGATCCAAGGTGATGCGTTTACCATTATCACAGTACACCAGAGCTATTTCTATGAAAGAATTTGTGTATCTAAACAACTAACACCAGCAAGACATATTTAATATTTTATTTTTCGTTTAGGCTGCAACTGAGCTAGCATAAGTTCAAAAAAGCTTTGTCACTTGATACAGACGTGGTGGGTTCGAATCCCAGACGTACCACAGCTAGGGTACCAACCTTAATATCCCAGGTATAGATTTTATGACCAGTCAATCTGCCATCCCGGGATGCGTTGCAGGATAAATCCTTGCACACATGTCGATAACAAGCCTTCGCTTCGTAGTAAAGAACGATCTTGGAAGAGGGGATTTCTTCGAAGGGACTTTCCCCAGAACGAGTGGCTTTCCACATGTCAAGACCTTGAAATAAGAATGAGAAATAAACCTAAATAATTGGGACAAAGTTGGGTCATTCGGGGTCAAACTTTGGGAGGATTAACTAAGGATAACCAACTGACATATGTGTGTAAATTTGAACAAATTTGAAGCACTCTTTCTTGACCAAATGCGTTGAACAAACCAGCGTTACACAGAAAAAATGAAAAATGAGTGAATCCAACTAAATGTTACAAAATATTTTACAATACTTAGCAATGCACCAACCAATAAAGTATGAAATTCCTACATCATGTACTTTGGTGTACATAGCCGTTTTCAAAATTTCAAGTTTTGAGGGCCTGTGGGTGAACCGCTGGGTCATTCAGGGTCAAATTTTGCGAGGATCTACTTTGGATAACTAATTAACATGGAGGAATTTGAATAGCTTTGAAGCATCCTTCTTTGGCTTAACGCATTGAACAAATCAGACAGGTAAAAAAGATAAACTCAAAAACTATATGTGTCCCCATTCAGAAAAGGGGAACCAGAACAAAAATGTACAGAGAAGGAAAAAGTACCGGTTAAAAATCACATCAAGGATTATGTTAAAAAAATAAAAATACTTGACAAAATTTTAACCAATACACGGGAAATTACCAATATTATGTAAGGCAGTCATCTGCGATTCCTTCAGGGCTTCGTTGAAAACCACCACCGACCCCAGTTGCCCCAGCAACGAGGTAGCTTGTCCCCATACGTCATCCTGCGTCCCGTTGTCAATGGTTACCACGCGATCGGCGTTCGACGAATTGTTCTCACTACGAAACAAAAAATATTCCGTCACCAAAAAAATGTGTAGCGTTACATCTGACGTCAGAAGTAATTAATGTTTACTATGACGTCATGAGTTATTGTTGACGTCATAATTGCCTATGTTGTGGACATAAGTGACTGTATAGAGCAAAACAAATCCAAAATAGTGTATTTACATTACAACGTTCGTAGCCTGATGGTAACACTTACTTTGCGTTTGACGTCACCCCATCCACTGACGTCATCGAAGCGTTGGTTCGGTGTCCGGATGAACCGATGTGACAAAGAGTGAAAGTGCTTGATAACGAAGGATACCTGAAAAAAAAAACGAAAATTAAAATAATTCCACATCTATATGTCCATGTAGCAAGGCTTATCTAACCAATATTCTAGTTAAGGAGATGGGATTTTTACAAAGGCTACTTTTTTAAGCTCTTTTTTATCATTTAAGATTCTGTGAATCAAATTTAGCTACAGTTTTCACAAATACCGGGACATTTGAGTGATTTAGAGCTCTAACAGTCGCCAAACAACTTGTCTATATATTATACAATATTATGGGATTGATGGAACCACTTTAGGAAATGCATATCAGTCAATCCATCACTTTACCCACCTTACAGAAGTTGAGAGACGTAATGTATTATCAACGTGGACAGTCAAAAGTCCATTGAAGCCAAGAATTTTTCGTGCAGGATGATGTACGATTTGAACACAATGCTTGAAATATGAAGAGTTAGTTAACAATATTTGGTTAGTAATAGTTAGTTAACAACACAACAATCGTCAAAAATTAAACAAGTGGTCTTACACTTTGGTAAAAAAACTTCTTTTTGAACCAGTGGGCCAATAAATATGCAATCTGGCCCAAAAATGTAGTACACACAGCAAACGCCTACATATTGCTAATTTGTAATTTCTCTCTCGTGACTAAACGTTTAAACCAGTAGTTCTCAAACTGTGCGTCGCAACGCCCTTGTGTGTCGTTTCAATTTTCCAAGGGCGTCGCAGAATAGTTCCGTTTCGTGGCTTTTTGTTGTCGTATCAATAAACATAACTTTAATAATAAGTTTCCTCATTAACTTTTATTTGCTGGTGCGTCGCAACTCCATAAAACTTTACCAGAGGCGTCGCAACAAAAAAAGTTTGAGAACCACTGGTTTAAACAATACTTCGGAAATATTTCAGAGTGAAAACTTGCTTCCTAAAATGAGTCATGGGTTCGAATCCCACAGCAGACCAGATTTTAATACAAATTAAAGGTTAAAAGGTTGACCTAATTTGGAGGTTCAAGAAGGTTTTAATGCCCAGTTAGGTTAAATACTTACCCATTTATTGTCAGTAAATGGAAATTCGTTGAGTTTGACTGTGTAGTAACTTTTCTTGGTACTAACTGCCACCACAAGTTGACAATCGCCGGTGAAAAAAGCTTCCATACCTGTTCCGCTATCGGTTGAAAAACTGAAACAAAAATTCAAATTGTTTTTGCTTACAGAAAGTCCAGTGACTGTCATGATATTATGTTGACTGATTTCGATACGAAAATCGACGTAATAAGCTTGACAAATCAGATTCATGTGGCTGGCAGAAAGTTAAGGCTATGTTACCAATATACTTAAGTAATCTAACTGTCAGGCAATTTATAGGAAATATACTTGGAAAAATTTTTTTTTAATTGAGTGCTTGTTGTTATTAGAAATTGTGTTTTTATACAGACAAAAAATTACAATCTTTAATAAAAAGATCCATTCGTTATACTTATGTATAACGGAAGATACAAAAACAGCCCATGCAATCAGAAAAGCTCTTTGGGCGAGATTTTTACCGTCAAAAAGTTCGGAAAATATGTCGTAAGTGTTATATTACCTGTAAAGTTGTCTTCTGCGTCTTGGAGCGCCAATAAATGGGCAATACTCGAGACAAACCCACGTGTGAAGAGAAAACCCGTTACCTCCCCATTTCTTAATAGTGGGAGCAGTAATGCCCTGTTGTAAAATAAAATAGAATAATAATTTCAATCTATACTAACCAAGTTATTAAACATCTAATTAAATAAGAAAAAATGACCTAACAAAAAGAATAAAAGAAAAATAATGTATTCAACAAATTAAAATGCTTTGTTAAAACATATTTCAAAAAGGCTTTTGTCGACGTCATATTTAGAACATTGTATATGACGTCATTATTTTGCCTATGACGTCATTTATTGAAAGTAGTTAAAAGTTATAATTTTATCGACAGACGCAGTGAAATCCTTAACAAAATATTGCATACCGAAGTTTCATCTTGCAAGTCAAAGAAGTATGCCGGTTTCTTGTTTTCCATTTCCTTGTGTGACATCACAGTGAGACTTGTCAACATTCGATCGAAGTATTTGTTCTAAAACAAGCACAACTTATTGGTCAAAAACCAAGCTGTACAGCTATTGTTGCATGTTGCTATCGACATATTAACAGACCATTTTTACGTGTGCACCAAGCACTACAGTTGACCACACAAAGCTTGTTTGGAAACCCGCTTTAGCATAAGTCTTGCTTGTAATAAGCGGTACAGCTGACAACACACACTCGTTAGGAAATCCGCTTTAATAAGATTTGCTTTGACAAAAGGACTGCATTTGGCTGAACAAAGCTCGTTGGTAAACCTGCTTTAAATGTAGAACGCATGCTTGTAATAAGCGCTACAGTTGACCACACGAAGCTCGTTAGGAAACTGACTTTAATCAGAATACAACTTGCTTGTAACAAGTGCTACAGCTGACTAAACGAAAAAATAAATATATAACTCGTAATATAATTTTCTTAACACAGGCTTGTATACTTACTAAGTGTTGATGGCTTGTTGAATCTTGTCTGAGTAGTTCGAAGAATGCAAGAGTTTGTCTAGGAGTTACTGAGAAGGAACCCAATCTCTCAAACAACGTGATAAGGTTCAGCACAGATTGTTCATGCAAAGTTGGATGGTTGATTAGACAAGCTATAAAGGTGAAAACATTCAAATTATGAAACCTTATGATACACAGATTTGAAAAAACTAGAATTTGTAGCTATTCCAAATGGTTTTGTTTGCAGATAAAATGCTTTTCGTTTACTTGGGCTTGGGTTGAAGGCGTTATACCGACTTATGCACGCTCGTGTGTCGGAAAGACTCCTGTCGTGGATTCGAATCCCACCGCAAGCTAGATTTTTCTGTTTACGCCTTGCCATATGGGAATGCTTGCTGACCGGCTGATTCGGTATAACGCCTTCAAAGGACCAGGCATACCGTGATTTATATATAAGTGTGCCGTGATCGCTGGTCTGCATAGACGCTTCAGGGCTGAACCCAGTAATGAATTTATGATCATCTTGGGTACCCAATGGGTATACCGATTTTATAAATAACAAACAAGCCATGTTAACGTTACTGATAGCTACTAGAAATACAAGGCTTAACTTACCAACAACTTTCGTTATAATCTTGCAATGTCCAGCTAGAATCTTGTTCGCAGTGCATGATGTAAACAGCCGCAAGAGGACAGAAGAGAGCCAAATCTGCTTGTCCTCCTACGTCACAGTACACATTGTTAGGTCATGGGAGACCGGCTTTTTGTAGCGCCGCTTACAAAAGAATGTTTCAAGTAATAATAAGTGACGTCACAATGTAATGACGTAACCTTAATTTTGGTTTTAGGGGGAAAATGCTGGTCTTGATTTGAATTATTCCGAAAAAAAACTCGTTTTAACTCGTTCAGTCAAAAAACTCGATTTTATTCGAGTTACAATCAGCAAAAATACTCGTTTTGACATAACTTAAATATTTTTAAAGTATTCGTTTTTTTCCCAAGTTATACTGCACAAGAAAACACGAGTTGACTCGAGTTAGGGTTATTAAAGTACTCGAATTGAACTAGGTTGATTTCAGTAACACTTGACATAACTCAAATCACACTCAGTAAAATACTCGAATTAACCCGGATTTTATGTTTTAAAATACTCGACTCGAACTATACTCTGCACAACACCTCAAAAACACAAAAACCGATTTGCTAAATCTATGGATAAAACACACACATACCTGTTTAATGTCAGGCAGCCAATCAAAAAGCATCAGTATGATGAAAACGTTTTTGATTGGTCGAGGCACGGACAGCACCCCTTCGTCTTCCACGCCCTGTTGTTAATAAACCAGTTATTGTCAAGAATTGGTTAAACGGTCTTAATTTATATTATTCGTTAATAGCAGATATTGTTGCATAAATAAAGGTAAGTGCCTGTTTTGCGCTGGATGTAAAACCAACGAAGTTTTAAAAATAAGTTCTGTTGGGTATATATACGGGCATGAAATCGAAAACACATTACATATTTTAAATTATACCGCATAAAAACGTTGTTTTTTTACACCTACTTAACCCATAACAACAAAATATTAACCCGTCCGCCAAAATAAATAAATAAATAACGCTTTCATGCAAACAAATTGATATTTCCATTAAAATAAAATAAATAAAAAACAAAAATAATATGCATAAAAAATAAATCAGTTTAGCATGCCTGAACTGTCAAACATTTACCTATTTTTGTTACTGGAGTTAGGTACTACACCTAAATAATACACGTTTTCGATAAAATTGAAAATGTGACATTGTTTTCTACACAATTATTTAACGGTTTTCGATCAACCAACCATTAAGGTCATAAAACAAATTTTTTTTAATTGTTTGTAAAAAAAAAACGGTTTAGGCAAACTTTAATTGGTTAGGTACAATGCATACATTGCATGTACATTTGATAAAACGGATTATTAATTTGCGGGCTTAAAGCAGGTTTATTCGCTCAACTGTTACAATCAAAGTCTTGAAAAAAAACTAGCAACGGTAAACTGCACGAAACTCGCTTGTAAACCAGCTTTAAACGGGGTTAACAAATTAACGAGCACGAAGCAGTTTAAGCAGGTACTTTCCCGAACGTGAGAACATGCATACACAACAGCAACAGCCTTACAGCATTGAATTGCAACTGACCATGTTAACAAGGGCACGGAATAGCTCTCTGGACGGACTGGCAATGGCCTTTAGGTGATCGAGCATGAAGTCAGTGCCAAGACACCGACTGAATTGATCCTGATGAACACAAACCAATGAAATAAACCATGCAAACGGAAAAATGAACAAAATGAATGACAAACTATGGTGGTTTGGCGGTTTGGGGCCCTTAATTAGCATCAAGATATAACTTCTAAAACAAAAGTTGTATTGGTAATATACGGACGGGTTTTGAATATGGACATGCATTAGGAACTGGAATTTAAGTTTATTGCCTTCGGTGGGATTCGAACCCATAACATAGGCATTCTCGCCTCAAATTTTGCAACTTGTAACCTATGTGGGTAATTATATTATATGCAATATTCATTACTGTGATCTGCAGGGTTGCCATACCGTCCTTATTTCTAAGATTTGTCCTTATTTTGAAGAGCAATGTCTTAGAAAAAGTTTTTGACCTTATTTCTAAGAACTGTCCTTGTTTTTGACTTGAGTCCTTATTTTGTCTTATTTTTAACAAGTGTTTTCTACGAACAAGGAGTTGGAACAGATTGTTCCTGGCAAAAAAATATGACATGTGATATGTCAAGGCTCGTATAAATGCAAAGATTTGTTCAAAAACGTTTGTTTCGTTTGACATGAAAGTCCAATTGTTCGTGTGTCCTTATTTCGAGTTCAATGCCGATGGCAACCCTGGTGATCTGCCATAAAGAATTCATGCAGTTCAACCATAATGATATCATTATGTAGCCTATAAACCAAAGTATACTAGGTTTGTAAGAAGCATTATAGCGAAATAAGCCATTTTCAGTTATTTTAAGATGCAAATAAAAATCTAGTCTGCGGTGGGATTCGAACCCACGAATGAAGCTTAAGCACGGCTCGTGATTGGGCAAAATTCACCTTTTTGGTCCATGTCAGGATAATTAAAAGAGTTAAAGAGCCCAAAACCGCCAACCACCAAAAATGAAACACAACCAACGAACAAAACAAACGTGCAAACTTATGTAACATAACATACAAGTGTTTCATGATATTATACACAGTAACATACCTTAGCACTCATGGAACCAGCTACAAGTGAGTTCACAATACTGACAAACTGGATTGCAAACTCGTCACCAGAATTTGACCCTTCGTTGCCCATTCCTATGTTAACATGATATGTGTTTGAAAATTGCACGAAAAATGACTCAAAAAAAAAAAAAAAAACGCAAGGCTATAAGAAAGTGATATTTCATGTTCACTGTCGAGATGCGAGTTTTAGTACAGCTCGGTTTAAAAAGGTTTTAAATTTTAACACTTTTTGTAAATGTGGATACACCATAAACCTCGGTTAAACTGGATTCGGTTAATCCGGATCTTGGCCTTATTCGGACAAAACTTAAGGTACAAATGATTTGTAATGTGGCAAGGCTCTTCGCCTAATCTGGACAATTGTTTCGACCTGAACGGGCCCGGATTAACCGAGGTGTATTGTATTACATTACGTTTACTTTGGTAAACCAAAACCTTTACGTTCTTTTTTTTTTGCAATGGCAAACACAATATTTTCAGGCAGGTTAGGGACCTACAACTTTGCAGTAGGAAGTAGCAGAGATAATACTGAATTTTTTCGATACTTTTTTGTGGCGAATTACAAATATTTTTCTGTAGATCATGTAACATACATAAAAATTTCCTATGACATGCTTTTTTTGTTATGTTGCGCTGTTTATTATAGCAAGTGTTTATTATAAATTCCCCAACAAAAACGAACTATATAACCACTGTATCAGTGCTTATACTTTAAGCTTTTTTAATACCGGACCAAATTCAAGCCTGAATTCATTCAAATTTAGCTTTTAATTTACTTTTTAAAATTAATTTTGAGAATAATTCTGACTTTAAACCAAAAATTTGGCGTAATTTTCTGGCACTTAAAATTTGGGAACGCTTATAGTTATAGCTCTCTGTTGGCCCTCAAAGTCAAAACACATGTTACACAACACTATATATTGGCTTCTGTGCAATTAGACCATGCACTGGAAAGGATATTGTGTTACAGTTGGGCATTGTTCGTCAACAATAGAAGAACAATCGATTATTATTACACCGTGTTAGTAGGTAACTCTATTACTGCTCCGTTGCCAATACAAAGTAGGTTTGGGATTTGGTAAAATCGATAAACGCCGTTTAATGCGGTTATTTAGGTCTGAAGTCCAAAAGCCTTTGGGCATATTATGCATTTTGCGTTGTGTAATTTTAGTGATATGTTTGACAGAGTTTGAACATAGGAAAGGCAAAATCTAAATGTATGTGCCAATGGTTCCCAACCTTTTTGCGACAAATTCCTTCCTTAACAATTCAAATCATTTTCATTTATCCCTAATAGACTATGTAGTAGATGCTAAACCACATAAAGACCATTTAAAATTGGGTCTTTTATCAACTTCACAGGTTATATACCCAGAGCTCAAGTGTCTATTTACAAATCACATGTAAAGATTAAAGCAAATTCCTCTCCTAAAGTTTTAAAATTCCTCCGGAGTTGGCAACCACCTCAATAAGCCAATAGACACATTTTTTTAAAGATAAGTTATGATGAAGATGAGTAAAATGACACTTCAAAATCTTTCATTGTTGCAGTTGTGGATATAACACAAATATAACTTACTGGTTCTAAAATTTTGCATAACTTTTTTAAGATGATCGAAACAGCCATGTTGCAATAATAGTATTTGAAGTGCTGGGCGATCCAATGTTTGTAGAAACTCCGGAATAAAACCTAAAACCATAGAGGATCGAAGAAAAAACAAAAATGGAGTAAAAAACAAAAAACTGCGTCAAAAATAGCTTAACCAAATTTTGATGTTTTTTCTTGTTATAAATGTAGTTTTGTAGATAACATTGTACTTTTACCAAATGTACATGTTTCATACATTTCCATACTTTTTAGTTGGAGTTACTTATTTAATAAAATCAACGTTAGTTATAGTCGCTCATTTAAAAAATCACTGGCAAAATATTCAAAAAAGTAGCTGAATGCAACATGAAACTTGTCATACGTCAGTTGTGCAATGTAACCAAGTTATAAAATTGTGTATTAATTTGAAGACTTACTTATCATTATAACTTGCATTGCTGGTTTCGAGCTTGCTTTTGCCAACAGCTGGAAATATTCACTCAAAATTCTTTTTACATCCAGTTGACACTGAAATGTTATTATTTTTTTTATAGTTTTTTTGTTTGTTTGTTTTATTATTAATTTTTTTTTTCTTCACAGGGTTCGAACCCAGGACTCTCCCGGGGACGAATCCCGATCAAGGTTTTTGGGCAAATAGCTTAAACAATGATCACATTAAAAAGTAAACAGTTTTATAAGGTTGTCATAAATATCACAAAAGGTATTTATAACTAAAACAGACATAGAAAAGATTTTACATCAACAAAAATTTTAATAAATCCTTACATTTAATTAAATATTGTTATAAACACTAAAACTACCAAGAAAGGGAAAAACATGTCATATGTAAACAAATGTTAAACTAAAATACATATACAGCATAATAAACTAATTTACTGCACCATATATAAACCTCTAACATATGTATATATTTCCTGTTGGTTAGAAAACAATCGCCTTACCTGTCCAGGACCAGACTTATGTAGGACGTGGACCATTTTGACAAGCAGCTGTAACACAAGACGGACACTCTCTACATCACCATCGTTCTCCACAGCTTCCAAAGATTCACTTTTAGTCTTTTCATCATCTTGAGGTGATTTCTGCTCCTCTGATAATCCCATATACTGAGGAAGAATTCTGAAAAAATAGTTTATATCCATTAAGTTGTTGCAGCTGATTAGCAATGGTTAAATTTTTAACAAACATTTAATTGTCATTAAAAATGTTTAACAAACAGTAATAATTGCCCAACAAGGCTAAAAAACCTGTTTAAGCCACATATTTTTACGGAATTTTCAAAAACTAAAAATAAAAACATGGAAAAAAATTAACAACTGCTGATATGAGGATTAAAGAATCATCCAAACTTCAGAACCAGAAAAGAAGATAGTTGAAAAAAAAAGGTTTTAAAAGATTCATGTTTGGATGATTGTACACTTTTCTGAGTTGTATTGACTTTGAATAAAACACACATGAAGATATAAAATACCAATGTAAAATAATAGGTAATTTAAAATTTTACTTGTGGCATTGATATGTATAGTTTTTCACGTTGAGATAATTAGGCAAATAAGTTTGAAAACTTAACTTATGATTTAACCTTCCCATATTGCACCATCTACATTTTGTAGTTAACAATAAATAGCACTTTGCTACCCTGACTCAAAAAAATGAATTTCTGCTTACCCTATTAGTATCTCGAGGGTTGTGGCTGAAGTGGCAAGCAAAGCATTACGATGAGATCCAAACAAAATTGAGCCAAACATATGAAGAAGGTGTTGTTGTGTTTCACTCATCAAGTTGTTGGAATGCATTTGTAGGGACTCTGCAACAAATGGATGTAAGCATTAATATACTATAAAATCCAAATGTGAACAACAAAAACAAATGTTGAAAAACAAAATTTATCATTTGCAGCATTTTTCAACCAGGGTTCTGCCGAAAGGTTCAAAGAAAATAAGTGAAATAAGTTGTGCCTTCCAGAGTCTTCTGTGCTAAGCAAAGCTCTACATAGGTCACCAACTAAGGTAATTTTTCACTTACAATGCTTAATTTGGTTCATGTTAAAGCCATGTCTGTGAAACAACTAATTGTTGATACATGATACAGATGTGGTTTTTTTAAGCAAGGGGTTGCTGTGCAATTTACTTACAATTCCCAAAATTGATTCATGTTAAGCCATGTCTGTGACACAACTAATTGTTGATGCATGATACAGATGTGGTGTATGTATTTTGGGCAAGGGTTTCCTGTGCAATTTTTTAATCCCCACACAAGAAAAAAAAGGTTGAGAAACACTGGTCTATTGTAACACTTCCCATGGAGATTTATTCTGATGTGAAAAAAAGTAAATAACACCAACAAAAGTTAAACTATAAAACGCTTTATGGACTACACTGCCACCATTGTGAATAGATCGACCAGGAAATTATCACATTGTAGTGATGGGACGAGTACCTGGTACTCAGTATCAAGGGTATTCAGTGGTTTCGATACTCGTACTCGGTATCGTCTCAGTTTTTCTCATATTGTCTCAGTTTTCGATACCAACGTGCGAGTACCGTAGGCCGGTTTACACCATAAGAATACGGGCAACTTTATGCCAATATTTGCTTCGGACAGCACAAAATCGGGAAAAAGTTCCGCCAGGATACGTATATATTTTTTGCTATCAGGTGGAGATTACATTTTTCTGCATGCGTGTGTGCGCACCTGAACCCCGGCCATGGCAGATAAATTAGCCAGTGATACACAACTAAGTACAACACTATTTTTAAGTACTCCGTATCGAAGGTATATACATGTGGTACTCGTACTCAGTATCAGTACTCGCTTCGAAACCTGGTATCGTCCCATCACTATTACATTGTGCAGTAGAGCCATGAAAATAATAAGTAAAACTTACCATAGAAAAATGGGATCACTTCTGCTATGATGAGAGGTGTATTTGAGTTATCTGAAGCGGGTGTTTCAATTCTGTGTGAACAACATTAATGTATGAGTTTAACCAAACAAATAAAGTGTAGCCTGTTTAAACAGATGTTATATTTTGTATACATTTCTCAGCAGGGCAGTAAATATCATTGGAGGAACTTAACGAACTACTTCAACTGAGTTACTTTTTTGAAAAAAAAAACTTTTAATTTGTTTACAGTTAAAAGCTAAAAGTGATTTTGATCAAAAAAGCACAATCAAAAAAATTTGAAGCTGTTAACTGCATGAAGTTATGTGAAATATATTGCCTATGACATAATTTGCAGGTTGGTACACCACTATCTCTTCTTACCCTTTAATTTTTTTTCTCCACAAAAATTTCGGGTCATACAATCTCTCCATTAAATGCAAAACATTTCGAAGAAATTCTTCTTGACTTCTGTGTTCTGGTGTGAAAGCATCATCGCCCAACTAAAGTTGAACAACATTTCGTTTGCTTCCAAGTTCTAATTATATAACATGTCTACATAACTAACAGCAGATATATTTTATGCCAAATGTTATAAATCAGAAGTTCTTTGATGGGTAAACTTGGGTTGATTTTGGGTGATTGTGTGGCAAATTACTTAAGGTATGCGAGATTTATAAAAGAGATTAGTGAATCAAATAAACTTTGGCTAAAGTTTTATTAAGTGACAACCAAGAGCTAAAACAGTGGCACCTTTTTATAAACCATGTAGGTCACATATGCTTTTCTCTTTAATGATGAAAACAACAAACAAAATTTTCTTACCTTCGCTATTACATGTGATGAAATTATAACAAGATGGCCAATAAAAAGTGACGACAAAATCTTGAAGGGTTGCAGATTCGTTCTGGAAAGTAGAAACACAAAAATACTTCAAATGCTTTATTTAAAAACAAATTCATTTTGTTGGTTTCAACTTTTATTTATGACAGTTGACGACCACTGGCAAAACTTTCAGTATGGCAGTTGATGACCACTGGCAAAACTTTCATAGCATGCCACACAGTTTGTTTAAATTTAATTACTTTTTATGTTAATTAAACTATCATGTAGCTCATTTTCACTTTGTGTTGGTAATAGTCTTAAAACAGCCTATGTACACAAACCTATCTTCTTTTGAATTGCTTTTCAAAATCAGACCACTACACTTAAAATTCTTGCTTTTAATGCTGTTGCAAATTTTATTGTTACAATTAAATTGACAAATGGTGTTCAAAGGGTTGCAGACCCTGGACTAATATATAATAGATAGTCTGCTTTTTGACAATAGGTAAAAAAGACATACCTGCAAACTATGATGAGAATTTGGACCAAATAACTGGCAAGCCTGACATCCTGAATGGTCAAGTTGTCAACTTTGTCTTGTAACGTCATCAGTTGATTCACAATTAACTGCAAATTAAATTGCACATATATATCACTTATTAGCCATGTACTGAATTTATACAGTTATGGCCAAAAATACTGGTTTGTTGTTTATGTTAAATACCTTACTGTAATTGCAAACAGAGGATGCCAATTAAATAAAAAACAAGAATAATAAAATGAAAGGAGTAAAAACATTGTATTTTTAGTCAACTAAGAATGGAAAGCATTTTCCAAGTTACGAAATCTGTCAATGAATTAAATGGAATATATATATTTCGCCTAATGGTATCATCAGTTCCTTATTCAAATAGTATTTTTAGTCAACTAGCTTAAATAGCATGAGGGAAAAGCATCATTATACCATCATTCATACATATTTTAAAATGTCACTAAAATACGTTAGCATAAGAAGCAACATTAGCTGTATAACAATTAACAATCATCAAACAAAAATGGTAGGTTTACCTGAAGTAGGGGCTGTGGAAGGTGTTCCAGATGTATTGATCCATCTGATTTAACAGTGTAGCATCTGCTAGCCTATTCAAAGCAAACATTAAACATTGTTGCCATTGTTTAAGGATTTTTTTTTTATCTTTAATAAGAATAAAACGTGACAAAATAATAAAAAAATCGCTTATAGTCGATATACATGAATAACAGCATTGATCAAAATGAACAGAAATCCAAGAAAATATTCAATAAAGTTGTTAGTGCTCTTTATTAAATTTGATTAACAGGACTAGTTTTATTTGTGTGTATGCCCCAGGCAAAATCCCAAGACAGTTCTAACAGGAACAGCTTTGTATTGTTATTGCGCAGTTGGCATTACATGCAATTGTAGTCATATATATAACTGTGCATGTCCAAATACATGATCTCCCTAAAAGAGCTGGTTAAGTAACATGCAATTTTTAGATTTGTCTTTAAACCAAAAAAGGTGATTTTATATTTACAACACAAAAATTAATTTGCTGCCTCACAATTTACTCCCAATACATTTGAATGCAAACTTTTCGCACAAACAATTTCTATCATATATATATATAATAATTGTGTGAATGGGAAATAAGGAAAACAACCACCATGCAAAGGAATACAGATTAAAACCAAACTTACCCCTACAATTACAGTGTCTTTATAATAGTCTGGTTGGAGCAGTTCGTCATAAACACTCACAAACTCTTCAAGATATTGCATTAAGCTGGCATGGTCACCCTGCGTAAGTATAGAAGCTTGCATTATAAATAACAATTCTGTGCACAGGTATTCATGTATCAATAACCATATGCATATATATATATATATATATATATATATACATATGTTTTATTATACCACTTCCTTGATATACAGTAGTGATGGGACGATACCAGGTTTTGAAGCGAGTACCGATACCGAGTACGAGTACCACATGTATATACCTTCGATACCAAGTACCGAGTACGATTACCGAGTACTTAAGTGTAGTGTTGTACTTAGTTGTATATCACTGACTAATTTATCTGACATGGTCAGGGTACAGGCGTGCACACACACATACCGAAAATTGTAATCACCATCGTGATAGCGAAAAAGACGTACATAAACTGGCGGAACTTTTTTCCAGTTTTGTGCTGTCCGAAGCAAATATTGGCATAAAGTTGCCCGTATTCTTATGGTGTAAACTGGCCTTTGGTACTCACGTTGGTATCGAAAAATGAGACAAAATATTTCGAAACTGAGTATGAGTATCGATACCACTGAAATCGTTCGATACCATCGATACCGAGTACCAGGTACTCGTCCCAACACTAATATACAGTCGAGTTGGCACCATTTTTTTAATTCAAAAAGCTTTTTCAGAAACGTAAGAAATATGATCAGGTTTTTACCTAAGAATTGAAGTTTAAAACATGTAGCATATAGAATGATGCTTTATAGTTCAATTTCATTGCATTGCCACCTCATAAAGTGTTCATAAGGTGACTAGACAATTTACTGCCAAAAAACTGTTCATGGGATGAGGCTTCTTAACGACTGATCATCAAACAAAAGAGACATCTATAGCCAAGAAAACATTCTAATACAACATTGAAAATGGTATAAACAGTTTATTTGGTGATTAAAAGGCTTCATTATTAGGCAACATGTCATAGTTTATGCGATAATTTTGAAAATGTTTAAAACTACTTGTTGCCTTTATAGTCAACATATCAAAAGCCAACTATAGTGCATTAAACATGCGATTTAAATCCCCAAATATCTAAGAAACAGACCAGGCAATTTTCCTTAACATTTGTATATGGTCTTTCTTAAAGGCATACCAGACATATTGTATATACCAGTGGTTCTCAAACTTTTTTATTGTCGGGGCCAAATGGTATTTTTTTAAGTGTGTAGGGAGCCGCAAAACAACGAAACCTTGAGAAAATCACTAAAGATTATTACTTTGGTAGCTAAAATAGCAATGTTTGATGGTTTTCTGAGGTCTGGTGCGAGCCGCAAAATAAGTAGTTGGGAGCCACATGCGGCCCCGAAAACCGAGTTTGAGAACCACTGGTATATACCTACAGTTCTCAAATAACATAAGGCGGAGTTAGCAATTAATGGTCATAATAGGTATCTATACAATTACTGATAAAACATATAACTTGGGCCCTAGTTAATCAATTTCAACAATAGTAGTTGAACACAAACGTAGTTTTACAATTTCTAACCCTACCCTTGATGATCGTAAATCCCAAAGCTCATTAAGATAGTGTCCGGTTTCTGTTGATGGTTCCATCATGGTTGATTCTTATGTGCTTGAGAATCTTTATATTCACTCTGTTTTTTTATACTTCTTGTTAAATTAATTAGTGTAGCTACATGCTTTGTAAATTAATCCTGGGCGTGCCTACAACAAAAAACAAAACCATTTTGATCAAAAACATATTGCTATAAATTGTAACAAAAATTATCACTGGGCTTGCCAACTTAAAAAACAAACAAATTTAATCCCAAATTTACACGATTACAAACTTTTTACATGATTACCAACACCCGTAATTATTAAAAAAACTTGTAATTCTCAAGACAGAACATGTTCATAGATAGTATACTTCACACTGTTTAAAACTGCAATGTTTGGGTAAATACATTCCATTCTATATTGTGTGCATCTTTAAGACACTTTTGCATCAATTTTGTTACTTAGTTTCAAAACAAGTTATTATGCAAACATGTTCTGGAACAAAACACGTTCTGCGAAAAAAACTTGATCTTTTTTTCAGTAAAATATTTCAATTCAATTCTTAATCCAAAGACAGCTAAATTTGGTAAGATATTAATATATATTTAGGTTTTTTTACATTTTCTAAGATGTGCTAGAGGTTATTTACCACGTTATAACTTTTTCAAAAGTGATTTTAAAGTTAATTATTTCTAAAAATTTGACCGGAAAATTCGAAACAATTTTAACAATCTCTTATCGTTGATTACGGTGCTTAAAACCGTTGATTTACGGTGCTATATCGCAACACAAACTTCAAAACTTCTTTTGTGGGCCCATAACGCAATCACACATAATGAGACATTAACACCACTTTCAAAATTCTTCATTTATTTTGCTATTTAAGAAAACAGAATTAAGCAAGATATTTTCATTTTATTCGTTTGCTTTGCTCATTGAAGCAAATCGGACTTACAGAAATCTTACGACACAAGAAATAAAAACATTAGTTTTTGGAAATCTGTAACTATATTTAGTTGCATAGAGTTTAAGTGTTTGATTAAAAAAATGTTTTCTTTAATACGTGGGATTTTTCGTTCTTAACAAACCTTTTTAGGTAATCTGGTTCAACGGGTCAAATGTTGTGGAATATAAAGTATACCGTTTTCATCCACTGTGAATATCATTACTAGAATGTTCTACTGTTCAAATTTGTTTCATTTAACCGTGTGCTGTTATAATCATAAAAGGTGTGTAGACTTAATTTTGACTAACGTCGCAATAAAGATCGCTTCGAAACAACGTACGTTATCCCTAGCCTTTCCATGATAGTTTGTTCGTGCAGTGTGGAACGTAACAATCCTGTACAAGAGTATTATGTTTAATTTGATGCACTCAAGAGCTGCACGTGACACTATTACACAATATACAGAGACAAGATACTTGAAGATCATTAAGATCAGCACGTGATCATCTCGAAGATAGTGTTACGTGGTCTAAACAGAATACATGTCTAGCAGACCAACAAGGAAATTATGACACAGTCTTTGTATTATGTATAGTTGCATGAAGTGCAGATTTCCAAGCAGTTTTTTACTTGTAGCTGTTATTTTAGGTTATCAAAATGCCCGTGGTCAAATAATTGGATGAGATACAGTATAAATAAAGTTCCTTCATCTTCTTGAAGCGGATTAGTTGTAGCAAAATCATTTATAATTGAATTCAGCAGAGCAGTCGGCTAATAGTTAATTGGTCAAATGACATTCCTTGTGCCGAAAAGCGGTTGTTCTAAATATTTTTGTTTGTGTATGGGTGTTGATTTAGTCAGGAAGTTTGAATATTATTTGTAAACTTACTGCAAATGAAGAAATCTAGTTAAAATGTTCTTAAAGATAGCACAATTATTGAAAAACAAATACGCCAATTCCACAAAAGAAAGCATTCTAATTGTAGCTGTTAGTATTAGGTTTTGTTTATTAAAAGCAAAATAATATTTTAGCAACTTTAACTCCCATTTCACCACAGCACTATGTTGTACTTGTGAAATGCCATAAAGAGACAGGATGTTATTTTTGTGTAAGTGTGCATTGCGGGGCACCATGCACTGCACAACGCCAAGGGTTTGGTGTTATACTGTGGCAGTTCAAGTTAGCGGTCGAGTTAGTAGTGGTAGGCTATCTGCACAACTAAATTGATTTGTTTTTATCGTATTTACACGATTGTCAGCCGCATATTAAGGTGTCAAAACAATATTATAGGCCGCCTTCGATTGTAAGCCGCATGCTGTTGGTTAGATAACAGTGTTTCATAACACTTCTTTCTGTTGCTGCAGAATCGTTTGTCACGCAAATAGTTCTACCTAGCAGAGAGTATATATGGTGACGTGTAATGCCAACAAGCAAAATAACTTTGAACGCGAAATAAATCAAAAAGTTTGGGTGTGGAAATAATATCGGTATGACATCAGAATGTAAGCCGTCCTCGGTTGTATACCGCACAAACTGAAGCGAACAGTAAAAAAGCCGCGGCTTACCATCGAATAAATGCGGTATTTAGTTTGTGTTGAAAGAGTTAAGGGCCAGCACGGAAAGGCAATATGAAATGCAATGCAACAGTACGTGCAATGTTTATTTAGACAAAAGTGTACAGGCGTAGTTTAAATACTTGCTTTAAGAGTAAACTAAAATGTTTTTAATAATATTCAGTGCGTTAACAGACCGATGAGTTTAATGATGCCTTCGTTTTTTAAACTTTATAATATTATACATATGTAGCCTATACACTACAATAATTCTTTGCTTGTTCTGTGTTACAAATTTTTACCAAAGTAATAAGTTTTAACGTTGATTAAAAAATAAAGATTGTTGTTACGGGGTCGGCTACTCTCGTTTTCAACTTCAAGATCATGTAAAAAGTGGCTGGTCGGCTTTTAACAACGCTAATACACTTCTGTAAAATAAATTGTATATTGTCAAGGCCCTTATTGCTTAAATGCCACCGCCTTGAGGAATTGAAATGGTCTTTAATAGAAATGTCATTGAACATTTAATTTAATGTTATATAGGTCTAAATTCTGTGTAGGTTAAGTGAAAGGTAGGTACCAAACGTGGAGACCTAAACAAAAAGAACCAATGGAAAACCTAAACAAAAAAGTAGCTAGCTTAATTACAAAGAAAACCAGAGAGCTTGTACATGTTGAATACATTTTGCTGCAGAATTTTCTTTTACTATCGCAGAACTAGCTGAAAAGTACAAGTTCTAAATACTTACTTGTTAGTTTAACAAAAAAATTAGTAATAAGAACAGGTATATTTATTTCCCCTCATAACAGATGAAATGGCAGAATGGCCAAATACGTTGCATAACGACGAGAGCAAAGTAAAGAAGGCAATCTGTCCGGGTCGCTGGAGGTGCATGTATTAATCGCAAACGCACCGAGAGAAGCCGATGTTGTTTAAGTAAATTTAGCTTAAAAAAGTAAATTTAAGTAAATTTAGCTAAATTTAGCTGAATCACAAACCAAAGACTATCAGTAATTTAAAACAACAAATGAACGTTTACCCAATTTTCTTCAGCAAAAAGCAATTAAAAACAAATTTACCATTAGAGAATTGCTGCGGTAATTAGTAAAGCAATAACAAAACAGAAAATAGTTCCAGCCATCACAAAAACGTAGCTAAGAAAAAAAAAGGTTTTTAAAAAATAAATTTTTAGCAAAAGGAAACATTAAAAACACTAGATACGGACATTTTCATGATTCTGGCGGTACAAAATGGTCTACATCGAAATTGATATGATTTATACCGAAGCCATGAGCGGTCCAAAACATTAACAACAAAACTTTCAGCTGCAAAACACCAATATTTATTTTACCGGTGGGCCACCCAACAACAAGATTGGGATAATTAACTAAAAAAGATCAGATTAATCCTGTTTAGACGATTTATTGCGTCAACACTAAGTAAGTTTGTTGCTACGCCCATGCTATCGTGATTACAATCTTTTGCCCTACGCAATGACTAGCAGTTCAATCCCTTATGTCAGTGGTCGAGGGATTCGTTACAGGGCCGTATACTTTTTAAGGTTAATGCTAAAAAATGCAAAAAAGTTCATGTATCCCGGAGATGATAAACTAATTGATGCGTTTTTATTGCTGAATATTTGTAGTTTTTTTAAAGGCTACATAGCTTCAAAAACGGTCAGCGGTACAAAAAAGGCTGCCGACCATTGCCCTATGCACCGAGAAAATTTTGTAATGAAAAAATGTAACATGAATTTGTTCAATGTTTAAGTCAAATGTAATAAAATCTATATCAGCGGTTCTCAAACTGGGGTCCGCGGTCCTTTTGGGGTCCGTGAGACAATTTTGAGGGGACCGCGAAATGGTTGAAGTAATTTTATAATCTTATTTGGCGTCGGTTTGTGCAACTGAATCAGTTTAAATCAAAGTAAAATTGAGAATTGACTGTCTCGGTTGCTAAACAATAGCCTTCATTGCATGATAACTAACAAAAATGCAATTGTTCGCGCACAATCGTAATGTTTTTTGTCTTGTCTGTGATGTCACAAGCTGTCTTTGGATCATTATTAAGCGCAATTTTGCATAACTAGCTAAAATCCTGTAATCAAATTTCGTTTTTCTGAAATACACATTCAGGCTTAAGGACCGCGAGCCCTCGAAATAATGGCAAAGGGACGGTTTTGAACAAACACTGAAAAAGTTTGAGAACCACTGGTCTATATATATATATTGGTTATATTCTACACCACTAGCAATTTTTTTTAGTGACGTCACTCTATAAGTCCGTGATTCCCTTCATTCCTTTTCGGACTGTTTTTTGTTCAACCACGTGAAAAATAATTAAATGCATAAATGCCGTGGATCGATACATTTTGTCTAGCTCTAGTCTAGACATTGCAGTAGTGGCTTCCACATGTATGTGGAGGGACACCCATGCAGGCAGACTAAACTTCGTAAGGTGTTATTTCGGTGTTGCCTACAATATAACGAAAGGGCATTTCGTACGAAAAAATTTACACATACAAAGTGAGTTAGGTAGGGATATTTGTATATTTGTTGAAGTCTCTATAAATCATTTCCAGCGCCCCTGTTGTGGGATTTTAGCCAGTTGTAAAATAAGAGTGCACATGCAGGCAAGATAAACTTATACTATACGGCTTGAACTGCACAGAAATAACATGTATTGTTCGTCAGACCAGTGCATAAAAATAAATTCACATATGCTAAAGTTGAATTTATTAGGCTGTAGGTTGATGTGTTTATGTTTTCGCCCAAGATATGTTTAATTTAAATCGTTGGTATAATTTTTGTAATAAATCGTATGTTGGCATTAGCATTCATGATTTGTACTTTGTGTTCACGAATGCAAAAAGGACGCTGCAAGCGGTCAGATTATCATCTATAAGTAGCTAAATTGTTTCACAACAATGAGTTTAACAGTTTAACAGAAGTTGTAAATGAAGTTTTAAAAGCAGTTACATTGGTAAACAATTAGGTTTCTTTGTTTATCCCAACATGGCGGATAAATTACGTAAAGTGAATAATTTGTGCATTGCGTAAGCAAAAAATCAATGGAAACCTGTTTGTCCACAATTTCTCTACGTACGTAAAAACCGCAACCTTAGGATTTCCTGACCTGTTTTGGTAACGCTTGTAAATGCTAAAACGCTCATAGCCGTGGTTTCACATTAGTTTTGTGGATTGTGTGCTTATGTTTTGCATTTTGATTCGGCTATTGTACATAGGTTTTATTTAATGATTTCAAAGAGTGTTTTATAACCTGTCTGTAGTATGTTCTAAAACACGAGTCACCATAGTCTTAGTACGAGAGATGGAGACAACAGTCGCATATAATAACAGACTAAAAACCTAATCTAAGCAATCTGAATTCAAACTTTTTAAAGTTTTCAGACAGTATATCATAAATCAGTATATCATTTTTCAGTGAGTATATCATAAATTTGCATTTTCAACTTTGTTTTGTTTTCTTTAAATGCAAGCATTTGTGCAATTTTTCTTAATAATTCGAAAGGCGGTGGTTTAATTTAACCTATCCATAAGACAGAGGCTGTACATATCATTTTTTCTGAGTTTTAATTGACTCACTTGACCCTGTATTAATCTTGATTTCGTATTTGCTTCGTTTGCGATTTTAAACTCCTAAAAAGTGTAGCAGCCGCCTTTTTAAAGATTAAACAAAATGATGTAACAAAAGATTGTCTTCTGGCAGCGTAATCAGCAGTTACGTCATTGATGTTTATCGTTTTTCAAAATCACACGGTGTTTTTCCGGCTTTTCACTGAAACCCGATACATAAAATGACTCATCATATTTTCCAAGAACAACACACAATAAAACCGGCAAAATAAATGAATTCAAAAAGCCCCAGCGCTTTTCGGGAGGCACTTTTTTCTTGTTGTTGAAAACTTGCCGTGTACAGAAGATATTGTGGTTTTGTTTGAAACACTTGTGTGGTTTGGTTTCGCCCGGTAAGCAGATATATTTGTTATGAGCTGTAAAAGGGAGATAAAAATTTGCATTTAAATTTAAATTAAATTGAGGCAAAATTTTAAACGTGTTTCGAAAGTAAATTAACTTTGCATACAAAAAACGGTTTAAATTTGTAAGTTAAGCAAAACAACAAATTTGTTATTGACAGCAGCTTTGGACAAAGATAAATAAAATATGTTTTTTGGTGCAGTCTTAGGTAACAAATAAAAAATGATAAAAACTTTTCATTTAGTTCTTTTTGTGGACTCAGGGTCCAGTGGTTTGTCCCAGCCGCGAATATAAACGAGAAAAAGATACAATGTTATCGAAAATAAGCGCTATAATAGAGAAAAACAATTCATAGAAAGCCAATCTTTTCATTTTTCGGGAAATGAAAACCGTAAAATAAAACTTGATATGCCCTCCCATGTACATTTAAACACGCATGTGCGGATTTCAGCTAAACAAGTTTTTCAGTTGGGCATTTCCATGTGTTTCGGCGATGGCACCTCCAACACTGTGATATATTTTACTTGGAAACGCTTTGAAGCCGAAGTCGAACGTATGTTTTGGGCGGTCACGCAATATCTCATTGTCATCATTGATATGCACTCTCAGTCTGACAGTTAGATTTAAGATGTTATTCTACGTCTATAGGACATTTGTGTGCTAACAATCAGTGGTTTTCAGAAAGAATTGTATTTCCAATAGTATAGACGTAATTATGTGTTATCAGAGGAAGGTTAGCACAATAGTAAAGCAATGTTTTGACTTAAAGCCTGGTCTAGGTGGTGTAAAATAGATTACATCTGTAATGGTGATCATTCCCAGTAAAATCAATTTTTATGTTAGATGAGAATATTACAGATAAATTCAGTGAGGTTTTTTTCCAAACTTTGTGGCAAATGGTGTCTTTGTCATATAAAACGTAGAAATATTATCGCGCATGATCAAAGAACTGCAGAAAAACCTGTTTTCGGTGGGTGGGTCGTACAAGTACATAGTCCTTAGCGGCTTTCAGGCTAGTTGTGTTTTGTATTTATTTCTTGTGGTTTCATATCCAAGAGTTTTTTTTTGCGGGTGAACACAGGAATTGTTAAGTGGACTATAGCGGAAATTACAGTTCAAATGGGAAAACAGTCCTCAGAAAGTTTTATTTAGAATAGAAAGCTTAAGTATTTCAATAGGACTTGTCAAGCACCCTAACCTCGTTTTAACTCAAGCATTTTCTAAGCAAACTACAAAGTTAAAAACTAATAAACAAGTAAATTTTAAATTTAAGGACCATATCTCAGTAAGCATAAATTGCAAACAACTGTTAATGTGTCACTTCACTATGCCTCTTTGAGGCCAGCTTCTAGTTTAAGAAGCTTAAACTGTTACAGATGATTGCACAAAACTGGTTGAGAAACCAGCTTAAACTCTACAAAACCTAAATTGGTAACAAGCGCTACAGTCGATTGCACGAAGCTGGTTCGGAAACCAGCTTTAGGCTTGCAGAAGTAATTTAGCTAATAAAACCAATATTGATTACACAAACAAGTTTCTCAAACGCTTTACTGCACGAAGCTGGTTTGCAAAACCGCTTTAATGGGCCAACAGTCAATCGCAAAACACTTCACGTTGATTACAAGAAGCTTTTCTAAACATCAAGCAGACGTATATCGCCACGATGCTTGTTTGCAAAACTACTTAAGTGTGCAAACACAGATAAACGACCTGCACTGCCCTTTTTCTCTTTGTTTTATCTTGCGCACGTGCGACCCCCAAACTATGTCGTCACTACCTGATTACGTCATTCAAATGAGTGGCTTATCAAAGACACCATAAAACGCCGCAGGTATCAAAGATAGCGACTAGACGAATCACTGGTAATCTCTTTCTCTGTTGGTTTGTGAAAAACCAGGGCACTACTTGATAACAGATACTTTTTCAGTAGGTACAACTTGTAAAGTTACAGCCCAATTTAGAGAACAGGATTTTAACAGCTTCTATAACAAAATTGCTTGGCACATGAACAGTTTGGTGTTTCCAGGATGTTTTTTCAGTCGCAAAACGGTATAGGACGAATGCCATAGCCTGAAAGCGTGTTTCTTGGTCAGTCTTGTTCTGTCAGACGTATCGCATCCAGTTACAGGTGTATAACAGTGTCTCAAATTTAATGGGGAAATATTTTAAACGTTAAATCGGCTGCAAAAAGATTTTTTTGACTCTTAAGAACGCTGTTGTAAACGTTTTTACGGAAAGTGTGTCTTGAGGTTAATATATTTGTTAAGAAAAAATAAATACGCTTTATTTTGTACGTTTTTAAAAGTATCTATTTCTGTGATTTATGAGGTCTATTAAACTTTAAAACTTTTTATATCGTAGATTACAGGAACAATATGTTATCCACACATGCACGCCCTGTTATCTAAAGCAGAAACCTTTGAAAAGCAAGAGAGAAAACAAATTTGCGATCAGGAGACACCAGGACCGTTCTAATCGAAAAAAGCAATTTTGTGTGAAGCACCTAAAACGATTTATTGCAGGTCCAAAAAGCCTTTGGCACCGAGCTCCGGAAATCGCAAAGTTATGGATTACAAAAGAGAACGTTGTGAAGACAGCTTGTCTCCACACAAGGAAAAGACCGTTGTGTGCCCAAGTCCTAATCTGGTTCACTTTAGCAAGGAAAAGTTACAAATCGCTAAGTCTCCGTTTTTGGGCTTAAGGAAATTATTCCAGCAAAGCAGTAGAGAGGAAAAAGATGAGGATGACGTCTTGGTAACAGGAGAGGATCGAAGAGTTAGTAGTTGCTCATTTGTGAATGTTGCTTATCAAAACGAAGTATCAAGCGACTTGGCACAGATTGAAACTCTACGAAAGGTAAGGCTACTTTATTTTTTCAGAAATAGTATCATGCTAAGCTACAGACAGTGCACACTGTTTCGACCTATAAGGTCTCATTAGTGCAGCTAGGGACGAGAGATTGCCGTATTGGCTATAGTGTAGCCATCCAACGGCACTCCAGTTTGTTGGGAGTAACGCAGGGTAAAAACCAATGCCTCGCCTGTGCATGCAAATTGTATATTGGCAACAGACCCGATATTTTCCCACTGAAAGTATTGTTTACATAAAATTGAATAAGTGATTGATTGACTCGAAAACCCATTGATTTTTCGGTGTCCTTGCTGTTTACGAAACTATTTAACAATAACAAATTCAATGAAGTGACAAATTATTAAAAATTTAACTTGACTTGCTCATTACACGGCAGTTTTAATTACCAGCAATAATATACGCTCCTCGTTTAAACTTTTATCAAATCACACCTCCTGCTACAAATATTTTAACAGAAGAGGTCGTTTTAATTTTTATTTCCAAGGGTGAATATACTTAGTAACTTAGATGCGAAATTGTATTCTACAAAACTTGTCACGTCTCACAATTAAAAATAATCCAAATACTTCCTTTTGCGAACTTCGTTAACGTTTTCAACTTGAATTTTATTTGTTTTGAAAAGAAATTCCTACAAAAAAAACTAGAAAAAAAATACAAAGCCGAAAAACCACAGCAAAAGATGTTCCAAAATAAAAACGCCCACGTTGCAGTTTTGTATTTTCCTAAAAATCTGATAACCAATCGTAGTGCCCTGCAATGGTTGACTGCACAAAGCGGTAGAGCTATGATCAAAAGACACATCAGACAAAGTACGATAAATACCGCTAGATGGCGTAAAGAGCACAGTTATTAAATTAACCGTGAGACAGGGATAGGGTTACAAACTGAATGTAGGGTTATAGGAGCTATATGTTTATAAGTTAGGTTTATTTTTATTTTTTGTCATAAAACCTCGCTCTAGCGGTTAGAGCAGGGGTCTCAAACTGCTTTGAGGGCCAAAAACAAACTTTTAAGTAAGCCGAGGGCCGCGCTATCAAAACATTTGTTACAGTGTAACATGACAACAAACATATTGCGTGCTTAAAAAGTGAAATGTTCAATAATGGCATTAACTTAATATTTTAATGAATAAAAAAACAAATTTACAGTGTAGCGAAAGAACCACTGTACTTTATTGGTTTGTTTGGAAGCAATGGTAACAATGGCACAACAATGGAGAAACTATGACGCAACAGTTCAATGGCTGATTCTAAAGATGGACTTTTTCGATCATGCCATTAAACGTTGCATAAACCCTAACTAGAGAATGATTGTATTACACGATGACCACAGAGTCTTTCGCTACCCCGCACATTCTCCTTTCATTTAATTTTTCCCGTTTTTGGTGTTCAAATATTTGTGCGAAATAAACTTACTTACTTACTATGTATACTTACTGGTTTGAAAGAGTATTGCGAATAAAACACGTCACTTCTAAAAGTTACTTCGCGGGCCGCATAAAAAGCGTTTGAGACCCCTGGGTTAGAGTCCAAAAGCCCCAACCGTCAGCATCTTCACACAATTTTCGTTTGAATATTTTCTAGTGCTCTTTGCGCCATCTACCGGCATTTTGCAAACTTTGTCTGTTGTGAATTCTTGTGTTAGTAGCTCTTGTCTACCGTACAAAGCAAGGCCAAAGTCACCTTAATAAAAACCTTTAATTTCCCGTAATCAGCAATAACAGCGCCTAAGGAAAAAAAGGTTTCTAAGACTTTTTCTGTACCTCGTCTGTTAACCTGCAACACCTCAACCCAACTAATCTAGGTCATGTTAGGTCGCATACATAACATTGGCATCAACAGATACTACCGATGTCAGCGTAAAACCGTGAGTAATTTATCGCCCGTCGACGTCGTATTGTTTTTCTCACGGGATACGAGCTCACAGCGCCCGCCAATAAATTTCGCACGGTGTCTTGTTTACTCGCTTGACATTCAGATTGAAAACAAAAAATCCCGCATAACTCAAGTAACCACATATTGGAGGGTTTACGGAAATATATTTTCGTGAAAAGGACATACGTTGCAAAAAAGCTTGAAAAACGAAATTTCCCCCTTATATTTTTAAGATAAATTTTAGAATCGAATTTTGGCAATTCGCAATTAAATTTGTAACCTAATCTTATCCGGACTATTTTAAAGTGTAACCAAAGTATTCGTTCAACCTCAGCAAGTCATGTAGAGGATGCATATTTTACTAATCACCTTGTTAAAAAAATATATTGCAGGATCATACATACGATCCAATGGTTCCCAACTTTTTTGACGAATTCCTCCCTTTCCAAGTCAAAACGTTGTCATTCTTCCCCTATAAACTACATAGTAGATCAGTGGTTCTCACATCGCTTCAGGCCATGGACCACCATTCCAATGAAATAAACATCATGGACCAGTCGATTGTTAATTTAGGATAAGCATCCGCAAAAAGGATGTTGGCTTGAAATATATTTTTCAACAAATGTACAATAACTTGGATAAGCTTTTTTTGTACTGAATATTCAATGGATTATACGCAATTTGCCTATTTCAACATAACAAAAATATATTTAACGTCCTGTGGACCACACAAAAAGTCATCATGGACCACCAGTTGAGAACCACTGTAGTAGATGCTAGAGCTAGACCATACAATAATTATTTTGAATTGGGTTTAATTTCAAATGTACAGGTTATATTCCCCAAGCTATAGTGTCCATTTACAAACCACATTTTGAGAACTATTTAGTATTTATAAGTTTTAAAATTTATCCTCAGTTGGAAACCGCTGATATAATCGGTTTCATAGCTTATCAAAGTGTAAAACATATAATACAATAACATTAGTTATTGATGCGAGATTGTGCACGGCTCGTTTTGAGCCGTCTTCGCGCTATAGCATTCTTCTTATTGGACACTATTGAAAATGCAATTGCCAGCACCTTGTGGCCCTAAAAGCGGTTTTTTTATTGGTTGCTATAGTCCATATAGGTATCACCAATTTGTTGATATTTCAACTTGAGTGCCTAATAACTGTTGCTGTGAACAATATAACCCATTGCCGCAGAGTTTAATCAACTAAGGCGCCATGAGGGTCACCAATACGGCATTCGATTTGTTGACACCTTGGTTTTTCGGGACGACTTAGTATTTGCTCTTGGGTGTTACCCCCGCCGTCTTGAACGCATTGCAGCGCAGTTGAAACGTAAGAGCAGCTAAAACTTTAGTCTGCATTCAATGTGTATAACCTATGTCACAAATACAGTCTCAAAACCAAAAAAAATAGTTGCTCTAGATTCCATGTATGTTTGTACCCATGTACGGTGTTATCCTTGACTATTTCCGTTGCAAGAGACCATTGCCCTCCAAAAATTATAACTTGTGAATGTAGGGATACATTTCAAACCATTTAATTGGGGCAGCACATTTTACTCCCCCTCCCCCCTCAAACTTGCTTGGTGAAAATGTCTTTTACTTTGCCTTCGTCGAACCAAGGTTTAGTATGTATAATTATTGTCAAGGGTTAATTCAAATACGTTTATGATTTGTAGTCTTAAGTAACATGTTAGCCTACAGTTGGTAATGCATTTTGTATGCTCGCGTTATGCAAAAAATGTGCAAGAAAAAAGATGCCCTTTAAATAATTTTCCCACAGTGAGGTCGTATTCTGTTTTCCAATCCGCAAAAAACAAGGTCAGAAAATGTGTTGTATGTTTGCCCAAGGTTGTGCGTCGCCTCTTTCCAAACATCATCTATTTCGATTACATTCCGCAGAGTGTGACATCCTACCGACCCCAGAAAAGCAAATTTAAACATTCTGACGCTCACTGAATTACGTTGCCCCCCTGTTACAACACACACCGATTCATGCGCCATAGACTCGACCCATAAGGCCTCAACTGGCGCCAGACGGTGCGTCAAATAGATTCCTTATCGAGCACTTGGAAAAGGTGTATCTTAGAACCAAACTGTGTATGTTTATTTCTCGCTATGAAAGCGCAATATATTTGTTTGTTAAAGCGTGAAACTTCACATATAAGATGCCTGGGCTTGACTTCTCCGACTATTTGCCAGTGCTGTGCGGGTTGCTAACCATTGGGACCGTAGACTACTACTGTTATTACTATTTCTTCAGCAGATCCAGGAGCTGGCTGTACTGAAGCAGGCAGACCCTAAAGAGAGTCAACTGATCGAGGAAAGGCACGCTTGTATTGAGAAACTTATTGCAGCGAATCCCAGCATGTCGCTTTCCCGGGCATGGACGAGTTTGTTGCACGACTACAGGTCGCCATTGGTAAGAAACTGTTTCTTTTTTTGGGCTAGGTTTTCCAAAACAATCAATTGACGTTTATTGCCATGCGGAAAACGACTCGGTTAAAGTTTCAAAGGGACTCGCCTTGATGCTTCTTTTCGCCACAAAAATACTGCTTGTTTTTCTTTAGTGGGCTAGGTTTCTATTAAATTCTGTACCATCGTTCGTTTAGGTGTTGTAGTGCTGTAACGACTCGGTTAAAGGTTTAAGCATAAAAGGACTCGTCTTGGTATTCGTTAACGCCAGTAAACTACTCGATACACTATTGGTAACAAAACGGCGAGTAACAGTTGATAAAATAATCTACAAACTCGTATGATTGTTGCTAAAATACTCGACCATATACTCAAATTACGATGTTAAAAAATATGGCCAAATTTGGGTCATAGTAACAAAAAACTCTTCCTAACTCGAATCACTATTGGTAAAATACTCAACTTAAGTTATACTCGGTACTCGACTTGACTCGGGTAAGAAAAACTATATTGCGGCTAAAATCTGACTCGCCTTAAATTGAAATAATATATCACTTGATTCAAATCGACAAGTATGTCTAGCTTGTGCGCAACTTTAGCAATTTTGTTCGATCCTTTGGTTGTTGCAGTTTTATTGGTGTTGGTTGGACCAGTGGTTCTCAAACTATTTTTGCTGCGACGCCTCTGGAAAAGTTTTTTGGACTTGCGACGCACCAGCAAATAAAAGTGAATGAGGAAACTTATTATTAAAGTTGTGTTTATTGATACAACATCAAAACGCCACAAAACGAAACTTTTCTGCGACGCCCTTGGAAAATTGAAACGACGCACCAGGGCGTCGCGACGCACAATTTGAGAACTACTGGGTTAGACAAACAAGCTGTTTGGTTAAACGTTATGAAGAGCGAAATTGAACCTACGAGTTTGGCTACTACGCTAATAATATAATGTCACAGTCTAAGGTTAAAACCCTACGAGCAATATGTAACTTTCGCCCATTTCCATGAAGCACCAGTCTCGGAAACGAAATTGCTACCATTAAAATGTCACTGCAATTATGATATCCGCATGGTGGCAGTAAGCGCCTGTAATTTGGCCAAATTGTAACCTTGACTCGTGCTAATTTTAGACTACATAAGAGGTGCGTAAATACTATGTAATAACGTACGAGTTAAGATGTAACCAATTACTCTATGATCATGAAACTGATATTAAATGGCCAGTGGTTGTGCAAAATATTTCACATTTTTTTTCAGTCACACCCTTGACTAGAAGGTCCGGTCTTTAAGTAAGTTATTTTGCGTTACGTAGACTGGGGTTAAAAAGGCGAGTTCAGTTTTTGAAAGGTGTGTCAGTGAGGAACATGAGGCAGTCTATATTTAGTGAATGCATTTCAATTATTATTATAGACGTTTTAACAAATGCTGTTGTCACTGATAAAGCATTTTTTTTAACAAACTTGTTCAAAATCGTGGTTTAAACGTCGAATGTCGCGGCATAATAGTTTTATTCATTACAGAAACGATTTAGTTCAGTAAGAAAGAGCTCACAATTTCGTGTCGGATGTCAATTTTCCCACGTCTATCTAAATGTCAGCAGACGATGTTATGCAGAATTGTTGCATAATTACGTATTCAGTTAGACAACTTATATAATCTGTAATAATTAACAGCGGTAATAATGATGATTAGAAAACATCCGTATTTAAACCTGTTTTTTGACAACATTTAGGGTTTGGGATGGTTTTGTTGATAATTAAGAGTTTAATGTGGACAAGGAATTAAGCTCTTTTTATTTAAACTCCAGCCTGAACGCGAACCGAAAAGTACACAACACAACTCTGCTTTTTTTCTTCGTAACTTCGTGTCATGTCTGGCCAATCTTGCTGATTTTAAACCTGTCATCTAAACAAGCTGTTACGCAACGGGTTTTACCGCAACTCGGGTGATTCATACACAAATTATGTGTGTTTGGTAATTGTATATTACTTGTAGCTTGTAGGTGTGTATTTTTTGCGGACTATTAATGTGTATTTCGGTCTGTTTTTGACGTTTTAAATGCCTTTTTTGAGTGCCTACTGGTAAAAAGTACTTTTTGATTGGGTTTTGGACCAAAATCTTTTAGGCCTACTCCTCATTAATTTGCATAACAATACCGTCTTATGGTCTCCTAAATGCATTATTACAGTTATTTTAAGGGTAAAGGCAAGGCCCGTTGCCCCCCTTGACTGCACAGTACATCCATGCTGTACTTTTCCACTGGTCGTTGTCTTTCGGGTTCGGGAATTTTGCACCAGCGCTTCAGTTTGCCCAAAGAACTATAGAGTTCTTTGGTTTGCCACAAAGAAAAAAACGAGTGTTCAGTCATGCGTTACATCAGCTGCTTTTTTCACGCGGTCCAAATTTGTTGGTGAAGAAAAATCTGTTCGAAGCTCTCTTTATATTTCAGTGTACGTGAATGTGCACGAGTCTTGGGTGTTTTCGAAACGTGTTGTGATAAAATAAGGGTCTTTTCTGTTGTGTAGCGTTGTTTGCATTCCTATAGATTAGGGAATGTCTTAGTGTTTGTGTAGAAAAATGTTTTTGGTCACAATAATCCAGTGAAAATATGTTTTTTACAATGATTGAAAAGTTTCTTATTGCATAACGTTGCTGCCTTTTGAAGTCTACATAAATATTCGTTGCTTGTTTGTACATTGCTAACTTGACTTTACATGTGTTAAACTTCAATAAAAAACGTTAATTAAATCCGGATTTTTGTGTGAAACACTACAAGGTTTTATAGCTAACTTCTGGAAAATAAGTATGTTTGTTTGTGTTGTAATGCACATCCAAGTTTAGGTTTGCCTGCAAGTTCTTTACTAATGTTTGCTAAATTCTAAAGGCCTGTTCTTCAGATGTTGAAAACATATAAATTTCTATGAAATATCTTGTTTAAAATTCTATGAAATGTATTCGTTTGGAAATGAAGACGATCCCTTGGGATCATTCCACAATGTAAGTTTTATTTGCCATAAAAAACTTACCTCATATGTATGCTTTTTTTAACCTAAAATTTTTAACCAATTTGTTTTCTAAAAATGTATTTTACTGAAATTATATCATCTTGCTTTATGTATTGTTTTTTAAGTTTATCAGATCAGTTTTTATCTAGAAATTAGCATCAAAACTTTATTTTTCGATAACAGGAGCCAATGGTATTGTAGAGCCTAGGTTCAAATATTGTTGGGAAGTGCAAAATAATGTCTGATCTAGTTAATACATGATATGTGGTTCCAAAACACATACCTTTTCGTGCTTAGTACACTGTCTTATCAAACCACAGTGCCATTTTCCTAGTATTTTGCACTTCATGTTTGCTAACATCTTGTAAAGAACCACCCTTTAAATTCCTAATCCTGTGTCGATAAAAGTTTTTTTAATTCACTCAGTAATAGTCTAATAAAGTAAGATATGTATAATTATAAAATATATTAAATGTTTTTTTAAAAGCATAATTTGCTGTGACAAAAATTCACCAAAAAAGACATAAATTCCTCTTGCTATAAATTCTGATGCATTAAGTAGGCACTCTGCACTGCCAAGATCGTTAAGTACAAAGATGTTAATGCCTGCTTTTAGCTAGCTGTTGACTTAGCAGTTTGTTAGCACTGCTATGTTGAAAGGGGTGCTAACAGGCTTGTTGCTGCATTGGTTCTTTGAAACTTGAAGTTGTGTGTATGGGCCACCACGCTTGTTTTTGTCACGTAGGTTTGTTTCGATTGTGCATAAAACATTGGTAGTTATACAATCAGACATTGTAAGCCAACCAGACTACCATTGCATTGTTGTCAAAGTAAATTGCGGTTTGGCTGGGGTACAGTCAATATTATGGTAATCTTTAGCTTGTTGCTTACTGACTTATCTTATGTTTGCTAATCTAATATGGCAATGTGTAGGTGATTGGGGTTTGTTTTTAGTCTGTAACTCCCATTATGAATCCTTGTCTTGTTGTTACTGCTCAGTCAACGCAGCTTGATAGCTTGTGTAGTAACCACACATTGGGTTTATTACATTGTCTTATCATAATTTACAACTTTCCCAGACAATGGATGGAGAAAATCAACCTATCCTTGACCATGGGAAACCTTCGCAAGCAAGACTAGATGATTCAAGTGGTAGGTATAAATATATTGCCTCTCTAATCATGTGCGTATAATGTGTTGTTGCTTAAAAGCACCATGGCCACTCAGTAAAGATGAGTTTAATTGGAACTGACAAACTTGTTTTTGGGACATGCTGTAGTGTTTTTGGTGAAAAGAAATGCTATCAATTATGCATGTATTTTAATGTCCAAAATACAGATGCTATCATTGCATAGGTAATTTTACAGACAGACAGATGTTAATGTTTTTGTTCATGTGTGCATAGTTATTCTATACCTGATCGGGATTCGTCCCTGGGACTTCCGCCTGATTGTCGAAAAATACAATAGTTATTCTGCAGTGTAATTGTTTTTTAAACTTAAACATAGTAACATGGCACCTAAATGGTTTTTGTAGACAACATGGCTCTTGTAATTAACACATATTTAATTTTGTCTGTTGACTAAAATTGCAACGAGTTAAAGTGTAAAAATTGCTAAACTGTGCACTAGCCATTGCTCATTGCATTTTCTGACATGTGAAAAACTATCATTTAATATTAATTGTAAACAATGAGCTCATTACAGAACTTCCTTTTCTGCACCCTGTCAAAAATACACTCCCTTATTCTGAGTATACTTCCATATATTATGTTAAAATTGCTATTAAAAGACTATCCTTTGTAAATATTTGGTATTATTGAAGTTATTTTTTGCTCCAGCTGAGCTATAACGGTTCTATTTTTGGTTGGTTAAAATTGCAAGTGTATAATATAAAAATATTGGTTAATTTTTTTCAGCTAACCATCGAAATGTGTATGTTGGAATGCATTTGGCATCAAACCACAAACATCATAAACATAAACACGGCAAGCACAAAACTCACCGTAAATCAGGCAAAAAAGCATCCAAGCATGAACAAGAAGAAGAAGAATTAAGTAAAATACTTTTTAGCAGTTTGCTTTTATAGTTTTTTTCTTTGTAAAGTTTTCATGTAACTTTGCACATTCTTGCTTTATTTGGTAGTACAAGTAGTAACTATAAAAAAGATTTAGAATTTTTTTTTCACAAAATTTATACTTAATTAAAAAAAACCCACAAAAACAAACATTTCCGCTGAGAAACAATTTGTAATGCAGAAACTTTTTTAAAGTACAACAATTTGATTTTTTAGCTGTACAAATTTTGTTTCTTGATTTTTTGCAGTTCTCCCACCAAACCAGCAAGTCCAGTTTATTCTGGGATCCGAGCAACAAGATGGGACGATGGAAAATGGATTTTGCGATTCAAGCACACCCTGTGTCTTTACAGAGATGGAAGAACTAAAGGTAGAAGATGACGGCGAGACAATTTGGAAGGAAACTGCCAGGTATGGAAGTTTTCTTGCAATAAAATGTTGTGCAGATGAACTGTTTTTTGATTAATGTCTTAAAGAAACTTTCAACTGAACGTTTGGTGAAAAACTTGTCGTTTCTAAGATGTGGTATTCCTGCATAAAAAATACGCCATGTGTATAATTTGTAAAGAAATAACCACAATTGACTATTAAAAAAATAAGTTGTTCTCTAAATGTTCCAGCATGCCTATAAAGTTAGTTGTATATCTTATATTAGTTAGTCTTTTAAGTAGCCCATTTATAAAACGTAAAACCCTTGGAAATCATATTGTAGTCTTTAATAAAAGATAATTTTGCAAGTTTTGCTATGGAGCAATCTTGTCAAGCAAAGGGGCACATCCCAATAAAGTAAGCACTGTGACCGAATAATGACTTTAATTTCTGATATCCTGGTCGCACTAAAGACAATAATTCGCCGCAGAACGAACCCCCCTAATGCCTATTATCTGTCGTTAAGTAGGGTAACAAAATTAGCGTGTTTCCTTTGCAAGAAGATTGCTGTGTTTTATCTGCTAAGGAAATGAATCGGTGTCAATTAAACTGTTTACTTTAGAACGACGGTTTGTTTAAAACGTAATTTTCGCTTAACACTCTTTTTTTTCTGTGACATTAGAAAGATTTGCACTATTGGTATACAAAAGCTACGTTACATTCGCTATATTTTTAGGTCAATGGTGTTTTTACGGCAATTACACTATAGTTCCAATCGTATGAATTTCAAATGCACACATTTCACGCGTTGTAGACATATTCAATTCAAACAATGCATTAGATTAGCCTTCTTGTTGTGACATCATAATTGTCAAAACGCATTGTTTGTGTTTAAAACTACTAACCGTGTTTCTATATTAACAATCGGTTGGGCCTCAACGTAACTTATGTGACTAGTATTTGTGAATAAAGTAGTACATGTGCAAAACAGACTGGATAAAGCAATACCTTTTCAAAGCAGTGCAGTTAATGCATTGAATTGTGCAAAACAGTGGAATACATAGGTGTTCTATATGGATCTACAGGACTTAATAGCATTTAAAATTGCTGTGCAAAGAAAAAAAACTGGTTCAAATTCACGGATGTGGTATTGAGTGCAGACAGGGTTAGCGCGAAGTGGTCTAGTCGCACGTTTAATAAGATAAACGTCAAAATCAACACGTTCAACATAGGCGCCTGCAAACCGCTATATGATTCATATACAGTACGCGTATTCTATCAAATCATAGGCTTCTTCAAGACCTAGTTTTAAAGTTACAGCATTTTGTGAAAAATGACTTTAGTAATCATTGTAAAAATGCTTGCATTGATTGTGAAAAAGTGCAGTCATCACTGTTTGGTTGTTCAGTATTAGTAGATTTACGTACTATCTGTTACTTGTGTATTTACGTTTTTCGATTAATCCATTTTCGTTTTCGGCCTAAAAGCTTCCAAGCATCTACGTGACCATCAACACATATTTAAATCGTTTCTGCTTTTTCACCATGACACGTAATACAAAAGGGGCGGAGCAGAGGTGTGGCAGGCCAGTTTCTGTTGGGTTTCGTAAGTTTTTCGCTGCACTCTCTCTTTAAACCTTACGGCGAAGCATCTATATCAGCGTCATCAAAGTCAAATTACCGGTATTTTGTCAGCGCAGTAAATAGAAAACAACAGCCTTTTTGAATGCAATTTGCAAAACGATGTCACCAAATTTGCAACGCTATGGGCGAACTAAACAATTAAATATCAAAAATTCTTAAACATCAGACATAAAAAAATAGTCCAAGGAATATAATCTATAAAAAAGCACCAAAATCCAAAAATTTGACCAAAAATTGTGTGTTGCTTGTCATACTAATTTCAAACAAATACAAGTCGAAATTTTGGTGTGAAACATTTGACTGTTAAATAATAATGTTATCTTTTTCTGTACAGAATATTGAAAAACAAAGTACTCTACCACGAATTGCTCTTTGCCCTTATACACATAGGTGTATGCAAATCACATAGATAGCGTAACCACTTTCAAAACTGGATATACCAGCATTTACGCACACAGTTTGTAGAACGAACTCAAAATATCCCGCCTAAGATTTAAACAGAAGATTATCCACAGATTAAGATGACTTTTTAACAAGGCATTACGTCTTACGCATTTCTGGTACACACTGTAACGCATATGATAAGTTTGATATCCATATTGCTAAGTACATAGCAATTTTATTCTTTTTCAAAATTTAGATACACTTTGTACGGATCTGTTTATTACTGACCCCTTTCCCTTTTTGCCTGCAAAACCAATCATGTTAGTGGATCAAGTAGTTTGTAAGTCGGTAAATAGGACATAGAATATATAAAATGGAAACATATATGAAAGGCACCTTTCTAGTTGTGTATGTGATATCACATATTTCATTGAAAGTCGACGTAAAACACTACATTTATTTTAATTACAGACACAAAGTAACATTTTTATATTTACTTTGGTAAACGGTTTTCACTTGTTTGTCACCTAATTTCCAAAATACCAAGCACATACGGTTAATTGCACGCTTGTCCATTTCTCGCTGTCAAATTTTTGCTGCAAATCGATCTTAGCACGGGTGTCGCGATGACGTCATAGACCGCGTGCGTCACACAGCGTCATATTTCGGATGTGATCGCGGAAATTATCACAAACATGCTTTTATGGGAAAAATTCACGCCGGTTATCTAGTGATCGTGCTGCTATTCGAGACCCAAATAAATAAATACATTTTCTTAAAGCACTGTGGTACTCATTGTTCTGAGAAATGATACTAATTTATTATATCTATTATAGTTCGGTGTTTCTAACAATTTTTCTTTTAACGCTTTGAAAAAAAATAATCTAATTATCTTCAAAAATTTTCGCTCTCCAAAATTTACCCCAAAACCCAACCCTTTTCATGCATCTTTGACCCCTGTTAACCCCAGCAGGGGTGCGTTTACCCCTTTTGGAAATGCTGTAATTTGGGCTATATATATGGGTCACATACTATTTCCTTTGTTCTTTGTATTTGAAAACGGATTTGTTAACAAACTTAAAGCTTTCAACGTGTTAAATGCAAGGCCTTATTTTTAGACCGGTTTTTTTTTCACGTTTTCGTAAAGTTAAAACGTTTAAACTGACATTCAGTTATAGGTCAAACCCAAGTTGTTTGTGTACAATGCATAGAAGCATTGTTAAGGGGCAAAATGAACACTCGAGCTATTGTTTGCTGAAACACAACTTAAACTATATGTATTTTCAGCCTACAGGCGTTCGCTGAAATTATCAAGACACAATCAATCTCAAATTATACCCAAATCCACTGAATTATGCATCTCCTGGTAACGTGCATATTACGTGCAATATTTTTGACATATGATCGATAGATAAGTTGTTTTTCTATATCACTCCTTTGTTTGGAAATACAGCCGACATGCCTACTTGGTAAAGCACAATCCAGACTCTAGAACATGTTCAACAGCAAAAAAACACCCTTCGTGTATAGTGTACTTCAGCTACAGTCATCTCATAATAATGGAAAAAAGGTTACAATGCTTCATATGTCTGCCCTTGGCGTGCGGCGTTTTCAAGTGATCACGTATAGCTCTACCACGCTTGCTGTAGGTTATCGTTAGCCACGCTATATGGGTTCTGCTTGTATTGGCTGATACGAAACCGAACGGTCGGATGGCTATCTCACATGTGTTGACACGGAACCCTAAATACGTCTTGGATGTTTGTATACGCCTAAAACGTGTGTTCTTTTCGTCGGCTGGCTTTGCCCAACGTGACTCAGACCAAGAAACCTTTAAGGGTTGTGCAATTTCCTTGGGTTTTGTCTGCACATTTGGGAAGTTTTTTCAGGGCCAAATTAATAAGTCAAATTATGGGCATCCTTACATGAAATGGGACGTAATGTTTTCATTTGTTTTACGGTTTACTGCTCAAATCTGGTCCACTTTTTGGCCATGAAACGTTTGTTTAAATATCCTAAATTAAAGAAACGAATGATAAATATATATTAAGTCATTAACTGTAGCTTTTAGCATTTAGCCCTAGTTGACCTAACGGTTAATCCATGGCATATTTCTTGTAAAAATCGGTATGCTAAAATTGCTATTTTTCGTGATAACAGAAGGTATGATTTCGATATATCACTGTGCAGTTTTAATTTTTTTCAAAACGTACGTAAAACACAGATTACACTGGCCAACACAATTTTTGGCGTCTTTGATGTTAAAACTGATATTGACTAATTTTGGGGTACTGATTATAAAAATCATTACGGTTTTCTTCAATCAGGTCAACTTTTTAAGTTATTTACAAAACCAAAATTTATGACCATATTGGTTCAATGACTTTAAAATCACGCTTTTATATGTTTGTTAAAGTTTTGTTACATTAAACACATCAATTTTCTACAGTGCAGTCGGTTTCATAGCATAAACATGTGTTCTATGCTTATGCTCTGTCTAAAAATGGTTGGTGTAGGCTAGTGGTAACTTTAAACTTTACGTGTTTTATGGAGTGATTTCAGACTAGTAAAGCAAGGTGGTAAAACTAAAATTAATAGTGGCTAGGTCATCTATAAGGTGTTGCATGAATTACCAAGATGTTTTATTCTACAATACTGGTGAATACCCATACAACACAACTAAAAAGAAAAAAAGATCTGTATCAAATGTTCATATCTTGCACACTTCGATGTGACTTTGGGGGTTTAGGACAAGCAATGGGCTCCACTTACCTAATGTTGATTGGAATATTGCAGTAATGGACAAAAACAGTAGAAAGATACTAACATTACTAGACATAGTACAAAACTAAGTTATTAAGCGGTCTGAAAAATTCGGAACGAAAATGAGTATAAAGCTACACTTCCCTTAAAACGTAGGGGATATAAATGATGAGAATTAAGCTGAAAGGTTCCAACAGGATATCAGTGAAACGAAACGTGTCGGGGAAGAAGGAATAATGTGGTCCTGGCTAATTACTGTTGGTAAATTAAACGGGACGATATTGCTGCCAGTCATTTCCAAAAGTTACAGAAGTACATGTGTAGGGTAGGCCTATATCCGATATACCTGACAACTTACAAATTCGAAACCTTTTTTTGTTTTTTGTGTGGAATTTTGTTTGTTAGGAGTGTCTACCTGTTACATTTAAAATTAAATCGAAACTTTGTTCTTGCAATAACGGTAATTCCACATAAAATACTCAAAACCAGTTTCACTATAGTGTATACATATATATAGATTGTTTTTCAAACGTGGATGTACCATAACATGAAAACGAGACGTGATACAGATAAACCGATTGCATTTTGGAAATCAGGGCACTAAAATTAGTCAAAATCAATTAAAACATTACTGACACCAGTAAAAAAATATTTTTTTGTTGCCCTGTGTTATAGATAAACACATCGTCCCAATTATTGTTCTTGACATTGGTATCGTGTGTATAGTGGCTTATTTTAGCGCAGTCACGAAGTTCAACAAAGTTAGCGTGGAAAGTTTATTTGACAGATTTAGATTGGAGTACACAATCCTTCAGGCACGGAGGTTAAATGAAAAAAATCCCGCTTATTAATCATCGCGTAATGAAGAACACTTAAATTGCCTCGTGGTTGTGGTTTAGACAACGCCTTTGCCATTGGTCGTGGTGTATTTATATGTTGCCATGGTTACGATGCGTGATGATTTTGGACTTTTGCTAGCGGGTGGTGTTTGTCATATGGATTTAAAGCAAGTTGCGAGCAAGCTTACACCATCTTTGTTTATTTAACCGCACAAGATTTAATCAATTAGCCATAAATTTTAGTATTGATGTCTAAAGTTATTTCAAAAAGTATTGTTATGCTTATAGTGGCCATAGTCTATGAAATGTTTCAAAGCAAAATCCAAACGAACCGTTGTTCAATCTTGAGACAAAAAAAGTTTTGAACTACTCGAAAATCTTTCCGTGCCAGTGCCCTATTTGTGCAATGATTAAGTTAAAAGTATAGCGAATACAATTTCTTGTAACTCTTTACCATGGTTAGTTTTGCGCTTATTAACCATATTTGTCAGTGCACAAAAAGGAAGCCTATTAAAAAACAAGGCCAAGAGGAAATAGGCAACTACAGAAAATGTGTGCCATTAACTACTTTTTTTGGGGCGAGGTATTATGTTGCGTCCTGTTTTTGTTTATAGTGTTTTAGTCTTTCTAATAGTGACTTAAAAACGTCCTGGAATAGCCAGCACAAGGTCCAGTTTCTGGGCCAATGTAATTGGATTCCTTTTCGAGGTGACCTGCTATTCATAGTCCATGTAACCTTATAAGGGTCAAATACTTGTCCTGTGCTCCTTCCAGACACTGAGACTTGTAACTGCTGAAGAAAGAACCGGTTTTAAAACACAAAAATGCATTTAGACTATAGTTATATATAGAGTTCTAAATTTATATAACCCTGATAATTAATCTGTTTTATATTCTATTTGAATAAGACGTTTCGTGTCAAACGCAGCGATGAATTTGTGTGTTGAAACTGTCAAGTTAATTGCACAGAATTGTTCAAATTCACAGAAATATTATCATGATAGTGTTTTCCCAAAAAAACAATTTAGCTCCCAAGTAATAATATCATGGTTTCAAGTAAGCATTTTTATGCATACAATTGCACCATCATGCATGTGATTAGTGTAATTTGCAGTACATTGAGCAGCAGCAGCAGTCAGTACCAGATGTACACTGTTTATTTGCTGCTAAAACAATCGATAGATGCCTGCATATGAATAATAGATTATTACGGGATTATTACGTCCAAGTGCGTTTTTACACCAAACCAGGGTTCGTCCAAATCCCATTGTCAATCTTAAATTTTCAACTTGAAACCGTTAGCACAAAATTTGCATTAAATTGTGTTGTTTTTGATACAACGTTAAAACGACGCTGTAATTTCCTTTAGGCTTAGGGTCATAGCCAGCAGGCATTGTCTTGCCAACTGTAGCCTGTGTTATATGCAAGACTGCTTGCACACCTAAATCGCGTTTTCAAACTACCTTCATTAGTGAAATTAAGCTACATGTACGTCTTGCATTTTAAAGCAGGTTTCCAAACGAGTTTTGTGTAGTTGTTTCCATGTATAATGAAACAGCCCTGTCAAAATTGTGTTGTTTTTTCGTGTTGCAAATAACTTATGATAACAAGGCCTAGTAAAACTAATTGGATTCGGAATTTTTTAACAAGATTATAATTAGTAGGATTTGGGACGTTCCGAAACTGCGCCCCTTATTTATGACACTATTATTAAATTTAATAAAATGACTAGTTTTCAACCGTTTTTTTTGAAGTCACTTATCGAAAAGCATGACTTTGCAGTTTTTAAAAAAATAACATTTCAATACACAGTTATTTTGGGCATTGGACAAAATTTATTGCTTTTTTAGCATGTCTGTAGTCGTTGCTACTGATTACGCATCGTATAATTAAGAAATGGCCTTTACATTTTAGGTAAAGTTTCGCTGGCAAACATTTATAGGGAAAATGTTTGTTGGATCTCGGTTATAAAATGCAAATCATTTCTTCTGCCACGCCGCAAAGCAAATAGTCATAATAAGAGCAAAGTCTACATTGCGTTTTTGTCATCTTTTGTCACCCTGAATGCAATTGTCATTTTGAATGCCAGTTTTTGAAACCACTTATTAAGATCTTTGTTAAAGTAACTTTTTATAGGTTAAGCCTAATATGCTATGAGACATGGTTTGAACGGTTTTGACGTTCATAGATGTTTATGTCACAAAAAGGTGACTTTGTTTGACCTTTTGAACACTTTGATACGACATAAATAATTGCAAAATGCCAAAACCTACTATCTATAACTACAACCATTTCCTGTGTGAAATATTGTGATTTTTTAAACGCGTTTACGACCTAGCTTCGTGCAATCAACCGAAGCTTTCTGTTTTGTTTTGTTTTCAATGTACCACTAATCGTTACTGATCTGCGGAAAGATTAAAACTTAGCCCGCAAATTTTCACGGTTTGTGATTTAACACTTTAATGGCTTGTCATTGAAACAATAGCCTATGATTAGTTTTGTCTGTTAAGCACTGCCAAACCCTGTTTAATCTGTAAATTACCACATGAATGTGTATGTTAGTTTAGGGTGGGGTAGACTAATCAGTAAAACAGGCTGAAAATAACACGGTTTATTGTAAAAGGAAATAGAGCTTGTTATACAGAATATTTAAATTTTGGTTGTTAACACGCTTTTGTTGATTTGCCTGTACTAAAAAAATAAGTTTTGCAACAGATTAATTACATGCACCAAATTTTAAAAACAGTTACCAAATTTTACGATGCCAAAACGTCAAAAAATTTGTTGAAATCTGTTTAAAATGTAGATTTTGTTTGACCTTGCAAATAATCGTCTGAAACAAACAACATAACTTGAAACGCCAATGTATGTTCTAACATACGTGAATTTACAGTTTTTTTTCCTATATTAGACGATTTTAAAGCCCCTTGATAACCACTTACTACATATTACCTTTTGATTTTCGCATATTGCTGCAATAGCAATCGGTAGCTGTGGATTAACGGCGTTTTTGACATCCAAACTCGCCCGAGGGGCCCACCAGTGCCGTTCCTGTGCGGACTTAAACAAAGTAGTACCGCCAGGCAGAGCTTATGTGTATGTTAATAACCTGCTAATATACCGTGGCGCTTGACGCATTGACACTGGCGATAAAACGATGACACAGCATAAGATGTCTAGATTGCGGACTAGTCCTTATGGTTAGCAAACATATAGTGTGGCACCTTTGACCCCAGGATTTTTTCTTTGACCTTGCGGCGAAATGCGGCTCGTGGTGCCGCCTTTTTCGCGCGACTCCTGCCGGTTTCGAAGAATTGTTTGCTTTTAGGTTGCCTTCGTGGTAAGATAACTTACTTCTTTCAGTCGCTACTGATACGCCCTTCATTTTGAACTGCAAGGCACGCACTTTGATAACCTATAAATTAAACTTAGATAAAAAGCGACGGAGAAAATAATTTTGGGAGCAAATGTAGTCACCGAAAATTCAAAATTTGCCCTTCCAAAAAAACTGATAAAAATAGAAAATTCCAAACTTTTTGAAGGATAAAAACATTTTTCTCTATGGTTTACTCGCTAAATAGTCGTTTGAAAATCGCTTGTAAATATTAAAATTGCCAGATGTCCAGGAAATCCATATCTCCTTTAAATAGTCATTTGTGATTGCATACATTACAATATGATAGGGCAATTTTGAAATCAATAAATCAATTTGTCCATTTCGCTTAGTATTGTCAACATTTCAAATATTGATGTATATCTCAATTTCACCTCTATTTTATCTCTCATTTGCAGAGGTGTCAAATACACACCGATGTATATTACAAGGCAATGTGATATATTTAATGTTATCCGAAAGTAGATCAACAAACGTGAAATGAAAATACAAACGTAAAGTTAGCCCCCAATTAAGCCCGTTAAAGCCCTTTACCCATAGGTGTCCAAACTTTTTTTTAATGTGTGCCAATTTTTATAAGGTGCAGACGCCCGCGGGCCAACGTTTTCTTGCAGCGTTTTTAACCGGACAATTATAACACAAAATACACTGCATTAATTTGTACAGTTGTACAGTACAGCATAAAACACGCGGACTGGAATATGAAAGTTTATTTAAGAGTATATGTTTTACCCAGACTAGCCCAAACTTTACTTAATATTCAAACTGTTTCAGTTATGCAACTAAATTCTTGTTGCAAGTTTGCAATGATGTCATGAAAAGTTTTTTCGGTCAAGTCTAATCGATTTTTTTCTAGGAAAGCGAAATTATTTAGTTGTAGGAAGAACTCCATCGATTGTAGACTTGTTTTGCCGAACACATCTACGTTGGTTAAGCCTACATGGCCGTGCATCAAATAAGCGAGAAAGATAAATACTTTAAGCTTGTTACAAACCCCACTTAAGGCGTGCAACATTGTGCATGTAACAATCGCTATGTTCGACTGCGTTAAGCTCGTTAGGAAACCCGCTTCGTCAGACGTGCAAATTTTACATGTAACAAACCCTATGATTGACTGCACAAAGCTCGTTAGGAAACCCGCTTTAAGTGTGTACAATTTTGCATAAAGCAAAGGCTATGGCTGACCTCTTAAATCTTGTTGTATTGAAATCTTGATTTGAAAGCTTGATTAGGGGAAGCTCGCTGGTAAACCAATACTTTTTCGTACAGTTTTGACGCAGTTTGAGTTCAGCGAGTTTAAACAATGGCGGTAGGACGCACGATTTCGATTAATTCCATATTCCAGAGTCCAAGCTGCCAGAGTTTTTCACTCAACATTCTTGGAACCGTTCCAATGGCGTTGCCCACTTGTCAGACTGTAAATCATTTCTACGTGTACGATTCGGCGGCAAATGCCAGTCTATGTTTGCGTTTTAAAGTGCTTTGACGTCAGCGCGCTTGCTGTTTTTCAGTAAAACCTTGCGGCGTGGTTGTGGTTTGGGGACTTCCCCGCGGAAGGGATATCGTGCGAATGTCAATATTTGAAAACTTTATGTGCGTCAGCGATGGAGTATATGCGAAAGTATACACTGGCAATATTACGCTTGCTGGCAAATAAACCGGTTCGAACGCCTGGGAAAAAGTTCCCAGTATTTTACAGACTAACAACAACTATATGAAGAGCAAAATGCTCCGCGATCGGTATGCCGCGTAACGAACTAACGATGTTAGATTTTTTTGTAGTGTGGTAGTAACTTCAAATTTTTCAAAAAGAAATGCATTTTTTAGCATTATGCAAGTTACAATAAGACGGTCAATTCTTGTACGGCTTTGCAGAACAAAACACACACAGTTATATATGTTTTCGAAATATTATAATTATGGTTTGGTAGGTTTTGAAAAAGATTTTGTTATGGTGAGGTTTTTCTTAACTTGTCTTTCGCTAGTTGGCTTTTTCTACACTTAAACACAATTTACAACAGTTTTATAGATTCGATTTCTTTCAACAGTGCTTCGTCTTACTGGAAAACTACGCTATATATTTAACCTCAACATTTTTTACGACTCTCAAATATGTTGGAACGCGTGTTCATTCGATCTGTCCTATACATTTGTGTCAATAAAATTCCATACCCATGCCATGAAAATGCCAATGTATGCCCGACCTATAGAAGGAGTTAAGCTATATTAAGGTTATTTTTCCCAGAACCAATATATACTGTACACCGCATAGGATCAAATCTAGTATGCCGTGTTTTTTAAAGCCATTTACTAAAAGTTATATGAAGCTTGGCGCTATACCATATAGTTTGCTCAAGAAACCTTGTCTGTGGTGGGATTCGAACCCATGACTGGTGGCTTTTTTGGACTGGTGCCCTACTAATTTAGCCTGCCAGCTCGTAAATAGCTAGAATTGTTTTGTGACTGTGGTGGGATTCGAACTCATGGCCGCAGGCTTTCTGGAACTTGCTCTCTGTCAATTTAGATTTCCAGTTCGTAAAATGCTAAAAAAATCAAGACTTCGGTGGGATTTGAACTCACGACTCAGCTTCCACCTAACCACATGTACTTTTCTTCTTAGATGGATTAAGTTCGAGGAATGTGTAGAGGAGGGCGGTGATAGATGGAGCAAACCTCATGTTGCCTCCCTCAGTCTTCACAGCCTGTTTGAACTGCGTTCGTGTATCGTCAACGGAGTAGTACAACTAGATATGGTCGCAAATGAGATCACTGATATTGCTGGTGAGTTTAAAGCAAAGTTTCTTAAGCCTGTTTTACTCAAACCTTAAGGTTTCAAAGCAAAGTTGTAGCTTGGATTAAGTTTTTCTGCTTGGTTAAGTTGGAATATAGCCGGATTTATTCGGCCTGACTTCACCCTCGGCCTCATATGTGTTGTAATTGTATCAAAATTTTGGGCAAAAATTTGGGCTTGATTTTTTGAAATCGGATTTTGGGCTTGAATTTTGAAATTTTAGGCCCGCTTGCAATTCTGGTTCGACTAAAGTATAAATGAAAAGTGTCGTTGAATCAGAGCAATTGAAATGTCCTTAATGTCCTATCCTCTCAAAACCGTCACAATTGTTTATCCACATTCTTTGTCTCGGCTTTAAACTTCAGAGCTCAAGTATTTCCAGACAGTGTGTTGTTAGGTCACCTCAGGACGAAGGCATGTTTATACCAAGCTATAAGAGATCGAATTTCTCATTGTTAAACTCATATCACATGGACACACCCATCATGGTGTTGTCACGTAGAAAGCAGACTTGAGGTTGATTTTCGGTTACAAAATCGGGGTGAACAACATCCTTGAAAGTCACTCGTATGCGCAATAATCACTGGAAACTTAACGGGTTCATACCGATTTTTAACGGTCTCTGCCCTCAAACGTTTATGTAGATTGTAGAATATGGAAAACGACTTATTTATTAAAAAATTGCGGTATCGTTTTAACGACTTTGGTTCACATTATTCTAAACATCTCAAAAGATCAAAATGTAGGCTACAAATATTTTTTCATATGAAATAGGGATTTTGTGGGCCTGACCTACTGTTTAATTAAAACGATCATGTTAGGCTATAATCTAGGTATTTTGCCACACCTGTGGGCTTTGCTTTGTACAAATGGAGTTTATAATTCAGTCATTCACTCAATTTGCGCGAAAATGTCTTAAAACCTTAACGATTTTCTTCCACAAAGAAGACGCGTATTGTTATGTTATGTTTTTGTAAATCTTCCTTCTTTTTGTCAAGAAAAAGTGGTACAAACTTTTGTTACATTTACCCACGTAAAACACAATTATCCAAAGTATGTCCTTGTGAAGTTTGACCCCGTTTGACCCAGCGGTTCTCCCATAGGCCCCAAGAACGTGAAATTGCCTACTAAAATATATGACAAATTTTACAGACCTTGTGCTAGACCAAATGGTGCAAAGTGGCCACTTACCACATGACGACGATATAAGGGAAAGGGTTCGTGTCGCTTTACTGAGTGGTCATGAACATCAGGGTGAAAAGAAGAAGGGAGTTTCAGGTCCCATAAAGTCGGTGTCCAATTTCGTCAGCAGAAACTCAGATTCTCACCTCAAGAAAAACTGTAAGTCGTCTGTGTGTTTTTTGAGCTAAAATTAGGCCTAATACCTTATCAACAACTTTTTTTAGTTTTTTCATCCCGTTGTAATTTAAAGTGTTAAACAAATGTGTTCAAAAACATTTATCGTACAGGGAAAAAAATACATTGATTCAGAAATTATGCTATGTTGTTCATACCAATGTTTTCTCGGAGTTGCGCAGTTGGTAATTGCTCTTACTAATGTAGGGCACAAAAAAGTATATGTTGCGCATTAAACTGTTGGGTGGCTATAGCGTGCACATCTAATTTTGCTCGATGCACTCCAGGAGCATGTGTGGCCAGACACAAAAAATATATGATAAACTGATTCCAGCCATATAATATAATACTCAGCAGTTATCAGACAGGGTATACTTCATGCGAAACTTTTTTTGACTTCCAACTCATTATGCGCAGAAATTATCAATAAAAATCACATATTAAACTTTTCCCCATTTTTTTAGCCCTGGCACCATCGTCCACTGCCCCGGGTTCAATCGCAAGGAACAAATCGATGAGCACCGTTCCATCTTCAGGTGGATTTGAACATCATAACAGCTTTGCTGAAACTGAAAAGAAGAGCAAGGTAAGATTTATTTACCACATAAGGATTTATTGTAATCGTTTACAAATTGACTAAAATTTCTGCATAGAATCTTGAATAACCGATGTATTACGACTGAACGTTACCTTAAATGTAACATACTCAAATATTCGTACTAAACTGTACTTAAATTAGAAGCAAACCTCGCTTAAACCGGTTTCAGCGAATACGGATCTTTTTTGGTCTAAGCGGGTCCGGATTAACCCAGGATTACTGTATTGTGTTTAGCTATCAGGGCCTTATGTTACTTGGCAACACAGGTTCCCTACTTCATGAAGAAGATTCCTCCAGGAGCCGAGGCATCCAATGTCCTCATCGGAGAAGTGGACTTCCTGGAGCAAAGGATCATAGCTTTTGTTCGTCTTCAAGACAGTGTCCTTCTTGGTAAGAAATTGATTGAATGTCACAAAGCTTTTACGTGTTTTAAAAGGATAGGAGCAACTAATTAAATCAATACAAGGGGAAATATCAGTATAGCTATATAACCATGTTCATATATCGTATATCACGTAATTACGTCAGCAGTGGTTATTGGTCAGTGTTCTAGGCATGTAAATGTAGCGCGATAGCCTTGTATCGGTGTCCAGCCGTTTCATTCACATAACATTCCATGTGTGCTATAAATAACCCACCACGCTGCTCCCTATCTCTCCTGTGCTGAAGTCGGCAATGTGAAAAGCTTGCCCATACCGCGCTATACTTCATACTGCGGTTTCTTTTCAAATCTGAGTTGACGAAAAACACATGACGCATGGCTTTAGTGACGTAACAGTGCTTATTATGACGTGTTTTAAAAGATTTTTGTTTTTTGCATGGCTTAAGTGGGTCTCTAACGGGTTTCATAAAATAGTGTGTTTTCATATGAAAGACACCTACTTCGGTGGAATGCACGAAGCTCGTTCGTAAACCCGCTTAAAACGTGTAAAATCTGTTAATTCTGCTCACGACATAAAGATAGTTTGTACAGTTAATAAATTTCATTGCCAAATACCGTCACAATTTGGAATATACAGCCTAACAACAGCAATATTTATGTGTTGTATCCAGTGGTGGGATTCAGCCGGTTCTCACCGGTTCTATAGAACCGTCTCACGAAATTTTATGAGATCAGCGAACCGGTTAGCATTACTGGTTACTGTCAATGGACTTTTTTTTAACAGAACTGGCTGAAAAATATGACTTTTGTGATAAAACCGGCTGACAAAAGAATTTGAATTCCACCACTGGTTGTATCTTTAATAATTCAAAACATTCAGTTTCCTAACAACGTAAGACTTATGTTCATCTCTAAGGTATGGATGATCTGCACAGGAAATGGCTTTAGTGCTAAGCGCCAAGACTTTACCGTTGCATAACGATTTATACTAAACTATCCCATGGGTCTTATTGAACGCCATACACCACAAGCCACATATATCCCCTTGGCACATTCGATCTGTATAAACCACCAACTACGTATAAACCACCAATTATCTAGCTATGACGTGGTTGCGGATTTGTGGTTTGTTTAATACGGTTTTTGAGCTGGCTTACGACCGTGAAATTTAAAGCTATTAAAAAGCAGTAAAAATTCTAGCTATATGTACTTTAAATTTCGAATTTTCTCGCAAAAGATCATACACTTTTACCTCTCATGTATAAAACAACGCATTGATGACTAGTTAAAATAGTTATATAAATGTCTACCAAAGACGCGAAAAAATTGTCGTGGTGAAAAAGTAAGTCGTGCAAAACTGCTTTAAAAACAGAAAACACACAAATCCCGATTTCAACGCTTCTCATAAACCTGTCTTTGTTTTCAAGTAACCCAATAGCCTTACCTACAGGACACACCCCCAAAATCATTCAATACTCCATTGTATTTTACATGCCGGTTCTACGACCCCTGCCATGCTACGTGTATTGTAACTTCGCAGTATGAACTCTCAATTGGATACGACTTTGAAAGCATGACCCCTGCTATGTTTTTTCGCATTGTTTAAGCTCCTATATTGACGACTATACACGCCCCGTATGGAACTAGATCCAAAGCCGGTTATTAGATATTGTTTTTCCAGCGGTCATAGGGTTATTATCGTACGATATGTAATGACACTTAATGAAACGTTTTTTAACGCTTTCTGATTTGGGTATTTAACGAAGACCTGTAATTCCGATTTGTGCTGTTAGAAATAATTCACTTTTTGGACATTCACATACTTCGCCATTCCAAACATATATACCAGTAATAACCACATGTGATTCGATACCTTTTTTGTTTGCAACGCTTTGACTTTTTTGCTTTTCTGTGATTTGTAACATCCATTTGGGCGCTGTAAACAAAATAAATACTTATCATATGATATGCTGCTGTGCTACAACTTTATTTATTGTATTTATTGTTGTTTGTACCCATATTTTGTGTATAATGATAGTTTTTTTTTGTAAATCCCCTTCAATTCTGCAGACCGTCTAACCGAGGTTCCTATACCCACACGCTTTATGTTCATCTTACTCGGCCCAGTCGGAAAACACCGCCAATATCATGAAATTGGAAGATCTATTGCTACACTTATGACTGATGAGGTAAACTTAAAATTGACAGCCCAGCTAAAGTACAATATGTTTGTTGGGAGCCAGTTTCCTCTGTGGTGTATGCCCAGTTGTGGCATCGCACAGAATAGCTGAGGCATGGCTTTTCACCCTGCGTTACTCCCAACAAACTGGAGTGTCGTTGAATGGCTACACTAACCAATACGGACGATCTCTCGTCACCAGCTGCACTGATGAGACCTTATAGGTCGAAAAACACTGTTCACTTTCTGTATCTTATCATTTATTGCTTTTACGTTTTTCCCATTGTAAAAAATCCTTGTAGTAATAAATCTTTTTATTGAGATATAAACAAGTTTTATGTTGCCAAAACCGTTTTATACTTACCGTAAGAGCTGTGGGGATTAAAATAGCATTTTACAGGAAGTTTGAAATGCTGTATGTACTCACTTTTTGTACACAGTGTTTGTAATGCAAATAACAGGCTAAAATTAACACTAAAAGCGTTGCTAAATTCGAGTTGTTTAAACAACTTTTCTGTTTGCTTTTACACGGCCTCGCCATTATTAAACGACAGACGCAATTTTATGAACTTTAGCAAGTTACTTAATATATCACGACTCGTTGTGAACTAATCACATGATGTTCACTGTTTCACAGGATCCTTATGTTCAATTGAATAATATCCCCAATTTTCCAAGTTTTTCACAAGGTTTCTTACAAAACAAAGCCCGAACATCATGACTTGTCATGAATTTATCACAATCACGGCGTCTAGTTGTTTCATACGATTCACATGCTCATATGAATAACATGCCCTGTGATTGACAGCTGTTTTGCAAATTGGCTTACAAAGCAAAAACTTATCACGAATTGATCACATTCATGATGTCATCATGTTTCATATGATCAATACGTTCCTGGTGTATCACGAGGTAGCTTACAAAGTAAAAACCCGAAAATCATGACTTATCACGAATTGATCACATTCATGACGTCTTCATGTTTCATATGATCAATATGTTTCAGGTGTTTCACGAGGTAGCTTACAAAGCGAAAACCCGAACCGATCTACTTGCTGGAATTGATGAATTCCTCGACCAAGTGACCGTTTTACCTCCCGGGGCGTGGGACGCAAGTGTCAGAATCGAACCTCCCAAAGATTTACCTGGAAATCAGGTAAAACACCAAATTGCTTATAATTTAAAACTGATTTTGACCGAATAAAAAAAATGTATTCGCAAAATTGAAAATATATGTTGGTAAATAGGGTTACACAAATGGCAAAAATGATTTTTTTTAATCTGTTGATATTGCATTTACTGTGTCAATCACGTACAACAGTGGTTCTCAAAGTATGGGTCGCGACCCAAACATGGGTCGCGCAGGGTCAAAAAATGGGTCGCGCAGGGTCAAAAAATGGGTCGCGCTCGGGTGATTTAATTCTGCCCAAACGAACTATTACTGCATTAAGTAAACACAGACGAACTTACTTAATGCAGTAGTAGTGAAGTCCCCTCACTCGACCACGTTGTACAGTAAAATGAACTAACTACAATAGCCTTCCAATTTTACTGTTACGCACATAGCGATTGTTACGTTATAGCACGGGGAATAAAAGTTAATCATGCGAAACTGAACGTGGGGATGTAACAGTTAGCGTTTGAGGATAAGTAGGCGATTCGTACAAGGAAACATTTTTAGATTTGGGATTCACTTCTATCAATGATCATGGTACTGTAGGGTTGCCATACGTCCGGATTTTCCCTGACATGTCCGGGAATTTAGTGTTTAAATCTGCGTCAGGGAGAAATGTTAAAATGTACCTAAAAGTCCGGAATTTAAGAAAAAAATATACATATACTATGAAATTAATGTACCAACGGAGAAAATTTCTAGTAGTTAGCTACAATCGCGCCTAAACCATGAAACGTAAAGAGGTAAACTGGCGGCGCGCAGGTTAACGCACATGGTTACTGTTTCGTTTTGCAGTGTGTGTGCGCGCAACAATACCTGTTTGTTACTAGTTGTCTGACAAACAATACGCGTTAAACACAGAAATAAAAATCCGCGTCTCAAGAAAACACAGCGTTCGATGCTACGTGGGAACGTGGGTGGTTTCATTTGCTTTATCTGTATACCTAATATGCAAGGAATTAACTAACAACCAAAAGTCGAATGTCGTGAGATATGAAAACGTTTTTACAGTGGCAATTTATTTCAAATTTAAAAGGTCTTTATAAGGTTTTTAGAGTGACAAAGGTTGGCGACCCGTGATATATGTGCCTATTGTTTCAAGGATAGTGAGAGTAGTAAGCTTAGCCTAATAAACTTAACTAAACACAAGCCTACGCAGAAAGTTAATTAACAAGGATCAGAGTATCGTATCTAACGTTTTCTCGTGTCGCTGTAACTTCCGAATATTATAAATTTATTCCGCAATAGAAGTAATTGGGTCGCAAAAACCCAACGGTTCTCAAACTGGGGTATGTTTTTTTTTTCTTAAAAAGGCGATGGTACTTGCGCATCGAAAGCTCTACGTCACCGCTAAGCAAAGTGCAAAGCACCTTTTTTTCCTATGACACATACTTGCGGTATCAAATAACTATGCACAAATGAGCATAAATTATGACTGAACATTTAAAACCTAAAACGTTCATCTACGACAGCGGTTCCCAAACTGGGGTGCGCGGTCCTTTAGGGCTCCGTGAGGCACTTTTACGGGGACCGCAAAAAGCTAGAAGTAATTCTATGTTCTAATTTAGCGTCAGTTTGTGCAACTAAACCAACTTAAATCAGAGTGAAATTGAGAATCGACCATCTCCATTGGCAAAAAAAATGCAATTGTTCGCGCACAATGGTAATGTTTTTGTCTTGTCTGTAATGTCAGATTTGGATCATTGTTATGAAGAATTTTACATAACTAGCCAAAATCCTGCAATCAATTTTCCGCAAGCCCAAAGAGACCGTTCAGAGAAAATAACGAAAAAAATTGAGAACCACTGGGTTAACGCAATTGAGATATATTTTGTCAGGGATTGTGTATCATAAAATATGGCAACCCTATGGTACTGCAAAGCCACAATGTGTGTTGTGTTATGTAGTATTGTCGAATCGAACTCGTTAAACCTGCAGCCATTTTGACATGGGCAGACTCCTATGCGGCGACGACGTGGCCTCGAAATTGTTACATTTTTTGATGTTTGAGGCTTGGGTCGTGAGATGTTTATAAAACTCAGATTTGGGTCGCGGTCAAAAAAGTTTGAGAACCACTGACGTACAACATACTGTTAACAGTGTCACACAGACCAAAATAAAACTTGTCCAGACTGTGTTTTGCAACAGCTGTTTAGATAGCTTGGCAAAACGGGTACATTTTTTTCGAAAACAGTACATTTAGCGTAAAAACGGCGGCTGTACGAAAACAGAAGCTGACACAAGCACATAACAATTTCTGGGGTGTAGGCTGGAATTGTTAACTTACTGGGAGTAAATCAAATATTTTCAACATGTCGTTCAGTAATAACTCATTATTTATGATTAATCTCTAGAAAAAACGTCTTGAACCAGCCCACAATCCAAAAGCAAACGCAGATCATGATGCACCTGATCATGGGACAGTTGGACCCGAACTACTCAGAACTGGAAAGTATGTACTTGTATTTCACTCTTACCAATTATTTTCTGACCTCATGTTTTTGAACAACTAATACCATATTGCTACATTTGCAATAAGTCAAACCAATACTGGAGTACTTGCTACCGAAATTGCTTTTTTTGTTATAATTTGCTAAGGTTATAAAAGACAGTCGCTAATATTGGACCCATTATAAATTAGGTGTATGTAATATGGTACGGTTCAAAATCCGTCAAGTCTATGTGCAATGGCAAAATGCACCCTTCTAGATCTTAGTGCTTACTCATAATCTGCTAATCATTGCAAAATATTGAGCACAAACTCGTCAAAGTGCCAAGTTTTTATGATCAAAATCAAAAATATTTTAGTTTCAAAGATTAAGTGTGCTTGTAGTTTATTCGGCTGTGCTGACAATGGTCAAAGTATTTTGTAAGTTTGTTGGCAAAAAGTTGTAAAATCTACATATCAGTCAAAGCCATAGGCAAAGCGGGGATTTTAAGCTTAGAACTAATAACATCGGATAAAAACCGCCGATATGCTTCACTAGCCCCATGTGACACGTGACGTAGACATCGCAATGACGGTGCTAAAAAATTACCATCATTTTGCAGACATTACAATTATGGGGTTCAAATTAAAGTTATAAATGCGGTATTATACGCGTGCAGTCGTAAAAGATAATGTCGCAAAAACAAATACCTTTATGCCTTAGTTACTGGAACTTTAGGGCGAAGTTTAAAAAGCTTAGCAAAAATCAACTCATTAAAGGCTAACGGGATATAAACGTTGCAGCAATGCTTTGGAAACTTATGTTTTTGCGTTTTGTTTGGTCGTTATGTTCTGACAGGGATGAAAAGGGTAATTTACGTTACCACAGATAGTTAATGTCCGATAGGAAGCAGTTTTTATAGTGATTTGCGCACTGTGTACTGTAGGTCAATAACTTTAAAGCACATATCATAACCACATGTCACGCTATAACCTTTAGCCATTTTAACTTTCAAAAATTTGAACTTTCAAAATGTCGTCGTTTTTACTTGCTAATTTACGCCTTCAAATGTTAAGTAGGGTTTAATGCTGCTTTCATAAATGCCAGAAAACAGGTTTTGATGTGGCTTTTTAAAGTAGTTGTAAAATATTAAGCATCAACTGTAATACCTATTCGGTAAAATCTTTGTGTTACGTTTTTGAACATTTTGAATTCAAATTACACAAAGGTTATTTAATCGCAAAATGACATGTGCTATAAAAACTAGTTTAAGTTAATGCTATTTAAAAAGCTAATACAAAATTCTTCAAAAAAACAAATTTTTTTTGCAAAAAACGTAATGTGATAAAGGGTCGCCTTTTATAATTTTAACTTTCAAGAGACTTTAATTAAAACTTGCCCCAAATCCAAACAATAATCCGTTGGCTTAAAACAACAACCACCAAGGCAACACACTGCGTTAGAAACATAACTGACCTAAAAATAGGGATGGAAAAGCGGTTTTCACTCTTGGGGGTCGTCATCAAGCAGGCCAATAATATTTCTACTTATACTAGTACTTAAGACTGCATATAATACGATAAGTTTGCAAGAAAAAATATCTTATTAAAACTGCTGCGTCCGCTGTGGGTGGCATAGACCTGCTGTGAGATTGAATATGCGTTCGTTAAAGAAACTTGCTTTAAAAAATGGCCAAAACTGTAAACAATGCACGTAACAGTTGAATTGCATCTCGCTTTTTCGACAAAAATGCAAAATCTTTCGCTAAGCCTGATTGCACAAAGCTAGGTCATGAACCTGCATTGAAAGTGCGTGCCAACGTGACATTTATGAGTTCAGGCAGTTAATCAAATTTGCCCATAAAAGTCGTTTAAGGTTTCGACCTGACAGCTATTAATTGTAATTTATCACCTTGTAAACGCTTGTACTGTTTGCTAACTCCATACCGCTGCTATTTTGCAGCGACAGCGTCTTGGTTTGGTTATTTATGGATGTCGTTTAGCACGCTTAAATCGGGTTTACTGACAAACTTCACGCAAACCTACACACAATTCAAATCTTAGCACTGTACCACATATATAGGCCGTTACTTAAAAGTTTTTAGATTGATGTGCTTGTAACAGCTGGTTTGACATTTCAGGATTTTTGGCGGTCTCATTGGCGACATCAAGCGGAAGGCAAAATGGTACAAATCGGACTTTACGGATTGCCTTAGCATCCAATGCCTTGCGTCCTTTATTTTCCTTTACTTCGCCGTTCTTACACCCATCGTCACTTTTGGAGGCCTTCTAGGCGACGCCACTCATAACTATATTGTAAGTTTGTGCATTTAAGTTTTTGAAAGGATAATTATATTGTTTTCTGTTTCAAAATTAGGGAGTGTGTATATATTGTAGGAATTGTACTTTGTATGTGTTTAATGTAAATGTTTGTTTTTATGTTTTGAGAATAACGTGTTTGTATTCTATTTGAATAATGCAACAGTATAGGTTGACTGTTAAGTCATTTTGGGCGTCTTAATGGCATAATTTTCTTCAAGAAAATGACTATTTTAATGCATTTTGCACTTGTCATGTTTGTGCCGTTAAAAAAGCTAAAAATTCATTTTTTAATTCAATTTTTTTATGTCATATACACATTTTATTGCTTAAAGCACATTAAACGCTTCGTAAAACAGTCATAACGTCAAATACCAACTCCTATAAAGGATTGAAAACGGATTTAAGTTTTTAGTATTAACTAACACAACCTTTTCAGGGTACCATGGAATCTATATTCGGAGGTGCAATTTCGGGTTGTGCTTTTCATCTCCTCTCAGGTCAACCTCTTACCATCATTGGAAGTACAGGACCGATTCTAGTGTTTGAAAAGATCATGTTTGAAATATGCACGTAAGTGTAGCAACGAATAGGTTTGGTATAACCATTTTTTCTTGTTCAGTAACGAATTAACAAGTGAGAACTGCAATTTGTATGAGCATGTTTTATAACTAAATGACAAAATTTAGGTGTCCAACACGAAACCCTAAAATTTTAAGACCACTTTTTGTCTTCATTTACAATTTTAGCTTCACAAAAATCAGAATGCGTTAATGAAAACTTTTTAATATTTTTACAGATCGGTGGGTATTGATTACATTTCATTTCGATTCTGGGTTGGCGTTTGGACCGGATCTATATGCATACTGCTGGGTAAGTGTAGTTTAATTCAGGGTTATTAGGCGGACCGGGTTTTCGGTTTTACGCTTAAGCTTCTTGATTCCGGCCTGGTTTCACACTCTGCCACCTTTGTGTCATTATTTCAAGTTAGTGAATCTAACTTTGGGGCTCATTCGTACTTTTTTGACAATCTTTTGTTTTCGGGGTGGGTTTTGGCTTGTACTTTCGGCATCGGGCCTCTTTATAACTCTGTTATTCTTAGTTATTCTTACTGAGGTATGTTTTTTTTCCTTGTGAGAATTTGCCTTTATGTTTGTATACTGTGAAGGTCTCCAGAAAACTTGCATGTTGTAATGTTGTTTTTGTGTATTTTAGTTGCAACGGATGCAAGTAGTCTTGTCTCATACATCACAAGATACACGGAGGAATCGTTTTCGGCTCTCATCTCATTCATATTCATCTACGAAGCTTTCAAGGTTCGCATGATGTTAAACCATGTAACACTTGCAAAAGTTGACAATTTATTACTGCCTCTTTGTTTAGAAATTTGATGTATTTGACTGTAATTCAATAGGCAAATTCCGGGAAATTGCAAATTCTATTTAATTGCATGCGGAATCTTAAACTGTAGTCTATCATTGGTACAACTGCTAGTCTCCAGTTTTAGGCATTGATCGTAGCTTTTAAAGTAATTTAGGAATTTTCTTTTTTAGAAATTGATTCATGAAGGTGAGAAAGTAAAAATATGGTATGGATGGAATCCAGATGATATCACGATATATGGGTAAGTTAGTGAAAGTTTTTGTAACGTTTCTATGATTTAACATTTTCAACTCCTAATTAATAGCTCCTCAATCGATTCTATTTGAATAAGGTTATTTCCTGATTGTTGTATTTTAACGAAATCTATATTATAAGTATAAAGTACAAATAAAAACACAACACAGCGAAATATAGTAGCCGTTTTTAAGTGCTCTAAAACTTTTGCTGTGAGGAACATTTTAAATTTCTCTATGATGTGGTATGACGTATGAGCGTATGTTAGTGACGTCATAATTCATTGTGACGTAGGTGCGATTGCACTCCGCCGAATCTTACGTCGTACAACATCACGACCAACACGACGCTTGACGAAATGGCACAGGCATCCAGAGAAGCTCAGACCCATTCGCACGAAAAAATCTGGGACGGTAAGCTAGTCACGTGACAATTTTTAAAAAAATTCGGTTCCCGCGCAAATCTTTTGCATTCAATTGTCGCGTTTTTACTTGCAACTTTCATTAAACGGTAGAAACGTTTTTCGATCAAAACCTTTTTCGATCAAAACCTTTGCGAAATAAAAAGGAACGATATTTTTAATATATGGACTATGGCGTCATCAGGGCTAACGTACAGTGTTATTTATGACGTCATAATTTGTAAGCATTTTTGTAAATTTACGAAGTGACATCACAAAAAGACTTCTTGAATATAAATGACGTCATATTTGCAACTGACGCCATAACCAATATCGCTTTTTGAAGCGCAGTGTTCATGACGTCATAAACCGTTAGAATTTTAGCAAAGTTGTTACCGGTATTTCGCAGCAGAGTCACAACCAAAGACGTTTTAATTGAAAATGGTGTCATATTTTCTGGTCACCTTAAAACCGATTAGTAGAGTTTTGTTTAAATTTACTTTTTCCAATACAGGAATGCTTTACCGTACTGGAGTCGATTCTTACGTTTGTGCGTACGATGGTGTTCCTTACAATATCAGCAGTGTGGACAGTGTGGCTTGGGAAAACCTTACCAAAACGGTAAATGTTGATTTTGTTTCCTAATTTAACTTTGCACTGCAATTTTTAAACCACACAAAAACGTCTATGAAAATCTGATACGTTTAAAAAGAAAAAAAAACAACACTTTAATATTGTAATGATATGTAATAAGAAAGTTTAACATTTTTTCACGAGTTTGAACTCGTTTTTACCTGGGTGTTTGATTTTGGCAGGATTGCTTGAGTTACTCGTGCGGGTCGATGGTTGGCGAGTCATGCGAGTATACCCCTGACGCGCTTTTCATGTCAGTTATCCTTTTCTTCGGCACGTTTTCCATTTCGATGTTTCTGAAAGGACTCAAGACCTCGCGGTACTTTCCCACCAAGGTGATTCCCCCGACCTCTGTATTTTTATCAATGACTGTAAATAAAAATGTTTTTAACACATTCTCGTGCGCGAATACATTGAAACCTTTTCATAAATTAGGAAATTTGGGCCGATTGCTTTATAATACTGTTTCATTTGAGTTCAAATGACTTTTTTGAAGTTTAATTGGCTCGTTTTGAATTGTTAACACTTTTTCAGGCAGTTTATCACTTATTTCAACTATCGTCTTTGTTTTGTAACAACAGGTTCGATCTGTCATTAGCGATTTCGCTGTAACGATCGCAATTGGTCTTAACGTCCTTTTCGACATCTTAATGAGAACGAACACATCAAAACTCGTGGTCCCCCAAACATTCAGGGTGAGAATATTATAGAAACTTTAAAATATAACCCGCACACTAAAACTGCCATACATTGGCTGGTCATGTGGCCTTGTGTAAAATATATAGCTTCACGTTGTTAGTCGGGCCTGACGTTTAGGGACGAGTTCGGGCTTAGGCTTCTTCGGAAAAATCCGGTTTGATTCGGGCCTGACTTTACACTTTGTGTCAGTATTTTTTCGAAAAAATGTAACCAGCTAAGTAGCCTGTTGCTGAACCTGACCTAATGTCAAACAGCCTTAAACGCCTTATTAATAACCAATTGTCTATTGTGTTTGTTGTTTTGGTCTTCCCTGAGGCTTCAATATATAGGCCTGTCAATCAAACTTTCGGGCCTAAACGGGCTTTTCAAAAACGATTCGGGCCGAGTTTCGGGCTTACACTTTCGGGTTGGGGCTCCAATTTCAGGCCCGTTTGCAACTCTATACAGCATTGTAATTGATTAATTGAGTAGCCGTTTTCAAAACGATCACTTGCAGTTAACTGTAACTGGTTATTAAATATGTTAACTAGCAACCGTTTGGTTTTTTAATTGTACAACTATCGGCTAGTAGATTGTGTTTTTAAGAGCTTGAAACAGCATTTTTGTAAAATAAGCCAGTTGTCTCACCGTAACCGGCTTTGGGTGATAATAGGCATTTTATCCATATACTGGTCAAATTATAACGGGTACCCGGTTGGATTCGGTTAACTAAACCATAATAACCAGTTGGATAGTTTATGACCAAATTTTATCCATATACTACTTAATTTATAACGGGTACCCGGTTGGATTCGGTTAACTAAACCCTAATAACCAGGAGAGTTTATAACCATCACAGCCATAGTTAAACGTTTTTTTTTCCAGCCAACTCGTGATGACCGTACTTGGTTTATTGATCCATTCAGTAAGAATGAATGGTGGACCATTCCTTTGGCGATAGCACCAGCCCTCCTAGCAACCATCCTTATATTTATGGACCAACAGATTACAGCTGTTATTGTCAATAGGAAGGAAAACAAGCTAAAGGTTTGAACAATTGTACAATGTCTATTTTGTAGCTTTTGTTTTATATTGAATTGAGTTCTTTATGCAACTTATGGAAAAACTATGCTGTTAGAATAGAAATAGAGTCGATGTTTTAAGTCGAAGTCTTGAAATTCTTAAAGTCAACTTCTTTTCCAAATGAATTATTGTAAAAAATTGACCGAATCTTGGTATTGCCTGAGTACTCTTTTACTGCGCCAAGACAAGTCGAGAAACGAGTATTTTTGCTAGTAAGTGCCCAATTCGAGTCACTACTCTAATATTCGGTTGCTTAAAATGCGTCAACTCGTGTCCCTGCCCGAGTAAATAATTGGTGGAATGTGGTCGAATCGAATTATCTTTAGATTACTCGGTACGGAGTTTAAATACTCAGTGCTAGCTTTTCCCTGAAGGTCAAAACTTTTAAAAAAATGTTACGTCACTCGTGTGTGACGTCACAATACGCCCAGCACCCAAAGTTCACATAAAAATAAAAGTTCAAATTTTCGATCAATTTCATCAAAATAACAAACTTTTATCCTTGCAGAAAGGCTGCGGTTACCATCTTGACCTGCTAGTCGTCTCTGTAATGCTTATTATATGTTCCATCATGGGTTTACCGTGGTTCGTAGCAGCTACGGTCCTCAGTATCACCCATGTAAACTCCCTGAAGATGGAGACTGAAACCTCAGCCCCAGGGGAAGCCCCTAAGTTCCTAGGGGTCCGTGAACAGCGAGTGACTGGTCTAATGATTTTCTTGATGATCGGGTTGTCGGTTTTCCTTACACCCGTCTTGGCCTATATTCCTATGCCTGTGCTGTATGGAGTTTTCCTGTACATGGGCGTCTCTTCACTGCGAGGTAAGCTGGGTTTTATGATAAGAAGTTAGGATTTAAATGTCACAGTACACCAGGCCCATTGAAGGCGTTATAACGAATCAGTAGGTCACCAAGCATTCCCATACGGCAAGGCACAGACTAGAAAAATCTATGAATAAACTGTTGCTGCCAGGCATAATGTATCAACAATTTTTTAGCTCTTCCAGCAGTTTTTTTTATAATATACCGACGTTTCGATGTCCCATAATAAAAACTGCTGGGAGAGCTAAACATTTGTTGATAAAAAAATCTAGCCTGCGGTGGGATTCAAACCCACGACACGAGTCTTTCCGTGACTCGCGCTCTACTAACTGAGCTGTACAGGTTTTAGAGGTGAGCCCGCTGCTTTATACATGAGTGTGCCATGATCACTGTTCTGCATAGTGGCGTCGGAGGTGATTAAGCGGCTAAACAGAGTATTTTTCCGTTCTTTTTTAGAATTATATGACAATAATGATTCAAAAAGAATATGGACAAAACTTTTATAAAAGTTAGGTGAATGCTTTCTAATAATTTGTCTTTAAGAATCTGTGAATAACCGCAACATTTGTTTACCGTGTATCCGCACAAACACGCGTGTGGGGACCCATTCGTTTTTGTTTGCTAAAACAATCATACGTGTAGATCAAATGATGTGTATAGTAAATTGGTATATAGGATATATAAAATGGAAGTATATTAGAAAGCCACCTTTCTAGTTTAAACATGCATTTGTTTCTGGGTGAGGCGAAATGATTGCATGAAACTAACAAGTCACTATCACATTTTTCTGCAAGCGTACATTGTACGTCGTAAAGAGATGCTTAGCAGAAAATCTATTTTCAGCGCAAAACTTAACTTGCATGTCAGCACCCAATTAGTTACGACCCAAGTGGCAAATTCACATGACAATGCCGTCACAGACCGTCGTTCTCCCATGGACGGCGTCGCCGCGCATATAAAACGATCTGTTTTAAGCTGCAAAAAACAGCTGGATTGGGGGAAAGTGTCACAAAACCATGTGGGTTTGTCAGTTTTGTGTTTGTAGCGTCTTGCATATGGCTTCCACCAATCTCGGAATTTTCGCCGTAGCAACGCGTCCTCAACAGCTTGTTGCGAGGAAAGGGAAAATTGCGCGACGAACGGAAGGCCACCCTCTTGTGTATCAACTTCGCGAAACTGTACAAAAAGTCAGGCCAGAATAGATTTTGGTTGATTACCGAAAAATAGGTAGTGCTATTAACACCATAGCTAACTGGAGATCCACATTCGATAGGTGGCGTAAAGAGCTCAATTATTTATTTAGCGGCTGAAGAGGGGTTGGGTTGGGAAATAAGTTTTTGAAAGTTTTACATTAGTAACTAAGTTCTTTTGCTAGCTTTGTAAAATTAAAAATGCTAATACTTTACCCCGACCCTAATAGCGCTAACCGTGGGCATTTTTGGAGATATAACGTTTTAAATGTAAAAAGTGCTCTTTGCGCCACCTATCGATAATTATCTAAATGTGGGTCTTCCGTGAGGTATGGTGTTAATAGCTCTACTCGAAAAATAGGATTACCCAAGAAAGCTCTTTTGGACACTTCTTCACTCAATGGAATACAGCCATGTAACTCCTTCCAAATATTCTGTTTAGCGTTTGTTTTTACGATTCAAATGTTTTTATGCCGGGGTCAATAGGAAGATATATAGCTCAGCAGTATTTCTATATATCTTGGTGTTGAAACGGCCTAAAATATTTCTTTAATCAAGTTTAGCAACACAACCTTTCCGTACCTGAAAAATGTCTTTGACATCTTCGGTTGTTCCTGTTTTAACATGGCTGTAAATATCAAAATATTCTTCTTTGTACTCCCTTACAGCCTCAGCAACCACTTAGAAACAGTAATAAAGGCATTGTTACATTTGCTATGAAGGATTTAATAATGTGCATTTCACCTGTTCCTTCAAGCCTTAGTTCAAGAGGAACAATCACCAATTTCGTTTTTCGAAATCGGGCGAGGACAGTTCTGTTCATTGGTACAAAAAAGCATAATTGAAAATAGTGTAACCAGTGGTGGGATTCAATTTTTTTGTCAGCCGGTTCTATCATAAAAGTCATATTTTTCAGCCGGTTCTGTTGCAAAAAGTCTTAACAGTAACCAGTAATGCTAACCGGTTCGCTGATCTCATAAAATTTCGTTACACGGTTCTACAGAACCGATGCGAACCGGCTGAATCCCACCACTGAGTGTAACATGTTTTTAGGGTGCAAATGCCAGAAAATTAATCAATGAAGGGTTTGCGTAATAGTTGATGTACTTCTAAATATAATTTTGATTCATGCAGCTTTGTTAAGCCAACAAACAAATAAATTTTAAAAATGTTTGTGAATTATTTGGGTAAAACAAATTTAGTAAAGCAGATACTCACACAGCCTTTTCTGTGCTTCTTGCCTGAAAACAAGAGCAAATAGTAGCAAACGAACATCTTAATGCCTAGCAGCTATAAGCTGATGTTAAAAAAATGCAACATTCGCAAAACTTACCATTTATATGCAGTGACCACAGCAGGGAAAAGTAAAACAGGAAGAGTAATCCTTTTTAAAAACTAAATAGCGGTTCAGACCTTACCAGAGATAATACGACTTCCATAAGCAAAATTAACATAAAAAATACTTTTTAAACTAGCATTTTGACTCGTCTATTGACGCAGCCAGGGAACCCAATAAAGCAGTTATGCGGTACGAATACTGATCTAGAAAGATCTTGTCTCGTATGCTGCACATGACTGCCTGCTTTGTACTGGGAAATCGCCAGTTTGACCCGTATCAGTTAACATGAACATGAATTCCTAACTGGTGTTGCGCTGTCTTTGAATAACTACGAGGCGTGACTTTGTATGCCCAGATAGCACAGCACGGGCAATTGCTTTATTCCTAAACGATTCTTAGCGCGCTTTTCCTCACTCCTGGAAACTACCAAAATACCGAACCAAAATAACCAACATTTCTTTAGGCGACACAGCCAGTTGGTGGCACTCGAGAGAGACTATACTAGATAAGCACATGCTGCCCCTACAACTTTCAGTCACTAATGTTCACTAGGCAGTCACGCTCCTGGGAGTAATGTCAGTGAAACAATACCAATGTTGTGACGTCACTTAACTCGACTGTGGCAGATATTTTCACACTGGGTTGCACAACAATTAATTATTGTTTAGTCCTGTTTGTGACGTAATAAATTGCTATTAAAACATTCCCACGCCAAGTAAATTGAGGTAAGTAAACTGGATTCATCCAGCATGTTGTTGTGGGAATAGTTCGCAAGGAATAAATTAGCGTCTAGTTTTGACTACTTTTTAAGCCCGCATTAGTGTTCAAGTGTAAAAGAAAGTTTTATCTTTTTTTGTATAAATTGGTGATTTGAAAGGTGATTTAAAATGATTTAGACGCTGTTATGGTGAAATTAGCTCAATAAAAGAACACGTGCTAATCGACCAAACACACTTTTTGAACTGTGATACCACCCGGCTCTGACATCATATTTCTGACGTCACATATATTTTTTTTCAAGGGAGAATTAATCCAGTTTTTATGTTTAAAACACCTAAAAGGGTCATTCGACTCTCTGAAAATGTCGTTGTTAATAAGGTTGTTGTTTAGTTGTGCTTTATTCATATGTTTTTTTTTATTAAACTCCCTTTAAAACCCGTGATCGCTGGTCTGCATAAACGCTTTAGGGCTGATCCCAGTTATGAGTTAATGTATCTTAACTGACACTGGCCTATTTGGCGATCCCCTACTACGAAGCTAACATGTGCAGCATACGAGGCAGGCAACGGTGCTTGTGATTCGACTTTCGGCTGATTCTCCACTGAGTATGCGTAACTCAGTTGTTAGAGCGCGAGTACCGAAAAGACTCCTGTCGTGGATTCGAATCTCACCCCTGGCTAAATTTTTCTAGTCTAGGCCTTGTCATATAGTGGTGAATGCTTGGTGACCGGTTGATTCTGTATGGCGCCTTCAATGGGCCTGGCGTACTGCGATTCAAAAACCGATTCGTTTATTATAGCCATAATATCAATGTACATTATTTCAGGTGTCCAGTTCTTTGATAGACTGAAGCTCTTCCTTATGCCGCCAAAGCATCAACCAGACTTCATATACTTGCGCCATGTACGTCTGCCCAAGGTTTATCTCTTCACAGCCTTCCAAGCACTTGGTCTCACAATTTTGTGGGTCATCAAATCTACTTCACCAGTGTCTATTGTTTTCCCTATGATGGTAAGTTATTGTGTATTTTCAATGTAAAATACATCTAATTAAGAAACGTACAAGTATTTTTGTGAGCAATCTTTCTTGAAGAAGACATACATTTTTTTTATTAGGTTTAGGACTTTCTGATACTTTTTTCCACGTTTTGGTCAAGAAAAAATTATAAAAATATTTTTTTTATGAAATTTGCACCCATGGCTCAGCCTATATATTAACACAAGGGCCCGTAAGACATGGAATATTTAATTTCAGGGATGGAGAACAGTTTATAGTAACCTCAACTCATGCCTAGTGGTTTTGGAACTGAACCAGTAAAAAAATCGGTTTTTGAAAGCAGTTTCTGCAAAATATTCTCATACCAATATTATGTTTTGTACGTTAGTTTTGTAAGATTCTATTTTAATAAAATACTAAAGAAAAAATATATTCTAAATAAATGGTGGATAACTTTAGCCTTATAAAAGTATACAGTCAGTTGATTTTAAAAGCATTTTAAATTTTTTTTTAATCAATTAAAATATTTGTTAAATTTTCATCTCATTTAGGTTGCGGCGCTAGTGGGCGTGCGCAAGCTGTTCGATTTCGGAATTTTCACGCAAACCGAACTCAAGTGGCTGGATGACATTATGCCCGAATCGACCAAGAAGAAGAAGGAAGACGCCAAGAAGAAGAAAGAGGAGGACGCCAACCGAAACGTCGAGGTATGACGTCACTGAATTCTCACGTGACTTAAAGAAACCGTCATTTTAATTTTTTTTAAAGAACATCCGTCATTTTTTTTAAAAGGAAACTCGTTATTTTTGTCTTTTTAAAGGAAAACCGTCATTTTTATTTTTTTTAGATCGCCATGGCTGGAACTGGCACTGTAAATGTTCCACTGCAAGACGGTAAAGTCCTGAAAATCCCGGTGTCTGAAATCAAATACAAGTAAGTGAAAGTTTTTTGTTTCTATGCTTATGTGCAGTAAACCTCGGTTAATCCGGATTCGGTTAATCCGAATATTTACAATTACAAATTTATCCGTAGCCCTGAAGACCCTTCGAGTATTAACATCAGCAAGGAAATGGCTCACACAGCAATCTGGAAAACTCTCGCTGCAAACGAAATCGGAAACGGACCGGAAATGCGAAAAAGGTTAGTTGGAAAACTCATACAGCCAAATGATCATGTTATGGCCTACAGTAATAATGTGAAACGTTATAAATCACATGAGTCAATTACGTCATATGATCATATGTATCATGTGAGCAATGTGAAATGTATAAATCATATGAATCAAATGTATCATAAAAAATCATAAATCATGTGAATCAATTGAACTCATTAGTCATGTGAAACATATATAACATCTGAATCAGATAAGTCATATAAATCATGTGTACGAATCATATGAATCAAGAAATACATATTTTAGTAAAACATAAAATTAAAAAAAATCCAAGCTTAAAACTTACGTTGTATATACCGGAGTGTAAAAATTAGATAAGCACGTATTGTAAAATTTAAAATCAATTTTACGAACACATCGTTTTTCAGTCTATTAACACAAGTATGTTTTAAATCTACAGATCAGGCAGATCTAAATCGTCAAGTAATGGAGCTCCAAGTCGCGACTCGAGAAAAGACGACCCCCCTCCCCCTACTTTTGAAATCACTGACGAAACTGGCGTTTGAGCGCCACAATGTGGTTTAATGTTAATTTATTGTTGCGCCCTCTACTGGTCGCACACCTGTGTTTGAATTTCCCGGTACCAATGTTTTTTTTTTCATTTAATCGTTTTTTTATCGCGCGGACTATGTTGTTGTATAATTACGTGCGAGTATTGAAAACTTTATCAATTTAGAAACGCCAAAAATATTAAACATTTCAAAATATAGTTGATTGTAACTATGGCCATAAAATATCAACTTTTGGATATTTCTTAAATTGTCGACCAAATTTGTCATTGATGCCATTATTTTGCAAAACGCAAAAACGTCAGGTTATTTTTTTCCTGTACAGAATAACTTTGTATTTCCATGTCATTCCAATGGCCATGTTCGACATGTACTATCTCGCCATCACGAAATGTGATCTACATTTGCTAAAACCTCAATTGCTCCTCACGAACCCTCAAAACACCCCCAAATTACCCCAATTCATTCCTCATTTTTAACAAAAAGAAACAAGTTTGATTTGTAACTAGCTTGCGCACTCAACTGAAGGGTTTCGAAATTAAAACGTGGTTTAAATTTTTTTTATACCCTATGCGCATTTTGCCTAAAAAATTGGGCCGAAATCCGCTGTATTTTTTCCCTCCTACAACGCTTGTCGCCAATTTGATCAAATAATTATTTACGTTTTGTTGACAACTGCTCGTTTCAGCTAAAAGCCTGCTTACGTATTTGTCTTCAACTTCTATTTGCGCGGCACTTACCCCAAATCACCCCATTTTTTACCCCAACGCGCTAAACTCCCCCCTCAGATGTTTTTTTTCTTCACGAGCTCAAGATCATTACGTCATTAATGGTGACGTCATCGAACTTTTTTTTAAATGATTTTCTTTCGTGAAAAGCAAACGCCCGTTTCTTGTACATTTTTGCGTCCACCATCTCAAAAAGCCTTTTGGGCCATTGAACTTGTTTTCCATATATCTGTGTGTCCACGTGCCATTGCGTGCCCTTACCGGTTACGTTTTTATTGTACAGCGTCCGCGTACTCCTTCCGGCGGCGTTTTTGCCTCGTCCTTACTTTTACTAGAATAATACTAGTACACTGTATAGCTTTGTGACCTTGACATGACCTTTTTAATGCGTGCAATTGCCAGTTTATTCAAATATTACAACATAGCAAATCGTATACATCAAAAAACATCGTAACTTATCCTATAGAAATGTAGTTATTACACGCTTTGGGTAAAGACATGCAAGGATTTTGTATTTGTTAGGTCGTAGACGTGTAATATACACGCACGTGCTTATTCTCACAACGATAAGTGGTGTCTTAAACTTACTGTGTCCAAAGTTCCCTTACGATTTTACAGCTCTTGTATATATTCCAGCGTTTTAATCCCATTTTGTACATTACAACATCTTTCACAGGACGTAATTTGCGACGCAACTGCCTTATACAACTGTCCTACCAGTTTTTGTTTTATCCAATGCATTCAAGCCCACTTAAAATGCTTTTTAATCAACCCAATACAATGAACTTTAAAGGCATTTTACAGTGCTACCCACTGGGCAAAAAAACATCATTCTTTTTAGAATTTCCAAGGACTTTTTTGGACCATGGTATACGTGCGTAGATATATTAGTAGTGATGCCTTGTACAGCTTTTTACGCGTGTTTCTGTGTGTGTGTCGGTATTCTGTTTTTTTTTGCGCAACCGCGAAATTTTGCCCGTTTTTAGTGTGCTCATCTCTTTGGCGCAAATCTTTTCTCCCTCCCGTGTTTAATTGCTTCATTGTTGTGCGGTATTTCGCGTACGAAGGAAAAATAAAGGAATAGCGGTGGAGTAATGCTTAGTTGGCCTGCGTTGTTAGAATTAACAAGGCACTTTGGAGAGAATAAAGAGCAGCTATAATATTTCGAAAGATCTTTGTTTTAATTCTACCTTATGATCTAGCTAGTCTTTTTTATCAGTTAATCGGAAGATGTGAAAAAAAATTGAAAATTAGCGCTGTGGCACAAAAAAACAAATTTCGTTGTAAACTGGAAGCATATAAACTACAAAGCCCACCAGTGCTGATCAGTTTTTTAATCATTATAATTGCTTGCTAAATTACAATTTTATCGCACCAAGTAGAAAGTGTCTTTGTTTCGGAAGGTTTTTTGTTTATCCTACATCGTTGCTCCTTCGTAAACGTTTAACAAGCCACATGTCTAATGACAGTGACACGATTTGAATACGTAGTTGCGATGGTGCAGTCCTCGAAAAAGCGCACAATATAGGCTTCTACACAGTACTTCACAGTCAAAAACACTCAGTAAACAAAGTACACAATACAGTGAATACTTTGTCAAATATACTTTTACTGGTCGCAGATGGAAGAGATATGACAAAAATGACTTTGACGTTTTGCTTTGTTTTACCTACTCTACCTTTTCCAAGCGCTGGCGCGCCGTTGAGAACTGCTGGTCTAATCCAAAAAGAGAACGAATGGTAGGCCTAGATCAGGGGTACACAACCTTTTCTCTATGACGGGTTTTACTTATGTCACGGCCGCTAGTACAGATATTTTAACTTACGTGTGCACAGCCGCATAAACTCGTCCATGTGGCTGTATGGTCACATGCATGGTTGTGCACCCCTTGTATATAGATATTCAGCTGGCTCGTCCCGGTTGGTACAATCCTGTTTAATCTCTTCCACAAACCAATTGTTACCGAGCCTATTTTAGAGCCCAGGTGTCGTGTGGCTAAGATGACAAAATGCCAATGATAGAACCTGTTGTCACAAAGATTAAACCCAATCGTTCCGAATTACCCAAACATTTACCCATATACTTAAATCATATTAAGTTTTGTTGAACATTTGTAAAAAAGAACGGATTTTGTTTCAAACTATGTCTTCGTGGGCCTTGCATAAAAAACTTGTCGTTGCAAGTTTCTCATAAAAACAACGCACATAAAAATCATAGTAAAGTCACATGACCGCTGTGCAGTGAAGCGTTTCCCATTGTCCAAGCAGTGAAAAAATGAAAAGAAAACTGGTTGCGTTTTTCTGAAACGGTGAATGTGTTGTTGTTTACGGTTAAAAAACTAAAAAAAGAGGCCATTGTTTTTTGGTTGACAGGATTTTAATTGAAATTGTGCATCGCATGTACTGTTAGTTTTAGTTTTACCAGAAAAACGAGCAAGGAAAACATCATTTTGTAACTTTTTAACCGATTTTAATTTTAATCTAAAGGGTTTACCTTTTACTTGACTAACAAAGGCGACATAAAACTTTAAACTGTGTTTTAGAACTTGTATTAAACGTAAAACAAAGCCTGCTGCTGTCTGTAAAATGTTAAAAGTTTCAGAAATATCGATTCTTTGTGGATTAATCTGTGTTTTTGCGTTGGCAAGTGTTGTACATTGTCAAACACCAGCACCAGATGATGGTACGTCTACTGAGTATAATTATCTTCACCTTGTTTGCCAGCATTTTTCACTGCATGCTTTTTATACATATAAAATAATATTTGGGCGGTTATTTTTCCTCATCAAAATCGTGTATAGTGTTCTGAAATAAATGAATGTTGTAAAATGTGTAGCATATAGTTTTCTGAAAATACCAAATTTGAAAATAGTCTTTAAACAAAGCTTAACAACAAAGATTTGTTTCCACTGATAAAAAGATTTTGTTACATTTTCTTTATTTGCTACTACAACAGTAGTGCGCCTAGCCACCTTAAATAAAGTTTTCTCTGTTCATTGAAAAACAAATTGTTTGTATTGAGCATTGCTTTGGAGGTATTCAAGAAACCGTTCTTTTTGTTGTCTCAAAGTGGTTTTGAGACACAATACAAAAATTTCTTTCTGTGTCCTTTGCACATCATTTCTAAATGTTAAATATCAGCACACATGTAAACAAGTGATTTCCACTTGATAGCGAAAAAATATGCATAGCCTGGCAAAACTTTTTCCCGATTTTGTGCTGTCCGAAGCAAATATTGTCGCAAAGTTGTCCGTATTCTTGTAGTGTAAACCTGCCTTCTGTATCAAATGTTGGTATTGAAAACTGAGGCAAAATATTTTGATAACTAATACGAGTATTAATACCACTAAAATCATCAACACTATCGCTACTGAGTACGGGGTACTCAGATTTTCTGTTCATTTATGTGCCAATGTGTTTAACAGTGTATTTTCTATACAGGCTGTGCAAAGTTGAACGACTCGTGTGGCACTTGCATTAAGAATGCTTCCTGCTTGTGGTGCAACACAGACAACACATGCAAACTTTACCCGGTGAAACATGTTATTCCACAAACCAGCGACTGTAAATTGTCTGCTGCGAGATGGGGCGTTTGTTGGTGTAAGTTAAAACTGTTGGCTGGACTTTTAAATGAAACAAAATATGTAAACGTTTATTCAGGAATTTTGACTCTCTGTCACCAACCTTTAAGTGTCTTGTCACTTTAGGCCAGGGGTCGGCAACCTTTGAAGTGATGCATGCCAGTTTACTTGTTATTTTCATGTGTTAATGACCTCAAGTGCAAAAGTTTTTCTAAATAATAGTGGTTCGTGCCAGCAGATATCAATAAAAAAGATAAAACAGAGTGTTTTGTGCATTTAAGGCTGAATTTTAGGACAATAGCATGATAAAAGCTGAAAACAAGCAGTGTAACAGGTTAAGTTGTTACTTTAATAAAACACGCAAATCGGTTGGCGTGCCATGAAAAACCAACTTGTCAAGTTTGGCACGAGTGCCAAGGTCACTGACCCCTGCATTAGGCAGTACAAACACATATATATATATATTGCAAAAGATTATATTTGTTAGCATAATGGTTTCTTATTGAAAAACTAATATGAAAAAAGGGTATTGTGATTGGAAACTGTAAAAGTGATAAAATATGTTGTGAAGAGTTTAGTTTGGTCTTTAAAATGTTTATGATAACTTGAGCACAATTGTCTGGTTGTATAGTATTATGATGACTGTATGTGACTTTTTATTTCTAGTGAACTTTGAGGCAATGATCATCAGTGTCAGTATCATTGGTGGAGTTCTCCTAATTGCAATAACACTATGTTTCTGCAAATGCTGCGGATGTTGCTGCTTCAAGAAAAACAACTCAAAGTAATAAGCTTTGCATATGTTTATATATTTTTCTGTTTATTTCTTTGACAAGGATAAGTCCTCAAACAATTTCAGAGTTTATCTTGTACAACACCTGGGCTTAGTGTCAATAAAACCTAACTTTTTGACTTATGATGTTTACCATTTTCAGTAAGTTTAATATAGATTTTCTTTAGTTTTTTGTGATCAACTTTAATTTGATATATTTTAAGCATAATTTGGTCTCAAGAATAAAAAAATACAGATTTAGTTACTATACTTGTTCTTCAAATCTAATATATAATAGAATCACCCAGACCATTGCTGGCTGGATAAGGATCATATTGAACACTGTATCTACTGATTTAGGTTCATGAAAAACATTAAGTCATTCGTCCATAATTAATGTTTTTCAACACATTTGTTCACATTTTAATGTTTTATTGTTGACAGGTATTTGAGAGAAGAAGCTAGGCTGGACAGAGAGAGGCAGGAACGTCAAATGCGACAGGACGAAAGGTAAGAGGTTGTGTGCTTTGTGTAGTGTCATTAGCACCAACCTCAACCACTTTCAACACTGTATTTGTTTTACACCATCAATGTTTTAAATAAGGTTTTTCACCAGCAATTAAACTGTTTCAGTTTCTATGGCAAATAGAAAAGTTTACAGATTTCTGACAACAAAATATATTTTGGACAAACAATTTTGTTATCCTTGAATAATAAATATAATTTGCCATAGTTGTGGCCTGTAAAGCAAAAAAAGTGATCAATTTTTTTCTTTGCTTTTCCGAGTTTAAAATGTAACTGTACTTCGCCAATTGTGGTTATTGTTCTGGCACAAAAAGGCTTTATCATTGCAATGGTATGAATAACGCTGTGAAAAATTGAGTAAGAGCTCAATGAACCAGATATTTACTGAGATTTGACTCTTACAATATTACCATACTAAATGTTACAATGGTTTTAGACGACAAGACAGACAGAGAAAGAATGATGACATCAGAAGGAAATACGGTAGGTTGTTTCCTTTTCAGTGTGATTTAAAAAGATGGGTTCAGTTTATGCTTTTTGTTTGCCTGCCTTCCAAACTGCATAAATTAACCGTCATATTTTGCGTATGGTTGCCAGAAAAGATGCATGGTCGTGAAAAATTTGCTGACTAATGTTCAGCTTGTACATTTAGCTTACTAGAACTTCGCTGGTTATACCCAAAGTAGATTCACCTATTAATTGCCTTTAACATACTGCAAGCTGGTACTAGAGTAGTTATCTATGAGCAAAATCATTTTTATTACAAGCTTAGTAACAAAAAGTATGTTTTGCGCTTGGCCCATTTTTTTGTACTGTTAAAATCACACAAAACATAAAAAAACAATTGGTTGTAAACAACATTTGCCCAGCACCATCTACTAACAGAAAATCGTTGGTGCTTAGCCAAGCAGAACACCGTAAAAGTTTGTTTCCCAACAAACTTTGGGCAGTCAACCATGTATTTAAAGCAGGGTGTTATTGCCTAATAAGGTCATTTCCTACAATTCCTTTTAAAAATAAACACACAAAACTATTTTATTTAAAAAAGTGTTAAAAAGTAAAGGTATTTGTAACGAACCATTGTTAAACAATAAGAGCTAAATGAATGCAGCGTATCGTTGTAACAAAGGATTTTAGCTTCTGTAAAAAATCTACTTTTGTAACAAGGTTTAGGTTCACCAAATCAATATCACCAGTTTGAGAATGAAGATTGCTAAAGAGTAGGACAAAAACAACATAATGTTCCAACAATTTAAATTTTACTGCAATATAATGTCATATTGACAACAAATTTTGGCAATAACTGCAAACTAATAATTTTTATGATCGAATCTGATTCTGGTTGAGCCAAATAAAATCAGCAAACTATGACTTTGAGAGTGTTATGTAAAATAATCACAAGAATCAGTTTTTACAGATTAATTGTGAATGATTGCTCGATTGATTAAAAAAAATGTGCAAACTTTTATAACTATTATGAAAAAAATTGTTGCAAATTACCATTCTGTCATGAATGCGAAAGAAGTTCTTATATATATACTACCTTAAACCCTGTGGTTTTAAATCAATTGAACTTTTTTGTTACTGTCAAAAACCAGTTTGGGTCTATACATATCCATTTATTTGGCAGGACTTATGGGAAGTAACAACCAGTATCAAAGATTTGACGATGAAACAGCATAAATTTAAGGTTTCTAGTAATGTACAGTTGTATTGCTTGCTTGGTGGCTTGCCTTACTGCGTGTGAATGTTTGCATGTTGACTGTGGTGAAAACACTAAACTAGAAAATTCCAACTTTAGTTACTATGTAGATTATAAAAGAGACAGTTTTAACACTGCATGGCGAGTTTTTTTGGGGGGGAGTGTAAAACTTGGTATTCTTGTTCTTATAATAACTTCACACTATTTAAAACAGTAAAAATATTTTTTAAAACATTTTTGTAACTACAGAACGATATTATTTGATAATCTTTGGGTTTCTATGGAGTTTGTGTCCAATAGATGTGTGTCTGTAATACTTGTTATCTATTAGTATATATGTCATCCACTAATACTAACTTGTAAGTCAAAATATGGAGTCATTATTTTGTCCATGTTTAAGGACTATAAAACGTTCAAATGAATATATTGCTTTTTAGGGCTAGAAAAAAATCAATGTGTTTCAGCAACTTCTCACCCTTTCTTACCCTTATTTGAAAGCCTGACATGAGACTAGAGCAGTGTGTTTTAGAAGGTTTGAAAATAGAACTGTTTCAAATCATGAAAAAATGACTTTATGACAGACTTTTTCTTCCTGAAAATGCAAGGTTGCGAATGTAAACACTGGTCTTAAGTTAACTGTTATATAGGTTGCAAAGAAATTTTGTAAAAGAAAACTTCTTGATTTGAGTTTGAACAAAATGTTTTTAAATGGCCTCAGTAAGGCTTTCAGTTACAATAAAACTAAGACAGTACTCTAAAAAAGCTGTTACCAATACTGATATCATGTGATGTAGACATCATTTTGCATGTTGTCATGTTCTGACATAAACTGATGTATTGTGGTATGTTTCGTGACATGAATTTGTCAACAATGCGACTAAATGCCATCGAATACGATGTACGTCACTGGTTCATACTGTTTGTTGAATTCATGATTATTTGTTTAGTTGCTAATGCATCATCAATCATTGACTACATGCAGTTAGTTTTGCTTGTGGTGCATTTTCTCACAGTGCAGTAGATTCTTTTCTTTGGCACTTATATAATGCAAATACAAGTCAAAAAGGATAAATGGGTTTATGGGTAATTATATGTGTTTCGGATGATGTATCAGTTTGTACCAAATGCAATTGTAACATGTCAAAAATGTACCAAAAATTGTTCTTGTTACAAAAGAAAACTGAAAAAAAGAATTGAAATTAAATGTTACCCCAAGTGTGTGACTTTTCCATTATTTTTTATCATCTCAGATTTTTAAATCATTATTCTAAAACAGAATAGCTATTAGCTTCTGTTACTAAACTCAACAGCTATATACTAATTTGTGTATGAAACAAACAAAAAAATTGAGCATTTTGATGGCTTAAACTTATATTGCTTTTCAAATTTGAATTAACTAAAAAGTTGGTCTTCCATGAAAATGTCCAGTCTAGTTTTCAACATATGCCTCAACACAAGTTAATGAATAGTTACATGCCCTTCAGTTGCTGTGCTGGTTGAAATATTGCCTTGATTATGTTCTACATGAAATTACTTTTGATGTTAAACTGATTTGCATGGAATTGTATGATGACCAATTATTTTTTTGGTATTTAAGCATCATACTAACAAAACAATAAAAAATTTGTGCATGAACTTGCATGTCTCTAGTTGCTTTAAGGAAAACTTTATTCCTAAGCTTTACATTAGCAAGTCTTGTAGTTGAATCAGTAGCCTATAGTTTGCAAAAATTTGGGTAGGTGGTCACAACTTAATCATAGAATATATCAACTCCTTGTTGTGGGCAATAATCTTCTCATTTAACAGAACTTGCTCATAAGTGGGTGGCTAAATAAAGGTTTAAAAGCCTATGTCTTAATTTCATACACAGTATGTGTGGATGGGCCTTTATAACATTTAACAAACATAACATGCATTTAAAACTCTAACAACATTATAAAAAATTCTGTAATTTTTGTAGGTCTGTTACGAAGCGACTATCAACGGTTAGAGGAGTGAAGGCAATTGTAAATAGATTTTTAATTTTTGTGTAACTTTCCTGACAAACATTTTGAAACGTTACTTGTTTAATTTTTCACATTCCCCCCACCACCTGTGTTAGTGGGCTTTTCTATAGTTAGGCTTTTCTATAGTTATGCTTTAGACCTATTATATTCTCCTATATAGATATCCTATTTCAATAAAGGCTTTTATAGCTTTACTGTGCCTTAGTTTTAAACCAAAAAACATGTCATTTTCACTGGCCCGTTTTTTCCCACCTTGCCAGTTTTACTCTTTTGTCTTTTGTACATATTTTCGATTGTTCTTAGTATCTGAATGTGAAAATGCCGTTGATACATGTGAAGCACTGCTCTAATAAAACATTGGTGAACTGTTGTTACCTTACATAGGTAACTTATATGCTTTAAACAAAGCAAGTTTCTTCACAAAATTTTTGCAATGAAACTTTCGGTTCATACCAAAAATATGTTTATCGACCAAATATATACTTCAAACATTTAAATCAGTCTAAAAGTGTTACCATTACAGCCTTTATATAGATGATAAACCCAGTATTGCATACTTAGTATATTGATTGCTTGCCACCTAATTCAAATGGTTGACAATAAATTATGCATTGCATACTCCTTTGTCTGTTTGTATTGTTGATTAAATTTAAACAAAGAAGCAGAAAAGAAAGGTTTGAAGTTAGGACTTCATTATTTTGGCTTTTAAGTTTAGAAATTTTAACAAATAAAAAACATCTTATACTGTTTTTCTTCAATGAGAGTATAAATGTTTTAATTGTTAACAAAGTTTGTTGAATTTAGTAAAAAAATCATGATATTTTACCGAAAACAGAACAAAAGTTAGTACACACTATTCACCTAAGTATGGGGGTTTAATGACAAAGGCTTCTGTATGTAAAGACTAGGAACCGTTCAACCAAGCAGTAAAAATCGGTTTCGCAGTCCTACCGCACACGCGTCATAGTGCTTCCTGTTGGCTTGTGACGTCACAATGGATAAAACGCGCGTGCTTGGATGGGAACCAGACGTGATGTAGACTTAGCCACCACGAAAACCAACACGAATGCCTCGCTAATTTATTGGTTTTGGTACTGAAGTTTTGGCAAGGGAAAGATGAATTAAATGTTGTTTTTTCCGGGTTTGCTTTGTTTTGTCAGCGAGGCCTAACTGCAGTTCCGTGGGACCATTTTTCATTAGATTTAGATAATTTCCTTAATATTTCCTACACTGTAAAATGCAAAAGGCTATGAGGGCTAGAACTGGGTGGTACTAAATACTGTATGTTACCGCTTGGTTTGTGGAATGTGAGAAATGCGTCCCAACAAGAGTAACTGGGACCGGATTGGTGTTGATACTTCTAAAAGAATAGCTCTAAGCATCAGGGCTTCCAAAAGTCCGTCAAATTAAAATTGGAGTTTCATACGGCATTTTGTACTATCGTCTAGAACGAAAACCCAAAACATTCTGAGCACAAGACGTTCAAACTAGCACGATTTGGCCACATTTAAAGTGGTCATGTAACCGACTACAAGAAAAACAAACAAAACGGCATAAATGTAATTCGGTTGCGCTCATTTATTTGTCCCTGCTCATGTTGAATTCAAACAATGGTTTGTTAAGTTGGGGCGCAGCGCTATTTTAAAGATTGCAAAAGAGCACATTTTGCGATGCATCACTACTTTAACCTATTAGATCTCGTTAGTGCAGAAAGTGGCATAGCGCTGACCGTATGGCCATTGTAGATCCATTTCATCTGTGGTTTATGTCCAGTTCTGCCAATGAAAATTACAATGAACAGTGAGGCATTGCTTTTTAGCCTGTAATTCCCAACAAACTGAGTGTTGTAATGTGGCTAGAATAGGGTGTAATGTCTTGACACCAGTTGTACTGATGAGATTATGATGGTCGAAACAGTGTGCACTGTCTGCTGCTGACTTGACAAAACATGCACATACCAGTCAGAAACAACAAATCCACAGCAAACAGTAGCTAGAATTTATTGACGGATAAACGTAAAGGCGCTTGTTGAAAATGTGAATGTGCGTTTTACAAATAGTCGGCGTGGAAAGAGTGTGGTGTCGGTTGGGGGGAATCACCACACAAAACCGAGACGCTTCTTTGCTTTGCCAGCCTCTCCGTGGTCGCTCTTTGATTTAATACTTTGTGTTGATGTGCGTTGGTTGTTTGGAAGCTGAACGCCGTATCTGATAAGAGAGAAGGATTTTAAATTTCTTCGGTTTCTTGAAATATAGGGTTTTCTTCAAAGACACACAAAACGCCTGGCCCATTGAAGGCTTATACCGAATCAGCCGGTCACCGCCATATGGCAAGGCGTAAACTAGAAAAATCTAGCCTGCGGTGTGATTCGAACCCACGACAGGACTCGCGCCCTACCAACTGACCTACGCAGGCTCAGTGGATAATCCGCCGAAAGTTGAATCACAAGCACCGTTGCCTGCCTTATATGCTGCACATGTCAGCTTCCTAGTAGGGGATCGCCAGATTGACCATGTGCTAATTCTTTTTCGACTTTGGCAGTCGGTGACTTCAAAGTTCAACCCTTTGGGGACCACTGGGTCGGATCGATGATGCTCAAGTTTCTGGCTCAGATAAACACAGTTAGCCGAGACAGGATTAAATCCCACAACCTTGTGAACATAAGGCGGTTGCGTGAAGCATTCGGCCATCTTGGCGAAAATTTTACCATCCATCTGCTTTACTTACCCATCAGCAGTAAGATAACTTGGCTTAATTCCTCCCTTTCCATCAAATGTCGGTCCCCTACCACCGCCTGCACCTGCCTGGGCTGCTTTGATCAATGGATATGGGTTTTGACCTTTTTCCTTTGCCCGTGTGATAACCTGGATGACGTAAATTGGGTGTTTTAGAATACCTGTTACTCCCAACAAACTGGAGTGCCGTAAGGAAGCTACACTAAAACTCCACAGCCAATGTCTTGTCATCGGCTGCAGCGATTAGTTATTAATAGTTTGAAACGGTGTGCACTGTCTGCAGCTTACTTATCACTTGTCAAATGTCCATCAAATACATTTTACCTACCTTATTTGCATATTGTTGGAACTGATCTTCTTCGATAGCCAGCATGTTCACGAGCTGGTCATCGTAATAAAGTTCTTCTTCTTTCTGAGTTCGTTCCTTTTTGGCGCGTTTGTTAATCTGCGACATGTGGTGTGCTGCAACGGTACGAAAAACGTTTGAGATAATGTTAAACCTTTGCGTAAAAAACCTTTGCGCTGTCCTTTGCGTAAAAACAGTCTAAGGTTGTCGGTTTTAATCCCGCATCGGGCTTTCGGGTTTCTCGAGTGGTCAAACCAGTGTTTCATACCGGAACGGAACGAAACCAAATAACGTTATTCGTTCTGAGCAAATTATTTATTTCGTTATTTCGTTCTGGACCGATATTTTCATTTCGTTCCGGTCTGACCGAAATAAAATTATAACGGTGTTTATCGGTATTTCGGTCTTAAAAAAGAACATTTCTTTGTGGTCTTTACAACTATTAAGCGAAAAAAGAAAGAAACTTGCAACACACAAAAATTATTGTCGGTAGTTGTTACGTCACATAACATTTGTCAATAATGGTCAAACGGATGTTAATTGTAGGAGCCTCAATTTTTATTATATCTTAACGGCGCGAAATTTTCAGCCATTGTTTCATGTCAAATGTCCAGAACGAAATACCGGAATAAAATATAACGGTATTTCGTTCCGTTCCGGTATTTTGAATATTTTTTATTTCGGTATTTCGTTCCGGTATTTGAGCCAAAACATATTTATTTCGTTCCGGTATAACGTTCCGTTCCGTTCCGGTATGAAACACTGGTCAAAACGTTGGAGTGACACTGCTTTAAGCCAAGGAAACACAAAAAGTTAACTTAAATTGACAACTAACTGCATGTTTAAGAAAACAACTGCCATTAGTTACAGAGTTGTAAGCAGTTTCAAAACTGAGGCCGAACCCGAAGTACAAGCCTGAAACCCGGCCTAAACGCGATTATTTTAAAAAGAATTAGGCTAAAAAGTAGGTGAAATTACAAAACAATCAAGAGCGTAAAAGTTAGGCTTAAATCAAACCTGTTTTTTTTTTCAAACAAAAGCGATGCGAAAAGCCCGTTTCGAATTACAACTTTAATTAGTCATACAACAAAAGATAGAGGACGTGGCGAAAACAGCAACCAGGTCAAACGTTGTTTAATTAACCAAGACAAAAATGGAACACAACCAGAACAGTTCATCTCACCTTGTAGTTCGGAGTTGACATCCTTCTCCATCGCTCTTCTCTCTGCCTGTTTCTCAGCAAAGATGCGATCAGCTTCTAATTTCATCTCCAAAGTTTCAAACGCTTTCTTGCGCTCTTCTTTTTCTCGGCGTTCTTTCAGTGACAGCTTTAAACAAGAAATCCATTTGGTATTTGTAATGTAGTTCAAAGATGAACTTATTTTACAAATTTAATTTAAATATGCCATAGGTTTAAACCAGACAGAAGTCTACTGCTTTGGTGAAATATATTGTCTTAAAAATATGATTGATAATTTAGGGCGTTTTACAAAGTTCTATTAAAACTAATAGTAGATATGCTGCTAGTGTCATTAAGGTTGACTTAAATTCGCTTGGTGAAAGAAAACATAGAGACAAAACTGCACTAAACCAATCACCATGGCGTAAAAAGTTTCTAAAGCTACAAACGGTACGGAGCGCAAAAAAGTGAAGGCACGATTGATTGGTAATGTCTAAACACGCTGCAATTGCATCATATTATAAAGCATTATGTAACTGGGGCTCACAAGAAAGCATTTTCAATTTTTTTCGCACCTGTTCTTTTCTGTGTTCAGCTATAGATGCCAGATCTTTTTTAAGTTTGGCTTGTTTTTCTTGAACTTCCCTCTGTACTTTTTCTTCCCTTTCTTGTTTTGCTTTCTCGATACGACTGTCTTCATCATCCACTTTCTGTTTAAGCTGTCCAGCTAAATGGTTAATCATCGCATCTTTGTGACTTTGGATTTCTCTGCAAAAAAACAGATTTACTTAATCAAGTTGACAAAGATTAGTGCAGGGGTCGGCAACCCAGGGTTGGCAGGCGAGGTGTTTTTCCCTGGCACGCCAACCGATTTGCGTGTTTATATTGAAGTAACAATTTAACCTGTTACACTGCTTGTTTATAGTTTTTGTCATGCCATTGTCTTAAAATTCAGCCTTATGTGAACAAAACAATCTGCTTTCTCTTTATTATTGATATCGGTTGGCACAAATCACTATTATTTAGTAAAACGTTGGCATGCCAGTTCATTAACACATGGAAACAACAAGTAAATTGGTATGCATCACCTAAAAGGTTGCCGACCCCTGGATTAGTGAATACATTGTGTCCCAAGCAATCATGGAATTTTGGTTATAACTAAAAATTTACATCTGTTTAGATTCTATTTGAATAAGTAAATATATTTCGCCAGTGATATATATTCCAAATTTTTACATTACCTAATTTTGTGTTGTTTGGTGTGTGTTCAGTAATCAGTAAAACACAACTTTAAGAAGTTAGCCTAATGTATTTTTTGGAATTTACCTGGGTTTTGTCGTGTAATAAGTAAGGTAAGTTTAGGTTATGGTATAAAAAAGACTAGAACTTACCTAAATTCACACAGAAAAATGTACTATTACAAAAAATTGAAATCACAAAATCAGTGATGCAAAAAATGTTTTTATGAGATGGACTTATTTTCAAAACCAACTTTTATTAGTAACAAATAAATCATAAACACAACCCAAAAATGCACATTTAAATTTTCATCACAACATTGGTAAAAACCAAAAAACATACTTGAATAATTCTGCTTCTTTTTCCTTCCTGAGTTTGAGCATCCTCTTCTTTGCTCCGGCAAATAATCGAATCTCATCATCTTCTTCTTCCTCTTGTTGTTGTTCCAATGCTCGGATTGCAGCTCTGTAAAATATTCAAAATCTTACTGAATGCTTGATAGGAATGACAAGTCTACTGTGTTTCCAAAGGCTTCACAAATTCCTTCAATGCTTACTTTTGAGTTTAAATGATTTTGGACAGAATATACAAAAAACAAAAACACAACACAAAACTCCCCTGCTTTTATTACACATCATGAAAACATTACAAAATGCCCAAATTACATTATTAAGGGTGCTTGTAATAAACCAAGAATACTAGTTATGTTACATACACATCACATACACTTCAAACAATACTCAAGACCCGGGCCCACTAAAATTGCTTGGTAGTGCTGTGATGATTATAAAAAATCAAGTTTTATTGGTAAATACTGACTTGTTGTTTTGATGTTCCTTGTGTGATTGCATAATCACTATTTTTTCCTTTCGCTTTACTTCTTCTAGTTTCTGTTGTTCCCATTCATGGAGCTTTGCAAGTTTCCTGAGTTCCTCTCCTTCTTGTTTGTCTTCCTCAATTTCCCTTTCATAAATCTTGTTGCGCTCCCTGATTCTGGAATTTGAGAAGGAAGAATTTAACTCAATTTGAGTGTTAGTCAATTTTATAGTAACTACGTTTGTGACATGACAATGCCCGGAGCATGTCCGGCCGAGCACCGAGCATTAACATGAGATGCTTGGGACTCGATCAAACACAACATCCATTTTTGCCCATCCCGACTGTGTAGTAGAGTTGTGTAAGACTAATTAATAGAATAAACATTAATGTATGTTGGGGTTTGTTTCAAAGGGAATAGAGCATTTAGTTAGAGTTTGGTGTTAGCGAAGTATCAATGGTAAACATGCACTTGACTTACTGCATTTGTTGATAATCTGAAACCTTTTTTCTTTCCTCATATCTCTGTTTGGCTTTAAGCTGGTCATCCATGATACCTTGTTCAAACTGCTGCCTGGAAAATTGCAAAATTTATTTTATTGGTAACATAGGTCTGAACAAATGTTAAGTTGAGTTTTTTTGTACCTGTACATCTTGACAAGTTCAGAGTCTTTACCGACAGTTAAAGCCTCTTTTTGCTTTTTGAGTTCGATTTGAGCATCTCTTTCTTTGAGTACCTCAGTAAGTAGAAGAGCACCCTGAGCACAAAATGAATAAATGTTACACCAAAGTTTAATTAAACTAAAATATGACTGAGTAAAACAATCATTCCAAAATCCAAAACTGTGAGTATCTGTAAAACTCATCTTCTTATAGTTTAACCATTGCTTTGCTACATCAGATAAGCAGTCTTCTTTAAGGCAAACATGTGTGGAGCAATTATAAACGTGATAAATAACTTTTAAACAACTCAATGACAAGCATCTGGCCACAATCACCAATTTTGGTGGATTAAATGACAACAATAATAAACATATTTGTTAAAAACTGTTACACATTCAATGCGAAAATTACATTACTTGTATTTGATCACTTACATGAAAACCCTTAATTCTGTCAGTTTGAAAATATTGAACAGTTTTAGCTTTGTCGATGGCGTCTTTTCTTTTGGCAGCCTGAAACTTGGCCTCATCGATGTCGAGTTGAACTCTGCTTTCTTCTTCTTTCTCTTCTCTTAGTTTTCTTGCCTCAAGCTTTTTCAATCGTTGACCCTGTTTGTTAATGCAAAAACCTTATTTAGCATTCTCCCATTACTTAACAACCTTAAACAATATTTACATAGACTTTTGGCTATCAAAAATACATGAAAATAAAACGGTAAACTGGTGATTTAGGAATTTATTGATTTTCCTGTTTATAATGTACGTTTTAAACCTTTTCTTTTAGCCATGTACAATTAAAAAGAAATTGCTTAATTTTTGGTCTTAAATTTTAGTTTTGCCTTCTTTGATATTCTTTTTATTAGGTTTAAATGTAAAGAACAACATTCTGCCTATTTCTGCCGCTTACCGCAATTGTGTTTGACCAATGTTTGACAATATCTTGTGACTGTGCATGAAGTGCTTCTCGTTCAGCATGTGCTTGTCTCAAATTTTCCATTTCTCTCTCCTTGGAGTAAAGGCTTGACTGAATTCTGTCCCACTCATTTCTTGGAAGAACCTTCACCTGCAAATAATTTAAAATTCCAAGCAGTGTTGACTTTCTTTCTAATTTAGATGTTTTACTGATAGTTTAAACCTAAAAAAACACTTTTTTTTGAAATTCTACAAAGCAAACATATTGTAACAGTTTCAAAGAACAAGAGGCAACAAAACAAATGTTTAAATTTCAAAATACAACATAACAGAATGTGTGATTCACTGCAATCACCTGTAAAAACAAATCTAATTGTCAAACTACAGTTTTTCTTACCTGTCTTAGATCTGCTTCAGTAGGCAAATTGATTCCAGCTGAAAATTGCTGTTGTTGTTCATTTTCACTAACTTGTTGTGATGCTGCAAAACAATTTGTTTTAATATTGGATGCTTCCTTACATAAAAACTGTAGCACTTTTTCAAGGCAAACGAAAAAACTTTTTATAATTATTAAGTATTTTTTTCTTTGATACTATTTTTTTCTCCTTTTTCGATTAGTATTTTTTTAGTAATTTTGATCTCTACCAACTTTGCAACATTAATTTACATAAAAAACGACTACATATGAAATACCTGGACGATTTTGAGCTGACTTAGGTTTGCCAGTTCTTCGTCCATATTGTATGAAGTTTGCGTGCTGGACAGTCGCCATTGTAAAATGCTTTAAAACAACAGTTGGTTTATAAATATTATGTCATACCATATGAAAGAAAAATTTCTAGCGAAAATAATAATTAATATTTTTCACACAAACCATTTCCAATAATAGTAAAATCTATAGTCTAGCATTAAGTCTGTAAGTGTTAAGGCTCTTTTACAACAACGAAGTGACAGCTTTGTAAAATTTCCTGTAAATCTATTAGTACTTTTGTTATCTGCAAACATACGCTACATTGTGCCGAATGCCAAAGTCGACAAAATTTCTCAAAACAACAAACAGAGGTAGCTTCTTGTTGTTATGACTACGTCAATTGCCTAAAGTCACGTGACTAATATTTATGGATGAGTGATTACACAATGACATATTTGTTCTTTCCTTTTTTGCGCAAACTAAACAAAAAAGCGGACAAATCTGAACAATTGAAATGATTTATCAATCGAAAAGATTTACACCAATCTTCAAAATTATGAGACAATGTATGTTCAAATATCAAACTTTGAGCCAAATTGGCCTTATGTAGAAACTAATAAACACAATTTCAATTTTTGAATAAAGCAAATCAAGAATTGTTTAGTTTGATAGATGTTGTTCTTTTTTATTTTTCCAAAAAAAAACAAGAAACAAAATTATAAAAAGTAAATAATCAGATTTCTATGAATGTTGGATGAGTTGTACGTCCACGTGCATTGTGTTGATATTTTTAACAATTTAGATTCAGCTTTTTGTGTGTCCGAATTTCATTTTAAAAGTGTAAATCTATTAAGGTTTCAATCATGAAGCCTAACGTATCAGTGTTGAAAGTAAAGTTCGATCAGAAATGCACTGAAGGTCACTCACTGTATGTGAAACAACACAATGTGCGAAAATCACAAAATGCAGATGCGGAAATGGATTCCACGTTGATGGTTCTTAATGTTCCGCCCTATTGTGACGAAGTATGATATGAAAAATATGTATATATATGTATTCATAATCAAAATATTAACTTTAAGCGTTAGTGTTATAAATCTTAGGTTCTAAAATAAATGTTAAAACTTACAAACAATTTAATGCATGTGGTTGTGGTATATTTTGGTACCTGCTGTATCGGTCCATTGATCACGTTTTGCATATGATCTACAACAGTGGCTTCGTTTTTGGCTGATTTGCTAGCGAATCACTACTTCCGATCGCTACTAGAAGCGAAAAAACGTACAATCGGATTTTTTTTTTGTTTGTTTTTGTTACAAAATCAGCTTAAATAAAAATTTCGAGACTCTCGAGAAATGGATTTTTAATTTCTCGTTTCTCGAGAAATGAAAAAATCGAGAAATAGAGGAACGTATTTTTGTTTTGATAACTATTCGCATGTTTTGATTGGTTTAGTTGCCTCAAAAAGTTTGACAAATAATAAGGACAAATGCTATTAACCGCATGAAAAGCAAACTTTTTGAACTAGTAGCTAACATTTTGATGTATTGTTATATGTCCAAACTAATTTTTTGTTGGTTTAGAAATGTTTGCGACGCCTGTTTGGGGAATGTGGAAAAATTTCATCCATCAATGTTCAAAAGAAACCTGGAACCATTGAACCTAAATCTTCAGAAGCAACTAAATTTTTTCCAGAACCACAAGTTACTAGGTTTCATGTTGCATACATAACCTATGAAGAGAAAGCGTCTGTTGCAAAAGCTTTGAAAAAGTGTGAAGCAAATACTGTACATGTTTTGTCAACTGAAGGAAAAGAAATACAAACAGGAATAAAAAGTAAGTTGGGGGCTCTGCTTTTGGCTTCAATTGCTTAATCAATCATTTATTTTGTTTACAGCGCCCATAAGTAAGTCACAATAAACAGAACAAGTCAAAGCATTGCAAACAAAATAGGATCAGCTTCAACCACACATGGTTATAACTTGTAGCTGCCCCCAACTATTTGAAATAATATCTGCATTGTCGGTAGCAGAAGAGTTTTTAAGTTGTGCACACATTGGATTTTAACTAGTTTAATGTGTAAGGATAGCTACAACCAGTATTTTTTTAAGGTGTTTTGGGGGACCGAAACGGTTTTGGTATTTAAATGAAACACTTGCGGTCCCTTAAAACTACTTAGCGGTCACCCAAACCAAACCTTAAAAAAACCTGGCTACAACTATCCTTTATGACATAAAGTTTATGTGATCCATGCCTTAACTTAATAACGATTCTGTCCACACTTATTTGCATTCTGTAAAGTTGCATCATTGGTGACATTAAACTGTTCCAAATTAGTTTAAAATATTTCAGTGTCAGTCACCTGATCTATAGATTTTTAATGCATTTGAAATAACGAACTGAGGGCCTGACTTAAATTATCTAAATTCTAGGTCATATACAGATAAATCGTGTTAATCACACAATCCGTTAATTGTCCAAAAAAGTTTGACAAACTGGCTGTTTCAACTGATTTTTTCTGTAGTCCCCTAATATACCATCCAATACATTTGTTAATGTTGCAAAACAGAATGGTGTTTGGAATATGTAAGATCTTGGCCAGATTCCAAAAAGCTACAGGATGAAGTAGACAAGTTTATGTCTTCCTATGATGCAAAAGTTGAAGAGGTAAATATTTATTTTACCTGTTTTAACTATGACCTCCATATTTTTGTTGAAGCCACAATTTCTTTAATCAAGAAAATGTTGTTTTAGAGTTGGAATATTATGAATAAGTTTAGACAATGCAGTTTGGTGATTTTGTTCAACTAGTTTCATGTTTGTTTTTTGTGCTGCATTTAGGAAGAGCAAAAAGAACTAGAAACTGAAGGTGTTCCTGATGATGATGGTTGGGTAAAAGTAACAAGGCGGGGTCGGAATCCTGGCTTTAGTCGAACAGAGAGCAAGGAAATCAAAATCAAAGCAAAAGAGAAGCGAAAAAGAAAAGAGAGGGTTAGTAATAATGTGTTGTGACCCTCTAAAACATTTTGCAAATTATTTTCTTTTTTCTCAGGAACTACTAAATGTGTATACATACCAAATTCGAGAATCCAAACGAGAAAGTAAGTAGATATGTTGTTTTAAATATATATCTAGTAGCACTTAAAAATAGGTATTTGTCTCTTAGATAGGCCTAGGAAATCTTATTTTAACTAACTTTGTGCTTCTGTCACAATTTTTACTATATTTTATGACGTGTTTGAAGACTAAATGCAAAACAGTGACCCAAATATGGGGTTAGAGCAATTCATCTTTACCACAAAGTTACAGTACTAAACAATAAACTTTTGTGTTGTATTGCTGGATTCAATTTTCACTGTTGTGTTATATTTTTTTCACATGTAGAAATAGCGGAACTGAGGAGGAAATTTGAAGAGGATAAACAAAAGATTAAATCAATGAGAAATGCAAGAAAGTTTAGGCCTTTCTGATACCCAAGAATAAAACTGAAAAAATGATTACGAGTTTTCCACCAAGTGAAAGAATGTGTTGGTGGTGCTGGAACCTGTTCTCTGGGACATGGTCAGTTGGAAAATAGTCATCAGATTTGCTATGTACTGAATAACAATTGTGTATTTATTGCAAGTTGCCAATACAATACACAAAAATGTGAGTTCTTTTTGAGTCTATGAAATAGGATTATAAAGTTGATTGAGTCACATATCTTTTACAGATTGTTGTCAACTAAAAACTGCTATCAATTGTGCACAGGCATCATAAATGCTTTGATTTTGGTATAGTCAAGAATCTGTGATTTTTTTCACTCAAATCCACAATCTTTCTATAGCTATGTAGTTTTCTTCAAGTGTCCTGCTAAGCACTTGTAGTACTGCATTTTTGTATGTCAGTTTGCTTTTTTGCATTAATAGTTTGTTGATATTTCCATTGGAGTTTCATCTATGGATGATCTTCTATTTGGTCCATAAGCAACAATCTCTAAAAGTCTAAAGCAAATGTGTTAGTTAGACTCAGTTTAATTGACATCATGCACAAATATGTTACCTTGTTTTTGGAAGAGGATCAGACAAACTTTGAAATTGATCTGCAAATAAAGAAAGCTTATTCATGCAATTAAATGGTACTACACGGACAGGAATCGCTGAAATACATTTCCTAGTTTGCTTGTTCTATTTGTATCCACAGTGCTCATACTTAAACCAAGTCCCCATGTGACTGCCTGTTTTTATTCCAAGTCCCCAAATTTTTATTGCATCAGCAACACAATTGGCCAAGACATGGTTAGACAACCTCCGCTGATCACTAGGCAGTCGTAGCAACTATTTGCATATTTAAACCTTATTTTTTATATCAGTGTTTATAAAGATGCAAAGAGTGTTGTGCCACTAGAGCAGGGGTTCCCAACCTTTTTACGATCCCGTACCACCTGGACGCTCTGCACTGCCACGCGTACCACCATAGAGCACTAATGTGCTCTACAGTGCTCTATGGCAGGGGTCCGCAAATACTTTTTGACGCGACCCTAAAAAAATTGCTCTAAATTCTCGCGACCCAAGCATTTTGTTAGCATGTAAGTTTGTGGAAAATACTAAACAACTAAATATCAATGTTAAGACTAGTATTATGCTATTGTTAGTTGATATTTTCACATAAAACAGTAGGTAAACGAACGTATTTATTCTAACAAATAAGAACCGCATGCTTGCACGGGTGCGCTTATCTTGTTGCATTGTTACATAGACTGTATGTAACAGTTACGTAGTCATACGTAACAATGTAAAAATTAATCAAAAGGTCGGAAAAAGCCGAAGTTCATTAATACTGTAGATGCGATGCTTATATTCATGGTATATAAAATATTTCGCGTCCCAGACTGGAAGGTCTTGCGACCCACTATTTGCGGACCCCTGCTCTATGGTACCACTTCTTGCAGAACAACTAATTTGTTTGAATCATATTTCATTCAACGCTATCTTAAGCACCAAAACAGTAGATATATCTATCAAGAGCAATCATTTGACATAATTAACGCCCACTGTGCCGCAGCGTTGTTCGGCTTTTCATAGCAAGTAGCAACTATGCTTTTTGTTGAGAATTGACATGACCTGTATTTTGAAGATCGTAATGATACGAAACAACAGGAATAGTTATGTAACAATGGCAATAGGCCTGGGGACTGTTTTTTTGTAAACAAAACCAGACAGACAAAATATAAAGTTGCAAATTGAGGTTTTTGTGAACAAAACAGAAGCTACTCGCGTACCACCTGAAAACCCTTCGCATACCACTAGTGGTACGCATACCACCGGTTGGGAACCCCTGCACTAGAGTAACAAGTTTGCAATGAAAACAGTGATCACAAGGACATACTATTTAATCACCTTTTGTACAATTCAACACTCTCATTGACATTGCGATTTGGCTGATCTGTGAAAATCGATCGACAGCAAGTTCATCAGCTGACCCAGATAGTGGAGTAGCATCAGAATGATTGCATAGAGACATAAGATCGCCCACCAATGCATGAGCTTGCTGCTTGCTCCATAATTGCAAGTCTGGGTTACCGAGCACCGAGCCTTTGGCAATAGCCTGAAACAATAAGTTTGATTTAATGTTGGGGCAGCTATGACAATAAACTTCACTCTCAAGGGGGCAGCTATGACAATAAACTTCGGTTGAACTAGATTTGGTTAATCAATATATTGGCCTAAGTCGGACAAAACTAGAGGTACAAATGATTTGTAAAATAGTAAGGCTTTAACAACATTGGGTAATTTCGGATCTTAACCTAATGTGGATGAACTGTTAGGCTAAATAGGTTAGATATAAACGTTTACTGTATGTCTATATAATACCCTTGGTTTGGCTTCAACCAAGCAATGCTACCTTACACAGCATCAAAGACAAGAGACTTTTGAGCAATATTATCTCTAATTTTGCATGTGTTGGGCATGCATCCTAGATCCCTACACCGTGAGCAATTACTTAATAGTGGATGCTAGATTGTTTTTCTATTGCAACATAGGATTTTCTTGTGCAGAGAATGAATAAGTAGTCAGCAATTGTGCAAAAATACAGTTGGGATGATATATTGCTTGCAAGCTTGTGTTACTATGAATCATACATTTGTGACAAAAATGTCCATTTTCCCAACATGAATGAAGAATTAAATCACACCTTTAGGGCCGGTTTTGATGCAAGAAGTACTTTCAGAAATCCATAATGCATCCTTGAATGGAGATCGGAATATGTGAGGTTTTCAGCACATTCCTCTGTAGTGATAACAGGTGCAAGTAGAGACATTGGTGCAAATGGTGTTTTGACGCACCAACTAGCGAGGCCATCGAGTGGAGTAAGTGACAAACTGTCGGGAAGGGAATGTGTGGCTTTTATGACTGTTCGCCAAAGTTTGTCCATCTGTAGATATAATGGAATTTACTAATAAAAAAAATACAAATTTGAGTCGGAATTTAGGCACAAGATTTACAACTTTGAAAACTCTAGTCAAAATAGTAAATATCTTGACCTCACCATCACTAGTATGAGTGGTTAGTTTTTGCCCCCCTCAACTTGTTCCACCAAAAGTCTACATAAAACATAAGTTGTCCAACCATTGTTATGCAATATAGCCTTGTGGACGACATTGTGTGTCAAAATAAATACAGCAATATGTGTGTTTTTTCCCATACCCGCTGGGTTAATTTGGTCGACATTTTGCATAACAATGGGTTGGATAACTTGTGTTTCATGTAGATTGTGGTACCACCAATGCTTCACCCCCAGTTGCGTTTACCCACAATGCGCCATTTCTGGCTTGGTGATTGTTTTAATGCCATTCTGTCGCTATGTTTTCATTTACCAAGTGAAATAAACTCTATTATTAGGAAAACAATTCACTTGGCAAACCTTTCAAAATTTTAAAATAATATTTAAAGCCAAGGATTGTTGATTTGTCATATTTTGCTCACAGCATGTTGAATTGTCTGTTTCTTATTAAAGTCAAGACCCTCAGTATAATTTGGTATGAAGCAGTCATACCTGTGTGGCTGTGCAGTAACAAATTGCTGGATCTTTTAATAACCAGTGTTGAACGATATCAAGTAACCGTAAGCATGGCCAGTCTTTCAAATCATCCACTATAATTCCAACCTCCTTGCACTTCTCTGAAGACCTGTGTTAACACTTCTATTGTTCACATCAAATTATAGTTTAAAGAAAAACAAATCGTTTTTTAGAACTTGTAATAAGTGCAATTCTGATGTAACCATAAATATGTGGATGTCCTAGAGCAGCGGTTTCCAACCCCCAACTGGGGTCGCCTGAGACATGGTTCCCAACTTGTTTTAGGTCATGACCACTGGCCCCAACAAAATAAACTCATGGACCACTTTATTGTGGAGAAAAAATACAGTCAATTTTAATTTGGAGCCTACTAATTTTATCCTTGGGGTCAGAAAGGTTGGGAACTGCTGTCCTAGAGAGAGGTTTAACATTTTGCATGAAAAATTCACCCAAACTCTTAGTTACGAATAGCTTCAGTGTAAAAGCAATTTATTTGTAGACATTTACAAACATACATTTTCATGGCCAAGGTACTTACATCATTGTGTAATGAGAGGTAAGTGCAATCAGGAAGATGCAACAAAATCGTGGACTAAAATCAATACATGCTTTCAGGTCACTTGCACCATTTTGTTGAAGTACACAATAGTCAGTAACCAGTGACAAAACCAGGTGAACAACATGTGATTTTTCTGTACTCTGTCACAACAAGTTAAAAGACATGTAACATCAAAAATAAAACCATATTTTTCTCCTCGAACAGAATAAGTGAGGCACGGCTTTTAAGCCTGTTGCTCCTGACAAACTAGAGTACCTTTGCATGGCTACACTAGTCAAAAAGGCATATCTCTTATCATAAGACCTTATAGGTCGAAACAGTGTGCACTGTCTGCAGCGTTTATTGGCTTGATGCTTTTACCGAGACTGTGTTGTTTTCTGTGTAAAATGGTTTTTGTTTACTGTATGGTGTGAAGGTTTTTTTTTACCTAAGACCAGGGTGATTGTACACAACATTATTTTAGACTTATAACCTTATTATAAAGTTTCTCAGACTTACTTTCATCCACAAAGCAGCACATTCCAATGTTGCAGAAGATTTCGAAACAATGGCCAGTGACACAAGTTTGGACAAAATATCTCGTCTGTACAAAAAAATTACAATCAGTTAAAACCAATAGATAAGTGACTCTGTCTTTGTAGAAACAAACACAATACAAATGATAACATTCAAATATCTAGCATGCAAACTTTACATGCAATAAACCAGAATATACCATTATCCAGAATCACTACAGAACAGTTCCACTTGTAAGCATTTATAATAATAAATGAGGGGATTTATGCAATTAAGCGGATTGTGTCATTAAACTGTATTATTGAGCTGTTGTGTTTACCTATATTCCAGTGCTGTTTCCCGTGCCATTGAAAACAAAGCCTCAAATATTCTGTATCGAACATACTCATGTTTCTGTTCTTGCAAGTAAAGTCCCAACTCATCTGTCAGTTCCAATTCTTCCAAGGGTGTCAATGTCTGTTATTTGTAAAGCTTTTATGAAATGCAGCAGATTTTCAATTTTTATAACAAAATCACATCTGAATAATAAACCAATTTTAAATTAGAGGTACCAAGCATCCAAGAGGTACCAAGAATCCAAATGGTACCATGCATCCCTACAGAACACAACTGAGCCTAAAAAACAGTCACACATAAAAACCTGTTGTGAACTTATCCAATCCCCCCTTTGCTTGAATATGACATCATCAATTCTTGAAATTAAAGCCTCTTTGCTGTAAGATGCCGAAGCATTGCCCTGGTTCTGTACAAGTTCAACACAGCAAGGTATAAGAGCACAGTAATTAGTTAAAGAAAAATCAACACTTAGTAAATCTAATTACAATTTCGACACTCCTTTCGTGATGTTTAAAATCAGTTTGTCCGCGCTGAATTTTTACAAGCTTGATTGCGTAGCTAAAAACTATACACAATATGACAAAAAACTTACACTGAACACGCCTTCTAGATTTCGTATGAGCTCTTGTACGGAGTTGGTATATTTTCTCTGATTCATGTTGTCCCGTTTTTAATGTCAAAAAACATGCACCGATACGCACTTAAAAAAAATCCGTCATGGTTGACTGAGCCGACTCGGTCAGATAAAACAGGGAAATTCCCCCGAGGAAAACTGATTTCTTGTTTGCAGACAAACAATAACGCCATTAGGTTCCTCTTTCTTAGTTCAACTGCTTTAAACTGCAAGCATAGCGTTTTAGTGGCCATTTAGGAAGATGTCCAGTATTCCTAGTTAAAAACTGTCGTGTAGCCAACGAGGGTTGATGATTTTGTTCTTCGGCTTTCTGATGAACCTAAGTTAAGGAGTAATTGTACTTTTTCACGAATGTCATCTAATCCTATAACAGCTGACTGCCACATACTTTATTGCATACTGAAGTTATACCTTATTTTATCAACACTGCAAAATCTTCAGAAGTGACATGGAAGACAAGGAAAGAGAAAAAAATTATGATGGAAAATGTTGGAATGATTTGCTAAAAACTGAAAGCTGGTTATTCAAAAAGAAAAGAAGGTGACCGATAGCATTTCAAACGTTAACGTTTCGTGACATGGCCAGAAATCTGGCAAAACATTCTAGGACTAAAACCATATTTTACAGTTTTTCAGTTTGTTTTAAGTTGATGCTTTTTATGCTATTGGTAGTTTTTTGAACTAAACACATTATTTTATTTTATTGTAGCTTCATTTTGTTTTATGCTCCTGCAAGTCAACAAATATCAGAGAAAGAATTTAAAACGATATTGTATGAAATGTTTGGTGATGATTGTATGGTTTTTAAAATATCTGATGGATTTTTAATTGAAGATCTAACAACTGAAGGTAATCTTTGTTGTTTGTTTAATTTGAAAAATGATTGCAAACTTTTGTTGTTGTGTAAACTGTATAATAATGATATTATGTAATGTACCATAAATTATTAACATTTATTCACACAATTTTACCATGCTTCTGTTGTTAATATAAATGACTTGCACAAGTGCACCCAAATAATGGGTCTTCTAATTATAAACCACTAAATTATATTGCTTGTTTTGCTAACCTTTGACATTTTAACAGTGTTGGTCCTTCATTTCAACAAATTTAGATACCTTTGTCCTAAACAATTATTTGAAAACAAATTTTACCGTGTCTTAAATGCCACAAATTGCATGTTTTAAGAAAAAAAGTTTTTTATTGATGCTCTTGAAAAAAATTTTGAAAGAAGATGGGAAGTTGCTAGCAAGCCTATACCTTTTATTCACAAAAAGGGTTTTGTTCTGGAAGTAAGTTTAATAAGTCATTTAATGTAAGTACATTTTAACAAAATGATTTTATGGCTGTCCTTTAATCAGTGGTGAAAAAACAAACATCATACTGCACTTATTACTGCAAAAGTGATAATTTTTTTAACACTGTTGTAGAATGCTTTGCCAATTGCAGGCGTTTTTGCAGATTTGATGAATTTAGTTTTTGTTCACTATCCCAAACCAGGAGAAATTGAACAGATTTTTTTAAAAAAAGCTTGTTTGGCAATTTTAGAATGTTGGTGATATACAAGAAAAGGATTTGAGGAAGTATTTGAAAAATATTGAAAAAGTATCAAGAAGGGATCTGGCCTGTCCAACAGTAAATCGCAGAAAGGATAAATTCACTGTCATTTATGACAGAGATGTCAGTAAGTATTGGTCCATTGAGCATTTTTTCTAAAATATTTATAAGACAACCATTTACAAATTGCCTCCTTTTTTGTATTCACATTAGATATCAAACAGATGAAGGAAGACGTTGAAAAGATGCCACTTAGGGACAAAAAGCTTAAGGTTTGTATATAGAAACATATATATATGCTAAAAAGTGAAATATGCTAAAAAAGATTTGTTCATTACTTTATTTTCAGCAATTTAGTGCAGGTAGTTATGCAATCATAAGAAATAAGAGGTTAAAAGAACATCTAACCTTACCACTTGTAAAGCATGCAAATGTTACTACTGCTACATTAATGTTAGAGTAAGCTTTTCCAAACGTACCTGTAAACATTTGTGTTGTAGGCAAACCTATGTAAAAAATCTTTTGAATTTTGGTCTGCTTGCAAACTGAAGGGGGCAGATACATTTACATTACAGTTTGTACATTTGCTCCTCAAATGTCGCGTGTTGCAGATTGTATTTGAATTGTTTACAATAAACCAATTTTCTTTGCTTTCAGGCTATGAGCTTATGTGCCAGTGATTGTATTCGACTTGGGGATTTGCCATCACATTTGACCAAAGATGACATTACCAGAGAAATTGAAAAATTTGGGCATTGCACAATCACATACATTCATAGACCTGACAGCAAAGTGGCTTTTGTGTTTTTTTCAGACTTTAGAGGTGTGTACTACATAGTGTTTGGCAGTTTGTTCTTCACTAGTCATCTTGCAGAGCCTTAAAAATGACATTTTAAAATCTTAACTATAAGGAATAAACTTGTTGATTCAGATGCAGACATCATAGCCGCAGAATTAAAAAAGGGCAAAGAAATAACAGCATTTGGTTCCAGAATAAAAAGTTCTCTTTTCTATCAACTTTCTCCTCTGGTTTTTCCAAAGGACCCAGAAAACAGTAAGCATACACTTTCTGTGTTATGTATGCTTCTACAACACTTGCTTGTGTATGCTTCCATTTGGTTATAATTATGTGAACCAATATATGTATTACATTTAGTTAGTACGTAATACTTAAATTCAGTAGTACAACCATCTTTTAAGAAAAACATAAAAGACCAATGCTAGAGTAATACCGTTAACACTGTAAGTACATTGCTATTGTTCCCAAAACTATTTTGAGTAACCTTTTTATTTTGTCCCTATACTTTTATTTAGCAAACATTTTCAACCATTTATTTTTATAGCATTAGCAAGATCCAACTCAGCAATAAAAAAGACCAAAATTTATGACACAAAAACTCAGTACGAAGATGATCATGAACAAATGGAAGTTGATGATAATGGTGACAGTGGTGATGACTATTCACAGCGTCCTAGTACTAGCAACACAAAACCTTTAACCTCCCAGTTTGGTTCACATGGTATGCTTTACATTGCAAATGATAAGTCCATAAACTTGTAACAAAGTAAAGTAACCAAATAGTTAATTTAATGACCAAAAGGTTGTATGATTCACATATTAGAAATCACAATATGGCAGGCCTAAAGGCGTCATACCAAATCTGCCTGCCACCAAGCATTCACCATATGGCAAGGCATAGGTGGGTTTTGAACCCCCAACAGAAGTCTTTCCTGGACTTGCACTCCACCAACTGAGCTGCACAGGCACAAACATCGTTACTTGCCTCATGTGCTGCATATGTCAGCTTTAGTGGGGTTGCCAGATCGACCAGCAATCAGTTATTCACATATTATTATTATCTGTAACAATTAAGATCTTTTGTCTGTTTATTATGGAAAAGTTATAAAATAGATTTTTCACATAAAATTTTGTTTGCTAAAAAAGTGTGCAATTCTAAAAAAGTAGATAATTTATTTTTTATAAGACAACAATGATCTCTAGGTAGGCATGTCATGGTCTGTCGATCACTGGTCTGGATTAGTCCTGGACACCAATTTTTGTGCACGAAGCTTGTTCCTTTTTAGTTTTTAGATGCTGTTATAGGTACTCCCTTTTTTCCTTAATTCTTCATTGCATTACATTGTTCCAGCATGTTTTTGTTGGTATCAAGAAAACAACAGCAGACCTACCAGAGCTTATATCATTTTCCTATCGTGAACATCATTGCAAATGGACAGTAACTGTACATTTTAGATTTGGATGGAGACATTAGTTTTGAGTTTAAACCTTCTGTTCCTTATGATGTTATGGAATTTGTCCACCTCTCACCAGAAGTGTTAAATACTTTACAAAAGAAGTTCAACAAACTTAAAGTGGAATTAACCAAAAAGCATGCCAACACTGTTATGGGTTACTCCATGTTTCACCTTGTGAAGTTTACACTGCCTAACAATGACAAGGTAAATTTTTCAAACTGTTCAAGACAGTTGTTCAAGACAGTTGTTCCCGACCTTTTTTGATAAATTTCTTCCTTAACAATTGGAAACATTTTTATTTCTCCCTAATGTACCAGTGGATGCAAAACCATACAAAGATCATTTAAAATTGGGTCTTTTATCAACTTCACGGTTCATATACCTGGAGCTAAATTGTCTATTTGCAAACCACATGTACAAATTAAAGTGAATTTCCCCTCTAACGTTTTAAGATTCGTACACTGTTGGGAACCACTGGTTTAAGGAGTCATCCTCCACCCCTTCAACAAAAACTATTTACTTAACATTAAATTATTATTGCAGGAAATGAGAAACGAATATTGTGAAAACAGTGAAGTGTTTGAAAAGACGTGTTTCAAGCGAGTCGAGGATTTTCTTTCCCAGTTGTCCACTAAAACTGAGGATTTCAACTTTACTGATATCAATGCAGTGAGGAAAAATATGGGTTGGGATCAAGATGACGCTAACGTAATCATGGTCCAAAATGCATCCAACGATATGGTTCAAGCTTATGTTAAGTAAGGAATTCTTCTTTTTAAAATGTTGTACAATTTTTTTCACTTTTTTTGCTCTGAAAATAGATAGATAGGCAACAGGCTTGATTAAATGTACAAAATATGATTTTATATTGTTTTAAAAAGCGAATTTTAATGACATAAATATTTTCGTCACAGGTGGGATGACATCAAAAAGGGCGCCGTCACACTGTCAGGTTATCGTAATGAGATCGATGACGTCATTAAAATTCTTAATGTAAGCTAAGTAAAGTTTCTAGTTTACTATAGTTATAAAACAAGCTCACAAACATTTTTTACAACATTTTATTAAAAACCAAGTCTGAACACGAGCAGTTCGAATCAGAATTCATGTAAATCAAAAATTTTGGCACATTAGGGAAGTTGTACCAAACCCGAACCCCAGAATGAACGAGTATTGTACTCCAGCATTTCTTGTCATAAACAATCGACGTTTCGACGACCCATACAAGACGCCTAGTGGTGGCATTTAAATTTTTTCAGCCGGTTCTATCACAAAAGTCATACTTTTCACCAGGTTTTATAACAAAAAGTCCATTAAAAGTAACCAGTAATGCTAACCGGTTCGCTGATCTCATAAAATTTCGTGAGACGGTTTTACAGAACCTGTGCCAACCGGTTGAATCCCACCACTAAAGCCGTCTTCATCAGAATAATGGCATATAGACGAATTTCATATCATTTTCCAAATAACAATAAATAACTGCCGGAAGAGCATTACTTGTTGATACATTATGTCTGTCAGCAACAGTTTATGTTCTACACCCCAGAAATTGAAAAAATAGGAAAAAAGTTTGTATTTGTAGAAATCAGTAGCGTTGGAAGCTGGTTCTCGTCCTTCTACGTCATCGAACTATGCGAAACGATACAAGCAACCTCAAGGGGAAACCCCCTCGTCGTCGAGTCATCACCGTCAAAATCAGGATCCTGTAGCCAATGCGTGGAACCACAGCTCGAATGGAAACTTTGTAAAACTTGATTCGATTCTGATTCCGTGGTTTGTGAAGTACAGCAAAAGTGGAAATCATATGTTCACCAACGTTCAAGTGAAGGCAGCTATTGGCGGAGTTACGTTAATCGGCGAGTCAGATGCTGCCACAAGAGGTGTGTTTAAAACCCAATAAGACAAAAAGCAGAATATTCCGGATAATGGCATGCTTTTTTAAAATTAAGTATTCCGTTTAATTTGAAGGCATAACCATGGTAAATACCAGACAACATTCGTAATTGAAACTTAAAGCTGGAATCACCCAGTCCGTTGCTTGGAGGATGAATACTAATAAGCCTTATAGCAATAGATGCAAGTTCAGAAAAAAACACTTAGTCGTTCATCCTTTGGTTTTAAAGATATATTATATATTTCGCTATTACAGCATCGTCAGTATCTACGAACAAGCAGAAAGATTCATAAAAAATAAATGAAAACAGTATGCATAAATATCTATTATAATAAATATCTATAATAAAAGTTTTTTTTCTGAACATACATCTACCAGACAACATACCCTTTTTATGCTGACAAAGGCAATTTTTATTTAAAAGCATAAGAATCTTAGCAACTTGCGTATGTTCTGAACCAGGGTCATCAGCTTTAACATTTTATGGTAAAGCTGGATTATTAGGGTAAATGTTTAAAACGGTGAATTGTGACGTTACAAACATCCCATATTCGACGCTAGTTTTGTAGCTTTTCAAAGCCCTCACGTCACTAGCGGTGTATTAAGCTGTAAAGACCCCAGAAATAAGTGTTTTTCACTATCTAACACATTAAAAAGCAGTCAATTTTGTTCTTGGTTACCCTTTCGAACACTAGTTTCGTATGTTGCATTTTCTAGCGAAACACTGGATAACTGAAATGGCACCACAGCTTGAGACTGAACAACAAAATCTTGACAACGATGATGATATTGAATTCCTTACTTCTGACAAAGGGAAATTGTTCTTAGATGAAGTCGAGTCAAAGACAAAATGCTCTGTATTTGTGCAAACTAAAACTGGCCAATCTCAACCCAAGGTTTGTTTACTATTTGGGGTAAAATTTAAAATATAAATAAATAAATATCAGGAGTTTGGGCTGCTACTTTGTTAGGTTTTCAATTCGAACTCCATGTTTACATAAAAATAACGAAACTTAACAAACTATGTGTGCACTAAGATTAGCAGAAATACATGTCTGTGATCAGCCCTGAATCGTTTATGCTGACCAGCGATCACGGCACCCTCATATATAAATCACAGTACTGAAGTGTCTCCAGTCATTGTTGAAATACAATATGTTGCTGGTGAGTTTTTACGTTTAAATCATTTTAAAATGGATTTTAGATTTCACAGCCTGATGTGTGGACAGAAAGACAGCTGATTAATTCAGACGTCGTTGTCCGGGTTATTAAAGTTGACATCACAGAACACAGTTGTGACGCAATTGTGAATGCGTCTAATGAACGATTGGCCCTGTTGTCAGCTGGTGTGTCAGGAAGCATAAAGCAAAAAGGTAAACGTTTGTGTTTGTAAAGAAAGCGTTTATTGTCGTATCGTAAAGTTTACAGCAAATTACAGGAATGATACGAGCGAATTAATTCCAAGAGGCTGTTTTTATATAGGGGGAATGGAAATACAGAAAGAAATGGACAAAATTAGTTCCAGGAGAGGAAATCTCTATCCCGGTGAAGCAGTGAGCACCACTGCTGGAAGTGGAAACTTACCTTGCAACAGGATAATACACGCCGTTGGACCAAGGTAAGCATTTATATTCTTATATGTTTTTTTTTATGTTCGCTGTGTCTGCCTACTCGTCTATCCCATGTCCCCCTAACCGAATGTCTCCTATCAGTCCGCCTTTTTCCTCTCTTCCTATCCGTTTACTTATATCCTTTTCCGTTTATCCCATGTCTTCCTGCCAATTCATCAGTTGCCTCTTTGTCCCGCTATCCCATGTCTTTCTGTCCATTCATCAGCTGTCTTCTTGTCTGTCTATCTGATGTCTTTCTGTCCACCCATCCACCAGTTGTCTTTCTTGTCCGGCTACAACTTGTTTTTCTATCCATTCGTCAGTTGTCTTTTTTGCCAGGTTATTCCATGTCGGTCCATTTATCCCCTGTCTATTTGTCCGCCGATAAATTGTCTTCTTGTTTGTTTATCTCATGTCTTTCTTGTCCGTCTATACCCTGCTTTTTTGTCTTTTTTTCATTTGTCCGTCCGTCCACCTGTTACGGCCTGTTTCGTTACCCTCTTGAATTTGATAAACACAAATATTTACAGATGGAATGCTGCGTCTTCAAGTAATCCAATCCGAGATCTTCAAACCTGCATTCACTCATGCCTGCAGGTAGCTGAGGTTGACGGCTCCACGTCCATTGCAATGCCAGCCATCAGCTGTGGTGTATTTGGCGGAAAGCCCGATGTCTGTACAGGTGTTATTGTACAGACAATCACACAGTACGCTACGGGACGAAAGTATTCGAAATTAAGAAGGGTAAGTTTTAAGGCTTTGAACCGATTGTCAGAACAGTCGATTATGGCTAATCGCATGTTCTGTTCGCATAGCTAAATCCCGAAAAACCTATTCAGCTTGTAATGATTCTCTTTAATAATATACTTTGGTCATTTGCAAATCATGCTCGAGGTATTTGGTATGTGTAGTAATAACAAATAATAATAAACAGAAATACTGGTTCTGGTTGAGAGAAAAAATGTTCATATTTTGCAAAGCAAGATAACTTTCTTCATAAACTTACCCTAATGAACCTATTTGTAACTGAGTAGACCTCTTATTTTTGGTTTATGTGCCACATAACAACTCTTGAATTCTTGCTGGTGTTTTCAGATTGATTTAGTGGATATTTCAGATGACTGGGTTTTGACACAGTTCAAGTTGGCTCTAGAACAACTGTCGACTCCGTTAAATAGCAAAAACCCGAAGGTAAGTATGTTTTTACCTCGGCCAGGCAAAGGAGTTCATGCGGCCCGTCAAATGTTAGTAAATTTTAAAGAGAATGTCAGTAACGCTGAATAGTATTATGAGCACAGCCGCAGAGTTTTACAAAATACCGGGGGTGCGACTTGCCGATACCTATACCATGTGCAGTATCTGTACCCGTACCATACTTACTTTGGAACTAAACACAGATACTTTTTACGTGCTTTAGCATGTTGTTTCTGCCACGTTATTTTGCAAATCGTCACTTGACACAATTTCTTCGTTCGATAAAGGTAAATAAAAGTAAAAGCGATTCACGTTTTCAAATACAGCCCACTTTGCACTGTTGACGCCAAACCTTTGTTCACATTGGATCAAGTTTCGGTCGTTGCAATACTTTGCAAACGGACATTAAACACGGCTTTATAATCGTTAACACAGACCCGCACAACACCTAAAAGTGGATACTAAAAGCGGCTCGCTTTGTTTAATGTTAGCGCAAGAATTTATTAACAAAAAGACGTGGTGTAGCCTATGTTGCAACAAATGCTTGTTTCTTTTGAAACAATTGCAATTGTGGCATTCAACCAATGTTTGTCCAATAATTCCAGTGACAACAAACGTACTTGCACATAGCTGAAAATATACTCCGTTCATATTTTGGGCAAAATCAGGGGTGCACAACCTGCGGCCGTACGGCCACATGCGCCCGCGGAGACGAGTTTGTGCGGCTGTGACCATGCATGTTAAAATACACGTGCTGACGGCGGTGACGTAACTAAAATTATTTTGCTAAATGTTTTGGTTTTGAAACTGCTAAAAACAGATTTCGTGAGACTGGAAAAAAAGATTACCAGCCTAGTAACCATATGCGCCAGGCTTTTTATCCGCTTATTGTGTGCAAACAATGCGAAAGAACAGGCACCGCAATCGTCATAATACAGATTATGACGTCATGAACAGTTAGCTCCGTTTAGCTAAACTTATACGTTAAGTAAGAAATTTTTAATCTGAGCATTTTAGGCGGCTTTAAATGGTATATATATGATATAAACCTAATAAAAAAATAAAAAAATAAAAAAAAAACAAGCAAGCAATTGGCGGCCGTCGTTGAAATACTATGCGTCCCCCTGAGATTAAGAACTTTTGAATGCGGCCCTTGCACTAAAAAGTTTGCCCACCCCTGCTTTTGACTATTCTAACACCTCTACTTTTGCGTGAAATGTTTTTTTGCTTTTATGTATATTTTTTTCGGGGTTATTACAAAATGAACAGCGTGGTTTGGAAATCAACACATTTTAAAAAAATAAACATTTTTTTAAATTCATCTTTGGTAGAATAAAATACCGTTTTGGTAGCTTTCATACAGTGCGGCGGCAATTAGCGGAGCTGGTTCACTTATCAAGAAACAGCCCACGACAACTCAGATGTTACATCAAGCATCAGCTGGGCCTGTGAATGTTGTAGTGAAGCAAGGTGATATCACTGCAGAAACTTGCGACGCAATTGTCAACCCGTCAAGCTCCTCCTTCGATTTCAACGGTTTGTTGTCGTTTTTCACAGTAATGTACTCTAAAACATTTTTTTACGTTTTTAAAACCGTATGTTTGGTTACGTGTTTGACATCAACTTTGGTCTACTTTAGTAAAAATCTTGGTATTGCACCACAGTTACAGATTATATAATACAGGGGTTCTTAACCAGTGGTACGTGTACCCCTTGGGGGTACGAAGCACCGAAGCTGGGGGTACGACATGCAGGTTGAAATTATATGCTATTTAAGCATATTTGTGAAGAATGTGTAACAAGTTACTTTGTTACATACAGTATCCAGAACTGCATTAGTTTTGTATTACTTACAATACTGTTTTCATGCATGCATTCAACACCCAAGTTATGGATACACTGAGTTTAATTGTTACAATTTTATTTACTGCCGTCGGCCATTTTAGACAGGGGGTACGAGAAAATGTTATGAAAGCTCAAAGGGTACGAGCGCAAAAAAGGTTAAGAAACACTGATATAATAATAAACAACCCACTATACACGAGTAAAGCATAAAAAACTTATGCTATTTGGAAATAGCAAAACTTGATAAAAACAAGATATGGCTTAATCAAACACCCTAGCTTGTTTGTTCATTTTATTAATTTCTATGTGTATATTTTGGCTTTGTCATACCAAGGCAATATGTTGCTGCAAATACATAACCTTAAACTTAATGTTATGGTGTTTTAAAATTATTAAACTTGTAACATCTACTAACGTTTTAATTTATGATTTGTTTTCAATTCTAATATCATACAAACTTTAGGGCAAGTCGGAAAAATTATTCTACGTAAGGGAGGCAAAGCAATCAAATCGGAATGTCACTCCGTTTTGAAAACATTTGATTGGGATCTGCGTGTTACTTCGGCTGGCGATTTACCATCGAAAAATATCATTCACATCGCGATGCCCTCAGATGGTTACAAGCTTACTAATCTTCTCGTTCGAGTTTTCGATAAAGCTGAAAAAATGAAACTGAACACGATCGCACTTCCAGCACTCGGAACCGGTAAGTTTTTACAAAGTATAAGGTCTACGTAAGGTCTCATTAGTGTAGCTTGTGGCAAGACTAAGGCCGTATTGGGTAAGGTATACCACACTACGACACTCCAGTTTGTTAGCGGTAACATGCCACAAAGCCATGCCTCACAAACCGGTTTGATGCAACAACTGGCTTGCCCTTTCAGCTTGTTGCTCCAGACAAACTTGTGTGCCGTAAGATGGCTACAGTAGCTAATACCGCCTATGCCTTATCACCAGCGGCACTTATGGGACCTCGTAGGCCGATACATTGTGTACTGCCTGCAGCGCAATTATCCTCATATAATGCAAAATAGTACAGCACTGAATTGGTGAGTCCTGACTAAACCCACTGCAGCTACACCACCTGTAAAAAAGCGGTATCTTGGGCTCACAATTTTATGAGTTTGGCGCTTGAGCACAACTATAAAGCAGACGAAAGTGGGACTAAAAACTAACCACCCGTTTCAGTTTTATTAGCGGAACATTTGCAGAAAAGTGAAAGCTCTTTGCCACATGTCATAAAGTTCAGGCTTCTTTTTAAGTCTTTAATGACGCTTTTGCTTGGTAACACGTTTTCGCAACACTGTCTGTGTCAAGTTCTTTAATCTTTAGACCCGATCTTAGATAGACGCTTATTTCATCTGCTTTTGAAGGGACCCTCGGAGGAGATGCTAAGCATTGTGCCCAAATCCTTCGATCAGCTGTTGACAATTTCGCCACGAAAAATCCTAAGTTTCTTACCAACATTCGCGCTGTAATATTTGACAGGCGACATATCGAAACGTACCGATCTGTTTTGCTTCAAGACAGAAGACCTGGTAAGTAGGAACGAATTTGCTTTGCTAAAAAATATGAAGCAACCAAAGGAATGATTTAATGAGTGGTAATAATCAATAAGTCGACCAAATTTTTGTTGAAGGTGGTAGGTCTATGTTGCTAGTTTGTAAAGGTATAGCGAAAAACACTGTAGTTTTTTTGGGATGGTTTTGAATATTATTCTAAATTGCCAGGTTCATTGAAGGCTCCATGCCGAATCAGCCGGTCACCAAGCATTCACCACAACGTACGACAAGGCGTGGGCTAGAAAAATGTAGGTTTGGATTCCGAGCCCAGACCTTGTCATATGGGAATGCTTGGAAACCGGCTGATTCGGCATGGCGCCTTTAATGGGCCTGGCTTACTGTGATTTTCATACGAGTGTGCCGTGATCGCCGGTCTACTCGAACTCTTCAGGGCTGATCCAAGTTATGAATTTATGTTCATCTTATTCTTAATCGTAATTATATTTGTTTTGACTTTTGCTGGTGGTTGTACGATGTTGAGCAGATTTTGGTCAGAACCCGAATATTAAAAATGTCGAACTTTCTGTCAAATTACAAACAAGGCACTTATCTTAAGTACTAGTACTTACCTAACTTATCCATAATTACCCTGAGTCAAGTTAAGTTCTTTTTGCTCATTGAAAGAAAACATCGCGACACAATAGCACTAAACCAATCACTTAGTCAAACTACCTCAAATTGCCGATCGATGTCTGTTTTAAGCGCCACAAAAACACTTTGGACGAACTAGACCCTTTTTGCAGTCGACTTTTACCACTATTGTGGCAATATCTTGGTCTTTTTGTCAATCATTCGGTCTTTTTGTCAATGTTTGACTCTCGTATCATGCTTTTAGCTCATCAACCTATGATATCGCCAGTGGATCCAGTCAAGTTCGTTTCAGATGACGCAGGATATATTAAACCAGGCTTGTACTTTTACGCCAATGACCGAGCTGACATCAGGAAGGTGAGCGATGAATTTCATGTTGCTGTTTAAGACAATTTTAGCAGAAGGTAGCCATTAAATAAGGTTTAATTGTGTACATATTCCTCAATTAGTCACATCCTAAACTGTGGTATCCCAACTTTTTTGACAAACTATACACTTAACAATGTAAACATTTTCATTCCACCGGCAACAACAAGTGGAAAGTAGATAGCACAACGCTAAATAAATCGAACAAAATTATTCAAAATTGGGTTTAATTCGACTTGAACGCCATGTTTGTTTCTCTCTGACACTTTCCATTGTTCCAGGCCAAATCCATGGTCGCTCAATACCTTAAAGAGCAACGGTCGAAACCAAAAATTTACACTGAAGAATTTAATCTGATCAAAGGGGAAGAAGTTTACCTGCAAGAGAGAATTTCTGATGTGGAAGATCAATTTGGTGTGAAGATTGAAATTAGCATCAGCAGGTGAGTGGTTGTCCACAATTTGCACGAAACATTTTTTTTAATACGTTTCTATTATCGTGGTTTATTATTGACTGGAGATAAACCTGAACTTTAAGGATGCTCACTCCGCGGCGCTTTTATCGAATAAACGAAGCTTAACCATAGTACGCCAGGTCCATTCGAGGCGTTTTACCGATCAAGACGGTCTCCAAAATATTCCAGTATGTTCCCGTGTAGCTCAGTTGGTATACCAAGAGCGACTCCCGGAAAGACTCCTGTCGTGGGTTCAAATCGCACTGCTGGCTTGATTTTTCTTGCCTGCTCCTTGCAAACTGGAACTGTTTGTGAAACTGGCTTGATTTGGTATAACGCCTTCAATAGACCTGGCGTACTATGAGTGAGATGACCTGGCGTAGTATGAGTGAGATGACCTGGCGTACTATGAGTATCTATGTCGTGACCGCTGGCCTGCAATGGACTTTTTTGAATATTTTATCTTTGCCGAAGCAAAACAATTAGGGGACTAAAATGTAACGTAATGAAAACAGCATAGAAAAAAATATGTAAGTATGAAGGTGGTCACGAACTTACAAAAACCAAAGCATGTGGTGTTACGTAATTTGAAAGCACAAATGAAGTAAGTCATGTTCTATGCCAAAATGAGAAGCATTGCGGATCTGCATTGCCGGTGTTTTTCCACTAGTGCAGTAGACGATTATTGTCGCAAATAGATTTTTAAAAAGATGTGTTTGGTTTACAATTTTTTTTATAAATACGCGGTCTACTTCATGTGTTCTTTGCAGGCAGGGAATTCGAGCAAAACTCGTCGGTGACCAAGAAAACGTACAAAAGGCCCGGAGTTGCTTAAAGAGGGACTTCGACCAATACAGACGAAACACTGGTCCACTTCAACACTCCATGCAGGCTACTACATACAGAGGTGAAGAGCGAATGCCACAAACAACAAATCAAGAAGCCTCACATTGGAGTAAATCATATGAAGCAAACGACTACAATCGTACAGCAACAGGTAGCCGAACTGATGATGCAAAACGAATGCAAAGTGGCGAGAAAAACATCGGGAACAGAACCAAAGAACTAGAACGACGTGGGTCTTCAGATAAAGAGTTAAGGCAGATACCTCTTGTTACGTCAGATGTTGATGACGACAAAAGTGAGGAGAAAAAAGAAGTTAAGCCTGGAGCCAGAGACCGACATAGGGAAAGGAGATTAGACGTAAAAGGCGCTAAGTCTTCACGGGAGAGAGAGTCGTACAACGACGGCAATGCACCTAAACATGACCAAGGTGTTCGTAATGGCAACAAGGATAGTTCCAGGTATCGTGAAGAAATGAAAAACAAACCAGAGTACGTCCCCGGAGACTACAGCCATGAAAACGACCGCCAGGAAAGGGCATTTAGGAAGGCTTCTACTACTTCTTTGCCTGATTCTTTAGAAGGCAACAGCAGTGAAGAGGAACGACTTTCTTACGATAAAAAGAAGATTGATTTTCTTCCAACCGAAAGTTCAACTTTCCATGCAACTACGTCATCATCACCGCCGTATGACGTAGAAAAATCTGGCCAAAAAAAGTTACCTGAAAATCAGAAATCCCCTGTTTTACAAAAGGATGAAGAAAATGAGAGCGACGATGAGTTTGTAGACGCAATGGATGAGCTACCATCTTCAACTTCACAGGGAGAGATTTATGTAAAAGCGGAAAACATGGATGAAGGAAATAAGAATAAGAGTTCAGTAAATTTCAATTTCAATTCTGGCCAAGTTCGAAATAAGGGAGACAGTAAAGTGGCAAGTGTTGAAGTGAATGAAACGAAAGAAAGTGAAGAGAAGCGACCGCAACCAGCCCCAAGAAAAAGTAAACCTTTAAGTGGAAAAACACAGGGCTTGTCAAGAAGTACATCGAAGGAAAATTCGGAATTAAAAGAAGTGAAAAAGTCGGAACCAAATGCTGTAAAAAAGTCAAAACAGAATGATGCGGAAAAATCAGAGCAAAATACTGTGGAAAAATCGGATCAAAATGATAAAGAAAAAACGGAACCAAGAGACAAAAAGATGGAACAGGACTTTGGCAAAAACCAAACCTCTGAAACGAAAAATCGACAACCAGCGCTAAGTAAAACAGAACACTTGGAAGAAATGTCGAAGGATTCTTTTGAGCAAAAAGAAAAAGAGAAGAATGAGAGGGATACAACAGAAAAAGAAAACGACCAAAAGTCTGCCAAAAGTTTGGGGAAAAGGAGTGAGGGAAATGCGGATAAACAAGCTGAGCCGTTGTCACAGCTAGGTGTGGAGGAAAATACGGAAAACGGAAAAGTCGGAACAAGGGAAAATGAGAAAAAGTCGGAACAAGGGAAATCAAATCAGGAAAGGGAAAGCGCGGAGCTGAACGGAAAGAAGAAAGCGGATTCAAGTGGAAAAGAGGGTCCTAAATCAGGGGGAGCCAAGTCCAATCCCATTCAGAAACTGGAAAAGGAAGTAAAGCAGGGTGCAGAGCAAATCAACAACGATTTGGCTTTCTTTAATCTGTCTGGGAATCGCTCTGAATTTACGGAGGAAGGTATGCAAAGAGAAAGATAATATGAATATGAATGTTTAGTTTGTTTGATATCAAATGGCTTTCACTTTTAGCCTCTGGTTTTAGCAGTAGTCGTATCCACTTTGTTGACAGATTTTATGGTTTTCAGTCGAAAAAAGTATGGTCAGAAACACTAATTTAGGTTCACGAGAAGCAGAGCCCCTTGGGTCCCCCACGCTATGCCAATAGCTTTCGGTAATAGCAGTTTGAAACGTTCCTTAAATTGACACCCCCAGAAAAATTTGTATTAACTTTTTGTTTTAAACGAATCACATTAATGCTTTTTGTCATAATTACATATTCCGTGACAGAGTGGGGAAAAAATTGGAGGACTTTGAAAACTGATGAATGGCTACTAGTAAATATTCCAGAAGGTTCACAAAAGTACCAAGCAGTTGTCGATCGTTCAGGAATTAAATCGGGATCTCAAATGCCAAATATTGTACAGGTAACTATTAGCAATCCCAAACTGTATCCTATTACAAGAACAAAAAATTTGGTTTATTGCATGAAAAACTTGGTAAATTGATTTTTTTGACCAGTTTAAATCCTCTGAATTTGCAATCACGATGAATTATTTCTGTAAGACTCAAAGTTTTTTTTTACAGATGCAGCAAATCAAAAATCCAAAGTTGTATCAAAAATTCAAAGAGGAAAAGAAAACTAAACCTTCAAGCAAAAATAATTATCATTTTTATCCAATTGTCAAAGAGGACGTGGTGGAAAATTTATGTGGTCTTGGGTGGAATAATTCAGGTTGGTGTTGTACCTAGCACCTATTTCAGGTTTGTCGGTACCTAGCACCTATTTTATGCACGCTATTCCAAAATCTGCTCGGCACCACATACTAATGCACAGAAATTTGATTACGTATTTTTTATAATTGACGGTTCTTGTCATGTAAATGTAATGACGTACCTTACTCACAGTACGTCTTGACTGATCGATGGTCTGCATAGACCAGTGGTTTTCAACCTTTTTGCCTTTGCGGGCCCCTTTTGGTACTGTCAAGCTAATCGCGGACCCCTTTGAAGGTGTTGGTATTTTTTGTCCTTTTTTATTAAGCAACCCAAAAAAGGTACATAATATACCAACCACGTTTGGTACAGGACCAAATATTCAGTCACTTTGACTGGGTTGCGACATCGGAACTCAATAATAGAGAGCCATTACACTGTGATGTGACGTTGTTTGCCACTGAAAATTTACCTCTGCTACATCACAATGGGGTGAAAATGTCACAATGCATTTTGGTTTGTCGCGTATGAAGAACGATTTTATACAAGTTTCATGCTATTTTATAACGCTGAAACACATTTTTTAAATAGCGCTTTATCAATATCGTTGTCTGGAAAATTAGGAAGTTGTCGCGGACCCCCTAAAAACGCTTTGCGGACTCCCGGTTGAGAACCACTGGCATAGACGCTTCAAGCAGATCCCAGATATTATTTTTTTTATTGTATTTTTCGACAATCAGGCGGCAGTCCGAGAACTGAATATTGGCCTTTGTCGTTCACGGGGTTCGAACCCAGGATACTTCCGGGGACGAATCCCGATCAGGTGTAATGGGTCAGGCATGCCAGGCCATTCGGCCAAGTTCGGCCATTTATGATCATCTTAACTTACCTAACTAAAAGTATTATTACTACTTCGGCTTTAGACAATAAATACTTGCATATAGGCGACTAGTATCATTCGTTTTTCGGCTTTTGCTTTGGTGAAAAATAACATTTCTGTTTTGCAGTTGATCAAAGCGACGCGTGTAGCATAGAAGGGGCAGCCTTTTTTAAAGATATCCAAACACCTTTGAGATTTGCTTCGATTAACGGCAATGAAAAACAAGTTTTAATGGCGGATGTAATCCCAGACAACATCTCTGAACATGCATCTGCCATGCTGACTATCACGAAAAATGAAAGGGCCTATCCTTTGTACTTGTTGACCATAAAACCTTAAAACCTACGAGAAAAGGGTATTCATTGTGAGAATATTATATTTTATACACTGATAAGCTATTAACGTCCGAAAAATACATTGGTGCTACGTTTTAATTCCCTATTTTAAATTTAGTAAAACATACAGTTTTTGCTAATTAAAAAAAAATAGGTAGGTTAGAATATAAGAAGGTCCGTTCCTAATTATGTTTTAGATTTTGAATAAATAGTTTTTTTGTGTGTTGCGGAATTTGTTTTTTATTGTAGCATTTTAAGCGTTGATTTTTATTTTCGTCTGGACATTTTTAATTCCTTTCCCTAAAAGTTGAACAATTTGTTTTATTTGTAGCATTAGGTTTGTAACTGCAGTTTTATTTGTTTTTGTCGCCGAGTTGTACATTTGCGTGTTTATTTTATGTTTTTGTGCATGTATATAGCGCGGATAGCTTTAAAAATCTCCAATTTGTCAGTAACACGAAATGAGGTTAAAATCGTGTATGCAGTGCCTTGATTGTGAATCAATTGAAAATACAGACCAACTAGAAATTTTGGATACGGATAAGTATGATTTTTAAACATATATAACTGAAAGGGGGTTGATACAGCCAACGCACTAATAATATCAGCAGCGATTAAAACGTCTACAATCTCAGTAGAGTCAGTGGTGGGATTCAGCCGGTTCGCATCTATTCTATAGAACCGTCTCACGAAATTTCATAAGATCAGCAAACCGGTTAGCATTACTGGTTATACTGTCAATGGATGTTGTAACAGATCTGGCTGAAAAAATAGGACTTTTGTGATAGAACCGGCTGAAGAAAAAATTTGAATCCCACCACTGAATGGAACCCCTAGATATTTGACTGAAAGAGCCAAAAGTCTGAATGACACGATTTTAATATACAAGACTTTTTTTGGTCACATCAAGTCATTCATTATAAGAAACAAAATCACTTTTGAACACTATGCACGGACTTGAAAAGTAGTTTAATCATAAACATTACTGCCAAGGTAGTGGTGTATATAGAATACATCGTGTAGACGTTTCGACAATCTCTGTTGTCATCATCAGTACATGTTGTCTACACGATGTATTCTATATACACCACTACCTTGGCAGTAATGTTTATGATTAAAATCACTTTTCATTCAGCAAAGTTAGTAACAGTGTAAAATTAAACTTTTCTTGACCTGTAATGTCTAAAGTTCACTATTTACACATAGACCGTGTTTTGTGTCTTCGTTATTTGACTCATGTGTTAACCCAAAACTTAACAGTCATCCTATTTCAACCACGTTACTCCAGAGCTGGTGAAAAGAGGTGAAAATATGGGTTTTATGAACAAGTATTTGGAAATGTGTTTGGGAATTTTTGTGTTTATTTTAGCATTAAACGAAAACAATGGGCAAGGTAAGGTGTTTGTGGATTGTTTGTTATTTTTGACATGTTTGTAAAGTAACTTAGATTAAATATTGATAAACATGCAAAAAGTAAACTAGCTTTGTTCAGACAACTAAAAAGTTAAGTTTGTCACAGACTTTCAAAGTGTAGACTAATATTATAAATTTAGAAATTAATTTATTTAATTTGATCGACTTTATTATAAAAATGGGAAATTTAAACCAGGGAGTCGAACCGGAACTGAACCCGAACCCGTGAACCGGTTTGAGCGGTTAATTTCTTTAAACCCGAACTGAACCCGAACCGCTAATAACGATTTTCTAAAAACCCGAACCGGAGTTAAACCCCATATTTTGTTTGGAGTTGGACCCGAACCGGAACCGAACCATTAAAAAATTCAGTCCGTTTTACATTTTGCGATTTTTTTCAAAACAGCGCACTGAAGAATACGCGACATAACACTTATAGACGTGTCAAAAATAACAGTGCACAGGCAAAATTATTTTGACGTTTCATAAGGCCAGGTATGTGATGGGTAGAACTGAATTGAAAAGAAATTTGAACCGGTTTAAAAACCGCAAACCGGTTCGAACCGGATAATTTGTCCGAACCGGGACAAAACCCGAACCCGAAAATACACATTTTTGAAAACCGGAACCGAACCCGAACCCTTAAAACAAAACCAAGTGAACCCGAAACAAACCTGAACCCATATGGCAAGCGGTTCGACTCCCTAATTTTAAACACCTAAAACAGTTCTCTTAATTTTGCGACGTCCATATTTAGGTATTGTTTTCTTCTTAGATGTTTTGGGGGTGACTCCATGCAATGACAATTTATTGATGATATTTCATGAGCCCAAGGTGAATTGGAAAACAGTCGGGAAAAGATGCCAACATTTTGGTGGCGAAATTGCTTCGAATTTGAACCCGAATGGCCCCTATCTTGCAAACTTAACTCAGAGTGGTCAGTGATTATTTGCACCAAATCATGGAGAGCGCACTTCATGTAATCAACCATGACGATAAGAATTTTGTGGTCTTATAGTTTATTAAAGTTCTATGTAAGAAATTCGTAATTGGGTTTAAATTTAATGTCATTTGAGGGTAAATGTAAAACAGCAAAACATTTAAGATGTACAAAGTCAATAGGTTTAAAAGATTGTTTTAAGTTTTAACTTCGAATAATGCGAAGGGGTAAATGTAATAAAAATGTTTAAGAGTTTGGGCTATAAAGGTAAAGCGTATATTTTTGGTTACGACTTGACCTTTTGAATTGTTATACTTTGGTTATTTTAGTATTGAAGAGAGTATACGTTTTCTACAACCCAAACAACACAAAACATTATCGATATTCGAGTAATTTAAGCGAATTTGGAGCGTGGAAAAGCACCAAGCACCTTGGGCATCTCTGATACTTTGATCTCTATACCAGGTAGTTGATTGAGTTACTTTTTTTTACCACCTGCTTTGGCATGAAAAACTTACAGTTACACCATTCAAACATTTTTTGTTGTTTTCTTAGTCGTTGGTCTGACCGACATCGAAGAATATATTTCTGCCACCACTATTTGAAAAGATGGTATATTTCGCCAACGAAATGCAATGGACACGACGGTAAGAAAATTGGAAATTTTAATTTAAAATGTGGAAACCCTATCTGTTTCAGTTATGTTCCGGAAATGTTTTGCATTCTCAAATGGCACCTGTGCAACCAAAAGATAAATAGGAAATAATGAAACAAATACAATAGCTTTGGTTCTAGTTCATTTCGCTGTAGTTTGGTACCGAATCCGACCCGATTCAGGTTTACTACTTGATTTGTTTTGGATTTGGTACCGGATCCGGTTTGTTTTCGGTTTTGTACCGAATCCGATTTCGTCTAAGTCTGGCACCAGATCTAAATTGATTTGAGTTTGGTGCCGGATCCGTTTTGTTTTGGATTCGATATCGTAACCTGTTAGATTTGGATTTTGTTCCGGGCCTTTTTGAATTTCGATATTTTTCACTAATATTTTGTAAAGCGACTGACTAGGGCCCGTCGAACCGGATTAAACTTTTTTAATTCGGTTTCAGGTTTTGGATTCGGTTCTTCATACTATTTTCTGTTTAAGGTTGGTACGATGATGTCAAGTTGACAGGGTTATATGGTGGAATACCCGGACTACCCGGTTACAGACCGATATATCACTACCGACGAGAAGAACTGGGAAGCTGTTACAATATATGCTGCAGGTGAGTTGTATTGGTATTTAGAAGAACGATGAAGACACGGATTTGAAATAAATATCAAAAGCTACAAAATTTAAAATTTAATCAGTTGATGGAGCGTTTTCGGTCAGCCTCTTCGAAACGGAGGTGACTTTCAACGTGCTCGGAGGTGACTTTCAACGGTTTAGCTTGGGCCTACTCGGCTTCATTAGTATCGCCTACTTTTTTGACCTAGTTTAGACTCTACCACTGACATTCGAGTTCCGGTCGAGTTTTAGGGATCGTAACAACTATAAGTTAATTAGTTTAAACATTTTTAACGCAATTATTTCTGCATGAAGTTGAGCAAAGTTACGATAATGCCGGTTGAGAAGCATTACTGCAAGCGGATGTAACCAAACTCGGCCACTTCCTGAAATACCGACTACAAGGATGTTTTCAATAGAATGCCACCGTAGTGTAAACGTTGTACGTGTTTCCGCAAGTAAAACCGTTCTCAAGCGCATTTCCTTGCACCACGGTTAAAGATAAAAAATGTTTTATCGCAGATCTAAAGATATTGTTTGGCAATGATCGATTCACTCAAACAATTGGACACAATTTATCAGACAAAAAGAACAGTGCTTGTCGCCAAACTGTTCTACATTATACGATGAGGTGGAAGTTGGAAAAAGAGGATTGTTCTTAGTTGCTTAGTGTATACAGCTGCGTTGTACCAGGTATGTTTAAAGTTTCTATGATATATATTTCAACTCGAATTGTTGGATACACCTTTAAATATTTTGTTGTCGAGTCCAGTTCGAGTACAAATTTCCACGATTTGATTAAGTCGAGTATTTTTCTGGCTATGACTCAAATCCTTATAAAATCGAGTAACCTTTCGTAGTAGAAAATAGCGTTTATTAAGGATTTGTTCATTTAGAATAGATATTCAAATCGTTTGAACTGCTATCTTGACAAAACCTATACTCAAAAGTGCTACCAAAGACTACAGTACACGATATTTTCTTTTAACAAATCTTTTGAACCAATTGCATTTCAATTTGAGACCCACAGTGACTGTTCTTGTAACAATAAACTGTTAAAAGTTCTTGAGAAATGTTTCAATAGTTAATATTAAACTAAACTAAATCGTATAAACACATGTGTTTTCTGCAGTGCGAAAATTTGAACAACAGCATGCTGTAGCAATGTCTCCTGTCGTTATATCTGTTACGGCAGTCGTGGCGATTGCAATTTTCACTGTGTTTCTTGCAGTTGGGTGTTTGATTTATAAAAAGTAAGTTTATATTCAGCTAATAGTAAAAAAACATACAACTAATCGAACAAAGTTTATCAAAGCTTGTTACATGCACGACTTTATAAGCTTGTAATAAATTTTAACGTCTTGTACAAATTCAAAAACAACCTCAAACGCAATTTAAATGTGTTTGGGAAAACTAAGAGAAAAGTTCTTATAGATGTCGAGCAGAAAAAGCAGTGGAACCGTCTTGCAAACCAGAAGATAACGATTTACCATCAAGAAGACCAAACACACAGCGAAAGTATTACAGCGTGAAAGAAGACATGGATTTGGATTCTAGAATTGAAAGTATGTTATATCAATAAACATAGGAAACTTAAACAACAAAAGTAGTGCTTGCCTTTTAAACATCCTTCAGTACAAAAACATATATTAAGTTAAAGATATAGCCGCGAACACACTGTAAACGTACACATAATAGCTGCGTAGCGCAGCAAATTTGGTACCTTTAGATTTTTAAACATGAACCTTATTTTGCAGCCCATCGCGTGGTAAAAATCCTGTTAAATTTTGTTGCATCAAGGTTAATTTTGTGCAAAAAATGGTTTATTACACACAAGTCTGGACTGCAATATGCTAAAAGGAACATATAATAACTTGCAATTTTCGATGCAAAGGCCGTTACCGAATAAACCTGCAGCCAGCCTGTCTACTAAAGTCTCAGAAAAGCGGATGACACATAACACGTTTTGACACCAGACAGCCTTGGTGAATTCTAATTGACCTTTTTTGTGTTCTAACAGGTCATGGTTATCAACACATCGCCCAAGCCGATTATGAAAACCATTGACTGATTCGAATTTGACATTTATACTGACATACATGTTACCAATCCTACTGTATCGTTTTACGTTTTTTTTTTGTTGCACGACATTTACAGATATCCAAGCCAAACCTGACCTGTCAATCATATTCGTCATTCTACGTATTGTCTGAAAATTTGCATTTTCTGTTTTTTCCGTATATTATGTTTGCATGTACTTATGTTTTGTTTAAGTACAGGTAGTGGTAATACTTATTGGGATGTTTTGATAACTGTAACATCAGTAGAATTATGTTAACAACATGTGCTTACAGCAAAAAGTGCTTTTATAAATTGTATTTATTTTGAGATATGTTCTAAATGCAAGTTGTATAGTGACCTTTTGGGATTAAAAACGGAACAATGTTAAAAAAATTTCTACTTATTTTAGACTGTGACAAAGTCTTAGGATGCTTAATACACAGATATTATTCTTGGAAGTTTTTATTTTACTGATAACTTTCAGACTACCAACTTTAGATGGAGGTCAGTACAATTAAAATATACAGTAATACATTCCAACGATTGGTTTGTACGGACACTCTTGTATGTATGCTAGAACGATAGTTTTATTTGTTATATATTTTCTTTGCTGAACTAGAATACTTCTTTCACGCTGGTGTAACATATGTTTTTGTAACGTAAGGCCTAATAGTTGCATTAATATTCTGCTTTTTGTAATTGTTGACAAATAGAAACATATTTTTTTTTAAAAGTGATTGGACTTTTTATACTCCAAACACTATAAAATTTCAAAACAAAAATAACGGTTTAATTTATTCTAAAAATGATACAAATGAATTTTTAATTTTCAGCTTGCAGCCAGAACATAATGGCTGTGAAGGACAGCGTTATTGTGTTTTCAAAGGTGAAGCGAAGTTACGAAAACGCCAACGAGGCTTGTGCACCTTATGGCAGTGGTCTTCAACCACAAGCTGACCAACCCATTGTTACGCGATAGAGCCCCATGAATGACATACTGCTTCCAAAATAATACAGCGGGTAGAGGGAAAAATACATAAATTTACTGATTTCTGCAAACTGGTGAGCTTTAACGCGGATTAGATTGGCCAAATTAAACAAAACTTTTGGGTGATAACATTTGAATGTAATTTTTGAAATGCTTAAAGTTCACTTGAAACATAAGAGGGCAAAATTAAATGAAAATAGTTTCAGTTTCGGCATTACCTAAAACAGTTTTCTCTCTATCTGTAATGTTTTATAATGTGCCGGTTACCATCTTGTGTCGTCTGTTGCATGACCCGTTGTGTGCATTGTTATTCTACCTAGGGTGTGCTGATGGTGTGCTGCGTATTGGACAGCAACATTAATAAATCTGGTTTAATCCCGCAAAGCGTGAGTGAGACGCTACATTTGGCGACGAGGATCTGTTTTACATTTGTTTTATCAACATTTGGGTTGATTGTGGAACTTCCTGAAGGTAATGGAAGGAAATCCTGACCTCGTGGGAATGTCAAACAGTGATGTTGGTGGACTGAAACCGTTCGATGTTCAAGACGGTGCACATGGTTTACCTCCACGCTGGAAACGTTGGAAACGAGCTTTCAATCTATTCTTGGTGGGAAAGGGAATCACGAGTAGCGTTCAGAAAAAGGCACTGTTGCTGCATACTGCAGGTATGAATGTGCAGGAAATTTACTATACACTAGTAAACGAGGAAGATGAAAACAAAACCTATGATGAAACTTTAACTGTTTTAAATGAGTATTTTATACCAAAGTGCAACATACCTTTTGAAAGACATTTGTTTCGTCAATTGCATCAAACAAATGGCGAATCAGTTGATCAGTTTGTATGTCGATTAAGATAAAGTGCAGCTACTTGCAATTTTGGAAATGAAGCAGATGACCAAATTCGTAATCAAGTAATTGATAAATGTCACTCAAATGCACTACGTAAAAAGTTTCTAGAAAGGGATACACTTACCCTTAAAGATGTGTTGTCAATGTCCAAAGCATTTGAAGCTATGAATTCCCAAGCAAAAGTGATGGAGGGAAGCCAGGCAGTCAACTACATTGAAAAGTCTGGAAAACGTCAGGTTGCTTCTACATCAAGAAAAGAGGGAAAAACCTGTTTTGCTTGTGGCCAAAAGGGACATTTCAAGAAAGATATGATATGTCCAGCTAGAAGAAAAGCTTGTGCTAAATGTGGTAGAGTTGGACATTTCAAATCAAAGTGTTGGTCCAATGGTTTCAAGCCATCAAAATATATTGGTGAACAGGGACATCGTCCATTTGAAAGGCGATCGATAAGTAACACTGTTCAAAATAATAATAGAGAATGAAGATGGTGATGGATTTGTTTTCGGTCTGAAACCTTTATTAGAGTTTTATACAGTGACACTGGTAATTGGTGGTGTTACATTGCCAAATATTTTTGTTGATTCAGGGGCATCAGCAAATATTGTTGACAAGGATACATGGGAATGGCTAAAGAAGCAGATAATTAAAGCAGAAACCAGAAAGTCTGCAAAGACCCTGTATGCATATGGAAGTAAAGGGCCTCTTGCTACTTTGGGCACTTTTACAGCTCAGGTGAAGTCTAAAGACAGTCTTCATGAGTGCAAGGCAGATTTTATTGTTACAGAAAGAAAAGGTCACACCTTGTTGGGAAAGCGTACTGCAGAAGTGTTAGGATTACTACACTTGGGGCCAAGTTGTGTGAACTCGGTGTATGATGATGTTTTGTCCAGATATCCAAAACTGTTTTCTGGAATTGGTCTGTTGAAAGACTACAAGTTGAAGTTGCACATCAATGATAAAGTTCAACCTTTGGCACAGCCTGTAAGAAGAATTCCACTGCAGATGAGAGAAAAAGTGGAATTAAAACTTGAAGAGCTGTTAAAGGAGGGGATAATCGAAGAAGCACCTGAAGGGTCTACTGGTTGGATTTCTCCATTGGTGGTTATTCCTAAACCTGATGGTGACATTAGAGTGTGTGTGGATATCCGACAGGCTAATAAAGCTATCGTGAGGAAAAGACATCCAATACCCGCAGTGGAAGAGTTGCTTTATGAGCTTAACGGAAGTACTGTATTCAGTAAATTGGACTTAAAGTGGGGATTTCATCAAATTTTACTTGATGAAAACACCAGGCATATCACTACATTTATCACACACAAGGGATTGTACAGGTATACTAGACTAATGTTTGGTCTAAACTCTTGCCCAAGAGAAATACCAGAAGATTATATGGGATGATTTGAAAGGATGTCAAGGAACTGCAAACATTGCAGATGATGTTATTATACATGGGCGGACAAGGAGAGAGCATGGTCAAAGTTTGTATGCTGTGTTGGATAAAATGTCTCAGTGTGGTCTGACACTGAATGCTAAAAAGTGCAAATTTCGTATGGCTAAACTTACCTTTTTTGGACACGATTTAAGCAAGCAAGGGATTAATCCAAGTGAAGAGAAAATAGCAGCAATTAAGAATGCTCAACCTCCCAAGACTGCGAAGCAAGATCTTTTATGGGATTGGTGCAGTATTCTGCAAGGTTTATTCCCAATTTATCTTCAATTGCAAGATCCATTTTGGATTTAACAAAGAAAACTGTCAAGTTTACATGGGGCAAGGCCCAGGACATTGCATTTGTAAGACGGAAGGATTTAATTGTGAAAGCAGATACACTTGCCTATTTTCGTAGTGACTGCACAACAAGAGTAATTGCAGATGCTTCTCCATATGGATTGGGTGCAGTTCTGACTCAGTGGCAATGTGGACAATGGAGAGTTATATCTTATGCATTAAGGAGTCTTACTGATGTTGAAAGAAGATACAGCCAAACAGAACGAGAGGCATTGGCTCTAGTTTGGGCTTGTGATAGGTTTAATTTGTACCTGTTTGAAAAGAAGTTTGAATTAGAGACTGACAATAAACCACTTCAGTTTATTTACTCAAAGTCATCTAAACCTCCAGCACGTATTGAACGTTGGGTGCTGAGACTGCAAGGGTATGATTTTAAAGTTGTTTACAGACCAGGCAAAACTAATATTGCCGATACATTGTCAAGACTTAATTTAGCATGCTGTATTGACAACAGTGTTTCTGAGGATTTCATTGGTCAAGTTGTGGAATACAGTACACCTGTTGCTATGTCATCAAAAGCAGTGGAAAGAGAATCTGAAAATGATGAAGAACTAAGAATGGTCAGACATTGTGTGAAAACAGGTGATTGGTCAAAATGTGTAAATCCAAGGCTACCTACATGTGAAAAATGAACTCAGTATATATGCAAACCTGATACTTAGAGGCACTCGACTTGTAATTCCGGGTAGTTTGCGGCAAGCTGTGTTGAAACTTGCTCATGAGGGACACCAGGGTATTGTGAAAACAAAGAACAGGCTTCGTTGTAAAGTTTGGTGGCCGAAGATGGATAGAGATGCAAAAACCCTGTGTAAGAAATGTCATGGATGCCAAGTAACTAGTGAGTACAGCAGGCCAGAACCAATTGCAAGAGTTTTACCTCCAAGTCAACCATGGCAGGATTGTGCAGCTGATATACTGGGACCTTTACCAAGTGGAGACAACATATTGGTGTTGGTGGATTATTATAGCAGGTTCTATGAAGTAGTGATTATGAGGTCAATTACAGGTTCCTGTGTAATACAAGCGCTCAGCAAAATATTTGCACGATTTGGTATGCCTTACTCACTTCGGACTGATAATGGTACACAGTTCATTTCTAAAGAATTTGAAGATTTTCTAAAAGAAAATGGTGTTGAACATGTTCATACAACTCCACTTTGGCCTCAAGCTAATGGGGAAGTGGAAAGACAGAACAGAACTCTAATTAAGGCAATCCGTGTGGCTCATTTAGAACACAAAGATTGGAAGGCTGAGATTGACAAACTTTTAATGGCATACAGATCAACACCACAGTCAACAACTGGAGCTTCTCCTTATTACTTAATGTTTGGTCGTGAAATGCGAACAAAGCTTCCGGAGCTTTGTCAAGAACCAAAGGTGACTGAAGAAGAGTTTCATGACAGAGACTGGAGCAACAAGTTGAAAGGAAAACTATACACTGATGAGAAAAGAAGAGCAATTGCCTCCGGAATAAAAGCTGGTGATAAAGTTTTGGTGAAGCAGCCTAAAACCAACAAGCTTTCTGCAAATTTTGATCCGGAACCTAAAAAAATTGTCAGTGAAGAAAGTGGTGAAGTTACAATTCAGAATAAGAAGGGGGTGGAAATGAAAAGAAATTCATCTTTTCTGCGAAAGTATGTCAATGATGAAAGTAAATCAGAGGATGTTCCCCATGTACCACCATTCGTCGATGTGGAAGCCTCATCCCCAAATTCTGATGTGCCAAATGGTATGCGAAGTCGCTCTGGACGACAAATTACAACGCCAATGCAGTTTCGTGATTTTGTTCAGCATTGTTATGCACATGTGTTTTAACTTCTTTGTTGTGATGTTTAAAGTAAAAGGGGAGGGATGTAGTGTTTTATAATGTGCCGGTTACCATCTTGTGTCGTCTGTTGCATGAACCGTTGTGTGCATTGTTATTCTACCTAGCGTGCTGATGGTGTGCTGCGTATTGGACAGCAACATTAATAAATCTGGTTTAATCCCGCAAAGCGTGAGTGAGACGCTACACTATCGGAAAAAAATGATTTAATTTTGTTTTAACTTGGTGTCGCTTTTAAAAAAAGTTGAAGACCACTGTCTTATAGCATGAAACACCCCTTTGTCCAATGCCTTATGTCAGGGGTCACTAAACTTTTTCCACTGCGGGCCGGATAAGCTTAAAATTTATTCGCGCGGGCCGCATAGTTTACATGCCCTAGCGCCGTCTTTTCTAGGTTCGCCAAGATATGGTCCTTCAACAATCCCATTTAAAATCTGGTAATGCGACTGCTAAATCGTATAGTTAGTCTTATTCTACGAGCAATGCTGGTATATTACGTCACAAGTAACAAAAGAAAGCCATTGTTTGCACACAATTAACACTTGTAGTCTTGTCTGTGACGTAACAAACTGGCATTGGACCAATCCGGGGCGAATCCTATGAAACTAGGCAATCTACATATGGCGACAGGAAAACTTTCGTAAGGAGTAGAATAATTATTGATTGTTACAAATTTATTAACACGGTTGGGCAAACCCAAAAGTGTGGTCGCGGGCCGGATGATATGACCTCGCAAGCCGGATCCGGCCCGCGGGCCGTAGTTTGGTGACCCCTGCCTTATGTTACCATTTTACACCAGGTAATATCGCCATCAAGTCTAGTGTCTTGTTAAGTCAGTGGTTCCAAACCACCTAAAAATTCCTGGAATTTTAAAAGTTGAGGGGGAGGAATTTATTTTAATTTTTAAATGTGATTTGTAAACAGACCTGTAAAACTTTAAATAAGCTCTGGGAATATGACTTACGGATTTGATAAAAGACCAATTTTTTTTAATGGTTTAGCATCTACGTAGTATATTAGAGAGGAATGGAAATGTTTTAAGGGAGGAATTCATCGAAAAAAGTTGGGAACCACTGCGTTAAGTGATAATAATTTTTAATTTTTAGCTTATTTGCTTCAGATCACACAACCCAATACTTGAGGGTATTTTGCGCGGAAACTTATGACTCGGCAATTTCTTCCTTTAACTTTCACGAATCAAGTAACGCTTCTGATTTCTTTTATCTCTACAGAAGCAAAAACTGGACGTTTATGGATTCGTTACATTTGTTATGACAAGGATGTCTTTTATAACCTTGGTTGTTTCTGCAAGCAAAAACTTATGGGTCACCCACACATGCAAAGTTGTAAATAATGCACTTCAAGAGATAACAATGAGAAAGTTTGGTATTGTTAAGTCAAACACAGTGAATGGTACTGAGCATTTATAAATATGCTACATCCTGTACAAACTATTTAAATTCATTCCATTCATACACTTTTTAAGGTTTTTTAAGTTTATGGTCTATCTGGGAAAAAAAGTGTTAACTAGAAGGGTGGCTTAGCACATATTGCGCTTGCACATACACTATATGATCTATATTATCATCCACTGTTTGTAATAGTTTGCAATTTTAGAAAGACTAAACATTAATCTAAGAAAACTTAAGATTTTCAAAAATGTTTACAAAACATGATCACCAAAAACAAGCTCTCTGGAAAGGATTTTTGATCAACCTAGTAAACTATTGGACTTCAGTATTTTCAAATGAAACAAATGAAACAAGAAATAGATTATTTAATAAAGATAAACATGAAAAAATGGCATGACACTTACGCTAAACACGCCTTCTAGATTTCTTAAAAGTTCCTGAACAAAGTTTGTATATTTTCTTTGATTCATTTTTTATGCGCAAAACTTTTATTTTTGCAGTAAATGTTAAGTAACGGTTGACTGATTACAAAATCGCCCAACGATAACAGGGAATTTCCCTTCAAGCAAACTCATTTAAACAGAAAAAAGAAAAAAATCGTTTCGCTTTTTGTTAAGCTTCACCGTTATGCCATCACCGTACCTTCTAGTCGGTAAACAGGATTCTCAGTAAAAGTGTGATTTGTGTTAAAAACAACCCATAATATAACAGTTTTTTTGTGCATATGCTATCTTTACACCAGCGTAATACAAATATCAGTGTGCAAAACCTATGTTGCAGGTATCTTGTTTTACTCTTATATCTGTTATACTAGTAGAGTCCTTGCTAGAAAATGATGCAAAAACCTTGTAGAATGTCAGTGCTCATAGAATTTAGAATGTCAAGGCTCATATAATCATATGTTGGTTAATTTCAGTTTGGTCTGTTCTGTACACTGGGTTTTTGATTATCTCAGGTACTGGTCAATGTTATATCTTATCACTGAAAAGTCTCTTTAGTACAAGCCCTAATCTACATTCTTTAGTGCTTGGTCATCAACATTTTTATTAGTACATTTCTACTTGTTATGGGTTCCCTTCCCTGAAGGGGACGCATCTTGATTTCACTCAGTTTTTTTTCTTTTTTCCGCCGAAGTTTGTCCATGCACTTTTGGCATCAAATCTTTGATGGATTTGGATGAAACTTTTACAGATGATAGATATGGTCATTTGCCCCGCTAGCCCCCAAAGTATAAAACGTTTTAGTATGTTGCTGCGCACCACAAACGAAAGATTTATGTGGCGTAATGGTATAATATAGGCAACAGAACACATGCTACTTGTGTTTCTGCAAAACTTGGTGGACGGTTTTGCACATGCCAACAGAGGGGTGTTAACAGCTTTATGACGTCAGAAGCGTTAACGAATGTTGCTAATAACACCTCTAGTGGTCAGAATTTTAAACATTGTCCGATTTGGATAAAAATGAATTTGACTGTTGATTGGGTCATTGTGGTTTTACATTTTATTTTTTTGAGTGTTGAACCCAATTAGTTACCCCGCTAACCCCCTAAAATAGGTGACTTTTTGAAAGGTGTCTGAATAAAATGAAACGTAACACTTTTTTTCTCAGATAGACCATAAATTAAAAAAACCTTCAAAAGTGTATGAATGAAATGAATTTAAATAGTTGGTACAGGATATAGCATATTTAAATGTGCACAGTGCCAATCACTGTGTTTGACTCAACAATACCAAACTTTCTCATTGTTATCTCTTAAAGTGCATTATTTACAACTTTGCATTTGTGGGGGACCCATGAGTTTGTGCTTGCAGAAACAACCAAGGTTATAAAAGACAGTGGATGATATGGGACCCAATATAAATAAGTGTAGGAAATATATTAATGTTTCAAAATATGCTATAGTGTATATGCAAGGGCAATATGTGGTAAGCCACCCTTCTAGTTTATATTTTGGTTGTTGTTTGAAAAACAGTAGGTTGTTTCCGAGTATGATTTAACACATACATGAAATTGACTAAATAAATACTGACAGCAGCAAAATGGCCAAATCTAAAGTGGATGTTGATTATGATCTGGATGTAAAGTCCTGGAGTGACTTGTTACTTTCTCATCCATCAGTGTTTCAAAAAGGAAAAAGGTAACAATGCTAAAAGGACCTGTTTCTTTAATGTGTATGTGCAAAGCATGAAACTGTAAAAAGTCAGGCACGTGTTTGACTGTAAGTTGTCTAGAAATTCTCAAGGGTGGATGGGGTAGTACTAAAAAAGTTTCTTTTCATATATAAGGGTTTTCATTTATATAAAGGTTAGTTTTTAAAGAATGGCTTCAGTAAAGTTAAGGTTTTTGTTATTGGTTTGTGTTTTGTATTTTTAGATTCCATCTATTCTGTGCAAAAAACTTCCAACAGATCTCTAAAAAGGATTTTCAAAGTATTGTTGACGATAATCTAAGCTATGGACATGAGGTTTTAAAAATAACGGATGGTTTCCTAATAGAAGAACTTAATACTGATGGTAAAACTTGTTTTGTTTTTACACATAGATGACCAAAATATCAATAGTTATTGCTTACGTGTGGCACAATAAAACTGTTTTGTGTGATAGTTTAATGTTTTCGCAATATGCTCCTTTCTTACAGAAAAGCAATTTATGATTCAACAACTGAATAAACATTACCAAATGAAATGGAATGTAGTAATAAAGCAAGTTCCACCTGTTCATCCCACTGGATTTTTTCTTACAGTAAGTTACATTTATAATAAGGAACACTATGCATTTAAATAGTGATTTAATCAAAGACATAACTGCTAGAGAACTTATGTATGAAGAATACACTATGCAGATGTTTCAACAATCACTGTTGTCATCATCAAAGCAGGTTGTCATCTGAGCTATATGGTATATATAAGCACTTGGTAAAAAAAGTGAATGCCTAGGTGTCTAAATTGACTTCACTGACAGAAACATTCGACATGTGAATAGAATGGGTCATACTTTTGAATAGATAGCGATTCGAGAAACAACAGTTTCACACAATATTGGTTTGTTTTTAAAATTTCAGGTTTGGCAAAATTAATTTATTCTTCAATAACAGATTCTCTGGCAGTAAATTTAATACAAATGTTTTTTTCAGCACCACAAAAATAACTAAAAAATTACTGGAATAGACTAAATTCGTTTACAGTTTGAGACGACTGAATGTAATATTTTGTCAGCTATGACAAAAAATTTGTGGCAAGACTTTCAACGGTTGAAATAGTTAGGTAGCTTTGTCAAGTTTTGGTGCAAACTATGAAGTCTGTTGTGCAGAACCATGTCAAAATTTGATGATTCACTATTCACATTAGTTTGCTTATTGTGCTTAATACAGATTTTAAGTGCAAAATACCTAATGTCCGAGAAAAACAAATTTAAAATTAACAGAAATGGGTTCGATATTTTAAACTCAACTTAATTATTAATGAATAATAAAATATTCTGAATTGTCCATACTTATGTGTAGTTTTCCTTGCCTAAAGTACCTTTTTACAACTTAAAGTGTGTTTTACAGGGTGCTGGAAATGTTAAACCCAAAGACTTAAGAGAGTATTTGTCAAAGTTGGAAAGGATGAGCGGAAAGAAAATGGATTTTCTACCCAGCCCGACAGTTATCAGCTCGAAAGAAAAATTTAGAGTAATTTACGATCGTGAAATAGGTGGGTTGCAATAAGCTGTTGCATTCGAATGATCTAAGCCAGGGGTTCTTAAACTTTTTTGGTTGTGTTCCACTTGACACTATTTATTTATTCTTTCGCCCCCCCTAAAAACGTTAGCACTGATGATGCTTGTATTGTTTTTTTGAAAACAACATACATTGTAGGTCCGCCTTAAGCTGCTGTCAGGTTATTTTCAATTGTTAGAAAAAGCCACTTCAACACTGATAAGTTGTGAAAAAAACTTTTTTTGCGCGCGTGCACAGAGCCACGTTGCCATTATTCTTCCAAACTACGCATATTTTGCCCAGAAAATGTTGATTCACTCAAAGTCAAGGCAATCTCTAATGCGAAATTACAAACAAATAAAGAATACACAGCCGACTACATAGTACAGGGGTCACCAAACTACGGCCAGTGATCCTATTTTTTAGGTTTGCCAAAACGTATTGATAACTTTGTTACTGTCAAAAATTAATCTACTCCTTACGAAAGTTTACTGCTACGACGTGTAAAATTAATATTACCGACTTTCATAGGATTGCAACGCCCAGGATTGATCCAAAGCCAGTTATTATGTCACAGATAAAACAAAAAGTGTTAATTGTGCGCAAACAATTGCCTTATAGTGTTATTTGTGACGTAATATACAAGCATTGCTTGTAAGAAGAGACGAACTATACAATTTAACAGATTTTAAATGGGTTTTTAAAAAGACCATATCTTGGCGCCCCTATAAAAATTGCCTCATGGGCTAGTTTTGAGAAGATGGCACTAGGGCATGTAAACTATGCAGCACGCGCAAATTAGTATTAAACGTATCCGGCCCACAGTTGAAAAAAGTTTGGTTAGTACAACAGGACATCCATTTCAGAGTAATGACGTGTTTACTTTAAACAATAAGTTTGAAATCAGCGCCGACATATTCCAATGCATTCATAAACAACTTGCAGCCAGATTGTCCTGCGCCCCCCTTGCGAGCCCCTCACACCCCCCTAGGGGGGCTTGCTTCCCAGTTTTAGAACCCCTGATCTAAGCTGTAAGATCTGTAACATGTTTAAAATATTTGTTAAATTTCATTGCATGTACTTATGCCAATAAAAGTAATGCAAGTAAAAAAATAAGAGTTAAAAAACAATTTTTCCAAAATGATATAAACCTAAATAATGCTTGTTATTACAGTAATTTTTGTATTTTTAAGTTTAAATTTTTGTAAATTGAACTTTGGTTGTTAGTGCTAACACATCTTTTTGGTTCTGCTAACAAATGTCTTGATTTTGGTTTCAATAACACTTTTATGTGTTTTTAGACATTGATTTTTTGAAGGCTGAAATGAAAAAAATGAAGTTCAAAGATAAACTCCTGAAGGTTCGGAAACTAAACCATAAAGAAATAAAAAAACACATGACGACACTATTATTTTTAAGATGGAAAGCTTATGCCACAGTGATTGTGTGAGGATTGACAATCTACCCTCCTATGTCACTGATGAAGACATTGAAAGAGTATTTAAAAACACCTTACTATGTGAAATTACATCTGTTCAAAGATCTGACTCCAAAGTTGCATTGGTTTACATGGAAAATTACCATTGTATGCTATTTTTCAATCGAAAAGTTTGATAATTATGTATATATTATAATATATAAGGAAGAATATAACTATCGTTTACATGCGATGCTTGTTCGCACCTTTTTATCATTCCTTCACATGACTCAAGTGTATGTAAACAAGTGTAACTAATGTGGACTTCATATCACTGATAATGACATGAGCATTTGACGCAACATTTGAAAAATAAAGCATGCCGCTTTTTACAGCCATTTTGATCATCAAAAAAGAATAGTTGTAATACATCTGTTTTGGCAGTTATTTCATTTTAATCCAATGTGTTTACTTAACTTAAACTGAAGTGAATTCTAAATCATAATTTTGTTTGCTTAATGCAGTGGTTCCCAAACTATGCGCCCGGTACACTGGTGTGCCGCGAGATGTCATTAGGTGTGCCACAAAAAATATTGAAATTAAAATCAATCAAGTAGAGTAGTAGTACCAGGTGCTTAGACCACTAGGCTAACATGATCACGTCTCTGAGATGTTCAACTAGGCTATTTAACTATGAGAGTGACCTGTATAGTGGCTTTATGACCTCATAATTAGTGCCTTTGTCAGCTAATTTGCTGTGCCATTTTAAACTGAAATAAAAAAATTCAAATATATTTTTTATTCAAATGTTCGAAGTGCGCCAAATAATTTTTGTGTTTTCTAAAATGCGCCTTAAAAGAAAAAAGTTTGGGAACCACTGGCTTAATGAGTTACAGCCACCACATCAAGTACTTGACTATATTGTTTATTTCAGATGCCAGTTTTTTAGTAAACGTGTTAGAGAACAACAAAAGTGCAAAAACAACTTTTGGTGATGATGCAAATTTTTCCTTGTATTATCCCAATTCTACATCATCACCCCCTGATATGGAATCCCAAAGCACATCAAAAAGTATGTAAATGTGTTTAATTTATGTTCTAAAAAAACATAACTGTGTTTTTAATAAAATCATTAACAACTATCTTTAAAAAATTGTTAATATAAGGATGGACAAAATGATATTGGGATCTATGTATATACATGCTCATTTACATATATGTCTATTTTTATCAAATGAGTGGTGGGATTCAATTTTTTTGTCAGCCGGTTCCATCGCAAAAGTCTTTTTTTTCAGCTGGTTCTGATACAAAAAGTCAATTGACAGTAATGAGTAATGCTAACCGGTTCGTTGATCTAATAAAAGTTTGTAAGACGGTTCTATAGAACTGGTGTGAACTGGCTGAATACCACAATATTTGTCACACAAATATATATCTACATATTGTTTTTTGGTAATTTTTGTTTCCAGTTTCATCTAATGATATGTTTTTATTCAAGAAATCATGGTTTAGGTTTTGACTGGTTAACTGAACAGTTAACTTAAAGGTTTCACAAAGTTTAAAAGTTGAAATTTTTTTTTACATATATTTCAATGTATATTTCAATTATGACCTAATTATCATCTTTCTGCACATTTTAATCAGTCTGTGCATATCTTATTGCAAATTTCTGTGAAATTCAATTTCGCCCAAAAACATGGCGTAATCATTTTACTCAAACTTTTTTCTGTACTGCCTTTTAACAGCTTGGTGGTTTAAAAATGCTGATAAAACTCATACATTACATTACAACTACACAGATTAAATTTGAGGACACCCTAATTGTTTGTTTGTTCTCAAGTGTGGCATTCATCATTGCAAATGCCCTCATGGGGCACTGGCACCTACTTTAAAAACCACTCCTCTTATCACTTATCATTTATGTGTAGAAGAATCAAGAAGTGCAATAGAAAAGACTAAACTTTCCAAACATGTCCCAAAAGAACAAAATGCTCCTTCCAGTGATGAAGGAATGGATGTGGAGTATAGCCACAGTGGTTCAATGGCCTATCAACAAATTCCTGGCTCCAGTGGAACCAAGTCTTTAGCAATAAAGAAGAAATCAGATGGTAAGCTGACCTTTGTGGTTAACACGTTAAAATCAATTATTAACACATATACATATATACACATGATTTAGCTTCAGTGTGGCTTCAGGCTTGTTAAACAAAATACAAACCAGGCCAATGTTGGTGCTTTTGGTGGCTTTTTATGAAATTGTGTTGTGACTTGTATTATTTGTTTACTGTCCATGGCAAAATGGGACCTAAAATTACCATTTTCAAACAATTTGAGAAGTGAACATGGCCCTGTAAGCGACCTGGGTAAACCAATGCAACTCATGTATTTAACCATGCAAATGCCAGTCCCAAAATTAACCATGCAATCAATATTGAATGCATCAAGCATACATTTAAAATTGCAACAATAACAACGGTGGTGATGTGTTGGTTTTAGTGCTTGCCACAAATGGTTTTAATTTCAGATTCAAATGGAGAAATCACTTTTGAGTTTAAACCTTCTGTTCCTTATGATGTGATGGAGTTTGTCCATCTTTCACCAGAAGTATTTAATGAATTGAAAAAAAATTTCAATAGTGTCAAATTGGAGTTACTGAAAAAACGTGCCAACATGGTTGAGGGATTTTCTATGTTTTATGTTGTGAAATGCATCTTGTCCAAAAATAAGGTATTTTTATCATAACGATTAATTGTAAGCTGCAGACAGTGCACACTGTTTCGACCAATAAGGTCTTATAAGGTCATTTTGTCAAAACACTTAGCAGTACTTTTCTACATTTGACACATATTACTAATGCACAGTAATAGTTGTAATACGTTTTACACAACGCAATACAATGGTTTACCTCTGGGGCTTTGTATCACTCTGTGCTACAGTTGTTGTTTATTAAATAGCTGCAAGCATTTTTTCATATTTGCCATGCCATTTTTTTTCATTTATGGCAATAATGCTGTTAAACACTTGTGCTGTGAAAAATTCCAAGTTTTATTTTATGCAATACAAAAAGCAGTCTATTTCATCACACTGAAGACACAAATCGACTTCTGTGACAACATTATGTGTTTTCAGCCAGTAATGAGTGTCAAATACAAAATTTAGTTTGTCATTGAATCCAAGCTTCATTTTTTTTACACTACTCAATGGCACCAGCCACCTAATTGTCTAAATTGGTTGCATTATGTAAACTGTTTAATTTTTCTTTCAAGAAAATTGAGGATAAATATCGAGAGTCTGAAACTGAGTTTGAACAAAATTGTTTCAAACGAGTTGAAGAATTTCTCTCACAATTGTCCACCAAGACTGAATTCTTTAATTTTGACGACATCAGTGCAGTAAGATCAGATCAGGGTTGGGATAATGATGCTGAGGATTTAATTGCTGTTCAAACAGGTCCCAATGAAATGGCAGAGGCTTTTGTAAGGTAAGTAATATGTTATACACATCATTTGTGTGAAAATAATTAGTTATACACATCATTAGAAATAAATTAATTTGTTATACACATCATTCAGAAAAAAATAATTTGCTGTATGCATCATTAAGAATAAATTAATTTGTTATACACATCATTATGAATAAATTAATTTGTTTTACTGATCATTAAGATTAAGAGTGTTTGACATTATGGTAACCTACTGATAAATGTGGTTAATTGCATAACAGTAAATGGTATCTTCTGTTTAATCACATAGGCTTTGAAATTAAAAAAAAACTCATCATATATCCCATCATTTTCTATAAAATCAACAGAGAATATTGAAACGTCTGCATGATGTATTATATTTACACCAGTTCTTTGGCAGTAACTTTTAGTGATGGGATGATACCAGGTTTTGAAGCGAGTACCGAGTACGAGTACCACATGTATATACCCTCGATACCAAGTACGAGTATCGAGTACTTAAGTACAGTTTTGTACTTAGTTGAATATCACTGGTTAATTTGTCTGCCATGGTAGGGGTACAGGCGTACACACACACATGCAGAAAAATGTAATCTCCATACGACAGCGAAAAAATGTACGTAACCTGGCGGAACGTTTTTTCCGATTTTGTGCTGTCCGAAGCAAATATTGTCATAAAGTTGCCTGTATTCTTATGGTGTAAACCGGCCTTCGGTATTCGCACGTTGGTATCGAAAACTGAGACAAAATATTTCGATACCGAGTACGAGGATCGATACCACTGAAATCGTTCGATACCGAGTACCATGTACCCGTCCCATCACTAGTAACGTTATGTGTTGTCTGCCTATTTAGGTGGAATGACATGAAGATGGGTAATGTCACTGTGTCAGGTTATCGTGGACAAATCGATGATGTCATCGCAATTTTTAAGGTAAGACAATGTACTGCTAAAAAATTGTTGTGAATATTAATGATACCAAATTAGCACATAGCGGTAATCAAAATATCTGCTGAACGGAGGAAAGGTTCTTCTTAACCCATGTTGTGCAGCCACTCGGGTACAAAAACCTGTTATGGTTTTGTAAAATAAACAAAATAATAACAATCACAGAAACTAAAAGATAAACTTAACCAGACCAGTAATACTAAAATATGGGGAACAAAAACAAATAAAGTGTGACTTAAATAGCAGAATATAAGTGACTTGTAGATCTACCAACAAAATAACAATATAAAAGCATTAGGCCAATAATAGATTAGCTTTAGACAGTATGTACTGTTGCGACCTGTAAGATTTCATCAGCAAATACCAATGCCTTATCACCAACTGCACTGATGAGACTTTATAGATCGAAACAGTGTGTACTGTTTGAAGCTTAAGATAACTTGAAAATCAGTTTATTGTAAAACTTGCAGAAAGCAGCAAAAACAAAAGAAGCCGAGCGTTCTTATACGTTGGCGGATTGGACCAAACACTACCAGGAACGTCAGAGGAAAACCCCCTCATCAAGCCACCAACATCAATCATACGCCGTAGTCGGAAATTTGCAGCTGCGGCCGCAAAACACAAGTGGAAATTTTTTCAAACTGGATTCAGAGCTGATCCCGTGGTTTGTGAAGTACAGCAAAACTGAAAGTGGGATTTTCAAGGAGGTGGAATTGCAGATAACCGATGGTGGCGTGAAGTTGACCGGCGAAACAAATGCTGCCACAAGAGGTTAGATTTTTCGGTGTAACTACCAACGTAAGAACTCACAGTAGCCAGGTTTGGGAATTTTCGATAGGTGACGCAACAGAGCACAGGCGTTTACGGTGACAATATTTGCTAAGTCAGCAAATTCCCGCAAATGGCTGCCTCAGCAATTAAACGTCACCGTAAACGCCTGTGCTTCGTTGCGCCACTTATCGGAAATTCCCAATCCTGGCTACTGTGAGTTCTTACGTTGGTAGCTCTACCAGATTTTTCTGTTGATGTGATTTCAATGTTGTGTCGTGTTCCCGGGAACGTACTGGAGTCATGCGAAAGTCAGATTCTATTTAGGTATTCGTTCTGTTGTGACTCGAATCACTTATAATAATGACTTGACTCGACTCGTGCATTCTCACAACTGGCAAAAACAAATTTTGGGTCTCGGACTCTACAAAAGTTAACTCAAAATCGAGTTACGATCCCCAAACTCGACTAAAGCTGGACTTATTTGTCACTTTACTCGACTTTACTCGTGACCCGGGTCCATTAAGATATACATAAGATTTTTAGTAAATACTCCTTTAATTTTTTTTTTAATTTTAGCGCAACATTGGGTAAGTGAGATTGCTCCACAGTTGACAACTGAACGACAGAAACTTGTCAACGATGAAGATATTGAATTTCTGAATTCGGAAAGTGGTAAACGGCTTTTCGAGGAGATTTGGTCGAAGACAAAATGTTCTGTTGCTTTAGGATCCAAATCTGAGCAACCTTTGTCTCAGGTATAGTGTTTTCTAAACATGTAAATTCTGTACCAACTACCTTACTTAAAAATGGGAAAATTAACCCAACTTAAAAAAGAGAAAAACGGTTGGCTTTAAAAATGGAAAACTATGTACCGATCTGTTCACAAGGTTAATGATGAAAATAGCGACCAAAAAGACGTAAAATGCGACATGCAGCGCTTGTATCGCATCTTGCTCATCTTTATTTTAAGTGACTCAAGTGGAGATAAACGGGTTTAACTGATGTGGCCTTCGTATTACTGATGATGGCATGAGTATTTGCCGAAACGTTTGAATCATAAAGCTTGTCGCCTTTTACTTCATTTTGGGCCGTCATTTTAAAATGTTTCTGAGAAACAATCACCCCTGTTGTATCTTAGACCCCACATTCCGGCGTAGTATATGAAGGAAAACTTTCGACGTCATATTCTGACATCATCGTGCGCGTTGTTAAAACTGACATCACAGACCACCATTGTGACGCAATCGTCAACGCGTCGAATGAAGATTTAAAGTTATTGGGTGGAATTTCAGGAAGCATATTAAACAAAGGTGTAGTTACATGTATATTTTGCTTTGCAACCCAGCATTATATTAGAAATGTAACAGTATTTATTTGGCAACTTTTTGTCTCTCCAGGCGGCTGGGAAATTCAAAAAGAAATGGACGACATTGCCCGCCATTACGGTCGTCTATTTCCTGGCCAAGCTGTGCGCACTTCTGCTGGCAATGGCAGGCTTCCGTGCAAAACAATAATACACGTTTTTGGTCCAAGGTACATTGATATGTCACACCTTTTTGTATTTGCCATTACAGGAACTTGCCCTTTTTAGTAAGTTTAAAGTTTGGCACCAGTAATATAAGGCAATGTCATTACTTTTGGCCTCATTTTTTTGCCTTCAGCTTTTACCATTCGCAGAATTGTAAACATACAACACCTGTTAGTGTAATAATTTCTCTGTGTGATATACAAATATTGACATAAAGTTTAATGTTTGTAGCAAATTATCGTGTGTCTTATCTTAAATTCTGTATTGCGGAACCATTATTAGGCTCATGATTGCTACTAGTGAGCATTTTATGGACTGATTTTTCTGCTGTGTTCTATAAGGAAATACCTGCAAAGGTTTTTTATGGCAGTTACACAAAGATTACGATATAATAATGTCTTTATATGCATTCCTTTCTGTGTTTTAAAACACAACTGCCAGAGGTTAATGAATACAAGTCCTACGACCAAGCACCCAATTTGTTTGGAAATTTCACTACGCCCAGACAATTTTTTGGTATGACACTAACTTTCTACACAGATGGTATTACACAAAAGACCACGACGCACGACAACAGCTACGCTTAGGTATTCTCCAACTTCTTCAAATTGCTGATCGTGATGGTTCCACGTCCATTGCTCTTCCAGCAATTAGCAGTGGAATTTTCGGTGGAAAAAGCGACGTATGTGCGAAAATAATTGTTTGTGCGATTGAAAGCTATTTTCAAAACCTTCGATCCCGATCCAACATCACAAGGGTGAGTTTATTAGAAGAAACTAAAAGCAAAGGTTAATTATTGACAATCGTGGTATTTTTTAAAGTTTTTGTGACTTCTACTGTTGGAACTCAAAAAAAAGAAGAAAAGAACGGCCTAAATCAATGGTTCCCAACCATTTTGTTACATTCCTTCCTTTGCCCATTTTCGAACTATTCATTCCTCCCCATCAGACGAAAAACAATTATAACAGGAATTTGAAATAGACCCTATAATTAGATATGTCCATTTCAGAATCCTTTACAACCGGTTCCAAATGTGAACCGGATCCAAATTATAATGGACATCCCTAATGTACACACAAAAATATTCTGTAACATATCCAATGTATTTTTTTACAGTTTTTATCAAATTCCTCCCCTGAACTCATAAAATTCCTCCCCTGAACTCATAAAATTCCTCCCTAGGGAGGAATTCCTCACCGGTTGGGAACCTCTGGCCTAAATAGTTGTTAAAACGCGACGTGCTTTATTGTTCAAACGTTTTGGTAAATGCTCATGCCACCATCAGAACGTTTGAACAATAAAACATGTCGCTTTTTACGTCTATTTCGGCTCTTATTTTCACCAATAAACCTATGAACGTACTTACTGTTCCAAATTACATAGTCAACCATTACGGTATTGTAATGAAGAAAGAAAACGTTTTTGCAAAAGTGTTAGTGCCGAATTTTTCATAAAAAATAAGTTTGAATGATCAAAATGTTTAGAGAAAGGTGGCACCTGCTGTTTTATGAAAACGCAGAGCAACACAATTTGTCCAAAAAGGCTTTTTGTAGAAGGAATTACGTGCTTTGTGGTCATTATAGCACCTCATTTTTCAGATTGACCTGGTGGAAATTATGGACTACGCTGTGTTACAACACTTGCAATCAGCCCTTCAGACTGTTTCGATTCCTGTAAAATTGAGTTTGCAATCAGCAAAGGTACATTTTGCTACCACCCTAAGTTACGCAAGACATCTGCTGTAACTAACTGTTATATTATTTTGTGCTATATAAAGAAATAGAAAGGAAATACAAAATTGCTTGGTGTTCTCAATAAAACATTTTAATATTCGATCTTTATATATGTTGTAATGCAATAAAATTGCAGAATGTATTACTTTATAGAGGTGAATATTTCAAAACAAAACATATGGTTATTTAGGCTTCTTCTAGTTATGCCTCAAGTGTTTATGGAGCCCCAATCACTAGGCAACCAACGACTGCCCAAACGTCCCAGCTAAGAGCACAAAATGTGAATGTTACAGTTAAAGAAGGCGATATTACTATGGAAAGATGCGATGCAATAGTCAATCCATCCGATTCCTTTTTTAATTTTAACGGTAGGTTTGTGCTGTGTTTTTTTCAACAAGGAAATACACCAAACCCCGGTTACTAGGATCTTCTCCTAACTCACATAAAATGTAAGGCACATGCGACTTGTAAGGCCCTTTTTACCAAAACCCTTCAGTTTATCCGAATTAGTTAACCTGAATCTTCACCCTGGTGATTTTTAGGCACCTAATGCAAAAATTTGTATTATTGTTGTTATAATTATGTCGGTTCTGATCCCATTTAAGGTGATTTGAACCGACCAATCACGGCCCAAATAATGAAAGCCTAGAAACAGCACGACATCGGTTAAACCGGAATACCGGATCTTCGCCTAACCCGGACAAGTTTTGTGGCCCAATAATAATCCGAGGTTTACTGTAGTGGCATTGTCTGTATTTAAATAATCAACAATTCACTTTTTATTTTCGATGACACGTTTTAACTTATTTTTCAAAAAGTGTTTGACTTCAGTAAACTTAGTTGGAATTCGCTTCTAGGTCAAGTCGCGCAAAATATTTTGAAAAAAGGAGGCTATAAGATAAAACAAGACTGTCAGAGTTGGACGAAAAATCTTAAATGGAATCAAGACATTCGTGTTACTTCTGGTGGTAAATTACCAGCTAAACACATCATGCACATTGCTATGCCGCACCCCTGGAATGACCAAGATGTTGTCGATCTGATAGTAGACACTTTAAAGGAAGCAGAGAAAAGGAAGTTTACCTCGATTGGACTTCCGGCTATTGGAACCGGTTCGTATTTTGTAGGCTTTTGTTTTTTTTGGATTTTAACACTCGCTTGGGCGCTTTTACTCACAATGAGTCATCGAAGTGCCTATTTTATTGCCGATTCGGTCATCATTTCAAAAATTGTGCGAAGCTTGGTGGCTTTACCTTAGTACAAATGCTGCTCGCTCTAGTCTCAAGACAAACAGAGATATTAGTTGGTTTTTATTTTGTGAAAGTACCAAACTGGCAAACTGTTTTCATACTAAAAGAAGTATAGAATTGCTTGGTCGTTAGTAATAGGGTTCAACGAAAAACTGTCTTTTATTATGCACTTAATCCACAAATACAGTTTAACAGTTCGCTAGGTCTTCAAGAAACCGTACTGCTTTTAGGTGTGGCGTGCTATGTTTTGTTTCGTTGTCATTCATAACAATACGGCTTGCAACCCATAGAAACGGCCATGTCCTTAAAACAGAATTTACGAATTATAATTTATGGTTTAGTGTAAAATAATAAATTGCTTTTCAGGGAATATGCGTATAGCTGTGGACAGAGTGGCATGTTTGATAAAAGCTGCGATTGACAAATTTTCTTCAAAGAATCCAAAACATCTGAAGGATGTTCGAATTGTGATTTTCGACAAAGGTATCATTGGAACCTTTGAACGGATTTTGCTTAGAAGCAAGGAACCGGGTCAGTTTTTTTGTAATCTAAGTTTACCAGGCTGTACTAACTACCCAGAAAAATTATTTAATATTAAAACTTGTTTTTGTTTCAGTTCCCAGACTGCAAAGTACGTTTATTTCCGTTAAAATTGTTTGTTTTTTACAAAGTATATTTAGTATCATTTTTCGACATGTTTTTTGTATCCCACACAATGAATACAATATAATAATTTAAAGTGTTTTTGTTTTTAGTAATAATACATTGTAACTTTTTGAACTTGTGCTTTGTAGGCACAATGTAATAGATTTGTTGTATTTTACTGACCAATCTGTACCATCATGTGTACACAGCATCGCTTAGTATTAACTAAACACTATTTTTTTAGTTTTTAGTTTACTGCCTGCCGAATCTTCTGTGGACCCAACTTTGTATTCACGAAGTGACATTAATCAAGGTGAACCAGTGTTGGTATATTGCTCCGACGGCTCAGAGGGAATAAAACAGGTGAATTCAAAGCAAAGTCTACATAAAACAAAAAATTGCCCAACCTATTGTAAGCCGAAGGAGCAGTTTTGTGTATAAAGTAATACAGTGCGTACAGGAAAAACATATAAATTGTTTGATTTTTACAAACTGGAAAGTTTTAATACGAATTAGATTGGCAACATGGATGGAAACTTTTGAGTTCTAATCCATTTGCACTGTCTGCAATGTCTTAAACATTTGAAAGATAAATTGTAAACCCTCACCAGCAGGACTTTTAAGATGATGTTTTCGATCGCTTCGTTTCAGTTATTGCAAACACCAAAGCGAATAGACATATTGTATCAACTGCTTATTACGTTTAAATTTAAATAATAACGTGTGCCAAGACATGCCCATTTATAAGTTACCCCCAGAGTTATTCCGTCCGTCCGGGTTCGGGTCAGGTTCGGGCTTAGATTTCTTCGAAAAAAACGTGCCAGATTCGGGCCGGATTTTACACTCTGTGTCAGTATTTTGTTGAATAAATTTATCTAGCTAAGTAGCCAGATGCTGGACTTGACGTGAAATTAGCTATGTGTTTGTTGTCTTAGTCTGTTCTCGAGTTTCAATGTATAGACCTGTCAATCAAACTTTCGGGCCTAAACGGGCTTCTTAAAACGGCTCGGCTTAGGGCCGGGTTTCGGGCTTGTACTTTCGGGTTCGGGCTACAGTTTCAGGCCCGTTTACAACTCTGGTTACCCCTTAAACAGCGGGTGTTGTTTTAAATATTGTTTCTTAACCATTTGTTGTCGGAATTCCATATGCGTAAAATAAAACTGTCATACGGTTGTGGTATAACTTTCACCGCTTTGTCAATTGTATTTTATTAGTAACTTTTTGTCAGGCAAAACGTCTGGTCGAAGAAATTTTAAAGAAGGAAAGGCTAAACGCCGAAACCTACGTTGAGGAAATTCATTTGACAGACGAACAAGGAAAATACTGGATGACCAACATTTTCCTTTTTGAGACTCGGTACGATGTAGTCTTGGAAGTCATAATGAGAAGGTATGTGACATATTCGGCTGTTTGCTGCATGTATAACATATTGTTCATTACCACATTCGGTGTATCTGCTTTTGATTAGCATTAAAAAAATTTAAACTGACCATTCGAGCATTGTAAAAATTAGAAACGATTAAAATACCCATTTTTTTACCTTTTTGTTACATTTTGTCAACCTAGTGTCGGCCTAGCTCTATTTGTGTTTTCCAACATTTGGAGACAATTTTATCATGGCTATCAATATCTTACAGACATGAGCGTCGGGCGAAACTCACTGGTGAGAAAGATAAAGTGAAAAATGCTAAGATCGGCTTGCAACGCGATTTTGAAGACTACAAACGGATAAATAACCAGTTCCAACATCACACCATGGAGGCTAGTTCAAACAGAAGACCTGCAAGCGAAAGTGAAGCTCGAATGTCACAGCAAGCAAAAAAGCAAGAAAGCTCACATACGAGTAAACCATATAACGAATACGACTACAGCCATACAGCAACAGTTAGCCGAGCTGATGATGCAAAACAAATGCAAAGTGGTGAGAAAAACAACGGGGATCGAACCAAGGAACTACAGCGTCGTCGGTCATCGGATGAAGACCAAAAACCGAGACCAGACAAGTCACGTGACTCTCCACTTACATCAGATGTTGATGACGACAAAAGTGGGGAGAAAAAAGAAGTTAAGTCTGGAGCCAGAGACCGACATAGGGAAAGAAGGTTAAACGAAAAAGGTGCAAAGTCTTTAGAAGATAAAGAGTCTACTAACGACTGCAATTCACCTAAAAATGACAAAGGTGTTCGTGAAGGCAGCAAGGACATTTCCAGGTATCGTGAAGAAATGAAAAACAAGCCGGAATACATCCCCGGAGACCACAGCCGTGAAAAGGACCAACAGGAAAAGGCATTTAGGAAGGCTTCTACTACTTCTTTGCCTGATTCCTTAGAAGGCAGTAGCAGTGAAGAGGATCGACTTTCTCACGATGAAAGGAAGTTTGATTTTCCTCCAAAAGCAAGTTCCACTTTCCATGCAACTACATCATCATCACCGTCGTATGACGTAGAAAAGACTGGCCAAAAAAAGATTAACGACAAGCAGAAATCCCTTGATTCAAAATTAGATGAAGGAAATGATAGCGACGATAAATTTGTAGACGCAATGGATGAGCTACCGACTCCATCTTCACAGGGAAAAAATTGTGTGAAAGTGGAAAACATGGATGAGGGAAATAGGGATTTGGGTTCCGTAATTTCAAATTTCGATTCCAACCAGATTCGGAATAAGGGAAAAGGTAAAGCAGCAAGTGATGAAGTGGGCGAAAAGAAAGAAAGTGAAGCGAAGCGACCGAAACCAGCCCCCAGAAAAAGTAAACCTTTAAGTGGTAAAACACAGAGCTTTTCAAGAAGTACATCGGAGGAAAATTCGGAACAAACAGATGTAAAAAAGTCGGAACAGAATCTAGCTGAAAAATCAGAGCAAAATACTGTGGAAAAAATGGAAAAAAGTGATGAAGAAAAAACAGAACCAAGAGACGAAAAGATGAAACAGGACTTTGGCAGAAACCCAATCTCGGAAACTAAGAATCGACAACCGGCGCTAAGTAATACAGAAGCCTCGAAAGAAATGTCAAAAGATTCTTTGGAGCAAAAAGAAAAGGAAAAAAATAAGAGGGGAGCAGCAGCAAAAGAAGGTGACCGCGCGTCCGACGGAAGATCGGGAGAAAGAAAACCGGAAAAACAAGCTAAGCCGTTATCAGGTGAGGGGGAAAATACGGTTAACAGAAGTGAGGAAAGGTCGGAACAAGGGGAATCAAATCGGGAAAGGGAAAGCGCGGAGCTGAACGGAAAGAAGAAAGCGGATTCAAGTGGAAAAGAGGGTCCTAAATCGGGGGGAGCCAAGTCCAATCCGATTCAGAAACTGGAAAAGGAAGTAAAGCAGGGTGCGGAACAAATCAACAACGATTTGACTTTCTTCAATCTGTCTGGGAAAAGGTCTGAATTTAAGGTGGAAGGTAAGTAAAGTCCAAATGGATGTTTAGTTTTGTTTGATCTGTGTTTGATTTTTGTTTGATCTTTAAACAGGAATTTTAGCTGTACTTTAGCAAAAGAAGTGTTAAGATCAATAAATTTATTATCATATTATTTACCAGATTCATTTTAAACCAATTATTCATACAGTATTGTCGTAATTTAACATTTACGTGGCAGAGTGGAAACACAACTGGAGGAACTTAAAAACTGATAAGTGGCTTCTGTTAACTGTTCCAGAAGATTCGAAAAAGTATCAAATGGTTGTGGATTGTTTAGGAGTTAAATCAAGATCTCAAATACCAAATATTGTGAAGGTGATTTGCTTGTAGCAGGAAATACTGTCAGATGAGCCCGGTTAATCGCATGTTGCGAGAATACTGTATTGGTAGCCTTTTAGCCCTTTGTAAATGATGTCCTTCATCAGTAAATAAAATAATCTGTTTAAGTGCATACTGAAGATTGGCTAATTGGTTATGCGATTAACCGGAATTGTGTGTATTGGCAATTGCGACTTTAAAACGCATTAAATTTGTGTTACAACGTGCCTGTCGGTTAAAAAAGATTTGTTCTCGCAGATGCAACAAGTGAAAAACCCATCATTATTTCAAAAGATCAAAGCAGAAAAGGAAAAATTATTTTCTTCTGGTAAAAACATCGTTCGTTTTTATCCCGTTGTCGAAGAAGACACTGTTGACAATTTATGCAGCTCGGGTTGGAATAATTCAGGTACTCATGTGTCCATGAATTACTTATTTATAATAATGAACCGAGCCAACAATCAAGTACAGTATACCTAACATCTTTAAATTCAATGATTATAGTGCCCCCTGGTATATTTCTAAAACTTTCGTCTTGCTCAACCGGCACTTGAAATAAGCTATATAGTCTGGGAGATTTCGCGCTAACGGAATGAACATAAATACTAATGCTATTGGTCTGGTTTACACCTCTCAACTACAGTTTTTATGAACGTAAGTAGTGTGTGCCATTACCCTGGCGAATACGTCTTGAATTAAACACCGAATGAGTTATTAAATAGTAAGTTTTTCACCAGTTAAAGTTTAGCTAAAAGTATTGTGAAGTAAAAAAAGAAACGACTTTTGTGTGTATAAGACCTCAACTCATAATATAACACAAAGCGTCCGGTTTACTGCGGAAAATGCAATTTTGAACTGTTTTTTTCCAGGTGAGCAAAGCGACGCAGGTAGCAATAAAGGCGCGGATTTTTTCAATGACATCCAAAAACCTTTGAGATATGCTTGGGGTAACGACAATGAAAAACAAGTTATTATGGCAGATGTGATTCCAGACAACATCTCTGAACATGCATCTGCTATGCTGACCATCACGAAAAATGAAAGGGCCTATCCTTTGTACTTGTTGACCATTAAATCTTAAAACCTACGAGGAAAAAGGGCATTTATAAGTGTAATGTGCATTTTATATGTATTGATATGCCACTAACGTCCAAAAAATATGGGACTGTTTTTACTAATTCTATCTTTAATTTTACCGTTGGTGCAACATAGGATTGTTTTACTATTATTAAACTCTCAATGCCGAAATAAGCAGTTTAGAATATAAAAACCGTTCCTAATAGTAAGTTATTGCGGAGTTTAAATTGGAGTTTCGAATTACTGTAAAAAATAATTACTTTTTTTATATGATTTGTAAAACTATGGTGTTTTTTTTAGTATGCTAGTGTATTGCTAAATTGTTTTTTTTTAATTTTGGTATGTAAAGTGTTGATTTTGAGTTCGTCTGGACGTTTTCAATTCCTTTCTCAAAAGTTCAACTTTCAGTTTTATTTGTAGCATTAAGTTTTTAACTACAGTTTTATCCGTTTTCAGAGCTGTACATTTGTGTTTATATTTTATGTTTTTGTTCGTGTATATAGCGCGGATAGCATTAAAAATCTTCAATTTGTCAGTAACACGAAATGAGGTTAAAATCGTGCATGCCGTGCCTTGATTGTGAATCAATTGAAAATACAGACCAACTAGAAATTTTGGATACGGATAAGTATGATTTTTAAACATATATAACTGCAAGGAGTATGATACAGCCAGTGGTGGGATTCAGCCGGTTCCATAGAACCGTCTCACGAATTTTATGAGATCAGCGAACCAGTTAGCATTACTGGTTGCTGTCAATGAACTTTTTGTAACAGAACCGGCTGAAAAATATGACTTTGTGAAAGAACCGACTGACAAGAACATGAATCCCACCACTGGATACAGCCAACGTACTTACAGCAGTGAATGTTAAAACGTGTACAATATCATTAGAGATTTTTGGCTGAAAGAGTCAATAAGTTACATGTATTAAAAACCTTGAATAGCACTATTTTAATATACCAGCCCTTTTTTGTTTTTGTGTAGTGCAAAAAGTGTAGATTTTAGACTTATATACAAAACACGGTAAACTTTTTTACAATAGTGTTAAGAATCCTATCTGACAATACAATAATACTTTTACCTCAAACTATAAAATAGAATCTCCCGGCTCGTTGCTTGGTGGATATACATAACTATAAGAAACGTTTTTTGTATTGATTTATGCAAATAAAAAACATCCTGTCATTCATTATAAGCAACAAAATCACTTTTCATTCAGCAAAGTTAGTAACAGTGTAAAATTAAACTTTTCTTGACCTGTAATGTCTAAAGTTCACTATTTACATAGACCGTGTTTTGTGTCTGTTGCGTTATTTGACTCACGTGTTAACCCAAAACTTAACAGTCATCCTATTTCAACCACGTTACTCCAGAGCCAAGTCTTGAAGAGGTGAAATATGGGTTTTATGAACAAGTATTTGGAAATGTGTTTGGGAATTTTTGTGTTTATTTTAGCATTAAACGAAAACAATGGGCAAGGTAAGGTGTTTGTGGATTGTTTGTTATTTTTGACATGTTTGTAAAGTAACTTAGATTAGATATTGATAAAGATTAAATATTGATAAAAAAAGTAAACTATCTTTGTTCAGACAGCTAAAAAGTTAAGTTTGTCCCAGACTTTCAAAGCGTAGACTAATATTATAAATTTAGAAATTAATTTATTTAATTTGATCGACTTGATTATAAAAATGGTAAATTTAAAGTAAACACCTAAAACAGTTCTCTTAATTTTGCGACGTCCATATTTAGGTATTGTTTTCTTTTTAGATGTTTTTGGGATGACTACACACAATGACAATTTGTTGATGATATTTCATGAGCCCAAGGTGAATTGGAAAACAGTCGGGAAAAGATGCCAACATTTGGGTGGCGAAATTGCTTCGAATTTGAACCCGAATGACCCCTATCTTGCAAACTTAACTCAGAGAGGTCAGAAATTGTTTGCACCAAATCATGGAGAGCGCACTTCATGAAATCAACCATGACGATAATAATTTTGTGGTCTTATAGTTTATTAAAGTTCTATGTAAGAAATTCGTAATTGGGTTTAAATTTAATGTCATTTGAGGGTAAATGTAAAACAGCAAAACATTTAAGATGTACAAAATCAATAGGTTTAAACAATTGTTTTAAGTTTTAACTTCGAATAATGCCAAGAGGTAAATGTAATAAAAATGTTTAAGAGTTTGGGCTACAAAGGTAAAGCGTATTTTTTGGTTACGACTTGACGTTTTGAATTGTTATACTTTGGTTATTTTAGTATTGAAGAGAGTATACGTTTTTTACAATCCAAACAACACGAAACATTACCGATATTCGAGTAATTTAAGCGAATTTGGAGCGTGGAAAAGCACCAAGCACCTTGGGCATCTCTGGTACTTTGATCTCTATACCAGGTAGTTGCTTAAATGACTTTTTTGTTTATACGTTATCTACTTTCAAACATTTTTTGTTGTTTTCTTAGTCGTTGGTCTGACCGACACCTGAGAATATATTTCTGTCATCACTATTTGAAAAGATGGTTTATTTCGCCAACGAAATGCAATGGACACGACGGTAAGAAAATTGGAAATTTTAATTTTAAATGTGGAAACCATATCTGTTTCAATTACGTTCCGGAAATGTTTTGCATTTTCAAAAGGCACCAATGCAATCAAAAGATAAATAGGAAATAATAAAACAAATACAATAGCTTTGGTTCTAGTTCATTTCGCTGTAGTTTGGTACCGAATCCGACCCGATTCAGGTTTACTACTTGATTTGGTTTGTTTTAGATTTGGTACCGGATCCGTTTCGTTTCGGATTCGATATCGTAACCTGTTAGATTTGGATTTTGTTCCGGGTCGTTTTGGATTTCGATATTTTTTACTAATATGTTCTAAAGCGACTGATTAGGGCCCGTCGAACCGGATTGAAGTTTTTAATTCGGTTTCAGGTTTTGGATTCGGTTCTTCACGCTATTTTCTGTTTAAGGTTGGTACGATGACGTCAAGTTGGCAGGGTTATATGGTGGAATACCCGGACTACCCGGTTACAAACCGATATATCACTACCGACGAGAAGAACTGGGAAGTTTTGCCAGTCGGCTTACTGAAGTGAAAGGCGATTTGTTCGATAAGTTGTATTGGTATTAAGCAGAACGATCAAGACACGGAGTTGAAAACAAATATCAAAAGCTACAAAATTTAAAATTTAATCAGTCAATGGAGAGTTTTCGGTCAGGCTTTTCGAAACGGAGGTGACTTTCACAGTGCAGGATTAAGGGTCTGCTGGCCTGTAGGCACATTTTGTAAGTGGCCCGTTTTTTGCTATTGGGGAGCGTCACTGTCTGTTACATTTATAACTATAATTTGACGCAGTAAGCAAGTAGTGGGGTATTGCGGCAGACTGTGGCCGAGGGCCACATTATCATATAAGACCTGAAAAATCATCCATGTTTAGATTGATTTGTTTCGTTGCGTCACTCAACAGAAATGCGAATTTTTAAAAACATCAAAAAGGTGGCAACATGTTTCAATTCGTATTTTTTTAACGATTTTTGCAACGTTTTATTAGTTTGGAAAGTAATTATTGTGAAAACATGACTAAATTTCTACAGAGTTTGAAGTGGCCTGGATTTTTGACTGGCCTGTAGGCACGTGCCTACTTTGCCTAATGGTTAATCCGGCACTGGACTTTCAACGTGCTCGGTTTAGCTTGGGTCTACTCGGCTTCATTAGTATCGCCTACTTTTTTGACCTAGTTTAGACTCTACCACTGACATTCGAGTTCCGGTCGAGTTTAGGGATCGTAAACAACTATAATTTAATTATTTTAAACATTTTTAACGCAATTATTTCTGCCTGAAGTTGAGCAAAGTTACGATAATGCCGGATGAGTAGCATTACTCTACTGCAAGCGGATTTAACCAAACTCGGCCACTTCCTGAATACCGACTACAAGGATGTTTTCAATAGAATGCAACCGTAGTATAAACGTTGTACGTGTTTTCGCAAGTAAAACCGTTCTCAAGCGCTTTTCCTTGCGTCACAGATAAAGATAAAAAAAATGTTTTATCGCAGATCTAAAGATATTGGTTGGCAATGATCGATTCACTCAAACAATTGGACACAATTTATCAGACAAAAAGAACAGTGCTTGTCGCCAAAATGTTCTACATTATACGATGAGGTGGAAGTTGGAAAAAGAGGATTGTTCTAAGTTGCTTAGTGTATACAGCTGCGTTGTACCAGGTGTGTTTAAAGTTTCTATGATATATTTCAACTCGAATTGTTGGATACACCTTTAAATTGTCGAGTCCAGTTCTAGTACAAATTTCCACGATTTGATTAAGGCGAGTATTTTTCTGGCTATGACTCAAATCCTTGTAAAATCGAGTAACCTTTCGTAGTAGGAAATAGTGTTTATTAAGGATTTGTTTATTAAGATATTCAAATCATGCTATCTTGACGAAACCTACACTCAAAAGTGCTACCAAAAACTTTCGAACCAATTGCTTTTCAATTTGAGACCCATTGTGACTGTTCTTGTAACAATAAACTGTTAAAAGTTCTTGAGAAATGTTTCAATAGTTTATATTAAACTAAACTAAATTGTATAAACACATGTGTTTTCTGCAGTGCAAAAGTTTGAACAACAGCATGCTGTAGCAATGTCTCCAGTCGTTATATCTGTTACGGCAGTCGTGGCGATTGCAATTTGCTGTGTGTTTCTTGCAGTTGGGTATTTGATTTATAAAAAGTAAGTTTATATTCAGCTAATAGTAAAAAAACATACAACTAATCGAACAACATTTATCAGAGCTTGTTACATGCACGACTTTATAAGCTTGTAATAAATTTTTAATGTCTGTACAAATTTAAAAAACAACCTCAAACGCAATTTAAATGTGTTTGGGAAAACTAAGAAGAAAGTTCTTGTAGATGTCGAGCAGAAAAAGCAGTGGAACCGTCCTGCAAACCAGAAGATAACGATTCACCACCAAGAAGACCAAACACACAGCGAAAGTATTACAGCGTGAAAGAAGATATGGATTTGGATTCTAGAATCGAAAGTATGTGATAACCATAAACATAGGAAATTTAAACAACAAAAGTAATGCTTGCCTTTTAAACATCCTGCAGCTCAGAAACATATATTAAGGTAAAGATATAGCCGCGAACACACTGTAAACATACACATAATAGCTGCGTAGCGCAGCAAATTTGGTACCGTTCGATTTTTAAACATTCGATTTTTTTTTGCAGCCCATCGTGTGGCAACAATCCTACTAAATTTTGTTGCATCAAGTTTAATTTTGTGCAAAAATTGGTTTATTACACACAAGTCTGGACTGCAATATGCTAAAAGGACCATATAAAAACTTGCAATTTTCAATGCAAAAGTCGAGACCGAATAAACCTGCAGCCAGTCGGTCTACTAAAATCTCAGAAAAGCGGATGACACATAACACGTTTTAACACCAGACAGCCTTGGTGAATTCTAATTGACTTTGTTGTGTTCTAACAGGTCATGTTTATCAACACATCGGTCAAGCTGAATATGAAAACCACTGAATGATTCGAAATGGACATTAATACTGACATACATGTTTAAACAGGACAAATATGTGTGATACTAATCCTACTGTATCGTTTACGTCTGTCAAATTATCTGTATATTGTATTGGTTATCTTTTTTTGGCTTGTTCGTAAATGTACTTGTAATGTAGGTATTAAGGCCACATATAAACCATTTCCCGCATTTAAAGAACTAAGACCATAATCTTTTTTTTCACATATTAAAAAAAGAAAGCGGTCGGCCTTAATAACTCCAGGTATTTATTTGCCACAAACGCATTGAATTTAACTTTTAAAAATACGTTTGGTCGCTCTTGCTTAAATTGGCAGCAAATTAACGTTATCCTAAAATAGCCGACAAAACTTTGTAATATTAATGAAGTTTCAAAGGAGAAAAATTATCAAAAACATTTGTGTTTTGAAGTTTTTGTATATTTTACTATAAATGCATTAACATCCAACAATAGCGTTGTACATGACTTTGCTCCAATTGCGCCTTGTACAAGGACAAAATGTTAAGTTTTCTTTAAGCTCATTGCGCCGTTCTATGCTGCAGCATGTGCTTTGGGCGTAAAACGAAAAGCGCTTTTATCATGAAAAGCACAATTCGTTGATTACTTTACAGCACAATAGGTTGCCCTTAAGAGCTGTGTGCTGGATTACTGAAGTTCCTAGTTCAAAGATTTTAAGTTCAAATTTGCGTTTTAGTGATGTTTTTGAGTCAAGTGAATGTAATCCTGTTTTCTGTGTTTGTTGTATAAACTACATGTGCTTCTATGGACAGTATTAGTCTTGGACAGGTATTCGCGTTAAAACGAGATTAACAGAGTAAAAATGTGTAGCTTTAGTTGTTGCTATGTACTGATTTAAAACACAAGCTCTTTACGTCAATGAAACAAAGTGAAAAAGATACGTTTTTCTGTATATGTGCACCTATTATTCAGGTAAGTCAAAAATTGGTAATAAACGGTTTCAATTAAAATGAGTTGATTTTAAAAGAAATTTTGTTTAAAGCAAATTTATTATGAAGACCAGCTAAGTCATAAATGAGTTTATTTCGCTTGGTGAAAGAAAACATAGCGACACAATTGCTGTAAAACAATCACCTGGAAATAGCTGCGCAACGTTAAAACGTTATCGAGCGAAAAAATAGTACAGGGCTCAACATGTGGATCATGACTGAGCGCGTTGCAGTTACACCGTACATTAAGCGTTATGTGAGAGTTTTGGCGCAATGTAAGTTAAAACAGGTACGTAATAAAAGCACTAATGATGTAAACCATGGCGTCAATGAGTTTGACCAGTATGTACATTTAAAACCAGACATTAAATATCATACAAAACCACTATTCTATTGTTTTTTAACAAAATTCTGACCAAATTTAACGGTGACTATGTCATCTCTTACCTAAAACGGGTGGTTAGTTTATAGGACCCCCTCGACTGGTCCCGTCCCACCCCCAGTCGTGTTTACCAACAATGCGCCAACCTCACTTTCTTGTGAGCCCCAGACACTTAACGCCTTGTAGTGACGGTGCAGATGCAGCGCGTTTAGCGCTCATTTGACCAATTGTGCCCGACACTTTTATACGCTCCATAACGTTTCAATGTTGCGCATCTATTTCGGGCTTGGTGATTGTTTTAGTGCAAATGTGTCGCTATGTTGTCTTTCACCAAGCGAAATAAACTCAACTCAACAACTTTGTCAAGTTTGTTGTATTTCGAATGCATGTTTGTTATGAATTGTGCCACTTCCTTTTACAGTCTCAACCACGTTTGTACGTGACACACGTGTTTGACGCATTTAGCAGAAACCGTTTCCCGCCAATTTCCCACACCGACATGAAACTCAAAAATTTGCATAAAACTAAGACGTAACGGATGTGTTGTTACTAACAGCCCATTATATGCTATACTCAGCGGACAAGGTATAGATGTGGTATACTATATGAAGGTTGTAAAGTCAGGGCTAAGATAATGTTTAACAGATTTATATTTATTCTGCGTATTGTTGTGATATTATTTTCTTTTCTCGGGAAGAACTCGGCAGTAGGTAATGTAAAAAAATTATCTTTTATTCAAGAGTTTGTGTTTTAGTTAAACACCTTGAAATGGTCCGAAGCTTATTTATTTTCAAACTTTTCTAGCCGTAATAATGAAAATAACGACCCAAATAGACGTAAAAATTGACATGATTTATTGTTCAAACTGTATAGTCTCATAATGTAGTACTATAACTTTTGAAAGTAACCAGATCTTATTTTAAAATTTGCGTTAGGCATCTATATCTTGCTTTGTGGTTATAGATGGAAAACTCGTTAGCTAACATTTTTTTTGTTTTAAGCCATGTATTTTAATAAGCTTTACACTTGACCCGCACAAAGCTGGTTAATGAACTTGATTTAAGTCTGATTTTCGTGTTAATTTCTACAGGGGATCTTTACTATACATTCCCCATTGCAAACAACCAAACCAGATCTTGGGTAACTTTATCCAGCTTAAAGTTGAATGCAAGTGGTGCATCAGAACAATGTAAAAATTTGGGTGGAGTTCTTACCCCTGTGGATGACGTCACAGATAGCAGACTGACTCCGATGATGCAATCAATCGAAAACGGTAAATCTATAATTGGTTTATATTACTGTTTTTTTTACGTTAAGAAAAACATATCTTTGATTGATTTAGCCAATATCTCTGTTTTTTTCGTTGTGAAGCAAAAACAAATCTGTAATTGATTTATATTACTGTTTTTTTTTTGTTTGTTTTTTGTAATCTATAATTGATTTTTAATACTGTTTTTTGTTTCGTTGTAAAGTAAAAACAAATATTTGATTGATTTATATTACTGTTCATTTTTCGTTGTAAAGCAAAAGCAAGGATGTTTATAGCGTTGTGTCAAATCTAAACTGATGCATTTTTCTATAGATCTTCGCAGGGTTTATATCTTTTACGACCCAGCCAACTCTAAAGTTTACCGATATTCGACAAATTCAACCGAATTTGGGAATTGGAAAAGCGCCAAGCACCTTGGACATCTTTGGAGATTTGATTTGTTTACAGGGTGAGCAATTTGATGAACGTTTATTGTCGTTGTATTTAATAATGATAAAATGGAGTCGCTTTGCATGAGGTAGATTTTATTTGATAATGCCAATTTATGGCATTTAATTTCGAATGGCATTGTGGGTCAAGAAGTATTATTTCTTTGCATTTGTGAAGTATTTCAAAGTTATATATTTTTGCAAAAAATGCTGTCCTTACTTTGTTTGTCTAACTTTGTTAAAATTGTAAAATGCTTGAGTTATATATATATAAGCTATGCTCAATTCAAAACTTTAAGAAAAAGGTCTCTATAGTATTGTGTAACGGCCGTTTGGGACCAACAAATAGTTTTACTCTTTTGCTATAATAGTGAATTGTATGGAATGTTTACATCATTTTAATTCCAAACCAATTAAAAATTAACAGGCGATCACCTTGGGCGAAACAATTAATTCACTTCTGCCATCATCTAAATTTGAGGTGGTTTATTTCAAACCAAACTTGCAATGTACGCAAAGGTAAGGGTCCATTTTATGTTTTCCGATAAACCAATAAAAAGGTGACCTACTCATTGACAGTAAATATTCGATTTGCTTCGGTTTGTATTCAGTGGTGGGATTCAATTTTTGATCAGCCAGTTATATCACAAAAGTCATATTTTCAGCTGGTTCTGTTACAGAAGTCCATTGACAGTAACCAGCAATGCTAACCGGTTCGCAGATCTCATAAAATTTTGTGAGACGGTTCTACAGAGCCGGTGCGAACCGGGGCTGAACCCCACCACTGCTTATAAACAGATTTAGAAAGCTAGGTATACTGTACATTTCAAACTTTAAACTTGAATCTACCAGCTCCTTGCTTAATTGGTGAAGACTACAATGAACCTTATGTTATTGATTCATTTTTATTAAAACATCAAGTCATTCATCCTTATGACAAGATTGATGGCATTACTGGTATCTATAAACAAGCATTAAGATATGTGTAATGTTTTGACCAAATTGAAGCCTTTGTGCTTTTTAGTAAATTTGAATGAATCAGTCAAATAGCGAATACAATATTACTGTTCTGTAACAATATAACTAACTATTTATCTAGGTTGGGATGCTGATCCGGATCTGGTAGGTTTATATGGCGGGGATTCGGAAATACCCGGATACCAAACGATTTATAATTATCGTCGGGAGGAAGCTGAGAGCCACGCAAGCAGATTGACGGATGTTAAAAACGATATTTATCAGGGTTATCGAACTCAAATGGAAAACATTTATGCTGCAGGTATTTCTCTGAAGAAAACTACAAACTAAATTAGTTAAGATGAACATAAATTCACAACTGGGATCAGCTCTGAAGCGTCTATGCAGACAGCGATCACGGCACACTCATATATAAATCACAGTACGCCAGGCCAATTGAAGGCGTTATACCAAATCAGCCGATCACCAAGCATTCCCGGAAAGACTCCAGTCGTGGGTTCGAATCCCACCGCTGGCTAGATTTTTCTAGCCTACGCCTTGCTATATGGTGGTGAATAATTGGTGACTGGCTGATTCGGTATGGCGTCTTCAATGGGCCTGGCGTACTGTGATTTACAAACTAAATTAATAAAGTATTTTTTTATTGTAATTCAATTTATATGACATGAACGACTTTAAATACTTGGTAGATTTAATCGCAAATTGTGACATTTAAATTCATTCAATGTATAGATTTGCCTCCAACTAAGCTACATTGAGTTGAATTTGTAATCTAGGTTTATAGAACTAAAATTTTAAAATGGTGACCACTAAACGTTTTTGTCGTTTTTAGATGTAAAAATCTACGTGGCAACAAAAATGATGGAGCCAATCGTTATTAATGCAACAGCTAATGCTACCTACTGCCAGCAAAGAGTTTTGCATTACAATTTAAAGTGGAATTTGACGAATGTTGATTGCTCTGAGGTTCTTCCCTTTATCTGTTACATACAAGGTCAGTTTGGTTCACATTTTCATTTTGTTAAATAAACCTAAGAATAATTTGTCGAATAAGTAATGACAAACTTGAGAAATTGTCGAACAGTTGTAATGTGTTTATTTTAGAGCCTGGATATGTTTCTGCTGCCATTTTTCACCCCGTGGCAACACCGGTGACTGCTCTGGTGGCTATTTTGGTTTTCTCTTTATTGTTTGCTACGGGATATTGGCTTTACAAAAGGTAACTTTGAGATTTTGTTTGACAATAGTAGGTAAAAGTAACTAAAGAGTAGGCAAAGTTGTTTACGGTTTGACTTTTACTTTTGCCATTTACTATGTGTTTGAAACCAAACTATCTTAAAAATTAGTGGTTTGCTTCAATACTTCAATAACAGCCCACTTAAGTAGCTAGTTGCTGGACTAAACCTAAGGCCTAACAGCCCTAAAATGTCCTGTTTTAATTCGTTGTCTAGTATTGTTCGTTGGATATGTCTTTTTTTTATTTTATAGCCGTATTTTTGTCTTCATGTATAGGCCTGTCAAACAAACATTCAGGCCTAAACTGGTTTAAAAATTCGGGTTCGATACGAACTTTAGGCTTGCGGTAAAAACTTATTTGCCCATTGAGAAACACTCAAGGCACGAGGTGGGATTAGAACCATTAACTTTTCAATTTTTCGATTACTTTTACTAATTTTTTTCCGGCCAGGAATCGTGCCCACTTTTTCGAGCAGTTCTATATACACGTTTTATCAATTTTGACACATTGCGTAGATGTAAACACACGAAGACCGAAGAAGTTACTGAACCTACACTGAACAAAGTTGATCAATTTCCTAATCCTGTCGAAGTCGAGCGGAACGAAGATGGCAGATTTAGAAACCTTGTTGGAGAATATCTACATGGTGCAAACAGTAAGGGCTGAATGCTAGTTTCCATATGTTATGAGATACTATAAAGTTAAGAAGTACTTCTGACAATACGAAGTAAGTACTTCAAATTTTAAGTGTTTTATTTATTTTAAAATTGTATTCAATTATATTTTCGGATTCGGGATTATAGTTTACTGGTTCTGATTAGGTTCAAATTTTTAATCGGGTTGCGGATCGGGATTCGAAACTAAACTATGATTCCGGTTCCAATTTCTTTTTCGAATCCGAATTTAAAACTTTACTGTGGTGAAATGAAACAAAAAACAAACAAATTTAATCAAATTTACTGTTGGTTTCAAACTCGTGAATTACAATTTTCGCTAAAAAAATGACCTTTGTAGAAGAATCGGGTTAAAGCACAAAGCAATCTAAAGGAATTCTATTTTGTGTTTGTTGTTCATAAATGACCAAGGTCAGATGTCCAAGTTGGGTAGAATTATTTGCTTACAAGTACATTTTTTGAAAACCTGCAATTATTCAGTAATTTGAAAATTTGATAATTTGCATAACCGCACTTTATTCTGACTCTGGTTACAATGTTACAGGATACGTCGACCATCACATGCAAAGCGTTTACGTAAATGGGGATGTTGATATTGATGGGGTGGATTCACCCCCTGTTCCAAGACCTCCTATACCACCTCGAAGCCCAATACACCACCACGCCTACTCAAATTGACCCAATCTAACCAAAAAATATTACTTTTTACAACAAACTGTCTTTATGATATATTGTGTTTTTTTATGCCAGTTTTGTAATTTACTATTTTTCTGATCACGTGATTTAATATCATGTGACTTTTGTTCTGCCTGGAAATAAATTACGCGTGAAATAGACTTTTATGACTATATTACATTCACATGCAAACGTTATTTAAATTTACATTTTAATTTTATTAATAATTTACTACGTAGTTTGCAGACAACAGATTATTTAAAATGTTTTTATTGTATATTTTAATTTTTTGTTAAAAACGTTTTGTATATTTCCTAACTAAACCACTTTTTAACTTGGTAAGCAGGAAATCATTTTTAGATTTTATAAGACATAAAAACGATTCTATACTTCAAAATAATATTATTCCTAAACATGATGTACTGTTGTTTCAAAAAATTTGAATATTAACATTTCTGTCCCATTACACGATGTGTAATAGCAATTTTAACATGAACAGTTTTGACTGGTTCTAGACCAGGGGTGTGCAACCTTTGTTGCTGAATGCGCTTGCCAAAATTAGATCGCGGGCCCCACCTATGTATAACACAAAGTGATTTTGCTTTGTTGCTTACCAAATATGCTTAGCTACAAGTAAAATTCGCATTTGATTCTAGCCACACATGCCAGGTCGCAGAAAAATAGCATCGGACGCATTAATCTTGCTCAAAAATATATAATAGTTGGACTCGTTTGCCAGGAAATTTGAGATCCAAGGGTCTCTGCGGGCCACAACCTTTAATAAAGGGCTGCATTTGGCCCGCCGCCCGCAGATTGCACACCCCTGTTCTATGGACACTTGTTTTAACGCAGTACTGTAACTGTGAAACCGTTGTAACTGCGAAACCGTTAGTTAACCCTGACTAAATGGCGGCCCCGCTTCAACAAAACGTGCACTTAATATGCATCATATGCTAATTTGTTGCGAGACAACAGAAGATACCAGCCGCCCTGTAACTCTTAATCGTCATTCTACGTAATGTCTGAAAGTAATTTACATATTGTTTTTTACGTATATTATGATTGCATGCACTTATATCAAAACCTGTTTAATTTAAAAGTCTATCGTCTATAGGAGACGAAGGCTGTATTTTCGTGCAATAAAATCCTCGTGCATTAAATGTTACTGTCTAAAGTTGATTGATATGTCCTGACAGGCAAAAAGTAACATTAGAAGTTGTATTTATTTTAGCGCTTGTATTGAATGTAGGTAGTGTATTGGGTCAGTAAGTAAATACTTTTAACGATTGCTTTGTTTTTTTAGGTCGGCGCTATTACAAAGTGTTAGGATGGTTATTACACAGATATTATTCTTGGCGGTTTTTGTTTTACTGATATCTTTTGGACTACCAACTTCAGAAGCAGGTTAGTACAAAACGAACACAGCAATTTATTTTGTTTAAGACATAAATATGGTTTCAAGGAATATGTTTCCGTATATATGGTGGTACGAAAGTTTTATTTGTTTTTTTTGGTCTTATGGATTGCAAGTTGTTGAATTAGAAGGTCTTTTTCGAAAACGTTGTTTTTATGTATGTTATGTGAAGTAATGGTTGATCTGTTGCTTTTGTTCTTTTGTTATTCTTTACCATTACAAACATAGTTTTTTGAAACGAATACTTAATGATATTACCCTCTGAACGGAACTCACACAAAGTTGTACATTGTAAATACAGATTCGGAACACTATACATGGATCTGTTCATAAGTTTAATGAGGAAAATAACAGCCTGAAATGACATGCATGCCACATGCTTCATTATTCAAATGTTTCGCCAAATGCACACGCCATCATCAGTGATATGAGCGGCCACATCAGTTACAGTGCCGGATTACGGGTCTGCTGGCCCGTAGGCACATTTTATAAGTGGCCCAAAAATCAGGGTTGCCAACTAAAAAAATAGAATTATCAGTGTTGCCAAATTATTGTCACAAAGATCGTTGTTGCAACTATACCTATACATACCTAAACTATACACAGGGTACCGTGCAAAACTTGGTGATATGCCTAACTAAATAACAACTTTGCGCGGTTTGGCGATTGAAAGCGCGTTAACTAGTTTTTGGATCTTACGGAGTAGATCGCTTTCAATACACAAAATAATTATGTTGAAAACATAACTAAATTTCTACTGATTTTAAAGTGGCCTGGATTTTTGACTGGCCTGTAGGCACGTGACTACTTTGCCTAGTGGTTAATCCAGCACCGATCAGTTACACCCGTTTATAACCACGAGTCATAAAAGATTAATAAAAAGTGCAAAACAAGCTCATATCACTGATGATGGCATCAGTATTAGCCGACACGTTTGAAGAATAAAGCATGTCGATTTTTATGTCTATTTGGACCGTTATTTTCTTCATTAAATACAGCTGTAATTATGACTACAAATAAAAAAACACATTTATTTTTGTTTTTTAGCATGCAGCCCCACTATCAGGGCTGTGAACAACAGTGTCATAATGTTTTCAAAGGAAAAGCTAAGTTACGAAAACGCCAGCCGTGCTTGTGAATCGTATGGAATGCATTTAGCTACAATCGACTTTGTCAGGTGGAGAACTCCATTGTTCACTCTCCTGCGTTCTTTGTACACGCCAGGTAAAATTGCCATTACAAAAGTGATTTAATAAGAGAATATTTTTAATGTTACAGCTTTTAAACAAGGTTTGAAACATGGGCCCCCAAAGTACGAACCCGAATTAGATTTATGTTTGTGTACAGGTCAAGCCAAAGTCTAAATAAAAAGCAAGTTGTACAATCCTTTTTTTTTGCAATCACGCCTAATGGGTTTTGTGTCTTAAATAATACAGCGGGTATAGGGAGAAACACAAAAATTGTCTGATTCCGGAAACGTGAGAGCTTTGACGCGAATCCAATGGGCCAAATTGGAAAAACTTTTGAACATTTTGAACAATAATTCAATGTTTACATGAAAAAACAGGCAGGGAAATTTACATAAAAATACCAGTTTAACTTGCAATTGCGCCCTAATGTAAGGATTTAAAGGTTTTATTTAATGTGGATGCTTTATAATTACTTTTAATACTTACTTTATAACTACTTTTAATAACTAATCTTTTTCAATACAGTTTTTATGAACAAGCAATTTTTGGCTGTAATACTTAAGAAACAAGTAACGCCTTTGCTTTTACCCTTTTTCAGATGCGGAAATTGGACGTTTATGGATTCGTTACATTTATTATGACAAGGATATACATCGGTATGATCAGGCTTATGTTCCAAGTCAGAGTGTTTGGAAATCTACAACTATCTTAGGTCACATTGACTATCTAGATTATTACAAAAAGTGGGTATACAACCATTAGACATCTTTTAAAAGGTTTTGGTGTATGTTACTTCACTTCATAAACTGATGATAATCTTACAAAATAAATGATGTCACAATTTAGGTGATTGCTAGACAACTTAACAAAGGTATAATCAAAAAAAATTTCAAAACATTTGTTACATCACCAAATATCTTTTCACATGACGTAGGCAAACATTCACTTTGGTGACATCAACATATACCATTAGCATGACTTAACAAAATACTATTTGTCTAATGAAACTAAATATTTAATCGCTTTACGTCATAAAATCCTTTTTACATGACGTCACTAAACTTTGTTTACATGACGTCACTAACTTTTGTTTACATGGCGTCACTAACTTTTGTTTACATGGCGTCACTAAATAATCTAGACATGACGTAACACAAGGGTATTTGCACATCGTCACCAAATATGCATTGGCATGACCTAGCAAACTGTTTTTTTTTTTTTTTTTTTGTTGAAACCAAATATTAATTCACGTTACGTTACCAATTATTCCTTTTTCAAGACGTCACTAAAGGTTTATAAAAACAACACAACGAAACGTCATTTGCATGACGTGGTCAAATGTGCATTGGCATGGCGTGATTGAATGTACAAATTTGTTAAACAACCGCAAAAGGTTTTTTTTTAATTTATATAATTAATCCAAGCATTTTTTTTATTTTTTTTTATCATATTCATTTTTTCAGACCTGCTCCAAGACGAATTCGACTTAAATATTGTTTTAACAATTTGTCAGGGAACGGTTATTTTCTTTTCATTGGAACTTGCAGAGCGGGTAGAGGTTAGTTTGGTTTCTTTATTATACTTTTTTTCAGTCGTTGGAAGACTTTTTAGTACTTGATTAGACTAGATTGATGTGTGGTTTTATTTCTGATGTTTTCCCCCGCGTCAATGGATCAACGTATGATGTCATTAAAGTGACGTATGTTTTAGGTTGGCATTCGTGGGGCGTCTATTATTTCGAATCAACTTATCGACCGGGTTTAAAGCAATATTTTCTCTTCGGCAACACAAAGAGCGGTTCGGACAAAATACGACAAGTGAACGAAACATACGGAAATTTCTCAATTTTTAAGGGAACCTTCTTTGGACCAGGTACGTTTCAAGAAATGTAATTGAAATCCAGCGATTGTCAAACTTTGTTCAACCAAAAAAACTTGAATTACAAATTCAACAACAATATTAGTAAAACTACAAAAAAGTATTTGAAACCTAAATAAAACTTTGACGCAAGATAATCTATAGTTTTTCTTGCTTTTCTTGGTAAGCTAAAAATCTAAAACGTTTGCACAAACATTTTTGTAACTTTATTTTTTTTGTAAATAGAGTTATTGTTTCATCATTCTAAAACTTATGACTTAAACTGATAATAAAATTTTAAAAACTAGACATTTTTTTTATAATATGTACATTTTTATTTCTTGTTTTTGTGCTACTCGATAAAGTTTTACATTAGTTGTCACTATTCAGTTTGCCCAATCAACGCTGTTATTTTTTTTATTTCACCTACTTTACTTAATTTACAGTAATGCAGATCTCCGTATATGTTGGAGCTACGTACAACACAGAGAAAAAGAAATGGGTTGGCCATAATGATTGGAAACCACGGAATATATCGGCACCTGCTAATGCAAATTGCAATAAAATGGCTCTTCACTATACGAATGGCTGGAATGGGGAGAGAACCTGTGTTTCTAAAGCCAACTATCTTTGCCAAGTCAAATGTAAGGGAATTTGTATTCAAACTATAAGCAACTTGTAATATTTTGTACCTAGACACTATTGGTTTTAACCAGTGGCGGGATTCATTTTTTTGTCAGCCGGTTTTATCACAAAAGTCTTATATTTTCAGCCAGTTCTGTTACAAAAAGTCCATTGGCAGTAACCAGTAGTGCTAACCGGTTCACTGATCACATAAAATTTCGTGAAACGGTTCTATAGAAACGGTTCGAACCGGTTGAATCCCAGCACTGCTTTTAACCTATTTGTAAACATCACCTTACAAGATTTTTTACCCCTGTTTCAAAATTTAACTTTGCAAATCATGACGAAAGGATGACTCCTCGGAACAGAAAAGAATAATCTACTCATAAACCACTGACTTTTAATCAAAACCTTATACCTTATTCGAAAAGAATATTTAAATTATAAAGTATATATTTAACCACCAAAGGGATCTGATAGTAACTTTGTTACTTAATGACAATGAATATTATATTAGTGATGAAACAGCACAATTGTTGCTCAAAAATGTGAGAAGTGTTTACTGTTTAATATTTTTAAATTTCTTTCCGTAGTCGAGCCCTTAGTCCGGGTGAAACCTTTCGACTCTACATCTATTGAAATATCGTGGGACAGCCTGTTGACCTATTTTGCAGGTCGTATGGAGTCCATGGTCATTGCTGGGGTAAAATATCTACAATTTATAACCATGATCTACCCTGTAAAATTAACACAGACCAATCTGCGTAACTGTATATCAGTTAACTGCATATACCGGTGAATTGCATGTGGTTTTGGTATTGCAAGCCATAGTTCGTTGAAAAAATAACTCCAGTTCATTGTACATTCCGGATAATTGCATAAAGCGTTTGGAAAATGATAAATTCGATTGATTTGTATTGAATATTATGTCAATAGTTTGGAAGTGCAATTAATAACACGCGTGATTAAAAAAAACTGTAAAAACATTTTTAAGCAAACCTATATAGAATGCATATACTTGTTTTTGGTATTTTGTTTCAATTTCTTTAGAATAAATACTTTTGGTTTGTTCAGTGTTACAATGTTCAATATTTTTTGTCTCCATACCATGTGATTGCTATTTGTCAGGTGACTGTTACAATTGACGGGGGGAAGACGAATAATACGAGAAAGTCTGGTGACTTCCATTGGGGCCCAATCACGTTTAAAGAACTTCCTCACAAGTGCCACGATATTCATGTAAGTATGTTTAAAAGCTGTCATCTGCTACATTATCTTTTTCACATTATATCATCAATCCTGCAAACAGCTCACTTATTTAAAGTGTAAATCACAATTTTGTTGTTTAACAGGTGTCTGTTGAAATGAATGGCTGTCAAAAGTTGTCGCTTGCAACTTCAACCAAATTGGCAACCGGAGACAGAATACCTAAACCACTTAAACACGTCTCAGTTGATAATTCTACCCAATCCCAATGTATTGTGCAAGTTGTCCCACCAAAATATGTTGATGAGTTTAAGGTGAAAAAATACGTTTCAATGTCTGTGATTTATACAAAAGTTCAAATTTAATGCCTTAATCCTCTAAATCGAGCATTTTGGCTAATTGTAATGTCACATTTATAAGAATACTAAGTATACGCCAGAAAAAATAAAACTGTAAATGCAGCAGGTGCAAGCTGAAATGTTTGGATTTCGCACTTTTTATGTGTAATGTTTCTTAACATATAAAATTAACTAAAAATTAGATGTGATAATTTGCTTTTTAATTCGTTACAAGTCGCGCTTATTTACTTTATATAGGACTGATTGTATTTAATTTAGGGCAAAATAATTTTTCTAGATTTTGGCTAAAAGCCCTGAAGCCCAATCATTTCACTCTTTTACTTCAAACAACGAATCTCTTGTGAATTTTCCGATTGATCTGAAACTTCACAAACCGAAGGCGAAAGTCAATTTTACGGTAATCTGTCCATATTCAAAAACATTCAGACATTACAGCCTGATTGTTTGTTTTTTTCGAAATACTGTAATAAAATCATGTTAGATCAGAACATACAAACTTATTAATAAGTTTAAAAATGATTATGCTCAAAGCGGGCAGATTAGAATCTCTCTCGGACATTTAATTTAATCCGTTTTTACACTATAATATTTCAAGATACGTGTGTAACATCCCACAACTAAGGCCAGTGTGTGAATTATTTTATAGTCACTCATTATGATTTCAAATTGATCAAATAATTAGTTATTAATATTTAGATTTCATACACTTACTGTGGACATAAAAGCGACAGTTATGAAGTACAAGGATTTTGCGTTAGGCCTGATCCTACCAAATATAGTAAGTACATAAGCATTAACAAAAGTATAAATACTGGAAACGGTTTTGATCACAAACAATACTGCCCATTGTAATTACTTTTCTAAAATTTGGCAGAAAGTTTTATTAAGACTTTTTTCTTGTTTGCGACGATAGTTTTTCCGAGTTCAAGGGATATTATTCCAACTTATCAACAACATTATGATGATATTATTCTTGCATAAGTTACAAAAACAAAAATCTCGTGCAAACAGAAAAGCAGTCACATATAATAACTTAAAACCATTTATCATCCAAGCGTCAAGTAAACCAAAATAAACAGATATACTTTATAAATGTTGGTTGTGATTGTGACAAATAGGCCTAAAACATTATAACTTTTTTGTTTCAGCTTTCTTTGACATGAGAACTCTCAGCGGAAAGGCGATTGTTGCAGGAGCTTGTTTTCTATTCCTTCTAGTTGTATTAGCTGTTGGCGGATTTTGTTTCTTTTCTAAGCGAAGGTGAGTAGTTTGAAAACAGATTTTAGACACCTGTTGTTGGTTTACCTAATAACATGCTCAACAAACTAGATTACCGTAGGGCGACACTAGCACATGTCTTGTCACCAGCTGCACTGATGAGAACTTCTAGGTCAAAATAGTGTGCACATTGTGTAGTTAAAATAAACATGCGCTTGTTTGCAGAAATCGGCAAAAACCTACAATAAAAGAAAAGAATATTGATGAACCTGAAAAAAGTAAGTTTTGATTTATCTGTTCGTTTAGATTTTTATTTGATGTACAGAACAACGTTTGAATCCAATATGCTTTCAATGCGTCCGCCATGGAACTGTCTGCCTCATTACTATATAGTCAGTTGGACCGACAAGTAGCATAAAAAAAACACTGCAGTTTTCCAAAAAAAAAAGAATTGAAATGACATAATTTCGTAGGTGATGACGTCGTCGACATTTTTTTGTCTTTGTCCGGTATAAATTTTACATTCAAAAATTTTCCCAGAGAAAGATTCTGCCTATCTTTTACCGATTTTTTTTAAACAATAAAAAGCAAGAACACATCTAAACGTAAATTTTTATCAAAACAAATTTGGCAGTCAAAAAAGGGTTGCTAATAGGCGAAGATAAACAAAAATACGTAAGTGGGTTCAGCCCTGAAGTGTTAATCAAACCAGCGACTACAGCACACTCATATATAAATCACAGTATGACAGAGCCATTGAAGGCCTAATTTTGAATCAAGGTTGTTTTTGCAGACCTGCCGTAGAGCCTGTGTAGCTCAGTTGGTAAAACGCGAGCCCCGGAAAGCTTCATGTCATGGTTTCGAATACCACCGCAGTAGACCAGTTTGATTTGGCATACAATAATTAATAGATAATTCCATCAGCATGTACTTTGCAACAAAGAAAACTTATTTCTTTTGCAGACACCATCCGTGCGGAACCCGTTTACGACAAACCAATTTTCCCAGATGAATTATACGAAAATCCGTTAGATCAGGATTTGGGTCCAACCGAATTAAATTGTGACAGCTCATACCAAAATCATCCCAGTTGTATTCTAAGGATATAAACTGTCGACATTATCAAGCTGTACAGAAAAATGCAGGTGCAGATTGTGTCACACACATATTGCACTAGTGTTGAAAGTTATGGACGTTTGACAGTGTTTTCTGCACTTTCTGCACAAAATTGGACTAATTGCATGTATTACACTTTGTACGTACAATGCACCAAATAACCGGTTTTATTAGAGAGCTTGACCAGTAAAAGAATTTAGAAGGCGGAAAGTTGAAAAACGGAACTCTGTTTAAAATTGTTTCATTTTTATTTTTATAAAGGGACATTATTTTTTTTAAAGCTACTTGATAATAATCAATCAGTAAGTTTTTCAAATGACTTTTGTTGCGAAAGTAATTCACTTCGTATTTTAAATAAAAAATATTTCGTCTTAAAACGTTTGATTTAAAGCTACTTGATAATAATCAATCAGTAAGTTTTTCAAATGACTTTTGTTTCGAAAGTAATTCACTTCGTATTTTAAATAAAAAATATTTCGTCTTAAAACGTTTGATTTAACAACTAAACAAAAACCATGTGCACCGGGTGTTTGCTTTTTCATGAAACAGTTTTTTCAATTATTTAAATAAAAAATGCTATTTAAAATACAAAACATTTACTTAGCCACACAACGGCCCCATTACTAAAGTAAACATATAAATGCAAATGCCAATTTACAAATTGATATCTTAAGGCTGGTTTCAGACATTATACGTGTATTGTGTATCAACTCTGTGTTCCGATTAAACCGTTAGTTATTTCTATGCTAAAATGCGACCACGCTTTAACATAACGTGCACTTAATACTCATCTTATGCTAATTTGTTGCACGACAATCACAATATACAAGCCAAAATTGACCTGTCAATCATATTCGTCATTCTACGTATTGTCTGAAAATTTGCATTTTCTGTTTTTCCCGTATATTATGTTTGCATGCACTTATATTGAAACCTGTTCAATTTAAAAGTCTATCGTCTAGTAGGCGGAGGCTTCAATTTCGTGCAATAAGGAATGTTGCATACAGCAAAAGTGCTATCAGAAGTTTAATTTATTTCAGCAATTGTTTTAAATACAGGTAGTGGTAATACTTATTGGGATGCTTTGACAACTGTAACATCAGTAGAATTATGTTGACAATATGTGCTTACAGCAAAAAAGTGCTTTTATAAATTGTATTATTTTGAGATATGCTCTAAATACAGGTGGTAGTGATAGCTTTCGGGATTAAAAACGAAATAATGTTAAAGAATTCTCTACTTATTTTAGACTGTGACAAAGTCTTAGGATGTTTATTACACAGATATTATTCTTGGAAGTTTTTATTTTACTGATAGCTTTAAGACTACCAACTTCAGATGGAGGTCAGTGCAATTAAAATATACAATAATATAATCAAACGATTGGTTTGTAGAAACACTGTTTATGTATAGGCTGTTAACCATAGTTTTATTTGTTATCTATTTTCTTCTTCGGTTTACAAGTTGTTGAATTAGGTTATATGTTTCACGGACGTGTAACATATGTTATATGCAGCATAAAGCCTAATACAGTGGTTCTCAACCTTTTTTACTATGCGACCCCCTTTAGAGATTTTCTAACACCACGCGACCCCTTTACACACGCACACACACAGGAAGTTTAACTACCAGCATGTGTTGATTGTGTTCATCACACATTTGCAATCTAACGTGGCTGCAATAGTTCGGCGTTTTGCTGTATTCCGGAAAACGCCTATTTTTCACTAACTATTTCACTATTTCGTGTTTTTTTTATGTTAAGAAAAACCAAAACCCGCAATTATAGAAGTATACAATCGCAAATATTGTTGCGCCCGTTCTAAATCAAACGGTCGTGTGAGTTACTATATGCTAAACAAAAGTCACAGGGAAAGTTTTTTTGATACAGATAAAATAATTCCGTGTTCGGTTGCGTCTCCGCGACCCCCTCAAAAGGCTTGGCGACCCCTTGGGGGGTCGCGACCCCCAGGTTGAGAAACACTGGCCTAATAGTTGCATTAATATTCTGCGTTTGGAAATGTTCGAAACAAAAATAACGGTTTAATTGAATCTACAAATAATACAAATTATTTGTTGATTTTCAGCTTGCAACCAGAACATAATAGCTGTGAAGGACAGCGTTATTATGTTTTCAAAGGTGAAGCAAAGTTACGAAAACGCCAACGAGGCTTGTGCATCTTATGGCATGAAACTTGCGACAATCGACTTTGTGAAGGCGAATACCCACTTGTCCAATGCATTACGTTATCATTTTACACCAGGTAATATTGTCATTAAGTCTAGTGTCTTGTTAAGTGAGTGGTTCCAAACCAGAGAAGAATTCCTCGATTTTTAAAACATGAGCAGAGGAATTTCCTTTAATTTTTACATGTGGTTTATAAATAGACTTGCAAAATTGTAAATCATCCAAGGAATTATGACCCATGAATTGATAAAAGACCCAATTTTGAATAAACTATGTATGGTTTAGCATCTAGTATAGTACATTAGTACATTACGGAATGAAAATGTTTTGTATTGGTAAGGGAGGAATTTGTCGAAAAAGGTTGGGAACCACTGCGTTAAGTGCATATCAGTTTTTTTTTAGGATTTTTTGACTTAGATCACACAACCAAATGCTTGCTGGTAAAAATAGCTTCCAATATCTTTTTCGAATCTCTTTCTTTAACTTTTAAGAATCAATTAACGATTTTGATTTCTTTTATCTCTACAGAAGCAGATACTGGACGTTTATGGATTCGTTACATATCTTATGACAAGGATATACATCGGTATGATCAGGGTTATGTTCCAAGTCAGAGTGTTTGGAAATCCACTGCGGACCTTGGCCAACTATTCCATCTTGATTACTACAAAAAGTTAGTATGCAACTTTTTTCAAGTTACTTGCTGGACTGATGACGTGTTAGCTAGCCAAAATAGTGCACAACGTACAGAAGAAAGTTATAACCAAAATTCTTGTATTGGCTGAACTTATTTGAAGTTTAACAAAGAAACAAAACTTGATGAAAAAAATATTTACTTAGCGTAACAACATGTACATTCTATTACGTCATCAGAAATCTTTTCACACGAAGTAGGTATAGATACCATATTTAATGACGTCATCAAATACCTTTTGCATAACTTAAGCGACATGACGTCATCAAATATTTAGTTGCAGAGCGTCATCAGACGTCAATTTGTATGACTTGGTTAAATGTCCAGGAAACAGAAAACAACTATTGCTTCAGGAAATTACTATCATTCTTTATTTAAAAACACTATCATTTTTATTTAATAACTTATCACATTAAAAACTGATTTTATCTTTCCAGTACAGCACCAGGACGAATTCGACTTGAATATTGCTTTAACAATGTTGACGGAAATGGTTATTTTCTTTTCAGTGGAAGTTGCAAAACGACTGAAGGTGAGTTGGGTTTCTTTACTTTACTTTACTAAAGACCTGACCTATTGAGTTTCTAATATATTGACTTAAATAACTGTATGGAAAGACTAGAAGACGTCTTTGTTGTTTTTTAAATGCTATTTGTTTATGATAAGCTGCAGACAGTGCACACTGTTCGACATATAAGGTCTCATCAGCGCAGCTGGTGACGAGAGATCTATTTTTTATGTTTGACAATTTTATCCGCAAGTCACCGAGACAGTGTAAATGACGTCATTAAACGTGACGTATGTTCTAGGTTGGCATTTTTGGAACGTTTATTATTTCGAACCAGCTTATCGACCGGGTTTAAAGCAATACTTTCTTTTCGGCAACACAAGGAGCAGCTCGGACAAAATACGACAAGTGAACGAAACATACAGAAATTTCTTAATTTACAAGGGAACCTTCTTTGGACCAGGTATTTATTATTGTTTGGGCACAGACCTAAAACACCAACTACAATTGAAAATACCGAGGTCATTTGCCACATATGGACAATATCAGTCATGTAGGAGACTCAGTAAGGCATAAATAAAGGAACAACAATTAGATTCAATTACGGGACTAATTTATAGTTGACACTGTGCAATCATAACGTTTTACTTTAGTAACTTCTTCACACACAGTTTGTATTTTGCTCATTGAACTCAGCTATGTCTTTTATTTCAATTTGCCCCAGTGGTTCAGACCCCAGTATATGTTGGAGCGACGTACAATGCAGAAGAAAAGAAATGGATTGGTTATGATGATGATTGGGAGCCACAGAACATACCGGCACCTGCTAATCCAAGCTGCGACAAAATGGCGCTTCGCTATACGAATGGCTGGAAAGGGGGGGGAACCTGTGCTCCTGAAGACAACTATCTTTGCCAAGTCAAATGTAAGGAGTTGTCTTAAATCTCAAAGTACTGAAATGATTCTAGCTAGCCGGTGCCTTGTAATATTAGCTTGGGAGACCAGCTTGATTCGATGTAACGCATTAAATGGGCCCGGAGTACTATGCTTTATGACGGGCATGCTGTGATCGTCGGTCTGCATGAACGTTTCAGGTCTGATCCTAGTATGAATGTATTAATCCAGGCTACAAAAATTGTCAACGGAATTGAATTGAATTTGAATTGATTTACTTTTCTTTATTTTGGGTGGTTTTCTTTTAACCTCAAAGCAGTCAGTAACTTTACCTCACATTTCCTTTCTATCAGAAATTATTGCAGGGCCCAAAATAATCACATGTCAATATGTTTTTGTTTTAAACTAAATTTTAATTCTTTTTTCTTTAGTCAAGCCCTTGGTCCGAGTGAAACCTCTCGACAAAACATCGATTGAAATATCGTGGGACAACAGAATGGCCTACTTTGCAAGTCGCATGGGGTCATTAAATATCGCTAAGGTAAAATACCTACAGTTAACAACCATGATCTAGTTAGCCGCAAAATTTGATATACAGATGAAACCAGTTAATTGCATAATAATTAATGAGATTGTTTATTCTAAACCCACAATTCGTTGAGAAATATGTTTGAGTGTTTTGGCTTTGTTTGTTGTTGCAAACTTTTTGATAATTATAAATTTCATCTTTAAATTCTGTTTAGATTACCGCTTCAGTTGACGGAGGCAAGATAAGCAAAACAAGAACGTCTGGAGTCTTAATCACGTTAGAAAACCTTTCCAGTGCATGCCACGATGTTCATGTTAGTATGTTTAAAAGTTTAAGCTATTCTGAGGAAATATCACCCAGCCAATAAATATATACAACTGATTTCCTTGCCCGTGCTGCTCTACGATTTGCGATGCATTTTCCAACTTTTATATAAAACTATTGCTTTTTAGACTGTTATTGTAGTAAAAATTGTACAATAAACTCACACAATATGAGCTAGAAGACAAGTTGGTAAATTTCTTTCAATTTGAGGAACAAAACAAAAGCCATTAACGCATTAACAGGAAAACATTAAACGAAACCCTGAAATGTAAACAATGTGAAAGCAACCTTTCTGTTTGTGGTTAGTTTCACCGCAACGCTTTAAACCAAAAAAAAATCTAAACCTTTTGTACATTTAATGGTATTTATCTTGTTTTTTTGATCAACAGGTATCGGTTGATATGGTTGGCTGTCAAAATTTTTCGATTGCAGCTTCAACGAAAATAGCAACTGGAGACAGAATACCTACACCACTTAAACACGCCTCAGTTGATAATTCTACTCAGTCACAATGCATTGTGCAAGTTTCCCCACCAAAATATGTTGATGACTTTCAGGTGAAAAACAAAAAACAAAACTATTTTTATAGTTTTATTGTTCGTAAAAATAGAATATTTACTGCAAAGATCTTCTCTAAATCAGGCATGTAGGCCAATTGTAAACATATTTACAAATAATTATATACACACGGTCATTTAAAATCACAGTAAATGATAATGTATATAAAGTTATATATTTTTTTTTAAGTTTTAAGCACTTTACTGTTGCAAAACACTAATATATATTTCGAAAAAGAAGTAACTGTTTATGAAATTATAACATTGCGTTTTTAAACGGTTTCATAATATTATGACATAAATATTGTCAGTGTTATCACCCGATATGACCTATGTATGATACTATTACAACCATAGTTGTATACCTTAGTAGTATAAAAAAATGTGGAATCGTGGGATTCGAACCCATAAAATAATGATCTTACTACAGACCGATTTGTAATACGTGACTCTTTTAATAAATTTAAATATTTAAAGAGTTACGGATTTAATCGTACTACATTGCTGCTTTTTACTTCAAAAAGGGTCGGTTGTATTACTTCAAATCAAAAAAATATTTTCTAGATTTTGGCTGTAAGCGCCGACGTTGAGTCTTTCCACAGTTTCACATCAAACAACAATTCTCTGATGAATTTTGCCATTGATTTGAAACAATATCAACCGAACGCGAAAGTCAATTTGACGGTAAGCAAAATTCACACGCTTAGCATCAAAGTATAATAAAATGTCTGACTTTTAAATGCTGTAATAAAATTAATTTTAGGAGAAAAAAAGTCAAATTCACTTGTATAGGTTTATTTGTAAAAGCTTTGATCAGAATTAGCAACCTTATTGGTAGTTTAAAGTATAGTGCTTAACGCGGTCAGATTATAATCTCGCTCGGTTTAGAAATTTTAAACCATTTCTAAACAATAATAAATGTGTTCCTTCTAATAAACAAGTCATTTTAAATTTGTTTCATAACAAAACGTGTTTAACATTTTACTAAAGACCAAGAGTTTCATTGATTTTATTTTCGCTTCCTTTTTCATTTCAGATTGGTTAAATAAATAGTTATTAATATTTAGATTTCTTACACTTATTGTGGTCATCAAAGCGACATTTATCAAGTACAGGGATTTTGTGTTCGGCCTGATCCTACCAAATATGGTAAGTAACCATACATTTATGAAAAAGTAGTGAAACCGATTTGATCATAGAAATAGTAATAGTGTTAAAATCTCACAAAAGGTTTTGATGAGATCCCTGTATTTTTTCCTATGCCAAACAAAAAAAATTCTTCCTACGATATGTTTCTAACCAATAAACCACATTAAAAATAACATTCATTTCTTCCACGTTTTTTTCCTTTAGTCCACTATATAATTCTTATGGTTAAATCCAAACCTGAGCTCCCAGAGTACTTATGTAAAAAGAAATACATCATGCAGACGTTTCAACAATCGCTGTTGTGACCATCAATGCATTATTAAGGTTTTATTCGAACTGTTCGAAATCACATTTGGTTGTATTAAAAAAAGGAACACTCTTAAGGAAATAGGTTTTGCAACCAGTGACTTTATTAGCTTAAAGAGTCCCGACGCCTGCTTCAAACAACTTGTTTAGATTTTTCACTTCCGTTACCACTTTCTTTGACAAATAAACAGATACTTTTTAATTGTTGCTGCTTGTGCAATATATAAACTTTTTTCTGTTTTGCAGCGTTTTTAGACATCAGAACCAACGGAGGAAAGGGGATTGTTGCAGGGGCTTGTTTTTTGTTCCTTCTAGTTGTATTAGCTGTTGGTGGATTCTGTTTTATTTCCAAGAGAAGGTAATTATTTTAAAGTTGGGGTTTAGATAACAAATGCTGCTGCTTTACCTTAAAAATTCAACAAACTGGAGTCCCGTACTATAGCTGCACTAACCTTTAATGCGGTCAATGTATTTGAAACCAGCAGTACTGATGAGACCTTACAGATTAAAGCAGTGTGTCTGCAGCTTAAATAACATTGGCTTGTTTGCAGAAATCGGCCCGAAAGAACAACAAAAGAAAATAACATTGATGGACCCAAAGAAAGTAAGTTTCGTTTTATATATTTGTTTAAATTATTTTATCTTGTGTATGCAAAACAACTTCGTCCGCGTGAATCGAAGACATAATACCCAATCAAGCCGGTCTCGGCACCCACACCAGCGAGCCTGTGTAGATTTTTAGCTCATTCGTGGGTTCGAATCCCACCGCAGATGGATTTTTCTAGTCTGTGCCTTATAACATAGGTAATTGTTGGAAACCGGTCTGATTTGGTATTTAATTTTTAAATGCTAAACTAGTAGCTTTACCCAAATAAGTGAACTTGTTTCTATTTCAGACAGCCGTGGGGAACCAGTTTACGATAAACCTATATTCCCAGATGAATTATACGAAAATCCATTAGACGAAAATGTTCCAACCAAACCTAACTATGACGATTCCTACCAAAACGAACCCAACTTTATTTCGCGGATATAACAATGTCTACTTTATCGGGCTGTACAGAAAATGTAGGTGCAGATTGTGTCACACTTTACACATTGCACTTGTTTTGAAGTTTGGAGTATTTGACAGTGTTTTCTGCACAATTATTTGCGTGTATTACACTTTGCACAACATACCGGGTTTCTTGGAGAGCTTAGAAATTAATAAGTACTTGTTCTTGATTAGATTTAGGCGTGTACAACAACGTAGAGGGTGGAAATTTGGAAAAGAGAATTTGGTTTAAACATTTTTCATGTTTTTTCATTTTTCAAATTTTCCTTTCTGTCAGCAATAAGATAACCCAACTGTGGACTTATTTTATTGCCTTATTCAAATAGAATCATAATCAGATAATTAATAAACATTATTGCAGAACACATACAAATGTTGACATATAAACACATTCAGAGTAAACACCAATTGAACTATAACTGAACAGACTGAGTGCAAGGTCATGCAATGTGCCACTTGTCTCATGGCAAAATCATTCATGCATTAAAACTCAGTCAAGCAAAATAACAACTAATAAGTTTAGCTGGGGACAATTTTAAGTTTTTATTCTGAACAAAGTATTTCGACTCAAGACGAAAGACAACAACAATCGCTTACACACACATAGCTATGTAGAGGTGGTTTGTTATTTCATGAAACGTTTTTGTCAATTATTTTTGTTAATAAATGTTCACAAAGCGAGCTTATAACAGAAAAAATCACAACATATTTATTACAAAAGCCCAAAACTATCCTTTTCGTTTTGAAAACGAATCCTTTTTGCAATACAAAATGTTCAAATACTTCACTATAAATCAAAAGTTCCAAGAAGGGTTTAAATTCTTCCATAGAAGTTAATTTGAAATGTTTTGGGATCTGCCACAAATTTGAAATATTTTGAATAGGTTCGATTTAAATCTTTCCACGAGCTTATTTGTTAAAATCCGAAATTCCTTGCTCCGAATATTGTACAGAAAAAAGTCCAACGACCCAGTGAAAAGGCTGATCAAGAGCCAAGAAAAGGCTGCTTGTTGTACGGGATGGAAAGCCTCGATTTCCGGCAGATTGTCGACTGTAATTTCCAATGGTGAAATCCCTCTTGCCGTTAACGCCATAATTGGGATACAACGTATTGTAAAGATTAAAGCTGTTATCCCAAGAGTACGAGTAAGCCGCAGTTCGTCTTTCATATCAATAGCTCCTCGTTCTTTTGCGCGACAGTACACAACAAATACGGTGGCTAAATTGATGACCCAAATCAGTAGTACTACTACAACCATTGCAGCAAAGTATAAATATGATGCCAATCGAGAACTTGCTAGTACAATAATAGATAACAATATCTTATACTGCCAGCCTGGTACGATTATTGGCAACAGTGCAGCAAGTATGGATAGAAAAACAATGCATAGCGTAGACCACTTGGCAATGTATTCAGCTTTAGGCGGGCAATATTTTAAAGGCCGCCAAACCACAAAGAATCTATCACAACATGCTAAAATATAACAACATGATCTATTTACGATTGTGAAACCCAATATAAAACCGATTGCACTAAGAAAAGCGCGGTCAAAGACGGGACGGTCCCCAACGGTGCTATCCCCTATAATATCACCAGGAAAAAGCGAAGAAAAACTTAAAAGCGATTTTTGTTGGCATTCGGTCAAATATCCAAACGTGGCCATCCTGTATAAACTGACTGTACACAAAGAGACCACTACAGTTGCAAGTAAGAGTTCAGAGGCTGCGAAAGTCATTCTATAGAAGCCTTGTGCAGCAAGTTTCTTTCTGTAAGCTTTGTTGTAGAATAAAACCGCCAGGATTGTGAAATTTGCGATAAATGATGTCGCAGCGAAAAGGGCTAGAAGTACTGCCACTGATACCACCTTTGCTTTGCATCTAAAAAAGTAAAACGAAAATTTCATTTTTGAAACACACTAATATTGCATTATAAATCTTTATTTTGTTAAGCTTGGTTGCTTTTTGCATTAATCAAAATACGGAATTGCATACTTACTGTGTTTGCATACAAAACCATGGGGAAAAATTGTGCAGATCAGCATGACTGGAATCCATTCCACACCAAATAATTCCGCACATTGGAAACTCAAAATTCAATATTTCCACATAATCGCATTGTTTGTCTTCGTACAAAGCTACTTGCACACACGGATCTAATAACTTGCTTGAATCCAACTCAACGGTTGATGAAGCTCTTGTAGACAAATTCCTATCTTCGGAATGGATACGTGTGAAGTTATTAGAAATACTGTTCAAAATCGATTTGCATTTCGTCTCAAACACTGTGGCGTTGCACAGTCGATCGTAAACAAGCGTGGTGAATTTGTTAATTTCAAATCTTCGTTTTGCGCATTCGAACTTAAACTGAGGACAGTTTCCGGATTTAAGTTGGGACAAATATGATGTCAAAGGCAAACGACCAATGTGAAATTCACGTTCAAAATATTTCTGTGTGCTGTTACATTTTGAGCTCATATTGCTGGAAATCCAATTTGGTCCACCTGAAACTAAACGCAGTTTTGTTGATCTCCAAAAGGTAAAATCAATTATAAACACAGAAAAGACACTTTGTAAATCAATCTAGAATAAAGGGAAAAAGAAACAATTTGCATTACAAAATATCATATTTTTCTGTGAAGCCCAAAAGCGATTAAATTTGCTCAAAGAAAGAATTTGGAAATGTTTTCAAACAAATAAAGAAGAATTCAAGTTTTGACGTTTCATAAATAAGTTTAAAAACTATAACAGAAAATCAAAGTTGGACAAAAAAGTTTAAGAGTTCTTTTTTAAAAAGTTTTAGGAACCTTACAACAAAGTTTTAGACTTACTTGCTTCTCCGAAAGTCATGGTTTGAAATGCAGCAACCAAATTTAATAAGGCGGTAACACCTATACACTTAATCACATAGTTTCCAGTCATTCCAAAACAACACCTTTATTCTTAAACATTGTAAACCAAAATACCAAAGCAACTTGTTAGCTATAATACAATATGCTTCAAAACTTGACTCAGTACCACAGCATTACTAGCAAACAAATAAAAACATCTCTCAAAAAGTTTGCAATGTCACAGCAGACATACGTCTTTGTCTATCTATTTTTGCCACTACAAACAAGATTATGCGTATAACACACTGTTGTAATGCGTTGTTGCATGCGGTATGGTATGACTCAAAACTTGTTTTTTTAAAGTTTTTTAACTATGTCCGGCTAATTTTATTATAATTAGCCATTGAGGCAACAAGATGACGCTTGTTATCACGAATTTTGCGTTGTTGTGTTGTGGTGTGACTATTTTTTTGCACTGTTTCCTTGGGAAAAATCCTATGTTATGTACTCAAACGCCTATAGTCGAATTAAATTGACGAGTAACATATGATATTACGGCATTATGATCGTCAAACGTTGACATATTAATTGCGTTTTCATGATGAAATTATTTTTTTTGTGACGAATATAATTCATTTACCCATCGTCCAACACGCCTGGTCAATGAATAAAATGCTTTCACATTAATAATTGTTTCTATCATTTGTTCTAAATTCATTCTGTAATGAAAGAAACAATTTGTAATTTTGCTGCTTTTCTAATCAAAATAAACCAATCCAATGCTATACTTGTACTTTTAACCTAAAACTAAAATCTCCTAGCTCGTTGCTTGGTGGATAAAGACTGTAATGAACCTTATGTATATTAATTTGAGTCCATGAAAAAACATTAAGTCATTTATTCTCGAGATTTTAAGATGTATATATTTTGCCTTTACAGCATCATCAGTATCTCATTCAAATAGAATTTCTATCCAATGAAAGTTTTTTTAATTGTTCAACTCAGCCAACTCTTATACTCTCAACAAACTGGGTTTTTAATCAAGCGTATGCAATCAACTGTAGCATTTCGCAAGTGTTTCTGCAAATAGCACTGTCCATTGATTGACAACCCTCGATTCTACAGCTACATCCTGCCTTGATACGGCCGTTTTGCTCTGACACAACCATTTTTGATTTTTTCCTCTCGCTGTCTAGTGTTAGTCATGTCACCCCATTGTCTTGTGATGTGACAATTCATAACGCTTGCCAGTCAGTCAAGCAGTAGCCTTCCTTAATATTTCCTAGTAATGTATGCTGGTATGTTTAGCTTGGGTATGTAGTAAAATTTGGAATGCATGTACTTTATGGATTTTGTTGTTTATATTTTGGAGCATTTGTTTTTTCTTTGGCCTTGTCGAAGAGGATTTCAAGACAAATTCAAAAACAAGGTTTATATAACTGTATATATTTGCAATATATAACTGTATAAGTTATGTATACAATACAATAGTATATATATTTATACAACTGTTATATCATGTTTGGGGGGTAACCATTTTACGGTTTACCCAGGTCAGAATAAAAATACTTACGTTTTTCTTACCTAGATTTGTGTAATAGGCCTATGAGTCAAATAAATTAAGATTTGTGTCTTGTAAATATGAATATTCAGTGTTAACGTATAAATGTACATTAAAGTTGGTGTTTTTACCTCAACAATCAAACCAAAACTTATTTTTGTACGACAGACGATCACTTTCTGCAGCATGCAAGCAGCAGTTTTTCAGTATGCAACCTTACAGAAGAACACTTTAGACGTGAATTCCACATTGGCCGTTTACCTTTAACGTCCTATTTGTCTCAACTCAAATCTGCAAAGTGCACACAGTTTGAATTTGAATGCTTAGATCGAAGATTTGAAATCAACAAATTCACATCGCTTGTCTACGATCGACTGTGCAACGCCACAGTGTTTAAGACGAAATGCAAGTCGATTTTAAACAGCATTGATGTTGACTTCACGCCTATCCATTCCAGTGATGAGAATTTCTCTACAGCAGCCTCATCAACCGTTGAGTTGGATTCAAACAAGTTACTAGATCCGTGTGTGCAAGTGGCTTTGTATGATGAAGACAAACAATGCGATTATGTGGAAATTTTGAATTTTGAGTTCCCAATGTGCGGAATTATTTGGTGTGGAATGGATTGCAGTCATGCTGATCTGCACAATTTTTCCCCATGGTTTTGTATGCAAACACAGTAAGTATGCAATTCTATGATGGAGTAAAAAAGTGAAGAAAATTATTGAGCTTTTGCAGACTTTGAAAAACTATTCAACGTTGCTAAAAACGAGTGCTCTCTACCTAATTTGTATATCGCTGTGCTCAACAAATCTGACCTTGCAATATTTAAATATATTCATCAACAACAATTGCATCTAATAAGCTGGGGTCACTACGTGTTATTCAAATTTGTTTTGCATTAGAGGTTCCCAACGTTTATGTCTCGTTCACCTCTTGGTCGCTTTTAGACACAACGGTTTTGTAATAGAATATTTTTGTGAGTCCAAGGTTTTTATAATTGACGCCGAAATAAAGAAGATAACATATTTACAGAGCTCTTCTGGCAATTGTGTTTCTATTCCGACGTTTTGACGTCCTATACAGGTCGCCTTCATCAGGGTAAATAACTCTGAATGCGACTGGTACAGTGCATGATAAGAAAAAGAACAAAAATGAAACGCAAGCACGTCACAACGCAACGAAAACACCGCGCGATTCTGTATAGCAGGGGTCGGCAACCTTTTTTGCACTGCGGACCGGTTTTGAAAGTAAAATTTTATCGCGGACCAGTCTTCAAAAAATTACAAATATTTACCAATGAAAACGCCTAAATTAGTTTATCATCCCTGGGATACATGGGCAAAATGCTTCATAGCATTTATCCTGGAAAATTATGCGGCCCGGTAACGAACTCCTCGCGGACCGGTACCGGGCCGCGGACCGGCGGTTGCCGACCACTGCTGTATAGGACGTCGAAACGTCGGAATAAAAATACATTTGCCAGAAGAGCTCTATAGACTTAATATTATGCCTGGAAGCAATAGCTTATTTAAAGAAGATAAGTCCCTTTTCAATGGCCTTGTCAACTGCGTTCTCAACATAACGGCGAGACAATGTAAAAAATTGGCCAAATTAGATTAACAATTTCCCTTTAACCTATCCTTTCGTACATTGATCTCCCTTTGTTACATTTACCGCCAACAAACATGTCCCTGTGGGCTAAATGTGTCAGCTGTATAGCACCTTGTTCTTTAGCAAAGCTTTTACAATGTTTTATTTGAAACTATTTAGAAGAAACTTCAAAGCAAGTTTTTGTTCAATCTCAAGAACAGTTACTCATTTAATTCAGGTCTATATTTTACAGATGCAAAGCAAAGTTGATAAGTGTGGTGATTCTCCTGGTTGTCTTTGCTGTGGCGTCATTTATTGCCAACATTACAGTTCTTGTGGTTTTCATCCACAACAAAGCCTACAGAAAAAAACTTGGCGCACAAGGCTTTTTCAGAACGGCTTTCGCGGCCTTGGAACTCTTACTTGCAACTGTTGTCGTTTCTCTGTCTACAGCTAGTTTGCACAGAACAGCGTCGTTTGGATATTTGACTGAATGCCAGCGGGAATCAATTGCAAGTTTTTCTTCTCTTTATCCTTATTATGACAATACCACAGGGGAGAGCACCGTTAGGGACCGTCCCGTTTTTTCCCGCGCTTTTATTAACACAAACGGATTTTTACTATCCTTTGCAATGATGTCACGATCTAGTTTTTATGTTCTGGCCTGCCTGGATAGATTTTTTCTTGTCTGGAAACCTTTACGGTATCTCCACTCTAAAGCACTGACATTTGCAAAACGATGTGGAATTATTGTCGTAATTTTCGCAGCAATTTTATCAGCCTTACCTATCATCATACCAGCTTGGTCCTATAAGATCATTTTCGCTATTATAGTGGTCCCTAGTGCTGATTGGGCTCCCTACGTTTGTACTGCGTTCCTGGTATTCCTGGTGTTTTTAATTTGGACAATTAACTTAGCTGGCATATATATTGCAGTTTGTCGCGCTAAAAAACGGGGTGCCATTGACCTAGATTTCGAAATACGCCTGGCCAAGACATTGATATGTACAGCGCTGGTGTACACACTACGATGCCTACCTATTATAGCACTTGGAGGAAAAGAGATTTCCCCCTTTGAAGTAACTGTCGACAACCTGCGGGAAATCAAGCACTATTTAGTGGGGAGACAAGTCGCGTTTGCCGGTCTAGTGTTTTTTCTTTTTACAGGATTTTTTGACTTTTTTCTGTACAATTTCCGATGTTCTGAGTTTCGTTCGGCGTCAAGAATGGTTGCCCAACGACTAAAGAGTAAAATTCGAAGTTTGTTTTGTTGCAAATGTTGTACAAGATAAACGTTTTGCTGTGGCCAACTGTAATGGCATAAATCACTTGGTTGAAACCATATGTTTCATGTATCACGTACGAGTTCTGGTACAGCAACAATTGCTTGCTTTTTAAACCGTTTGTGAAGAGCATTTGTTGCTTAAAATTAAATCACTAAACGCAAATACCATAATCAATGGACCTTTCCTTCGTTTTTTTACATCGTTTTTCATTATTTTGTTTTAATATTCACACCCGTGGCAAAATTAATATACGGTACATGGTCATTTAACGTGCAGCTAATTGTTTTCAAACTTGACAAATGTGGTTTGTAAACAACCAAGCATATGGTTGCAAGAAAACCCAACAGACGGCCAAAATGATCATTTAGTTTACAATAAACGTGGGAATTACAATAATTCAGTTATGTCAAGAAGCTGGATAGTTTGGTTAATTTAGAAATTAACATTGAATTGTGATTGAGTTTGAATAAATTAAAGAGTAGATATAGACACCCAAGATTATCGTTAGGGTCTGCCATGTTGGTAGAGCCAATGATTTTGATGCAAAAGATTTGGGCCCAGAGTTTCAAATAGGCCTAAAATTGGGCCCGAATTCAAAAGAAAGCTTAAATTAGGCTTGAAAGTTACATTTACCAAGGTAGAATCATCACAGAAATGTGGCTTAGTGTGCATCGAGGTCCAATTTAAGCCCGTTTTATTCAGACTAAAGCTCAAACACCAACTAAAAGGCCTATTCCGGGGCTCTAAATAAGTCATTAATTCCTATGTGTGCTTGGAATATACATTTTGTTGCTTTGAATGTACATCGAACACAACGGTTCTACTAAACCAAAACAACAGCTGACTAATAACTCAGGATATCAACATCCCTTTTTACACAATAGATCCTTTTGCTTACCATAGATATACCTATTCCATCTTTTTCCTACAGTAGAAACAATTCAACATATAATCACGTTACACTGAATCATCAAATGTGTTTGTGTTGTTTTGTTTCTGTTCAGTTGTTTTTGTACAAAGCCATCAGTTAGTTGTGTATTATCTTTAAAGAAACATAACTCGAAAAGAAAGAATGATAAGAAACACATTACTTCTATTGTGCCTTTTTGTGTTTCTGGTACACGGTAAGTTGATGTTTTTCGCTTTGTGTAAACATTTTGCCGCCATAGTAATGCATTTTTATCTAGGTTGTCATGACAAACGACGCCGAAAACGCGCCTTAGATGAACTCAATCTTTTCTTTGACCAGTGTATGGCCGATAACGGTATCCCTTTTTCGTGGCAAAGTGTCGTGGATTATGTTATTGATCACGGATCTTGGTACTATGCAGGCGAATTGTCCTGTGATACACAGCCGTAAGTTCACCATAAACCTCTGCTTATTTGCATGTTAGGTTGCAATTGGGGATGGTACCTAACCAGTGGTGGGATTCAAATTTTTTGTCAGACGGTTCTATCACAAAAGTCAAATTTTTGTGATGGTTCTTGTACAAAAAGTCCATTGACAGTTGCCCGTAATGCTAACCGGTTCGCAGATCTCATAAAACTTCGTAAGACGGTTCTATAGAACCGGTGGGAATCGGCTGAATCCGACCACTGCACCTAACCCTTCTTCTAAACGTAATAAATTTGGATTTGTTAATTTAAAGCGTTTTATTACTTTTATAGTTTTTACTTTTGCATAACATTTACTTAATAGTACACCATGCAGGCTTATTAAAGGCGTAACACCGAATCAAGCCGTTGTCCTAACCGTTACCATATTGCTTCTGACGTGGTTTCGAATCAAACAGGAGGCTAGAGATTACTTGCTTATGGCTTGCTTAATTTTTTGTCAGCCGGTTCTGTTACAAAAAGTCCATTGACAGTAACCAATAGTGCTAACCGGTTCGTTGATCTCATAACATGTGAACCGGTGCGAACCGGCTGAATCCCACCACTGTATGTATGTATCTTATCATTCACTTCATGATGTAATCCAAAACCCTAGGCCAAGCAGAGTCAATCGTTATACACAGTATTAACGCTACAAATTTGCACAAAAGATATATTGCACCACAAGGTTTATGGCATCTTCAGTTCTTGTTATCGAATAAAACACTGTGGTGTATATTCTTTTTGTGTGTAAATCATATTAAACGTTAGTTTATTTAAATTCAGAACTGAACTACTGGAGGCTGGATGCTGGATGGGGGCTTTAAATTTCTTGCTTGTTGGATATGATCTGACTGTGGCGAAAGAATGTGTCTGTAAATATTTGCCGAATCTTGGAGACCGGCAGGATTGCTTTCAGAGTAAGGGACTCTCCTAGTGGGTAATTTGGTTGACACTTTAGTCATTTACATTCGTATGTTTAATCACAAGCTTGATTGACGATCCTTTAAGGCTTAAAGTTTAAGCCAATGGTGAGATTCAAATTTTTTATCAGCCGGTTCTATCACAAAAATCATATTTTTCTGCCGGTTCTTTCACAAAAAGTCTATTGACAGTAACTAGTAATGCTAACCGGTTCGCTGATCTCTTAAAATTTCGTGAGACAGTTCTATAGAACCGGTGCGAACCGGCTGAATCCCACCACTGATTTAAGCATAAGTTTACGCTTTAGTTTATTGTAAATTCGTTAATTTGCTTTAAATGTGTGGTTGTCAGATACTAAGCTTAGATTATAAATACTGCAAGTTTGCATCACATGTTATTACTGCACTATAACTGAATTTATGGACATCAAGCTCAATAAACCCATATTTGTATTTATGCATTCAACTTTAAATCGCTTTTTTTTTAAAAAAAACATGTGATGTAACTTAATTGCTTATAGTTTAATGTAAGTTCTGTTGTAGATGTGAAGAGACGTAAGAGATATGTTGATCAAGGTAAATATTGTTACTTTTTTGTAATTGTGAAAACACACTCTAAAATGCTGTCGTTCCAAAAAAATACTTTTTCGCCTGGTCTGCAGTTCAATTTCTATTTGTTTGCTCATGTGTTGACTTTACTACTATGGCTCTATAGTCGGTTTCTGATGACTTGACTTGGAATAAGGCCGATTAACCAACAGGTTTAGTGCTGGTGAAACATAGTTGTATGTGCTGTGTATTTCGCGCCTTGTAGTTGTAACTCATTTCGTACCCTGCGTTTTAATTGCACGATTTGCATTCTGGCGCTGCTTAAGCTAATTGCTGAATTATATTGCTATATAAACCGGGCACGTTTTGTTTTGCTTAGTCTAAATCATTTGATCTGATTAGAAATACAATAATAATTTGTGAAGAATTATACCCGAACCGAATTTTTCAAATAAACAATGCCCGAATCATGCTTAAAAGCTGGGTAAATTGCAGCACAAATGAGGCAAAGTGGAAAGTAAGGCACGAATCAGGTCCGTAATATAAAACCACAAGTTCGAACCCGACCCGAAACACCAGGCCGACTTTTCACTTTATGGCAATATTTACGTTTATAGAGGTCGGGCCACAGTGTATACTAAAAATCCAGTTTATAATATGAAAATGACATAAGGTATTTGCAGTGATTATCCTTTTTGTAGATTTCGTAAACGACGTTTACATATTAGTTAACTAAGCCCTAAATGAAACACAAAATTAAAAAAGAAACATTTACAAGATACAGCGCAACCGTTTTTTTATTGTAGATATGCTACCTGTGAACGACGAAGAATGTCCTTTCGTTGATCCGCTCGTTTATGCGAGTGCTGTACGGGAAAGATACAACTGTGAGCCTTATGACAGGACGACAGAAGATTTTGAGTCGGTTATTGACTTCGTCCGTCAAGAAGGACTTTGTAGTCGGTCAGTTAAAATGCTCAATTTCCGCTTTTTACATTTACATCATTTATTCTTTATTCATATTTAACTTTGCACGCCATTTTTGGATTGTACCTTACTTTTATTAAAAACAGTGATATCTTTTAAGGAATAGAATATTTAACTGCCGTTTGGAAAGACTTCATTTAAAATTTTAAGTGGATTGTATTTTACTTTATTTAAGTATTAACTAATGACGGTAGAGACTTCCTTTAAAGCTTTATGTTTACCCGTTTGTTTTACCTTCAAACCAGTGATGGATTTCAATTTTTTCGGTTCTATCACAAAGTCATATTTTTCAGCCGGTTCTGTCACAAAAAGTCCATTGACAGTAACCAGTAATGCTAACCGGTTCGCTGATCTCATAAAATGTCGTGAGACGGTTCTATAGAAACGTTGCGAACCGGCTGAATCCCACCACTAACAATATATATTCAAAACCATGTGTGCTTAATTAGGGAATTTTTTATGTGTTTGTGGGTCTAAATATATCTACGTCGTGTTTTATATGATTGCCTTGCAGAAATTGCACGTGCGACTTGTCTTACACAAGCACAGTAAACAATTCAATCAGTCTCCCTTGCGAGAACTGTTGGCCTACTCGTCTCTATGCAATGGCTAAGACAGACTCGCCTTTAAAAGAAATTCTGCTAGAAATCACTTTGGATCTAGGAAATACAGGTTTTTTGAAAGGATTTTGTTTTTTGTGTTAGAATATATAATTTGTTTTTGTTGTATTTAATATGTATTAGATTGACATTAGTGCTTTACTCTTTTTAAGGTTTACAACCCTTCATTTTATACAGACTTAATGAGGCAACTTAAGCAACATCTCAATTATTTGACGCCAAAAGTAAATCCATTTCACAAATAAAAACGTTTTGCAATTTTCCAGCTATTGTGTATCACTGCAAGTGAACAGAATTTCTAAAATTATCTAACATTTTTTGGTATTTATATTTTATAGGCTTTTAAAATTTAACAAATATATAAGTTCCACCCCTTAGTTCATTTTGTTTTTAGTTTTGTTTAAAAATTAAATATTCTAGTTTATTTTAGGCGAAGTTGAGCCAACTACAGTTGAATGTCGTCACGATCATGTTTTCGTTCAGTAAGTACGACTAAATATAATCTGTATATGAGTGCGTATACCAGGGGTGTCAAACTCAAACAACTTTGAGCGCCAAAACCAAACTTTCAAGTAAATCGAGGGCCGCACTAACGAAACATTTGTCACAGAGTAACATGTCAACAACAAAATTGCATGATTAAAAAGCAAAATGTTTATTAATGTTATCAACTAACTTACATTCAACGTAAACCTTTTTGTCTTGGGCCTGGCTTCACACCCCGCCACATTTGTGCTGCGATTTCACTAAATTTAGGGCCTGATTCGCGACTTGTTAAAAAATGTCAGTTTCGAACCGGGTACCATGCTTGGACCTTGGGTTCGAGTTCCAGTTTCGGGCCTACCTACAACTCTACTGATCACCAAAACGCCCAGATGTTAGCGCTACTGCGCAGACTAGGAAGCTTTGAACAAATGCGTCCTTTTCAAACGTCTTAAGCAACGTGCGCTAAATACAGATGCTTCAAGTTACGGATAAACTGAAGCTTTCAGTGCACCTAAATCAATCTGTGTTTTTCGTGTTGCAATGTATTGTAAATAATATCGATTTCGCCGATTTAATGGCATCCTCAGTTCTCAGCAAGAAATAAAATTAAGTTATTTAGGCAATAAAATATGTAAAATAATAATAAAAGACTAACACAACGACAACACACTCCTCGGCAACTAAAACAAACGTTAAAAACAAAACGACACGAAAAAACAAAAAAGCTAATTATAACTTATCACAGCGTTGCCAAAGATAGAAGAGACCAGATGGAAATGGCACCTGGAGACCAGCTAGTGATTTCAAGCGAAAACGTTTCGACTGTTACCGACGTAGACCCACAATGCATTGCGTCATCCAACTACGATTTCTATGTACCCTTGACCGACTGTGACGTCAGCATTACGGCAAGTTTCAATTTGGAACAATATTTGTTTTTATGTTCGCCTTTTTTCAAGTTAATCAAAATAACTTTTCATAGAATTTGAATTTGAATTTGAACTTATAGAACGGGCTTGATTAGGGCCTGATTTATACTCGGCCTCATTGTTCCGTAATTGCACCCAAGTTTGGCTTTGTTTCAAAACAACCTTTAACTTTGGGCCTACATTTCGGACAGCTTAATACTTTTTGCCCAGAGTATATTTCTATCGTGTAACTTTTCTAAAGCTCAATAAACATTTGGAGAGCCATGAAGCCAAAGCTAATGCTTAATTTACATTGTTAAACCTTTTGCTTTCAAATGTAACAATTCTAACCTTTACCAAAAATTGTGGTTGTTGACAGCAAAATGGACTGTTCACGACATTTTCCTTCACAATAAGACCTGCCTCTGTGGATTTTTCTACTGTTGTGAGATTCAGCTTCTTGGGTGTATCTTGTGTTTACAACAACACAGCTGTCATTGATTCACAAATCACTCCAGTTTTGTCGTAAGTCTCTCTTTAAAATTTAAATAACCTCTTAAAGCAGCCCACTGCAAACCAGGCCCATTGAAGGGTTATACCGAATCAGTGGGTCACCAAGCATTCCCCGTATGGCAAGGCGTAAGCTAGAAAAATCTTGCCTGCGGAGGGATTCGAACCCACGACAGGAGTCCTTCAGGGACTTGCGCTCTAACAACTGAGCTACATAGGCTCAGCGGTGAACCCGTAGAAAGTCAGATCACAAGCACCGTTGCCTGCCTCGTATGCTGCACATGTCAGCTTCCTAGTTGTGGATCGCTGGATTGACCAGTATCAGTTAAGATGAACATAAATTCATAACTGGGATCAGCCCTGAAGCGTCTATGCAGACTACCGATCACGACACACTCATCTATAAATCACAGTACGCTAGGCCCATTGAAGGCGTTATATCGCATAGACACTTTAGGGCTGAAGCCAACATTTATGTTTATCCTCTTGACATGTGAATACATTAAAATTACAGAGAAGAGGACTTTCTTTTAGAAACTAAACAAGGACAATTTATGTTGACAATGGAAATTTTTGAAGATGATTTCACAACCCCGCTAATCTCTACAATCATTGTCCCTGACTTTGTGAACGTTGCTGTGGAATTGCATTCCCTTAGTCCAGGGTTTGTAACAGAGGTAAAAAACATCAGTGTATTACTTCATGGAAATAACTTTGCTGGTGTAAGGAACACCAGAAAGTCCTCACTTTTATCAAAACTAAAGATCTAAAATATTATATTCTAAAATGTTGTACTTTTTTATCTTCAAAATCGATGTCAATTTGCCCGTTTTAATTTTGAATTGGACTATTCAATCACCAACCTTTCGTAGAGCTTGATAACATCATGTTTCTTTACTATAGAACATACCAAATACTATATATTCGACAAACTCATTTTTGTGTCTGATTTGCTGTGTATATGTCACAGCAAATTCATGTTTTTAACAACACAAACCTAACTAAAATCTGGCAAAAAAATCTATTATGTTAAATGTGGGAAACTTATTCACATATTTTCGTTTCGAGTTTCTCTCTACTTTAAACAGATATTGGAATGTTGGGCCACCGATCATAGTGGAACAGACAGACACTACACACTCATAGAAGATGGGTCAGTAGATAATACTTAGAAATAAGTGTATTCGTGCCATTTTTCTGTCTGGGGCAGCTGCATAATTAAAAAAACAAACATACAAAGATCTTAGAATCAAAGAAAGGCGTTAAACAATATTTGTGTTTTTATCAAAACTGTTATAAATAACACCATGTTGCGTATGGTTCCACGCCTTTGAAATAGTTCTGCGTTCCTTTTCTTTATTTTGTGCCAAATTTTGTTCAGTTAAGCAATACCAAAGAAAAATACAAGACCTAGGCGGGATTAGAACTTTATCCCAACTCAGTTTCTTTAAAAATTATGTTGGCACGTTAAAACTTGGGTATCTGGCTCAGAGCTGTAAGTCGGGCCGGACTTTTCGGACCGGGTTCAGGCTTCGGTTTCTTCAAAAAGCGGGCCTGACTTTGCACTTTGTGTCACTATTTTTTGCATAAATTTAACTAGCTAAGTAGCTGGTTGCTGGACGGCCTAATGTCAAACAGTCTTAAAACGCCTTGTTCGTGATAAGTTGTTTCTATTGTGTTTGTTGTCTTGGTTTTTTCTGGGGCTGTAATGTCTAGGTCTGTCGATCAAACTTTCAGGTCTAACCGGGCTTCTCAAAAAACAATTCGGGTTCAGGCTTCAATTTCAGGCCCGTTTACAACTCTGTTCTAGACGGAGTTAGTACTTTTAACCTTCTTAGTTTCTTTATCAACTATTAATATTGTTGATAACATATTCTGCTCCCATATCTATTCCACGTTTCAAAACTAGATTTATTTTCACAGACTTCCGGCCGGTGGTGAATACTTAAACGAGCCAGCCGTTGTGATTCTCTGTAACCGGGAACAACCCATTGCTAAGTTTAAATTCCGCTCATTTGTTTGGCCAAATGACTGGAACAGCGTCGTGTTCATCTATTGTAGGGTCAACGTCGCATTAGAGCCTGACAGACTGGTAAGTGTAACACAAAGTATGTGTGTTGTAATCAGTGATGGGATTCAATTTTTTGGTCAGCCGGTTCTATCACAAATGTCCTATTTTTAGCCGGTTCTGTTACAAAAATCCCGTAGACAGTAACCAGTAATGCTAACCGGTTCGCTGATCTCATAAAATTTCGTGAGACGGTTCTACAGAACCAGTGCGAACCGGCTGAATCCCACCACTGTTTATATAATCACTGATTACCACCTGCGTTCAACCAGCGCCGGTTTCGGGCTTAGGTTTCATGAAAAACGGCTAAATTTGGCCCTGATTTAACACTTCAGTTGAGTTGAGTTTATTACGCTTGGTGAAAAAACACATAGAGACACAATTGCACTGAACAATTACCAAGCCGGAAATAGCTGCGTTAAGACGTTATGGGGCGCAAGAAAAGTTGATGGCACAATTGATGGATCATGATTAAACACGCTGCACCTGCACCGTTACAATACTTTTTTCACATTTTCACAAATTTTCGGGCCTCCCATGGGAGTGTACAGCCTCAATTTTTTATTGAGTGCCCAAATACAATTAAACGTGTTCAGACCGAATGCTACACCTTTTTATAACCGAAGTTAAATTTAATTTTTGTCACAAATTTAATGTGTAATTTACCACACAGAGTTCACATGGGCAAGGTCGCAGATCGATTCAAACCAATGAAAAGACTAAACTTCTCAAATCCGGTCCAATTGTTATTTCAGCAAACAAAAATAGCTGCAGTCAGGTAAAACATTCTCAGTTCGTTGATTGTATTCACATTGTTTTTGATGTTGACCAGTGTATTTTTTAATAATGTAACATGTTGTGCCTTGTCTTAAAAGCGTATAATTGCATTCATGTTGGTCTATGCAGAAAAATGGTGGTTGTAGCGACATTTGTGCGACGGCGAATGGAAACACCATATGTTTGTGCAACCCTGGACGTAGTCTCGGAGCAGACGGGGCGAATTGCTATGGTATGGAAGTGAAGAAAACAAGTGCAGTTGAATAATCTAAACTTAAAGTGCCAAAGAATTGTATAGTTTACATATTTCCTACGAACATTGTAAAAATCAATGCATTGCCCACTGTTTTAATAAAGGTTATAACGCCTTGTAATAATTCAGCACATTTATGCTCAACCCCTAAAAACCCGCACTTACCAAGAACCTTTTACGTCCTAACATTTTCCCGCCAACCAAGCAAACTCACTTTATTTTTACCGACATAGTCTATTTATACAGTTTGGACATTTAATTGAACGTTTGTATAAATCGTCTAAAAAATAGGGGTGGCGTAAGCCTTACCAGATAAATAGTAGCTAATAGGTGTTTCTGTATAATAGTTTCGTTTAACTAAATCCCACGTTATACGTCTAATAAACCTAACTTTAAAATATTTTGTATGTTTCAGAGGAGCAATTGCAACAAGAATACAAGACAGCCATTCTCATTATAATCATCATTGTTCTGCTGTTGGTGGTTATAGTTTTATTCTGCGCTTTTTGGAAATTAAACTTCAAAAAATATGGAAAGTAAAAACAAATTAACACAAATCGTTAACCCCTATTTCATTTATTCAAGTATTGATTTTCATCCACGCCCCTTTTGCTGTGTTTTTCCTTCTGTCTATGCTACTTCACCTTTTTTTGTGAAAAAATGTTCCTTTACTGGGTGCCAGTACGTCAAGCCCATTGAAGTCCAGGAGTGACTTCTGTCGTGGGTTCGAATCCCACCGCAAGCTAGATTTTCTGATCCATGCTTTGCCACATGGGAATGCTTGGTGACTGCGGCCGATTCGGTATAACGTATTCAATATGCCTGCATGGCGATGAGTGTGCTGCATGATCGCTGGTCTGCTTCAGGGCTGATCCCAGTTATAAATCTATGCTCATCTTATACTTTACTTGTGCTCATAATAACATGTAATTTGGTGTGCATTTTCGCGTTGTTACATTAACTGACATAAAATATGTCTATACCTATACGCAAATATGCCTTGTTTTTGAAAGAAAATTTCTGTTCGGGGTACAAAAGGTGCCATAGGCAATTTTGTTGCTTGGAATGTACGCCGAACACAGCAACGGTTCTACTTTGAACAATATAACCGGTGACTAATAACCCAGGATATGAACATCCTATGTTACACAATAGAACCTGTCGTTTGCAACAGAGGTTGTTAAATCAACGTATTTGTGCTGTTTGTTTCTGTGCAATGCTGATTTTTACACCGACCAATTAGTTGCCTATTTTGCCTGAAGGAATTGGAAGTCATTTAGTGAAATAATGATAAGAAACATATTTCTGGTATTGTGCCTTTCTGTATTTCTGGTCCACGGTAAGTTAATTTTTATGCTTCATGTAGAAATTCCACCATAATAATACTATTTCTATTTTTTTCAAGGCGGTCATGACAGGCGACGCCGAAAACGTGCCTTAGACGAACTTATTCTTTTCTTTGACCAGTGTATGGCCGATAATGGTATCCCTTTTGCGTGGAAAAGTGTCGTGGATTATGTTATTGACAACGACTTGGCAGACGAATTGTCCTGTGATACACAACTGTAAGTTCAGCATTTTTACTTACTTGAATGTAAGGTTCTTCTTTGCGATGGCACCTAACTTTTCTTTCAAAAGTCTTCACCTTTTCAAGCTTGCATTAAGAGTTAAATTTATTTCGCTTTGTAAATAAACACATAGCGACACAATTGCACTAAAACAATCAACAAGCCGAAAATAGCTGCGCAACGTTAAAACGTTATGGGCGCAGAACAGTGAAGGGCACAACTGGTGGATTATGACTGAACGCGCGGAAGCTACACTGTATTGTAAACCGTAAGGCTAGATCCACACAGGATTTCTCGCGGGCTTAGCGTACGCCCATGAGCTGCCCCGCTGGCGCAGTGACGTACACACAGACATAAAACTCAAGCTTGCGCGCTGGCGTTCTGGCTCACACAGCCGCACTTTGACTATGGAGAATTTTTGGCTATAGAAGTTTATTCTTCCCATCCATTTTTATTTACGGGAGCTGACCAGAGAGTGAGTTTGGCGCAATGCGCGAGTATAACACGACTGGGGGAACACATTGATGGGGCCAGTCAAGGGTCCCTAGAATATGAATTCGACAGAAAAAAACACCCAAAGAAAGCCTGATGGATAGTCTTAAAGGGCTTTCGACAGTCATATGAAAAACCAATTTGTTGGAGTAATGCGTTTAAATCCTTTCCTGCTTTTACGTTTAATATCGATATTGAAAATAAAAACAGGTTAAACCAGTGGTTCTCAAACATTTTTATTGTCGGGACCAAATGGTAATTTTGTAAGTGTGTAGGGAGCCGCAAAAAAACAAAAGGCTGTTAAAATCACTAAAGAGTACTACCTTGAAAGCTAACATAGCAATGTTTGGTGATTTTCTAAGGTCTGGTGCGAGCCGCAAAATAAGTAGTTGCTGGGAGCCGCATGCGGCCCCGAAAACCGAGTTTGAGAACCACTGGGTTAAACAGTGTTCCTTTCAAAGCTCTTCAGTTTTATTATGTTAAAAGTAAGTATATTGAAATTCAGAACTAAACCACTAGAGGCAGAATGTTGGAATAGAGCTTTGGATTTCTTGCTTAGTGGATCTGACTTGATGATGGCAAAAGAATGTGTCTGTAAATATTTGCCAGATCTTGGGGACCGACAGGACTGCATAACGAGTGAGAGATTGTGCTAGGAGCTACTCCAAATCTACTTTAAATCAATGTTTTTATGCTTTATAACGGTGCTCTTTCTATCGTCCATTTAATGTTTTATATAGTTTTAGCAACAGACAATGTTACGTCATTTATTATAATTTAAGTGTTTTTTTAGATGAAAAGAGGCGTAAGAGGAATATTCCGCAAGGTAATTATTGTTTCTATTTAGTAGCTTTGGTAGTTTAACGCTGATGTTCCTAAAAATAATTTCACTATACCGACGTTATCGGACGATAGTTTTAAACCAGTGGTACTCAACCTTATAGTAATGCATTAGTCATGGCGTACCACCTGAAGACTTTCTATTTCTATTATTGCATACACCTAAACCTGTTTGTATGGTTAAACCTAGAAATATAGACTCATTCTCATTGACTAGCGGTTATTGTAACCAGCAAGGTTAATAATTTCAAAAGAATGTTCAAGACATGAGTATCACCCAATACCAGGACTGATCATTTGGGTCAGTTGAGGTGCAATTTTTGATCTGATTTTAGTTTAGTATAACAGAGAGCTATTCGCGTACCACCTGTAAAGTGGTCCGTCGTGGCACCAGTAATGGGCGTACGTGTAACACAGGCTATGAACCACTGTCCTGAATATTAATAATAAAAAAACATTTTTTTTTGTTTAGAATGTCCAACTTCAGGCATCGACCTTATGTTTACCCTGGATGGGTCAGGTTCGGTGGGACGAACAAACTTCGTACTACTTAAGGAATGGGTGGTCGACGTTACTTCACAGTTTAACCTATCCACTATCCACGTCGGGGTGGTCAAATATTCAATTAACGATTATAGGTTGGTCTATTTACAAACATAGTAAACAATGTAAATCAGTAGTTTCTAACCGGTAGTTAATTAAATGGTTACGTAGAAATGCACCAAAGTTTCGGCCGGCCTAAACACTTCGTTCGAATACGCTGTTTTTCTATGTTTCGGTTCCGGCCCGAACTTTTTTGAAAATTCGGCCGAAACCGAACTTTTTTGTTGCATGGAATGAAGGCCTAAACTTTCAAAGACACTACTTTAAATGATATTTGTATGGGTAGCATCTACTATGCAGTATATTTGTGATGAAGAAAAATGTTTTGAATTGTTAAGTGAGGAATTTATCAAAAAACGGTTGGGAACCACTGGGTTAGAGTATTAACGGTCAACCCAAACTTCGCTGCATTAATGGTTTTAACATCATCGGTTTTGTTTTAATTTACGTACTGTAGTAAGCCACTGACGGAGCAGTCCTTGACGAGGGTGGAAGTGGGATTGGGTGAATATAAGGATCACGCTTCTTTAAAAGTACGTATACCGTTCTGCAAATCAAAGTTGTAAATAAATTTAACTAGCTAAGTAGCCACTTGTTTGACCTGCTGACCTAATTTAAAACAGCCCTAAAACGCCTTGTTCAAGGCCAGTTTTCTATTGTGTTTGTTGTCTTGCTCTTTTCTGAGGCTTGAAGTATAGGTCTGTCAATCAAACTTTCGGGCCTAAACGGGCTTCTCAAAAACAATTCGGGTTCGGGCCGGGTTTCGGGTTGAAATTTCAGGCCCGTTTACAACTTTGCTACAAATCACCAAAAATTGTAAAGATAACATGGAGTTTTCTTTTCAACTTAATTTATTAGCGGATTTGTTGTGAGTAAAGCAGGAAACCAAACACTTAACGCCTAATTCATCTCTATTAAGTTGCGCCTACATTCATTTTTCACTGCTTTAATCCAAGAGTAGCCCATAGCCATTTTTGACGTTAGAGCAAACATGGGGATTTCCTTCACGCAGGAAACTGTTCTGAATATTACATACAAGTATGGCACGACGCACACAGCGGCCGGCCTTGCTCTTACACATTTGGAGTTTCAAAACTCTCCACGATATAACGACAACAACACCGACAAAATTATCATTCTTGTAACAGACGGAATGTAAGTTGGAATTGTACAGAAGATCTACATAAATTTTGTGTTGTCTGAATCGTGTAACTTCGGCTGATTTGTAAAATGTCAAGTTTGGAAATACATAACTTGCGTTGTCAAACACGATATTTTGGGTTATAGAGCAAACGACGCCGACCGTCTGCCCAATGTCATCGAAGAGATTCGAAATAGCAGCATCGAAGTAATTGCAATTGGTGTAGAAAATTACGGTTTGCAGCAACTTCAAGTAAGTGACTAGAACAGTGGTACTACTTGTTAAAGAGAGGGGACATGCATCAGACTGTGGGGCAGACCTGAGCATTTTACGGCCCGCAGGCCACAACCGGCTAGTTGGGTGTCACTGTCTGGCCCGCGTGAGGTCAAGTAAATTAAAACATAAATCAACGGCCAGGAATTTGGCCGAATGGTCTGGCGCACCTGACCCACAAACAGACATAAAAAACCTGATCGGGATTCGTCCCCGGGAGTGTCCTGGGTTCGAACCCCGTGAAAAAAAAACATAAATCAAAAAATAGGCCTATTTATGCTGTGCATAAAATACGGCAGTGTTGCTTTTATGTTGAAAAGACTGCCATTATTTTTTTGTTTTATATCCAGGGTTGCCAATGACATGGACCTTAAAATAAGGACAACCGAAGATTTAATTTTTATACGAAACAAAGCAAACATTTTAACACATTTTTTTGCATTTATACGAGCCATGACATTTTAACATGCCACACTTTTTGCCAGAAACAATCTGTTCCAGCAATTTCTTGTTCGAAGAAAATACATCTCACGCCAGCCCAGGTCTATAGGTGTACGTTTACTTGTAGCAGAGATTGAAATCCCGAGATTTGACTTGTAACTGTTAAAAATAAAACAAAATAAGACTCAATTTAAAAACAAGGACATTTCTTAGAAATAAGGAGAATATTTTTTTTCTATGCCATTGCCCTTCAAAATTAGGACAAATCTTGGAAATAAGCAAAAGTTTACATAAAATACAAGTTGATCAAACTCATGTTTAACCGCATAAAGCCTAGGGCGCCATTTTGTGTCAAAAAAATAAATTAAATTGCTATTTTTTATGTCAATTTGTCCGCAGGTTTTTATGGTTTTTTAATGGTGAAAATTAATACTAAGCAGAATTAGATTCAAAGTTGGTTCGGCCTTTTTAACGCAAATCAGTTTTCTTATGTGGCTCCTTTGAAAAATTAAAATTAATTTGAAAATTAAGTGTAAAGTTTTTTTAATATTTTTAATTAATATCTTTACGGAAAATACAACAGTACAAGAACTGATTGGTGACAACAAAGCAAATTAGACAGTTGATCGTGTTTATAGTGTTATTGACAGATAAACAGTAAAATGTTAATGAACGCATCACTTTCTCATAACTGCCATAAATTAAAACAGATTCTGCATGTACAGCTTTTGAAACTGATTGCAACAAGTTTTTAACCTTAAAAATTAACTACCAAATCCAATAAGCAAAAACTGTAAACGTTTTTTTTAAATAAACACAGCTTATTACCAATGGAAACAGCGACAACATTCGAACTATGCAGACGTTTTTGGAGCTGGAAAGCATCGTCAGTGATCTGCAGACATTAATTCTAAGCAAAGTTGATGGTAAAAAAACTATATAAGAAACATGAAAAATGAATGGTCTGGGTCCCCTTATGCGAATGTGTTTTGTTGAGACGAATTTATAAAATAGTCAAGACTCCTCTGTAACTACCGCTAAATTAAAACCACAAAGCATCGCTTCATGTTTTGACGCCAACTTTTTCTTTAGGAAGCAAAACTTTTGTAAAATTTTGCCCCCGATTGCACATTTCTGCAACTAAACAAAATTTCCAACATTATCTCATCGTAATAAAAATAAGCATTTGTTGCCAGGCATTAAATGTTATCTTAGCTGTTGTTGCATAAACGAGTATTGTTCTTCAAGCAGTTTTTATTGTAAAGAATCGACGTTTCGACGTTATTATTATCTCAACTTTCTTTGGTGTGTTTCTTTTGAACGATATATTTGATTTAAGTGCTTAGTTTATTTTGACATGTTTTAGACTGATTGTAATATTTAATATTATGCTTTAGAGAATCCACCACCGTGCGAAGTAGAAACAACCACTGTACAATGTCACCAAGATCATGTCTTTGTTCAGTAAGTGCGGCTTCTTAAAATTCTTGTTTATTGGTATGTACTTCCTTTGAAATGTAAATATCTAAAAATAAATGTAAGTTCAGAAAAACCACTTAGTCGTTCACCCTTTGGTTTTAAAGATATATATATTTCGCTATTACATCATCGTCAGTATCTTATTCAAATAGAATCCAAAATAAAATAAAAAAATAAATCAGGCAAATTTACTCAAAAAATATTTGGTGCAGAGTAATACGTTTGGGCTTGTACTTTTGGACCCTAATTTCAGTGTTAAGCTTTCATTTCGGTTTGGGCCTAAGATTCTACAAATTGGGTTTGATTGGGGCTTGACTTTATAATCAGGATCTTACCAACTTTCGGGCTAATAATTTGGGCCTTTTTTATAACTACTCGTTTCGAACTGGGCCCCTTCTTGCCAAAAGGCTACGGCTTACTTACTTCCAGGGTTTTTTTAAGGTTTGGTTTGGGTGACCGCTAAGTAGTTTTGAGAGACCGCAAGTGTTTCATTTAAATACCAAAAAATAGCCATATTTGCTCAAACGAATTATTTATTAGGCTACTGTAGTTGCAAGTCCAAATTTTGGGAAACCGCTGGAGAAATTAAAAACACCTTAAAAAAACACTGCTTACTTCTACCAACGCCAGGAGGTGCGGGCGCTACTGTTCTATTGAGAATCTCTGAATAAATGTGTACAGTTTTTTTGCAAATTAAAACTTGTTTATAGCGTCGCCAAAGACGTAAGAGACCAGATGAGAATGACGTCAGGAGACCAGCTCGTGATGTCAAGCAAATACGTTCCAACCGTTACCCACGTTGACCCACAATGCGTTGCGTCATCCAACTATGATTTCAATGTCACCTTGACCGACTGTGATGTCAACATAACAGTAAGTAGTAATTTGGAAACAAATTATGTTCACCATGTTTGACCTTGTTTAAAAGCAACATTTTTGTTTGAATTAAACTGAAGAGTTGTAAGTCGGGTCGAGTTCTTGGTTTAGGCCCGGTTCATACATAAGTTCAACTATAAAACGGGTTTTATTCGACCTAATTTTGGCTTTGTTTCCAAACAACATTCATCACCATCATTTCGGACCGCTTAATAAAACTTCAGGGCACTCTATCACCAGGGCACTATTTCTGTTAGTTGCACATCTATACATATTTTACGTCCGTAAGTATTCCAACAGTCTTAGCCCCTTCAACCAATTTTATGTCCCAAGAAATTGTTTAAACCACTTTGCGGCGTCCTAATTATATTCCATCAACAAAAATATAGGCCTTTACTACTTTCTGAATTACAATCAACACTCGAAACGGCATGAAGTCAAAGCTAAGGCTAAAACTGCACTGTTGCGCGTTTTTTTTAATGTAAAAAGTCCTTCAAAGTTTTTGGTTGTTGACAGAAAAACGGGTCGTTAGTAATCTTTTCCTTCACCCTATGGCCCGCGTCTGTGGATCTTTTTCCTGTTGTGAGATTCAGCTACTTTTGTGTATCTTGTGTTTACAACAACACAGCTGTCATTGATTCGCAGATTACTCCCGTTTCGTCGTAAGTTTTTCTTCAAAATTGTGTGGTTACTTTTCAAATTTGTTTCTAGTATATGTAGAGAAGCAGAATAGAATTTTATTTTAAACGAATTTAAATGCAAAAGTATTTTTAACGTCAGTTTTATGTTTTAATTTTTGGGGTTAAAAAGTTTTGCAAATGTAAAACAAGCGATAACGACAAAAACAGTTCATTTAATAGTTTTTGACTTCTTTAGCCTATATGAATTTGCTTTAAACGTACTATTTTGCATTTCCCGCAACTCATGTTTCCAAGTACAGTGTTTGTTACTTATCTTTAGACTTTGTAAAATAATTTCCACCATTATGCTTTTTGCTAGTTTATCTGAACTTAAATGTAGATATAAAAAATATTGATACTTTTTGGTTTTAGTGTTGAAAACTTGTCTCTTTAAAGTTTTAAACACAAATAAATCCTTTGAAATGTAACTACATCAAAATTTTAGGAAAGCGAACTTTTCTCTTGATTCTCAACAAGGACAATTCATGTTGACAATTGGAATTTTCGAAGATGATTTCACAACCCCGCTAATCTCTACAATTTTTGTCCCTGAATTTGTGAACGTTGTTGTGGAATTGCACTCCAGTAGTCCAGGATTTATAACAGAGGTAAAATACATCGGTGTATTATTACATGAAATATTGGTTTTGGAAGCGAAAGTTGCCACTGTTTACACATAGAAATAAAACTTATCAGAAAAAGAGGGCCCTCATTTCCATCAAAACTAGAGATTTAAAATGGTATAGTCAACGGCAATCGGCATTATTATTATTTAGCATCAGAGTAATGGTTAAACTTAACGCCTTGCCGATTTGATTTTAAAGTTTAATATCCACGCACACTTATATAACTTGCTGGTACGATGTTTCTTTATGTGAACTCATGTGTATTATTCTGATTCGTTGCGTACAGCCGCATAACCTGTAAGTTAGGTCTTAAAATATAGGCTTATCTAAGAAGACCAAGAAGGTAATCTAGTGAACTTGTCTAAATACAATTTGTCACAAAGCCAAGTGGAGCAACAAAGCTTTATGCTAACTGTCGGAAATCAATTCACATATTTTTACCTTAAGTTTTTCTATACTTTTATACTATTTTACAAACAGATGTTGGATTGTTGGGCAACCGATCATCTTGGGACAGACAAAAACTACACACTCATCGAAAATGGGTCAGTAGAAAATACATAAAAATGTGTGTACTCGGACAATCTCCGTGTCCACCTACCAAGACATTAAAACATAAAAAGGCGTCCAGAATTAACTACAAGCAAGACATAAGAGTAATTCTGAAACTATTTCTTCCGTATTACTTTATTTGTTTGTTTGTTTTTTGCACCCAGGTTTCTTGCTTTCAAATTGCCTACGTTTCTATGCAACGTCTTTGCATCTTAAAAAATTAACCATTTTTTAAGGTTTTTTGTTTTGAGTTTAATTTAAATTAAAATGTTATAGGTTGAGTATAGCGACGTCTCTTAAATTTCTTGTACAAAAACACGCGACCTTTAAAACCCATCACCAATTTTTCAAACGAATATACTGGCCCAGTCAGGGTGGCTATACCCTCCTAATAAAATACCAGAAGTCATACTCTGCTCCCACATCTGTTCAACGTTTCAAAACTGGATTTATTTTTACAGACTTCCGGCCGGTGGAGAATTCTTGAACAAGCCAGCTGTTGTGATTTTTGCTAACGGGAATCACTCCATTGCTAAGTTCAAATTTCGGTCATTTGTTTGGCCAAATGACTGGAACAGCGTGGTGTTTATCTATTGCAGGGTCGAAGTCAAAATAGAACCTGACAGACTGGTAAGTGCGTTTTAAGTAGGCGTATTATATTTTAATTTTTTGTTGCTTAAACCAGCGATGTAGATCGGCTCGGGCTTTTCGGTTTGGGTTTAGGCCGGTTTGAGGATTAAGTTACATAAAAACGGGCATGATTTGGAACTGACTTGACACTGTGTAATACTTTGCTGCAATTTTGGGCACGAATTTGGGATTTGATTTTTAAAATAAGTCTGGTTGGGGACCGGGCTCTAAATTAGGACATGCATACAGCTCTGGGTTACAGCTACAGATTTGAAATTTTGTCTTGTAACAATTTACATGATGGGCCAAAATGAGATTTGAGCTTACAACCCTTTGATTCTAATTTGACGTGTGCGTCTGCAGGCAATTAGTGTTAAGCAAGCCAAACTGTCGTTTCCCTGAAATTAAACCTTGTCTTGAACGGGAAATTTTTGTCACAAATTTAATGTGTAGTTTACTACACAGAGTTCACATGGGCAAGGTCGCAGATCGATTCAACCCGAAAAAAACATTCAACTTCTCAAATCTGGTCCAATTGTTATTTCTGCAAACAAGAACAGCTGTCGTCAGGTAAGTGGAAACAGGAAAATAACCTTAACTTTGTTTTGGAAATGATAGTGGTTTAGCAAAACAGAAACGATGACCTTACAGGCCACCGTATTTTTTGCTGAGTTGTTCTTATACTAAGTAAAATTAATTAAGTAAAGGCATCAAGCCAATGATTGACAAGCTGCAGACAGCGCATACTGTATCGGCTATCTCTTATCACCAGCTGCAATGATGAGACCTTACAAGCCGAAACAGTGTACACTGTCTGCAGCCCTATTACTGTACGTTTGGATTTGATTCAGCGTATTTTTGCATAATGTAAAATATTTTGTTTTGTCTTAAAAGCGTATGAATGTATTCACGTTTGGTTTATTTAGAAAAATGGTGGCTGCAGCGATATTTGTGCGACGGCCAATGGAAACATGATATGTTTGTGCAACCCTGGACGTAGTCTTGGAGCAGACGGGGCGACTTGCTATGGTATGGATGTTAATAAAACATGTGTGTTTGAATGATCCAAACTCTAAAGCTTTACTATGCCTAAGCATTGTAGCCGATTGTTAACATTTTTTACGAACGTTGTAAGAATCAAAAGTTGGTCCACTAGATACATCCAACTTTATAATATTTTATGTTTCAGAGGAGCAATTGCCAGAAAACGACACAACCATTCAAATTCAAAACATAATGGTTTTGTTCTTGGTGGTTATAGTTTTATTCTTCGTCTTTGGGAGAGTCAAGAAAAAAATGCAAACTAGCAATAATCACCAATCAAAGGTTGATCTGTAACCTCATTTGGACCACATCCTTTTCTGTGTTTTTTTGGTGATCCTTTTTCGTGAAAATTAAGGTCGCCTTTCTTGTGTTCGTTGTAGGATGTGATTTGTCATGAGGAAGCGTTATATATATATATTTATATACACGGAAATAAAATGAGCCTACAGACGCACTTTTTGTCAAAAGAGATTATTTAGATTTTAGAAGTACACGAATTCACTGCTACAAAAAAGATGTATCAACCCTAATTTATACGCCCTAGTCGACAAATTTGTGCAGAACGAAAGTTGTCGATTCCAAGACGAAAACCGAATAGTAAAAACACTGCGATCAAAACTTCGTATTAACAGAAATAGAGGGTTTTTGCAGTATCGACATGGCGTCTATATTTAAATCCGGTTTGTAGGTATGTTTGGATTTTGTTGCCGATAACTAAGCCTGTTAGCGTTAGGAATTATTTTTTCAATAGATCTCAATTTTTTTTTTTAATTTGTCCAAAGAAATTATAAAACTTTGTGATTTGTCGTGCATATTAGGCTTGTCTTTTCCACTAGTAAATACCTCTGAATTTTTCTGTGTAATCATCCGATTTTTCTTTGTGATCATCCGAAAAGAAGCTGGTGTTTTTTTTCTTTAAATGTTTTGTTGCAGAAAGTTTAGAAAAAAAAGAAAAAATACACGAATACTTTGCAAATACTTTGCCACTTGGGCTTGAAATATTCTAATAGAAAATTAGGCCTTAATCTATTTGTTTTCTGATTTATGTTGTCGAATAATATTCGTTTTGCTTGCAAATTACCGAACTTTTTATTCTTTTTTTGCACAAAGTCTGCAATCTTGTTTTTTGTTTTAAAACAACTTAATGTCGTGTCATGGACCAACTTTCTGTCCATAGTGCTTCTTCAGATAATGTTTCATCTGAATTTGAAGTTGTTCAAGCAATGGAAACAGGACTAAAGGTATAAACAACATAACACATGCATTTTTTGAACTTCTCAAATTCTGCTATACTTCTTTCGTGTGTTATTTATTTTCAACAGCATTTTTTTTCTAAATTGTTTTTCTATGTCAGTTGTACCTTTGTTTCATTTTGTTTAGTTTTATCTGGTTGCAGCTAATAGTTTTCTTTTTATACAGATCGCGGACAATGGAAATGAATCTGATTTGAAGCAAAACCTCAAAGAAATTATGACATCCAGTCAAAGTACTCTGGCTTCAAATGATACAAGTAAAATTAAAGCATGCTTTCTGCTGTTATGATGTTTTTGGCCAATGGTCTTTATTTGAAACTCTAATTTTTTACTTAACTTATTTGTAAACATAGGTAATATGGCAAACATTTTTCTAGTTTTGTTATCTTGTCTTTAAACAGCAGTATAAAGTTTTAGCTTTATGTGATAAAAACCCTTGCAGCTGCAATAATTATTTTGAATCTTTGCTGTCTGGACATGTTGGTGCTAACTAGGTACAGAATAAATATGTGAATGTTTTGTTTAACCATACTATTTTATATGATAAAGCTATGTGCCCTGTCAAGCACAGTAAAGTGAAGGTGAAGTTACACTTTAAGCCTGTAAAAACCATAGTGTGCCTACAGAGAACCGACTACTTTTGTTTTTGCCGCTTAGCAGAAAGTTGTATACATAGCAAATGAAACTTTTTTTAACTTTAAATTCTTGACAAAAGTTCATGTCGCATGCATTGTTGGTTTTTGTTAAAAAGGCTGTCTTTGATATGACTGTTACTAAATCAATGCTGTTTTAAATTCCTGATTAGTATTGATTTTTACTCGATCAATAAAATGCTGATGGTAGTGTTGTCCTACACATTTAGATAGTTGCTACTTCAAAACTAAATATCTTTAATATTTACCACACAAGCTGTCTTTAACATTTACCACACAAGCTATCTTCAACATTTACCACATATATATAGACTAAAGATAAATTGTTATGGCTAACCTTACTTACATGTGCATCTGATTTTTCTAAGGTTTATCAAGTGAAGACAAATCAGAAGCAAGGCCTGATTCATTGATGCTCCAAAGTCAAGGTATAAACTCTTAAAACAATTTGTTATCTAAACAGTTTGTTGGTGCTTATAATATTGCTGAAACCTTTATATGGTGGTTTATTGTTATTAAGGAACTTCTTAGTTGGTTTATGATCTATGGAAGTGGGGTCACCTCATGTATAATGCGTTATTGTTGTATTTTGTGCCTCATAATTGCATGTGAGTCATAAACAAAAAGCATATTTACCAGATGGCATTTTTATGAACCATAACACTATCTCTTTCAAATACGTCCACTTTGCTGTTGCTTTTTAGATGTGTTTCATAGTTTTTTTGTTGTTCTAAAACAAATAATATTAGTTGGGGCCTAAAGTGAAACATATATATATATATAGATACAAGATATACATTACAAAACTTAAAGATAAATTAATAAATTAAATAAATTAACCATGGTATGACATGTGACTAGAATGGAAAAAGCAGCCCCCAACCCCACTCCAGTTGTTCGCCACTGACATTCGCTCATTTTTTAGAAAACACTTTAAGCAAATCACCTGATGATGAGGACTGCATTTTGTTTAACGGAGTTTACTACCTTGGTTGTGCATCAGTAAATGCCCCTAGAAGTGAACCAGAAGCACTTCGGACAATTTCGATTCTTCGTAGCCAGCAAGAGCCCAGTTCTGAGTTGCACCGTTCCACAGAACTGCCTGGAGACACCGATACCGCCAACAAACAGATTGAGATTGTACTGAGTATTCCAAGTCGTGCAGATGGAACTGTTAGGTAGGTTGGAATAATATTAGTTTTGTGTGGGATATGGTGCACAAAACAGGCCAAGGAATAAACATAACATTTTTGGGGCCCAAGCTCAGCTAGCAATCTGGAAGCATGGTTTACAAAGGAAATGTGTAAAGAAAATCTGGCTATGGGATTTTTGTAAAAAAATATAAAATCTGACTATGGGATTTTTGTCATGTCCTAGTTTGCTCTTGTGCCTTGCTCTGCAACCTGTATAAATTGTATAAAAATAAAACACATTAACTGTTTCAGTCTGTTTTAACATTCCTATCTTTTAAAACCTTCCAAACATTCAGAACTATTCCTGAGTGGATCATTTGTGTCCCTGTTTGACTTTTGTAGCAGTCTTTTTCTATGATACAGTTCATTGCCACATCTTTCCTTTACCAACCTGCATTACAAATATATTATTTCAAGTTTCGAATTCACTTTTGCAGCCATTTTCTTCGATGTAGTCAAAATATAGGGTGCAGTTAAAGACTACAACCCAGCTTAGCCAACCAAGTCCAGATATCTAATTGTAGTTTTATTTCAAAACCCCAACCCCGATATCTACAACCTTGAGCATTTTCTACAAATTTGAAAAATTATAATATGCCCGCATGGGCTTAGCTGGCTAGACAATGGTTAAACGAGCAGTTTTAAACGTTACTGTCAAGAGAGATAGAATAATGACTATTTAATAAGTTAATAATCATGTTATTACGTTTAGGCTGCTGGAGCCTGAAGGAACTGTTGTCATGGGTTCGTATAAGCTATACACAATACTGTTTTGTGTGCGTGGTGCAGATGAAAGTATCGAAAGAGATTGCTTCGCTTTTACTGAATCACATCAACAGTCAGGAATTTTTCAATGCCACGTGTTTCGATGTGATGTCCCAGAAGCAGTAAGTCAAATATTTATTTGCTTGCTTCTGCTGTTGGTATTTTTTTAATGGGTGGCAATTTACCATTTTATTTCATTCAGTTTAGATTTTTTTGATTTACACAAAAAATTCTTGAATATTGTAGCTGGTCCATACAGGAGATAAATTTAAATTGAAATGGTTTCTTTATCGTTTTAGCAAATCTTGTTTCAAATCTTTTTAACACATTTTGTTTCATTTGTACAAAAGTTTTAATTCATATTTTATGTTAAATTATATGTTGGGGTTGTATGAAAAGTAAACCCAATATTTGTTGGAAATATACCATACATCAAGACGCACATTTTTTGCTGAGAGTATTTAGAATCAAAATAGACATCAAGACTTGTATTTATTGACCCTGGTGCAAGTTATGTTCTGTATTATATACCAGAAACATGCCTTTCTTAATGCAACATAAGTTATCATAAATATTAAAAAAACTAAAGAACATCATTGTTGTTTTAAATTTTCACAGGTGAGAAAAGTTCTGTACAGTTTCGAATTGGCATTTCGCAGTATTCCTAAAAGTCCTCCAACTGAGCAGCCACCAACTGGTATTCAACTTCTTAAAAGGTAAGTTATAAAGTACTTCTTGTTTTTTTTCGAATTTAATTGTTTGTATAGTAGATCATTTAGCATGTTTCGAACATTTTCGCTGTTTTGCACTTACTATAGAGATACCATTAGTGCATACTTGCGACTAACATCTATATTTCACAGGTCACAAATATCTGAGGGAGAATCTGTTGTTGCACATGATAGCTCATTTTTGTCTCCTGGTTCAACCGAGGCCTTGTCCCAACAAATAGTCGATGACTCGATTTATGGCTTCACTGTCTCTCTTGAAATCAAGTAAGACTTTCAGTATCTGGTGTGTAATGTTCTTTGATCTTTCACTAATATATGTCACACTTATTGAGTGATTGTCATTATTTTAGAACTAAAAGTCTGTTTTGCTTTTCCAGATGTAATTGTATGACAGTAGTTACAAAAAAGACTAGTATTAGTTGGTACCACTGCTTTGCAAGTTTTGCTCCTAAAAAACTGATGCACACATTCTAAATCAGTGTACCTAATCTAGAGTTGTTTTTAGCATTCTTTCTTACATTTTACAAGACTGACTTACTGTAGAATGCAGTAGCTGTACTATAAGGTACTGGGTCACCTATTATAACATTGTTTCAGAAATGTTTTTTTAAAGTTAATTCAAATAATATTTTATTTTGTTACAGGGAAGATGATGGCAAAGGTGGATATGCGACAGTCCCATGGGATAAAACATCATCATGCTTTAAATTCCGTCGAAATTTGGAGAAGAAGGTCATTGTGACAGTTACACAGACCAGCAATGTTGAATTGACAATTGAAAGGTGCAAAGTTAGATTGTTTGTCACACACCATAATGCCATTGTGTGTGGGTGCTATTGCAAGATTAGAAACACACCCTTTATTGCTGGAAGGCTAGTTGGTTTTTTTTGGCAGGCACTATGGATGAGCCGAGCCAGAACCCGGATACTCGGTAACCAGCATCGCTGGTTTTAATGCTCGGTGCTCGGCCGAGCAGTTGCACAAACTGGCCCGAGCGCTAAGTTTGCATATTCATGCCCTGCTAACATACGTAACTAGTGTTCGAAATGGTTTCTATAAACAAAAACGAATGATTTTTCAAATGTAATAGATGGTGGAAAAAACGTGTACTTCATGGGCATGTACAGCTTAATACACCGCTGGTGACGTAAGAGACTTTGTAGAGCTAAAACGTAGAAAGGGGATTTTTTGTGACGTCACAATGCACCGAGCCAACAGAACATTTGCAGTTTTAGCACATCCCTAGCAGGCACTGTAGTTTTGTCCAAATTAACTGCAATGTACCAACCTAAGTAAGAGTTTATTCAGACATTTTTATGATTGAAAAACCAGTAGTTGACTTCTTAAAGTTGCATTTTGTTTCCATTGGAAGGAATAACATTTAAACCCGCTAATATTTTGGCTTTTAAAGCAAATCTAAGACTTTAACTAGTTATGAACTTTGACTATAAGTAGGATTATTATATACCGTACTGTTGCAAAATATTGTGTGGACAAAATTTAACCTTTTTTACAATCTTATTGCCATTGTATTGATTCCATGTAAAACAAACTGTTTCTGAAAAGAATTTCGTGTTTTATCATAAGTATGTGTTCTAGGTGTTTTGGCTTGCTGCTCACACCAGGGCGTAATGTAAAACAAAGTGACATGCATTTACTCGACATGGAACGAGCTGTACCAGAAGAGGAGAACAATGTTGTTGGGATACACACAGTGGTGGGAACGTGGGACCCAACCCACCAACACTTTGCATTGCTAAACTCTGAGACTCAAAAAGGTAAGCACCAGTGTATCCTCCAATTTGCCACATGTCTGGGCATACAGCTATGGACTGCTGTGAGCAACGTTAGATGTGCACATGGTGATTATATGCTGTCATGCTTAGGATAAAGTTTCTTGTTTAGTGTAAATGCACATACGGTATTTGTGGATAACTTAGAGCAGTGGTTTTTCGCCATATCTGACTTTGACAAAATAGTTGTATGGTTGGAAAACACGATTATTTACCAAGCTGTATACTGTATGCTTTTTATTGAATCTATTCTAAATTGTGCCTGTTGTTTTACAAGAGTGTTTGCAAATAAGATATTGCAATTATGTGGTGTTTAAGTTATGTCTTATAGCTGAAATCATAATTAGTAAGGAGTAGGGTTACTTCTTCAATTTTATTGTCTTTGTTTTCTGCTAAAACTTTTGGAAATTGTGCTTTATAGCTAAAATGATAATTTGTTAGCAGAAAGGGTTACTTTTTTATAGGGTTGGCAAGCCGGTCAATTGACCGGTCAAATACGGTCAATTGACCGGTCAATTGACAGCACTTTATTTAACCGGTCAAATACTATTTTCAATTACAAAAATCAAATGTGGTAAATTTTCTTGGACTTGCTTTTTGGTTGTTGGAAAGGGTAAATTATTTCTAATAACCCTCAGGTAGAACAGTTTAGGGCATACTCTTGAAATAATTAGTGCTTTCAAAGCCAATATAGATGTGTTTTGTTCATTTGAAATAAATGCCAAAACAATTAGGAGATACTTTTCATTGGGCATTTTTGCAAATGTTGCACATTTTTACTGACAGATAAAAAATCTAAGTAATTTAAACCATCTGTGTAAACTTGTAGGTCCACAGTCCTTTTTTCTATAGTTGATCCAAAAATTGTTTGTAGCTATATATTTAGCTTATAATTGCCCTGAATAAAGTTTTGTGGATAAGTTACAGGTCAGTACTTATTGGGATAAAGTACGTACATATAAAGCTTTTGTTCATTCCTTTTTTGTCATGAATGGAGATGTGGGAACCAAATAAATTAAGACTTAAGCGAGTTTTGCAGTTAAATCTCAGTCAAAATTAGACTTTAATCTGATGTATATAGAACATAACGAAAATCCAGTTCACAAATATGATTACCCAATGAAAACTACAGACACACATGTGGGGCGATTGATGAAATGAAGCATGCAAAGCAGTCGGAAAAGTCTGTAATATATATATATAATATAAACCGAACATCTCCTATTTCACAAACAAATTTACATAAGTTGAAACCTTCATTTCCATTACTTATGGTTTAGAAGAAGAATTAACTTCCAACTTTTAACTAAAATTGCAATTTAATAGTGTGTATAGTATTTGACCGATATTTGACCAATTTGACAAGTATTTGACCGGTCAATTGACCAGATTTTATTTGACCGGTCAAATGCCCAACCCTACTTTTTTAATTTATTACCATTTTTTACCATTCACATTTAAATAGTTGAAAGTTGTGTTTTATATATAGCTGAAATAATATTTTGTTAAGAGAAGGGGTTATTATGTATACTTCCCTATTTTCATTAGCATTGTTTACTACTGAATAGTTGCTAAGCACCAATTTCCTTCAGCGGCTACCAAAGCACAATTAAAAACACTGTAGCATAATATTCATGTGTGAAATGCTAAGAATGCAGCTTGGCAGAGGGTGGAAGTCACGTTCATGCAGCCCTTGCAACATGACAATGTGTTATTTCCTCCTTTTTGCCAACTATTGTTCACTTACAATAGTTACTTAAAATCCCCAAAGCCCCAAGTTGCTACTTTCTTTTGTTCTGCAAAAGTTCAAATAAAATAAGTAAATAATTAATACTTTGTTTGTCAAACCATTTCTGCCACATTTGTATTGAGGTAAACTTATGAATTTATTGTTGTCAAAGACATATAAATTCGCAAAAAAATAAATAAATTATTTTATTAAATATAGATAATAATGCAGAATTAAAAAATTGGCCGAAACTATTTGCACAATTTACAACAACCAATGTTATGACGTTCATGATAGTTTTTGATCAATGAGTTGCTAAGCAATGACTCAATTTAGTCGCCTGTAGTACAATTACAGTGCTTGTTTTGTTATTCATAGCTGACTGATTTGCTTTCAGACTTTGCAAAGAGCATGTTGCTCAGAATAGGTCATTTAAATGTTATTTTGCATTTGAGAATATGGTATTTGCAATGCTATTTGTTAACTACACTAACAATTGAATTAAGAATGCAGGCTTTTAGGTTTACATTATTCGTTAAAAATGTTTTTTGGTCTGTTTTGTGCAGTTACATATTGTTGTGGTACCTTTTTTGATAAAACTCATTATTTTTGTTTTTTCATTCATTTTGTTTTGGCCTCTGCTCATGTGTTCTTGATATGTATATGGCAACAAAACAAACTACTTTTTGCACAGTCTGTTGATGCAAGTACAAGTATATTAATGAGCATTTTATAGTTTGATTCCCCATTTTACAGCCCCAATTTTGTTGTTTCACATATAATACCAAACAAAAGACTGGATATTGTGTACAGCAATTACAATTGTTAAACTTTAATCATGTTGACTGAAAATAGGCTAAAAATGTGGATTTGTAAAGGTTGATAAAGAGATGTTTTTTTGCGAATAAAGTATTAACTGCTATGTTTAAAGTTTTTTTTAAATTTTTTGCAGGAACCAGAGTATTTCTGAGTGTTGCTGCAGATCTTGTTGTGCAAGAAATCCAGGAACCTGTTCGATTTCTGATTGAAACCAAAGCCCGTGTTTTTCCACAAACTGAAAAGTTTTGGTATTTTGGCAAGAAAATCCTGCATGAGAATTTCTTCTTGCGACTGAATGAGGTATTGTGCTGTTAATCAAGTTTTAGTCATTAAATTGTGAAAAGTTTTCACTTGTGTGTATGTTGAACTGATTGAGTGTTGCATATGACCAATATCGTGTAATATAGCACACAAAAGAACGGTGCATTGATTAAACTACCATAGTGTATTGCTTTTTTGGTCTTTCAATACCAATCCGCAAAACTTGTGGTTGTCATTGTTTTAATGGCTTGTGGCCATTTTGAACCTGCTCACCAATAATAATGTAGAATCCTGTGCATTACAAAGGAATTAAGGTCAGGACACAAAGGACTGTTGCTAACTTTACACTATCTATAGAATACTGAAGGAGATATTTCAAGTGTGTGTCTTTTGCTTCTGTTTATTGGTGGGTGTTACTAGTTTGTAGCTCCTGAAAAACAACCTACGTTACCCTTTTATGGCAAAGCTGCTCAAAACAGTGTCCTTAACACCTCAATCTGTTTTTGAGAATACTGTACTTTCATTTCTTTTCACTTATATTTATTTTTGCAAAATGGACTCATTTTGTGCTTGATTGTTTCCAGTTGCCGAGTCAGAAGGTGAGCAAGAAGATGTTCGAAGTCGTGAGTGTACAGAGTGAAACATCCAGAATAAAGTGGACCTCATCCCCATCACATAGTTCACATCCACATCCGGAACATGCCCTCAGCTCCACATGTCCCAAAGATGAAGAAGACGATGATGGTATGAATCACAAAATTTGCTCCTGCTGTGCTCTTCAGTTTGTTTTGATTAAACCTACTTTTGTATTGGTCACTTTTTTGGTTATAACAACAGGAAAGTATTAACATTTGGTTAATCCGGACCCGTTTGGACCAGAAAATTGTCAGGTTTAGGCGAAGATCCGGATTACCCGATGCCGATTAGTTAAGCCTTTCCACATTACAAATCATTTGTACCTCAAGTTTTGTCCGAATTAGGCAAAGATCCGGATTAACCAAACGCAGTTTAACCGATATCTACAGTATTACAACAATTTAATAACTTGCTGATGTTCAAATACGACACTATATCCTAACAGATACTGACGAACCCCTTCTAAGCGGTTCTGGAGAGGTAAATCGTGAATGTTCCGAGAGGGTTTTGTCCGATTGGGGTGACGCTCTGTCCCGGTGGCATGCTGACCTGTCCAGGCGACCCGCTGGACTCCGTTCACTGGTCCGTGCCGGAGGTGTCCCGGATGCACTGAGGGGCGAGGTCTGGCAACTGCTGGCCGGTTGTCATGACAACGACGCCATGTTAGAGAAATATCGCAATCTCATTGTTAAGGTATGAAAGGCCATGGGGCACACTTTCAGATTTTAAAAACTCACAGAAAGTTTTTTTTTGAAGTCTTAATTTGAGAACAACTTACAAAAATGATGTGGTAACTCTTCGTAATGTTAAAATTCGTTTTTATTTCATTGTAAAAGCATATTAAATGAGACGTTTTTTTTTTTCATTTTACAACATTTAAGTTTTATAAAAGATTTTGCACGCTTTTATTCCTGATGGATAGTTTGATAAGGTTTTATTTGAAACCATATAATAAACTTACAGTTTTGTCTCATTTGCTTCCATTTTTGCACCAAGTTCGATGTACTTGGATTTTGTAATTCGAAAAAATTCCCTCCTTACACGTTTTTTTTTGTTTTACTGTTTGTAAAAGAACTATTTCGACCTTGACAATTTCCCCCCTTACCGCATCTTCTGATTGAAGTTAAATTATCCAACGTATTCTCTTGTAATACTCTTTGTCATTGCATTGCCAGGACTCCCCGCAAGAAAACATAATTCAGCGGGATATCCATCGCACATTTCCCGCGCACGACTTCTTCAAAGACACGGGAGGTTTAGGCCAGGATTCTCTCTACCGCATATCCAAAGCTTATTCTGTGTACGACCAAGAAGTCGGTTACTGCCAAGGTCTCTCATTTCTAGCCGCTGCCCTTCTTTTACACGTAAGTTAAGTTTCTTACTTAGTAGATTTGTACATACAGACGAGACCGTTTAATCGTATGAATCGTTTATGGAACGAAGTCCTAACGGTGGCCATTTGTTAACAGCATTATGCGTTTAAATGCATAGAAATTGTAAATCATAGCCAACCACAGCCATTTGTTTGCCTGGTTAATCACATAAGAAACTTTTTAGGTTAATTGCATAAACACGTTTGGCAAGTTGGTTGTACTACTAGCCAAAGTTTTTGCTATTAGCCGGATTTACAAACTTCGATATTAGGTTGTGTAGGATTTGTTGATTTGGGCCAGACTTTTCACTTGGACACTTCAGTATATGTTGCTTTGCAAAAATTATACTTATATTTTCTAGATGCCTGAGGAGCAAGCTTTTTGTGTTCTCATTAAAATCATGTACGACTACAAGATGCGGGATCTGTTCAAAAACGGCTTTGAAGCTTTACATACAAAGTTCTATCAGCTGGAACGAGCCATGGAGGTATTACCTTTTGTTAATCAGGCTTACAAATATGACCTCTTAGCTTTGAAACTAGCTTTGTGCTTTTAACTATTGTAATGTGATTTTAAATCTTTTCTGACGGGAACCGTATTGTTTTTTGTTTCGAGGAATTTTTATCGACAGTTATTTGCCAATGGCAGAAAGGCATTATTAATTAAACTGTTTTATTGTTTCTTGACTTGTACATTATGGCCACATAACTGAATTTAAAGGGTTTCATTTGGATTTGCTTACAAACACCACTATCTAATTCTAAATCAAAATTCGTATTTTTGCAATACAATCTAAATAAAATAGGTTTTAAAAGTTTTCATGAGTGATTGCATAAATCTGAGTATTAAATCGGTTTCTTGGCAACTGGCCAACTCTCAACGGCCCTATTTTCTGGAATCGGTTTAATCTTAAATCTTGATTTTGTGCAGGATTTAATGCCCAGCCTGCACGACCATTTCAAGCAGCTAGCAATAGAGTGTCACATGTTTTCAAGCCAGTGGTTCTTAACTCTTTTCACTGCAAAGTTTCCGCTGAACATGGTATTCCAAGTGGTCGATATCTTTCTCAGCGAGGTATGGGAGTGTTGTGACAAAAAATCTTAATTTAACTAAAAAATGCTTTTTTAGTTGATTAAACATTTCTGCTTGCATACTTGCTTTTGGCGAATTTCATCAAACAAATGTTCTTTTTTTAAATGTTTCTTTTTCTTTTGTTTCTTTTTTTGAACCTTCAGCCTTGGAATCCGTTTTTTGTTTTGGAAAATTATACACAAGAAAATACCGAATATAACACTTAAGTTTTCAAGTAATAAAAGGGTCAATACCTTGTAAAAAAAAGCTATTCAATGTCATAGCAAGGACACAGTGTTTTACTATTGCTTATACGTTTGTTTCTATCCAGGGCGAACTGGTCGTTTTCCGTGTTGCACTTGGACTTCTGCTCTGTTGCCGTCAAGAACTTCTCACTCTTGACTTTGAAGGAGTACTCAAATATTTTAGAGTTCAGCTTCCCAAGAAATATCGAAGCGACGACCAAACCAAATTACTCATACAAACCGCTGTTCAAGTCAAGGTAATGGCGTAACGTACTTACTTTTTCGTGTGACGTCATAAAATCAATGTCATGACGTAAGAGATTAATTCCTTTTTTATTTTTTTATGTGACGTAATTTAAACAACTTTTGTGACGTCACATTTGGGTGATGCTCGTTGTGACGTTATATTGGTTATTTTCCAGCATGACGTCATAACAAAATTTAGTTTTTTTATGTCATTAAATAATTACGGTTTCACCCAGTGTTTGATCGAGGAAGTTGTTTTTTACGTCATTATGTAATGACGTGTTTGATTGACAGGTGAACTCAAAGAAGTTGAAAAGATATGAAAAAGATTATCAGGTTGTGAAAGAGAAGTTGGCATTGGAAGAAGATCCCATGATCAGAATTGAGGTAAGATGGAAAAACGAATTTGTCCATTTATCTGTAACATGCATGCGGATGAATACAACAAAATAATAAAACATTTCAAGTTATGTAATAAAAACTGCTTATTTTCATGCTAGAATAAGGTGTTGGTAATATCACGACGTCATATTTGTATGACGTCAAAGTGATTTTTTTCCTCTTTAAAATAAAATGGTTTTTGATTTTGTCTGAAATGTACCAAAAATTGTTTTATTTTTTTATTTTATTTTTGTATTTCGGTTACTTTGACTGTGATATATAGCGGGTTGCGTTTACTTTTTAAGCTTTGTCCTTGATTTTTTGTTCTATTGTCATTTTATTTTTTTAGATTTTTGAATCTTCTAACGTTTTTGTATGTAGCGTGAGAACAAACACCTGATGGACGCCAACATGCGACTTGAAATGGAAAACGATGATTTAGCTCAAGAACTTAACACCACAAAACTAACGCTCCACACACAGCTTGAAAAGGTAATGGCCTGTGTTTTTCTTAATTCGCCGCATTTTTGTGGTTTAGAATGTGTAATAAAGAGCAGAACCGGTTTTAAACTAAAATACACCACTCAAGCCGGATTTTTTTAACCATTCAAACGCACAAATAAATGTCAAAACGACTTATTATTGGCACGAAAAAAAGGTTTAAAAAACACTATCTGTCAAAAATAATTCCTTGCAGTAGAACTATTTGATATTATATTGCGTGTGTTGACCTTTTGACCTCCAGACCATGCAACATGCCGACGACCTTCAACGTGACCTTCAAACAGCGGTCGAGGATTTGCGAGCCACGAGGGAAAGTGTAGCGGAGTTGACAGATGAAAATCAGAGGCTATTAGTTGAAACAAAACAGGTCGGTACTGGAATTTACACCACAAGATTATTTTAACAGCTGCATGGCATTTAAACCTATAGAAAACACGTTGGCTATTTATAAGCCTCTTTTTCTAACATGTTGTCTTTGTGTGCCACACATAATAGATAGGTATTTGAAATACATAACGTTAACTTTTTGTCCTCGGGTAACCCAATGGTTAAGCTACTGGTATTTCAACGTAAAGTTTTTATTATGACCAGTAAGGTCTCATTAGTGCAGCTGGTTACAAAATATGCCGTATAGACTAGTGCAGTCATATAATTTGTATTGGACATTTCCACAAAAACACTTGTTTATTTAATCCTGCTTATTTTTTACACATAATTAACACATTCTCTTTTGAACTGCATGACACTTGGTACAAAGGGCATGAACTTGAAGATATGGTTAAGAACTAAAATGACAGAAAAGTCAGCAAAATAAAATCTGTCATCGAAATAAAAGTCATCTTATAGCATAGACACATAAGCTGTTGCTGCCAGACATAATATCAACTTTATATCTTCTAGCAATTTTATTTTGCACTGGCGTTTCGACGTCCTATACAGGTCGCCTTCATCAGTATACAACACTGAATGCGAGTAGCACAGTGCACGAAAAAAAAGAATTAAACACAAGCACGTCACAATTGCTTTATAGACGTTTTAAAAACTTACCAATGCCTGTGTAAAAATAATCGAGGCCACACTGTTGTAGTCTTGCGTTTGTCTAAAACCATATTTTCAGGTACTGTAACAAAGATTTGATTTTTGCTTTAGGTTAAGGAAATGTGTCGCCGCGAGATGGCGCGTCAGGATGAGGAGCTGACTGCCAAATCCAACATCATCAGTGATTATAAAACTATCTGCTCACAGCTGAGCCAACGCATTGAGGATATACAGAATATGCACAAAGAGGAAGTAGAGAGAGTGAGAAAGGTACAAATTGGGGAAATTGTGAACGCACTGTGAACTTGTTATACTTCGCAAACTGATAGTACTAACTTTTGTTTTGCTAAAACAGTTTTGTTATTTAAATAGAATGACAATAGAATGTAACATAAAGGTTTTCGCTTCGAAACAGTTAAATGTTTAGACTGTTTCATAAAAAAACAGGACCGTATTAATTCTTATCTATTTTAATTTTACAAACATGTTGTGTGTTAGAATTGAAAAAATGATTAGATTTGCTTGCCAGACGAAAAATTTTTGGGGATTTGATTAAACTAAATAATGATTGTGTTAATTGTGTGAACACAAGTAGTTTTCATACGATGCCTTATTAACGATTCTTACATAATATTTGATTAAATAGTGCATTAAAATCGTTACATGTCACAGTCAATTTAGCTTTTTCATTTCTTTTTTCAGGAGCAACTTGTCAATGGTGGTCAGTCAAGCGAATCGAGCGTGGGCAATGATGCAGAACGAAGATCACGTGAGGAAAAAGAGCGACTTCAAAAGCAGATAAGAGATCTTGAGTTGGAACTTGCACAAACCAAACTTAAACTGGTTGAATCTGAATGCAAAGTACAGGTAAAGTATACAAGCTACTCACAAAATACGAACACTAAGAAATGGACATGTAAACGAACGTCCTTTGTCTATAAATATAGTAAACCTTGGTTAATCCGGACCCGTTTGGACCAAAAAATTGTTCGGATTAGGCGAAGATCCGGATGAACCGATGTCGATTAGTTCAAGCCTTACCACATTACAAATCATTTGTACCTCGAGTTTCGTCTAAATTAGGCGAAGATCTGGATTAACCGAGGTTTACTGTAATATAGAACCGGCGATCGACAGGCATAACACTGAACCTGCGCAGTTACTTTAACGTTTCGCCAGCCCCAGAAAAGTTTCTATCGTGGATTCGAATCCCATCGCAGACTAGGGTTTTCTAAGCTACGCTCTGTCGCCTGGAGATGCTTTGGAAACTTCTTTTTGTGAACCTGGTTTTGCTAACCTGCGAAATAGTTGTTATGCATAGGGGGCGACTTTGCAATTCCAGATACGGCATTTTGTATATTTGCTCAGTTTTTAAAACGTAAAATTCATTGCACAGGACGTGGAGCACCAGATGTCATCTGTGTCGAAAGAACTTCACGCAACCAAAAACACGTGGTTCCAAAAAACTTTGTCCAGTCTTACTACAAGAAAGTCTGAGAGCAGCACGAGTGGTGGAGGGACCGCCCCTCTTCCGTCTCCTACGTCACAATCGAATCCCTTTGTGTCGTCACGAGCACCTGGAGACCTGACTTTCACTAAACGTCAGACGGTGACGTAACTCTGACGTCAGAGGTTCATGGTTTGTTCAATTTTAATGGGTTGCTTCGTTTTTTTCCACGTTTGCTGCTATGAGGGAAGGTATCTTTCAAATCTGTAGTTTAATGTGCAAAATCTTTCGAACAATGGCAATATTAGTGTTTAAGTTCCAGTTAACGTTTTGACCATAACAATGGCTGCAAATTTGCGGTTATAAATGTTGTACTGATATACACACAGCTAAGCCACCGGTACGTCTGTGACGTCACAAAAAGTACAAAAAAGCAAATAATCGGTGCCCTTAATCTCATTTTTCTTCGGTGCGTGTCGTTACTGTAGAACTGAAAAATAGTGACGTCATTTTATGTGATTTCTATGTTTTGACTCCATTTATCTCGATTCTTCACTCAGATTCGTTTAAGACTGTGACGTCATTAAGGTGTTCGTATTCATGACGGCATCACGTACGCGAAGCATCATCGCAAAAATGTAGCACCATTTCACCTTAATTGTGACGTTATAAAACGTCATTTATTACGTCAGTGTTAAGTCACAGTAAGCAGTAGCTTTTGGCATTTTGATTTTGCTGTAAAAATTAATATTACATGGTTTCAAAAGAAAAATTTACATGAAGCTTTCAAATTTATTTAACACTAAATGAAGTTGCATTTACGCAAACAAACTGTTACTGTTTTAATGAATTTCTATTCGTTGTTCTATTGTTGTTAACATATTCTCCTCACAAAACATTTCATTACCTACATACGCTTATTCAAGATGTCTACTGTAGTGTTTCAAAAATGCCGCAAAATTCTCATGAATTTTACATGAAACATGCTTTGTACATTTTGTGAAACCGATTTTGGGCACTTTACTACTGAACATTTTAACAAAAGTTTTTTTGTCACTGGATGTCGCTGTTACTACAAGCATTTATTATTTTGAACTGACAGTATTTATAAACTCACCGAAAAGGGTGTAACTTTTTATGTCGCACTTTATTTAAACAACTTAATGTGAAGCAAAAAAAATGTTTAATATTTAAAATTTATAACATGATTTATTTTAATTCACTGTGTAATAAAGGGAAAAATGGTTTTATTTGTAACAATATTTCTATTCCATTTGAGAGATTTTTTTCTGTTGCTGACTTTAATATGTTTTAGAATAACTGGCGTTGGTTTTTATCAAAGTGATTATTTTGTGCATAATTTAAGCCACACATTATCTAACAACGGTTGTATCACTATATTGTTTAAAATCCTTTACTATATAACATGTACAATACCAACATAGTTATAAACAATGATTTACTGATTGAAATAACAACAAAACGCATTTTTATACGTTTTTCGTGGTTGGTTGCACGAAGCTTGTTCGGAAACCCGCTTCAAGCGTGATAAAAAGACGCAAAAGGGTTTGAATTTAGAAAAGCAGAAGCCATATATGTTCTGCTGCTTCTGTGCAATATGCGGTACATTTATCATTCCTATCTATATTCTCGTGTTGTATTGTGCTGGTGAACTTCATGCGTTTATTTCATCAGCTCAATGATTTCTGTTCATAAGCTGACAATAAAATTCAAGTTATGTCATTTTCGAGTTTTTGTTGCATTATTTGTTTTCTTTTTGTCGTTAGTTTGGAAATCAACAGCTCTAGTACATTTTAAAGGCCTTCGACCATAACGAAAAAATGCCAGTTGGTGCTCAATGGGCAGCATTCTGAAATGGACCCTTATCCTAATTCTCTACATCCCAAACCGACAAAATTAGTTTGTTTTAGATAAAAAAAAGACATCAAAAAAGGATAGCATTTGTTTTTGTGTCAATTTGTGTGGGATAAAAATGACCCTCGCAAATGAACCTTTTTGTGTGGCTTAGACATTAGGTAAATGTGCTTGCAAAAGTTTGTTTCTACAAAAAAGGTCGTGGATAAAAGGTTTGCAAACCATTGTCCAAGTTAACATTACGACTATTACCGCGAAAACTGCTTTTCGACAAACCCATATTACAAGGAAATCCAAAAATTCCGATGTCTTACTTACAAGCCATAAACATCTCAATGTGATTACAACTTAAACCTAATTGCTAGAACGCGAACGGCAAATTAGTCAACATTACGGCTAGGACTGTAAAAAGGTAATTAATACAACACCCTAGAGTGCAGCAAATGTCAACTGTTAACTGATTTCACACTTTACTGGCTCTCAGTAATTCCAGCAATACGATAACTTAATCGTCTTGTGGGGGTCATGGTACTTCCGAAATTTAACGCCAATGTTTAAATAGTGTGTTATCTCCTATCTGTGGCCGATTTGCATCTAGTAGAACTGCCTCAAATGCACTGTTGTCAATTTTGGGTACAACTGCCTCAAATGCACTGTCGGCAATTTTGAGTAGAATTGCAACAAACGCACTGTTCCAACTTTGCAGGCTTTTATTGGATCAAAGACTTTTGTGTCGAAAAGTATTTATTTATAATAGAACATTGAACGCCTTTTATTGTATAATTAGAAAACATCTTTTGTTGCAAAAGAAAAGCCTGATTGTGACAAAACAATTAGTTATCGAATAGCTTGTTTATTGAAATAAATACAGTACAGACATTATACCTACAATGCTATTACACGTACAAAAGAGTCACAAATACCTTTTTAACGTTTTGCGAACCTCATGCAAGACTTAATTGACATTAAAAGTCAAAAACGGCAGCAGCTGGAAGACCTAAACAAGTAGCACCTGGCGAAACAAAAGGTTTTCAACTTCAGGCCCAAACGCCGCAGGTGCAAGTACATTAGGCAAGGTTCCCCAAGGTCGTCTTGTTTTTGCTGGAAATGATACCCGTGGGGGCAATGCATGCCTAGCATTGTTTAATTTGGATTCGTGCATGTTCTTCGGGGTGTGCCTAATCATGCGTAAAGGCACGTGATCTGCAATTTTGAACAGAAACAAGTTCGGTTAGGGATATGACTGAAAAGCATGTTTGTTATGTTTCATTAAAAACTAGTTTTAATCGATTAAAACTTAGCCAAAGCTTGATTCGAATCAAAATTAAACAACCACATTTGAACGTGAAGTGGCTCTCAGTTATGTTGACGTCATGGTAGGGTATTATAAAATTAGAATGAACTTCACAAAATTAGTTTAGATCAAGGTTAACTGCAGAAAGGTGGTCGGTTATGTGCTGTATGTGGTAGTTTCGGTGCAAAATACATGTAATGAAAAGTATATAGCTTTAAACCAGACCAAATTCAACACCAAGATTGTCACAGTGCTAAAGCATTTACTGTGTAATGTAAGTATAGTTGCAGTAAATAATTAAGCAATCATTACACCACAGTATTAGGATTAAATACAAGTATATCTGCATTTTATCCTTAGTTTGTGTTGCAGTTTAGTATTAAAGTCCCGTGGTTGGCTCATAATCCTATTCACTAACAGCTTTAGTTGTTATTTGGAACTCACTGCGACAAACGTGAATTAATTGATTATTTGGCGGATTAAGCTCATGCGCCACACGCGCTGTTATTAACTCAAAGTCACTCAAGCATCGAAATGCCGTTGTGTAGTGTAAGTTTTAAGTCAATTATCCCTTTTCAATTTGCTTATACTGGACTCTAGGGTGCTATACGGTGCATTTTTTGTTATGTGTGCTGCAATTGTAGCGTTTTGCTGCTATGCCCTTGACATTATGCGTATTTTTTTGTTTTGTTATCATGCAACTGTTTGAAAATTTCAACAGAAAGGTTTTGTGTGTATATGGCCCCCTTTTCATGCAAATCAAGACGAATTAATCCTTAAAAGTTAAAACTTTAACGCATTTAAATATAATTTAATCACATCAAGGCATTTTTAATACTAGACATTCACAGAGGCACACCATTTGACTTTAAACACGCAAATTACAAAGGTGTTAAGTGACTTTTTCACATGTACAGGCATTTGTTAGTTTTTACCTGGCAAGCAGATTGTGGTACGCTGGGAGGATTTGCCCTTCCTTAAACAAATAAGAATTTCTCAAGTCAATCGCGTCATATTTAGTGCCATAAAACGCACCGTCATTGTGTCAAAAACAAACACAGATTAGTTAATTGCTGTATAAAAGCCGCAGACTTGACTGTATGAAGACTAAATATTTTCATGTCGTGTACCTAAACAGTGCATTAGAGGTTTACACGTAGGGCTTCTTACACCAAAGAGCAAGTTTAGCATAAACTTTGCGCGTTTAAGCGTTGAAATAGAAGCAAGTTATGATATGTGTTTAGTTGTGAAAAAAAATAATCAAGAACACAATGTGTTAAACAAAATCTCGGTAGTAAACCCGATTTTTGTGCGCTAAGCCGGAAATAGTTTTGTGTTAAAATATAAGCACTATAATCAATTAGGCGAGTGGAATTTATGCAAAAAAGCAGCCGATTGGGTTGATTTTAGCCAGAGGTCAAAGTCTTTTAAGTTGGCGCAGCATTTTTACGCGGCGCAGCGTGTGCAGTCAAGCGTATCCCAGACCTGGAGACTGGCATTTGAATTTCGCAAGCCGGCAAAAAAGAGGTCGAAAAACGCAGGCATTTTCTGTGGTTGCGCTTGCTTCAAATTTGAAACACGCTTCACAACCTGGCCAGTCGTGTTTAAGGCGGCTTTGTGAAAGGAAGGCATTGTTAAAGCTTTTTTTGTAACTGACAAGTGACAATCTTTGGTTTAACTTGTGCCACTTGTAAACACGAATTTGTATTACTGCGTTTGATGTATGATGAGTGCTTTAAAACTTTAACGGAAGTAAAAGTTTGCGTGCAAATTAGACGCCGATTTTAATTACTTTTCAGCAGCTCAAGGTGCAAGCAGGTCAGTGGAGACAAAGGGTAATTGTTGACCAACAAAGCGGGGTTCTTTTATCTCGGCAATTGAATTGTCTGCAGGGCAGTCAGATGGCCTTTTATCTCCTTCTTGCACCAAATTTGTAACGTGCTGTTTGCCTCTGTTGGTAACCAATTAGCAGATACTGCGAACGACCGATAAAGGACCGCTGCCATTTCAGATTTGTCAGTCTTACTGTTGTGAGCCATATGCGAGGAAGTGTTAACTGGGTCGTCCGACTAGCTTAGTTTAGTAGACAGTTTGGGAATAGATGCCTTTTGGAACAGACAGCCAACTATGTGTTTTAATGCACGATAATGCAGTGTGAAACAGGTTTAGAAATCAATTATTGCACTCAAACCTCACTGTTGTATGTCAAAAAATGCCAACGAGCGTTTAAAAACTTATATAAAACTTGTAAATTAATCGCTTAAATTTTAAGCCTTAAAAGCATCCATGGCAAGTTTTTACCAGCATAAAACTAGCTGTCAAACCGACTTTAAGGCCATTCAATAAGCTAAGTTCTAGTTATTTCGAAAACTATGTGATATGTCGCCAACTTTATACATAGAACACTTTCAGGCTATCACTTTATCTTGAAACGCAAACATGCGTAAGTCGAAGTGTCGAGTGCCTTGATGTTTCCAAATCAAACATTGAACTAGGGTGCCAGACTTCATAGCTGGAAGAGATAGCCACGCGCCTTGAGTCTCTGCTATGTTATTAAAATATTCTGACATTAAAATGCGGTTTAAAAACGGCCTGACCTCATTTAGCTAGTACATAAAAGTTTTTAAACTAAAATTTGTAGGTAAATATAATTATTCTGTCAAATTTTGCGAAAAACATGCCTCAGTAATTTCGTTAGAACGTTTAACAGTAGTAGAACAAACTGTTTCATTACCGATTTTGATGGTTGTATTAAAAATTACAACCAAAGGCTCTAAAACTTATAGGTAGAAGTGTGGTCTACTTTGGTTCCGCATTCGCCATAAAAAATGCGGTATTTGCGTGGTAAAGTGTGTACGTAGTCGTTTAGGTGTGTGCCAAACCTATAAAGCATGTCTGGTGTTTCTGCCGTTGGCGTTTTACTCTAGTTTGACTGACATGAATGTAGGCAGAAATTGTGTGTTGTAATGTTGGTAAGTGCAATAAGTGTACTTTAGGTATTGCTTAAGGAACAATTATTGTGCGTTTTAGATTAAATTGGCGGTTTGTTGACATAACCTTATTGTCATAACACTAGATATGTACTATTCTATAGCTAACGATTACATAAATGACATTGTATATTTTGCAGTAATTATAATAGCGAAAACCTAAGTTGAGCAAAATTCTCAATCTCCATGGCGAGTATGAACATGGAGAGCTTTTTTGCTGCCAGAAATTCAAGGCTCCCGACGTCACGAAGCGAAGATTTCTCCAATCCTTCCTCGATCAACGGTCTTCCCCGTCAATTCATCAACTCAATGAAAACTCTATTTAACATTTTAGACGACGCAGGCGTGGGCCTTGTCCCTCTTACAGAAATCGAGAGGCGTTGGCGCGATGATGCTGTTCCCAACCTTCCAGGGGTCCTGGATTGTCTGCGCTCTGTGGCGCCTTCAGATGGCCTTCTTTCCTTTGAGACTTTCGTATGGGGACTGAGAACTGCCCTTGCAAGAGCCCGCCAATGTCGCGAACGCAATTCGGTCGATGCACAGAACTTGAAAAACACCTTTAAGACCTCGGCAATTGAGAACAATGCCGACGTTCTACCGCCCTATTATTACCAGCGAAAGCCAACGGCAAAGGGTAAACCCCTTCTGACGTCAAAGGTTGGCAATATCTTCCGACAGAATAACGGCAGGAACACCGCAGGATCAGACAGTGAAGGTATTAATTGTAAGAACCTACATTGTTTGTTTTATGTTTGTTGTATATTTTGAGTTGATCATATTTTAGGAAGCTCAAGGCCCACACCGCGTAACATGCTCACATTTTCATTTTGTGATAATTACGTTACACCACATGTTTCGTGATATGAATGCTTTCACATGAATAAATCTCATGTTTACACAAAATATCCGGTCGATTCTGATTGAAAAAAGTTTATTGTTAATTCTCATGATGTAACTTGTTTCACGTTCACGATTACAACTTTCACATGATTCATAAAATCATTATTCCCTTTCACATTCACAGGTTTACGAAGTGAATCCTACGCTCCATACTCCACACCACCAGCCTGGTCAGATGAGATGAACCAGGGAAGATATGCCATCGGCAGTTACCAAGAACAAGCGCAAAAATCTGGCGGTTTTCCAAGCAACGACCTCTATCATCAAAACAGATCCAGCGGTCGTGCCTTCAAGGGCCACCGCAGGTCAAACAGTGGCCCTATTTCAACAGCTAAGGTACGTGAGTTCAAAGTGGACGATTCGGCCGGTTTTGCATGTTTTCTAGCATTGTTAATTATCTGTTTTCTGGATCGTTAGAAAAAAGCATCGCTTAAATTGCATGAGCCTTATAAATCAGCGGTTTCCAAACTTTTTCATATTTTTTTCAAAACGGTCCCTTTGCCATTATTTTGAGGGCTCGCTGTCCTTGAGCCTAGATATGTATTTCATAAAAACGACTGTTGATTTCAGGATTTTAGCTAGTTATGCAAAATTGCGCATAAAAGTCATCCAAACACAGCTTTTGACATCACAGACAAGACAAATGCACTACAATTGTGCGCGAACAATTACATTTTTGTTAGTTGTCATTCAATAAAGGCTATTGTTAAGCAATGAAGACAGTTGATTCTCAATTCTACTTTGATTTAAACTTATTTAGTGGCACAAACTGACGCCAAATAAGATTATAGAATTACTTCAATCGCTTCGCGGTCCCCCCAAAATGGCCTCACGGACCCCTAAAGGACCGCGGACCCCAGTTTGGGAACCGCTGTTATAAATCTATGTAATTTTCTTATTAGTATTGATAATTATGTTACAATATCTAATTTTAATTTACTTTGAACGCAACCGTTTACCAACATTTGTTGCAACCCAAATTTGAACCCCACCCCAAACACCTAATAACCTTTGTAACATTCTCACATCCACAACGGGAAATAATCTCTTCTTCGCTGACGACAGGTTCCAGGCACGCAGTGTGTCTGGTTACAAAGTATTTATAGAACTTAGATTTTATCCCATCGACAGCGCCGAGACGGGCACAACAAGCAGGTCATACGTAACCGCTTTTGTCAAAAGAGATTTTGTCTCAATTTAAAAGTTGGCTCGCATGTTCATGCATTTAGTACATTTAACAGTTTGTTTGTGTACGTCACCATGCATTGTTGGCCTGTGTTATGGAAATTGTTGCATAAATTCTTTTCAAATCTTGTATAATGTGACACAAATCATTTTACTTTAGGTTTTGCCGAGTCCAAAACGCACCGTATGGCCAGGAGATATGGGGAGCAGAGAAGAAGGGAAAATCACTAAGATGGGATACGCCACTAAATTCTCTGCACAACCTGTCAAGTCAGAATCTTCAGACAAAGAAAACGACGATTATACAAAACCTGATTTAAGCAAGGAATTCGACGAAATAAAGTACGACTCATCAGGCGACAAGTCATCACTCAGCCTTAAGTCTGAGCCTACTTCGGATAAGTCAAGTTTCGAAAAAGAGAAAAGTCTTTCGAATTCACCGAACACTGATCAGTCTTCGCAGCTGTCTGAGAAAAGCGATCTTGACCTTGTAACAGCCAACACACTTTTTATAAGCACTGACAATCAAACCAGCCTTAATAAACCAATTGGTTTGTCTGGAAAATACATAGGTATAACTGGGACATTACAAAGAGCCAAGTCGGCAGCAGCTATACCTAATCATTATGGAAGTTTGCGCCGGCCTGCTATGTCTACAAAGTCAACAGTGTCATCTGCCTCAGAGTCGTGTTTCAGTCCTACTGATTTTGACGCGTACCGACAGAAGAACAGTTTAAGATTTCATAAGAAGAAAAGTCCGTCACCTACCTTGTTGCAGCAATACGCGAGCGCTGGAGAGTAAGTATTAAATTTGTCGTTTAAATCATGTAGACAATTTAAAGCGTACTATTACAACTACTTTTGAATCTGTTCAGGCCCAAATTGCCGAAAACAACTATATTTGTTAGTTTTTGCCACTATAAACCATCTTGAAACAGGTTTCTAACCTTTTTTGTGCGTATTAGGCCCAAACCTTTGGTGCTAACCAAACGTTTTATACCCCAGAGAAAGCTTTTCATTTGGAAACACCACCTAATCGCATACACATGTACTCCTATGCTTATACTTTTGAGCTATGCATATACTTTTGAATTAATTTGCCTGTTTAAACAACCAATCTTTGTGGCTTGCAGGAGCGGGGACGACTCTCACAAACGAGTTCTGCGTCACCAACCAAAATCACCTGATAACACAAATGAACATGCGGGGAGCGATGGTGCAGGTCGCAGATGTAATAGCGCTTCACCACCAGACAGATCTTCACATAAAGCTATAAGGCGGCCATTAAGCCCAGAAGCCCGTGATTGTCACGTTACACCGGTTGTTCGAAAGCAAGTAGAATTGACTAACAGACCTAAAAGCACAAGCCCAGAAGGCCAAGGAACCCAAAATACTTTTAATCAAACAAGTTCAGGAAAGTCAACTGCTCATGCAACAGGTAGGACTGTGCTTTTGTTATTATTAGTTTTGTGTATCGCAACGAATTACAGGGTTACGACATAACTGCTTGATTAACGAGGGAATAATGAACACGGACTTTAAAACGGGCTTGCTGAATAAAAAATGCCAAGAAACTGAAAAACCATTAACCACAGCGATTGTTTGCAATGAAATGTATGCAAGTCCATTTGAATGTAGATGTCTTAGTTTTTGGGGAAATATTTTAGAAGTCAAATCCCAGTTACACGTGTTACGTAATGACCATGACGTCACCATGCACAAAACTGGGGCCACAACATAAAATTCGAAACATGTTTAATAAAACGGATGTTTTATCTACATATTGGTTCTTTAATGGTTGGTTTATCGGCAAATGGTGCAAATTATGTAATAACGTGTAAGGTACAATGTTATGTGGAGTTTGCTTTGGAACTTGAAACTGATAATCCCATACCTTTGACGTGGTTTGTGTTGTCGTGTTTAGACAGGCGTTCATGTTGTTGAAAACGCAGCGTAAGCATTACGACCTTTAACCCTGGCTTTGTGGTTCCAAAACCGCTACAGTGCTTGCGTAACAATTTCCCTCATTCTTACTCAAAGCATTGCTGCCAGCTTAACTTAATTAGTGTTATGAATCATGTTAAATTAATTTACTTGCAACCTGCTATTGACGTCATGGTTGGTCCCACTACTCTGGTTGTATCATAGTCACGAAATACATGACGTCATGTTCTGTGACGCAACCCCAAAACCGCGTTATGCTTAAATGAATGTTACGGCTTAGAACGACAATATAAACAGTGCTGAACATGTAAGTTAAACCCAGTACGCGATTTGGTCCATTAAAAGTCTTTGAATTGGCATAAGGTACCACTTTCAACGGAGTGACTTAGTGTTAAGGCAATTTCCTGTATATAGGCAAACATAAACACAAGAAAACTTTATGGTCTGTTTATTATAATATTTGTTTTGGGAAGGGTTTTATATATGTCTAGTCTAGTTCTATGTTCAAAAAACTAATTGTTTTAAAATGTCACAGTTGCAAAAATAATGTATTTAGAACTTTTATGTATATTTTTAATGTATAATTTGCGCGTGTGCATTGATGCTGCATGTTCTGCATTGGTTGCATAACTTGTTATTACGTAAAGTGGTCATTACCACGGTAAAGTGCGTTTCTCATTACGTGTGTTACCAGTGCAGAGGATAAAGGTATAAGGCAACCACATAACATACACACAGTTTTCTTCGCCAAAATAACGCAAGTTACGTGGACCTTTCCTTTACACAACTTCCAAGAACTCGTCTTAATTAAAATTCATGCACTTCAAAATTCAGTTTTGGGATGTGCCCATATATTTTAAAGGGGCCTGTGTTGGAAATGAAATGTGTTTTTCTTGGTTAACTTTGTTTTTTCATTTCTTCTTTTTTAATTGACACTGGTTTGGACAGTTTGGTGTGTTATTGGTTTGATGATTTTAATAGGTTATATAATTCCATTCGTTTTGACTTAAAATACGAATTTTAGTTGATCAAGTATTATATCAAAAACATTGCTGTCTCTTATGTTATACAACGTGCAAAAATGTACACAAAATTGGCACAATTTTGATGTTTGACAATATCATTTCTGACATAACCTCTTTTATGGCCAATTTGAGTATGACAGGTTTCTGCAACTGGCCAGTTTTTACACATTTAAAAACCAACACTTTGGTTTATGACCCATAAACTCGGTGCACATATTTACAGTAGTAGACATTATCATGTTTATTATCGACTTTACAACCGTTCGGTCACTCGTCGTCAAAACCAGGTGTGTGGTTTAAAGATTGTCTTAAATAATTGTGATAAATCTACACATTTGCTAAATCCATACGCGAATACCTGCAGCTGTGTCTGAGTGACAACTCGTAAAAACGCAGCGCCCAGCAATTTCTTGATTGCCCTACTAGCTACTACGTTCTCATATACCTGTACTATATTAAAGATGCAGAACGTAGCAAGGTTGATTTTGTGTCATTCATGTTATTTTTGCTTAATTGATTAAATCGTGCAAACAAATCACTGTCAAATTTCATGTGATAAAAACACTATGATTTGCCAAAAATGCGTCGTTTACGTTCAATTCGGAAACAATCTACAATGGGCATTAACACCAAAATTGTTGAACTAAAATTTGGGCCCGAACCCAGCCCGAAACCCGGAAAAAAAATCAAAACCGCAAAATGATGCCTGGTGTATAATCAGGCCCGAATCAATCCCGTTTTATTGAAGCTCATCAAGCCCAACTCGGCCCGACTATAACAACTCTTTACAAATTAAACCCCGGTATCTTAAAACACCACAAACCCAAATCAGTCGGATCTTACCTAGCCAAGTGTGAATCACTCGTCTCTTATCGATTTGTCTGCAAATCCCTGTATGTGCGTCTTTCCACTTATTTGGCAACGATGATCGGGTTGTTCGAGTTCTTGTTGTCTGTCCAACATTCCTTACCTGTGTAATTTGATCGTTTTTACATCCCCGTTTTTGCAATCTGTTTATAGTGTTAAAGTAGTTAGATTGATCTGAATTGCACAAAAAAGGTTTACCAGTGTTTTTGCACTCTTATGTTTTGAACTTTCTTGAAATTTCTCCGTTTTTTGCCCTCGCTTTCCAGCCTTTATTAGAAATATAATATGTTTATGTCTGAGTAGGCGTAGAAGCGTCATGGTATATTTAAAAATGCTTCGGAAAATGCATATGTGATATAGATGTACATTTAGGCCAATATGTTCTTGATAACGTTTTTCAAAAATAATTTTTTTGCCATCTAAACATTTCTAAATTATCGTATTGTTGTTACAAGAGCAGGTACGTAAACACCATTTGCTGTAGAATGCATGTTCCTGTATATGCACCGTATAAGGATGTTAGACAAATCGGTTTACATTTTTGGGTGTTGAAATTTTATCACATAATTGGTTTGATATGACATGCGCGTGCTTTCTGTCGTCACAAAAACGTCATAAAAGTGCATCTTTGCGTAATCTAACTCTACAAGGGTCGTGACATTTTTGTGGTAACTTTTCGCACCTGGAACGCAAATGAAGGTTTCTCATATTTTGATGTTATTCTTTTGCGTTAAACACTAAAGGCTTATTTCTTGTTACACTTCCCTTTATGCTTGTTAAGCGGGTTTACAAACGGGCTCCGTGCAGCGAATTGTAACTTATTGACAACTTTTTTAGCTTGTAAAGTTTCCAAAATAGTGTAGTTAATTTTGGCCGTAACCTGACAAAATTGGTTTACGAAAACGGTATAAAATCTTGTTATATTACACCTCTATACCTCTAGATACCGTAATATCACGTTAGCAAAGGTGCAAATTTGTTGAATTCCATCCGCATAGCGAAGGCCTTTCTCCACACAACTGCAAACAAAAACCCTCAAATAGTTTGATAAAAATGCACGTCATGCTTCACTGACCATGCACAGCGCCGTTTTTTGTCGGATTTTTTTACTTTCCACTCAAATTACCCTGTTACAAAATATCTAAAACACTACCCTTAAAATTTTAAACCTGCCAATTTTACGACTAACTTCATTAGATCTAAGCACAGTTACATTTTGGTTGGTTGTTGAATGGACGTATGTGTTTCAATTTTGGTGTTTTCTTGAATTATTACAATGCTAGACTTTGTCATGGCATTTTAAACATTACTTGCCAAGCAACTGGCTTTAAATGCGCAACATCAGTTTTTTTTTTCAAACGAACGCAGTGTACATGTATGAATATCCATGTCTGCAGTAAAGATATTGCCTGTTGTTTTTCAACTTAGGTATTTCTGCGAACCCGTTTACCGCGTTCCTAAAGCGTTAGTTGCTTGATTTAGCTCAGGGTTTAACACACAACAGGTTTTCACCTCCTGACTTCCGTAAAGGATACTGGGTCGAACAGAAACAATAACATTTATTTGGGCTGGTCATATGAAACACATAGGGCCATTGACTATAATATCATCATAAGGTGTATAAGAATACCTTATCGCGACAAAACAACCGCATGCCTATTACTCTTACTTCAGTGGTGGCCAAACTACGGGCCGCATCCGGCCCCCAGTCCTGGTTCATCCGGCCCGCCAAACACCTTGCCTGTTTTTTTTCCAAGCACCATATTTACCACTGTGAACAGGCAGTGCAACAGCGCTGGCTGCTACTATAGCAGTAGCTTGTGGCAAGCGTTGTTATTTTAGAATAAATGCCCGTTCATTAAATACAAGTGTAAACAAGATGGTGTTATTTATTGTTATTCTACTGCGATAATATATATTTTAATAAAGATGGCAAGCAGTTACGACAAATTTAAGTAAATCTCATTTAATCTGGCCCTCCAGTGGCAAGACAGTTGCAAATTTGGCCCTCTGGTAAAAAAGTTTGGCCACCCCTGTCTTACTTAGACAGCGTCGATGACTAATTAGTTGCATTATATTTGCATGCACCTAGCATTTGTTATTTGTGCGAAATAGTGAATTGACTTTAACCGGTCCGTTAGTAAAATTATTACCCTTGATCTGGCAAAATGTAAAACGGACTGATGATCTATTACCACAATGGTGTGACAATTTGAGCTTCTATGCTAAACGCTTTTAACATGTATATTACTTTATAATTGAAACTTGTAATCAACAATACAAACTTTCTGGCGCGTTTTTGTGAGAGATAGATTCTGGTGTACGATATAAAACCGCTGTCGTCCAAAATCATTTCTCCTTAGCTAAGCACGTAAATCACCTAAACCGCTGTTACAAGTGCCTTTGTTTGGCAAATCGACAATTATTGTTACAGAAGCTTACACAATAAACAATTAACTGGCAACGCAAGATTTCCGCGTAAATCGTATTTTCCAAGTTTCGCCCGAGTTCTGGTTTGTGCGGCTCTTTAGTGTTATGGTTTCGTTATTTTGAAGTTTACAAGATAACACGGTAATTATGATGATTAATTACTGATATTGTTTCTGTCTTATGGAAATTATTCAAGACAAAAGAGATGTTGGCGCAAAAATTTTGGCAATCCTAGCTGTTCGATTTTTTGTGTTGTTTTGCGAACAAAAAATTACAAACTATATTCTTTCAGAGGTTTTAAACTGTTCTCTTAGTCATAGTAGTGGACATTGTATAGCTCATGTACTTTGTATGCGTTGTTAAATTCCAAAGGACTGTTTAACGAAAAACTAAACAAGTACCTTCAGTTTGATTGAATAACCTTAAATTTAAATACTAACATTACTGTGGCCATCAAGCGTTAAACTAATGTTTGTAATCCGCAGCTTTAAGCGGTCGGATTCGAATATCAATTTCGAATATATCACGTGGGTTAAAATTGTGACTTTTACAAACGCTTGTGCGTTGAATATAACGCAAGATTCTCTGTTTACCACACCCAAATGAGACCAAAGCTCGTTTGTAATCAATCAACCTTTTAACTACCCGACAACAAGTTACCTAATCTGTCATTGAAACCTCTTGACCAATTCGTTGATTGTTCGTCGAATCATTGTGCATTGTTACGTCACAAACGGTCGCTTGTTTCGTTTTCTGTTCTCGAATTGAGTTGTTGTCTTATTGTAGTACCACTTGAGTATGATCAGCCTCTATTGTTTGTTTTCGAATTTCAAACTGGTTGTAATCAATAGTTTACGTTTTTATTTGGTAAATACGTTTACTATGTTCATATTTTCTGTAATTTGAAATGAAAGCCGCGAATTTAAACAATACCCTAATGATAAACATAACTGCCGAAGAACTTGTATATATAGAATACATTATGCAGACGTTTCAACAATCAATGTTGTCACCATCAATTCTTTGGTTTGGCAGTTATGTTTATGATTAAATTACTCTTTAAGTCCGTGTATACTGTTCCTCTTAAACAATAGCATTTTAGTACATGCACAATTCAAAGTTCTAAATATTCTCAGCTAAAAGATACAAGACAATATCTGAGGTGTGTAAAACGTTATTACAACGATGACAATACCAACTGTCGAAACGTTTTATTCTTGTTGTACACATTACCAAGTTTGGCTAATAATTCAATTTGTGTGTTGACAAATCATGCTGGGAACAAGAATTCGGTGATGACGTCACCTGCAGATTAAACGTCCAACAGAACCTTTAGGATTTATCTTGTTGTATATCTGATGTGATTAATTGAAAAGTAATGCCAGAAAACCAAAATTTTAAACACATTTTATACAGCTTACTCAATTACCATCAGATAAAAGTGTTGAATTTGTATTTCTATCTAATGTATTGTATTAGTCATTTTCCTAAAGGTGGCTACAGCAAGTTTAATGCCTTAGAATTAAATATTCTATCACTTACCTTAAACTTAAACTACTGAACTCTGGCTTAAAGGCCAAAACGTCAATCATTATGAAGTCCATAAAAAGTTGTGACAAAAAAATAATCAGTTCCTTATTGAAATAAGGGCTGTAACTTTACGTATGAATCGGCGTTAAAGCAAGATGTTTTACGTTTTGTGAAGACCAATTTATTTTAAAAACAATAATAAAATCATTTCTGACATGAAAATTATTAAACTTATTGGTAATTGTGCAAAATTATAGATGTCGTTAGCGCTACTCCAAAAATGTAGTAGGGAAGTCTGTCTTCAGCGGAAAACGTTCGCATTTGGTGTGCACGAACCCAGCGCTGTACTCAAGGACAAGGACCCAAGTCAGCCTGTGGTTATAAAAAAATGTTAAGCAAAACCACTAATTCCACAATACACGGTGCTATGGGGTTTCTTCAGTAAAAAACTAAAAACTCAGTTACGTTTCATTAAACTGCAATTGGTAAAGGTTGAAGGTGCTGTCAGGCACCAAAGCTATTTCCTTTGTGTTTGTTGCGCTATTTTTAGCATTTGGAAGTTTTATTTTAGTCCGAAAACCGCCAAACTTGAGTTCCGTAACCTTAATTGGATAATCTGGCCCCAAAATTGGTTTTGCATTGTTGGTGTTGAACCGCTGTAATTTGGCTTATTTTGTCTGCAAGTAGGCTAAATGCAAACAGCGACTTCAGACGAAAATGAAACAGTTTTGCAACGTTTTTTTAGGTTTTGCGCTGTTTATAACACTGTATCAAATATGCAGCGCAGATTCGTGTACGCCTACTTAAATAATATTACATATGTAAAGAAATGAATTCACTAATAATTACTTTTTTACTAATAGCTTTGTGAACAATCATACCATAAAACTGTACCTGTAATTATATGTATATGTGCATATCGTACATCATTAAATACGCCATAACCATACAAACTAAAATAAAATAGTCATGGAATATTTATTGATGCATATGATCACAAATATATTGTTTCAGAATATCTTGTTAAAATGTCTAAATTTGGTTACTTTAATAGTTCGAACAATCTAACTTTGGGTGTGTTTTCATCAGTGTTTATGACGTCACAAGAGAACAAGCCAACCAATACTTCCGGCGAAGGAAATTACGCAACAGTTGGAAGACGACGAACTTCGGCGAGCAAGAGAAGAGATCCACGGCGCCACACAGTGACCAACGGTATCGATTACAGCGTGGTAAATACTTTAATTCTTGCTGCTAAGTAACCATGGATACTGTTGTGTTATAGAAATTTTACGTGATTGAACTACAGTAAACTTCGGTTAATCCGGACCCGTTTGGACCAAAAAAATTAACCGGATTAATCGCAGATTTGGATTAACCGATGTCGATTTGTTAAAGCCTTACCACATTACAAAACATTTGTACCTCAAGTTTTGTCCGAATTATAAGATCTAGATAAACGAATCCGGTTTAATCGTGGTTTACTGTCATCTGTTCTGGACAAAGTGGTAAAACATAGTGTTTTTGTAAGCTGTTACATTCAAAATCATGTTTTTATAGGATGTTTATAGAGTGCATGTATGAGGTACACCTTTCAGTCATAAAGATGAAATATTAAAACGTATAAAATCTACACAAAACTGCTATGACGTCATACACTAAACGTCACTAACGATAATATCCGTTTTAAAGACACATCTTGTACTTGCATCAAACTTGAATCAAACCAAACAGCACAAACACTGCGTCACAAATGATCTTTGTGGCGTCATTAAAAACGTCACGGCACCCGGAAAATGAGGTCTTGCATCTGTACACAAAATAAGCTAACTTGAAACTTTACAATTTTTTTAGCTAAAATGCATGAAGCTTTTGGAGCAAGAAAAAGATCTGGTTCTCCAGGGCATGGACACCCTGGATAGGGGTCGGGAATGGTTCCAAGTCCGCCTGTGCGGCGTCCAGGAGCGTCAGAGACAGATGTCGACCGCCAACGCTAAACCACGCCAAGCACAGGGCGTGGATAATGATATGGAGGTCACTCAAGGTCGTTTGGACGAAATGCTGACTAAGATTTCTCAACTGACGAAACTAGTGAACGAAATAGCTGAGTCACGAAACAAGGTATGTTTATGTGGAACTTTGGAGTCTAGTTCTATAGACTTAATAGGAGAACGGATCTAAAGCAAGACTGCATACCTGTAATGGGGCTCACCGCAGTTTTTCTAGAGTCCTGCAGTGGTTCCTGACTTGCTTTAGCTTAAACTTAAGGTGTTTGTTAAGAGGGTTTAGGGACATTACAAAAGACAAATAAAATCTGCATGGAGAAAGACTGTATTAAGTTATATAAGGTTTTTTACAGAAAATATTTCGGGAAAAAACTTTTGGATCTTATTTGAAAATGGTGCACGTTATATTCGCGACTACGGTGTATTGTTAGATGAATTAACTTACAGAATAAAACAGTTTCTTAGGTGTAAAGCTAAAGTCGGTTTGGAAATCATTACAAATTCTAGGTTCAAGATGACCGGTCATTCATGCTTTAGCATATTTTTTAGTGTTTAATAGATAGCACATATGGTTATTGCAAACTTACGTTTTTCCGTTTCAGAATAAAGACTCCAATTCCACCGAAGTTTCATCAGAAAATCCGCTTGTTGTGTCGGCTTTGAGGGAGCAGAACCATGTTTTGACAAGGGTAAATAAAACCATTTTTTTACATGCTGTATGATTTTACAACCAAGAAATATCCAAAACAATACTTTGGATTCTCCACAATATTTTTGCTGGGAATTGTCTTGGAATTTCGCGCTGGATTATAATATGTTCTGGGTTCCTTAGATCCCGATGATAGATTTGTTGTTATCGTGGAGAGAATTTTATGTCGCAAATATCGCAAATTGTAAGACATAACTTGTCTGTTTTTTATACCTTTATGGCTCCTATACTGGTTATTGGTATATGTTGCAGTAGTTAAATTTGCTTAGCTGTTCGCTAATTTAAGCAACTTGGAACGACTGACACGACAGCATCACCAAGTGTGTGTTAATCTGTGTTATTTTTATCCAGGAGGTGGCGCGTCAGAGCGAGAAAATTTCTCAACTCGAACACGAAAAGTCAGTCCTTGTTCAGCAACTGTTCCAAGCTAAGGCCGAAGCCCAGAGAGTTGACGGACAAGCCAATACTTCGATTTTCATCTAAACATTTTCCCTTTAACGTATGCAATTGTAGTTTGCTGCTATCTTAGTTCAGTACTTGGTTTTGTGGAAGGTTTAGAATCTAGTGTAAAGGCTGGCTTGTCTTTCGAAATTGATGCATTTATTTATTTTTCCGCCTTTTTTGTGTGATGCTTTATAAAACACTACTGATTTCTGGTTACTAGTGCTGCTGTTTTTTTCCTAAGGGGTCTTTTAAACTTTATTCAAATGCTTTTTATGGAGTGCTATAACTTTGGCTGACGAAAAATATTCAAATTTTAATCCTTTTTTGATTCCCTACAGTCCATTTGAAATCTCTCTTTATTACAACTTCTCTAAAATGTGTTTTCACAATATTATCTTACTCTTATGGATATTCTTATTTCTTGTTCTACTTCGTCTATTGTCTGTTCTTGTTTTTCAATCAGTGTGCAACTTTACTATAACGCCAGTGTTTTTTATTAACATTCACGCTATACATTGAACTGTTTTGTTTGAATACACAACACTTAATATTGGAAGTTGCCTTGAATTTAAACTAAATTATGTTTCGTATTAAGTGCATATGCAGGCTATATGATAGTTCTTTAGGGAAATGGAGTGCCTTGTTTCAAGCTTCAACAAAAGCTGTAAGTCGGCCAGACTTTTTAGGGTCGGCTGAGATTTGAATTTGCATTCGCTAAAATTTATGTCGAAAATTTTATTAGCCTAATCGGGAACGGGTGTCATTAGGCAGATATAATTTAGGCAGCAGAAAAAAAATCTATTTTTCCAACTTTTTACCCTCCAAACAAAGGGTAACTTTCCGTTTTTATCACTTTCTTTAATGTCTAATTTGTAATAATAAAAGCGTAAAATAAAAAATATGATTTTTATGGCGCTGTTGACATATGGTTATCCATTCGGGAAAATCCCAAAGAATGCACGGAATTTTTTGGTCTGTTTGCACTTTGCAGTTACAGAGACAGACAGACAGACAGTACATAATCTTTTAGCAGTTTCAGTGGTCTGTCAAACAGTTACTGCTAGTTTTATTGACTAGGCTTTGCGTACCACACAACGTGTAAATTAACTGATTGCCCGCAATGAATGCATTTGGACCGAAAACTCTTCTTAAATGCCAAAAAGGATGTGTTGCGTCAAGTCAAGTCCTTGCAACAGAAATTGGTGTTAAAATATTAAAGAAAGGCGGAAACGCAGCTGATAGTGCTGTCGCAGTAGCTGCTGCTCTAAACCTATTGGAACCATGCTCCACAGGTAAATACTTTTGCTTTTTTTATGACAATGGCTGTTAAATAAAATATATTTAAATAAGTCAATCAATTAAAGTTTTACCATTCAAGCATTGTTTTTGTTGCCAATATTTGTGAGTGAATAATGCCATTTCCTTGTAGCGTTGAAAGTTTTAAATGTGTCAAAGGAACTTGTGTTTACCTGAACAGAAAACTAAATTGTCATTGCAGTAATTTGAAAGGTCTTGCTCCAAAAAATTAAAATAAAAAATGAAGCAAAAAGATAACCTTTTAGGTGAACTGTGTTTATTTTGGCTGCAACATTTTCGCCTCATACTAAAGCGAAGTGTCCACTTAATACTAAATAGTAAAAACTTTAGTTTTGTATAACAGCTTCAAACCAGCCTTATCTTGGGCACAGGCTAGCATATACTTTATTGCATGTTGAGTTTGCCACCTGAAGTCTATCACATTTTACTGATGTATGATTTGGAACTTTCATACAATTGTATTGCAATTTATTTCCCTAATAACTACTGCAGTATACTTTTAGAGTTTACATAAACTTTAACAAACATTTTGTTTGTAGGTTTAGGTGGAGATGCATTTTGCTTGTTTTACCACAAAGCAAGTAACACTGTGAAGGGACTAAATGCAAGTGGTCGTTCACCAAAGAGTTTAACCTTAGATGTGGTGAAGAAGATGGGGTACAATGAGGAAAATAAACCACCAGTTTCTAGCCCTTTAAACATAACTGTGCCTGGAGCATGTGCTGGGTAAGTAGGAAATAAAAATTAAAACCAGTTGCTTGGAATACAATTAACAACAAAGACAATTTCTCTTAAAAGTTATTTTGGTTTCGGTGTTTTTTGGTTTGTAAAAGAAACATAGCAAACACAAAGCAGGAAATGGTTGCACAACATAAAAACAGTAAAAAGTTAAACTAGTGAAGGCCCCAGTTGGTGGATTGTGGCTAAACAAATTTCATCTACACCATTGTTAACACACGCTGTGTGACTGGGGATCACAACAGAGTAAAGTGGCCATTTAAAAATGAATTATCTAGTCCTGAAAACTAACTTAACCGGATTCAGAAGAAACTTGACATTTACACAACTTATTGCTGCACTAAAATAAACTGGTTCTAGCAATAGCAATCACCACAATATTCTCATAAAAAAGATACAAGTGTAAAACATTATGTTTTAACAGTTTCTATTGTCATAGTCAAAGAAAAACATTGCATTTGTTTTTCCCTATAAAGGTGGGTGGATTGCGTGGAAAAGTTTGGAAGTGGTAAGTTAACACTTCAGGAAATATTGCAACCTGCTATCGAGTTGGCTGAATCTGGTTTCCAAATGACAAGTCCCATTACACAATATCATTGGGAAGAAGGATCTCATCTTCTGACAGACAAGAAGAATCTCCATGGAAATGAGCTTCTTATAAAAGGTATAACAATTCTTGTATTCATTTGGATATTTTGTAATTGTTTCCCATTAACAGTGATTTATTAACCGGCTTGTTGGTTACAATTCCCTTGTGGACAAGATAAGTCAAGTCTACCATATATATGACCCTTTGTCTGTTAAAGAACATATAGCCACACATTTGCACTAGAACAAGCACTGAGGCAGAAATAGATGCGAGCGTAGGGCTCAACGGTATAGCATGACTGAATGCGATGAAGCTACACATTAAAATACATGCTTGTTTTACTTGCCACATGTATTAAATAAGTGGCAAAATATCACCTATTATATGACACAAAATCATTAAGGTTCATTCTAGTCATACATTGGAGTGTTTTGTAGTTGCATCTCATATCTACATTTGCCTTAATTTTTCAGTTTAAAACATTTGTATATTTAAACAGACAAATCAACTGCTGAATTTTTCCCACCTAAGCTTGGACAAACCTTTAAAAACCCAACATTTGCTCAAGTTTTGAAATCCATTGCCAAGCATGGAAAAAATGGCTTCTATAAAGGTTGGGTGGCTGATGCTATTGTGGACACTGTTCAAAACATGGGAGGTTTTTTAACCCATAAAGACCTTGAAAATCACAAGTCCGAGTTTGTGGATCCCATAAGTATTGAATACAAAGGTACTTTTGCATGCAGTTGTTACACTTTCTAAACTCAATCAGTAGGTGAAAAATAGCAGCTACTTAAATATTTTGCAATTTACACTATTGAATTCAAACCCAGTGGTTTTAACCTGGCTTCTTTTGTATGCATATCTTGCAACAACACTGTATCATATGTAAAATGATATGTTTGAATAAATTGCTGGCATTGACAAATGCAAAAATGAATACCATAGAATTGTGTAAAATTGACAAAAACAAAAACAATTACAATGCTATATTTTGTGAAGAATGCCAAGCTGTCCATATGTTATGCTAAATGAATATTTGTACTAAATTACAAGCACTGTTTTTAAACCATAATTTCACAGGTTAAAATTGTTCTGTAAAACATATTTTGAGTTTGCAAACACCCCAAACTCACAAATTTTGTAACCCCATATCATTTTTATTAGAACTGCAAAAATGCTCAGAGACTTTAAAGGTTAAAAAGTGGTTTTATGGTCACATATTTAGTTCATGCCAATTCTAATATTGGGCATATTTTCCTGCAGGTTTTCGCTTATGGGAAATTCCACCCAATGGCCAAGGTCTTGTGGCTTTGGAAGTTTTAAACATTTTAAAAAACTTCAACTTCTCTGAGATGCAGCACAATAGTGCAGAGTATTTACATATCCTAGCTGAAGCAATCAGGTAAAAAATCTTGAAGATATATGCTTACTGTGTAAAAAACAGCTGCAAAAATAAATAAATAATTAATGAATGGATAATAGAGAATTTCAATTTAAACAGTTTGTGAAATGATTAGAGGATTGTATCACATAATTTGGGAGATATAGTGAATATTTACTCATTTCTTTCTGATGGTAATAAACTTTTGCAGATATTATCAAATTTTGTAACCCATTCACAATGATTCACACAGGTTGAGTTTCAATGATGCTCTTAAGTATTGTGGTGACATGGATTTTTGTGAACCTCCGCTTAATTTGCTGCTAAGTGAAGACTATGGACAAAAATTGGCAAAAAAAATTAAAAAGGACAAGGCAATGGATTGCAGAGAAATAGGTGAGTTTTTTTTTAAGAATGGTAGCCATTCTACCAAAAAAACAGATGACGATACATAGATACTTGTGTTTTCAATACTATAAGCGAGGGGTTAAAACAATTATTTTGGTAATTTATAAAACTATTGTAAGAAATGTGAAAAGGATTTCCATTTGTATGTGCACTTTCTTAAATCTTGACCAGTTTTGCCCTTTGTTATAATTTTATTTGAGTTGAGTTTCCAAAGTTAAACCATTTTATGCCTGTTTGGTGTTTTTTTTTTCAACAAAAGTATTTTATTCCTTTTTACTTTATAGAACAAAATGGGACCTCACATGGCGATACAGTTTATTTCACAACAGCTGACACAGATGGAAATTTCTGTTCTTTTATAAACAGCAATTACATGGGTTTTGGTACTGGAATTGTCCCTAAAGGCTGTGGTTTCTCTTTGCAAAACCGTGGTAGAAATTTCACACTGGAATTAGGTCACCCTAATGCTCTTGAACCTTGCAAACGTCCCTACCACACTATTATACCTGCTATGCTAACTGATGCTTCTACTGGAGAAGCTGTTATGTCGTATGGTGTGATGGGAGGCTTTATGCAACCACAAGGCCATGTGCAGGTATCAAGATGTTTGTTTGTTTATTTTTATCCTCGGTGGGCGGGTGCAGCTGGAAGCATGCTATGGCGAGCTGTTTTTTTCGTTTTTTTGTGAACAGTAATCTTTCCATTTTTAATGAGGAAAATAACGGCTCAAATATATGTAAAAAGCGACATGTTTTACTATTCAAACGTTTCGGCAAATGCTCAAGCCATCATCAGTGATTTCTTGCCCAATGTTTGAATAAAAAAACATGTCAAATTTTACATCTACTTGGGCCGGTATTTTCCTCATTGAACTTTTAAACATATCCGTGTATAGTGTTTCCATTATTTGTTGTATTCCTTTTATATCTGTAGGTTTAAACCTGATATTTTTGCAGGTTCTTCTTAACATGTTAGAATACGGCATGAACCCCCAGCAAGCTCTTGACGCCCCAAGATTACTAGTAGGTTCAGGACATTTAGGGGCAGTAGGTAAAGTTAACTTAGAAACTGGGATATCCAAAGAAGTCATAGAGGCCTTAAAGAGACTTGGACACGACGTCAATGGACCAGTGACCGGTTTTAAACGTGCGCTTTATGGTAGAGGTCAGATTATTGCGAACCGGCAGTTTTGGAAGGACGATGCCACGCCCCTTAATTGTTTGTGGGCGGGGTCAGATATTAGGGCAGACGGTAAGGCGATGGGAGTTGAAACATTTTGAGGTTAAATTCGTGCCGTGTGTGTTTTAGGAATAATTTTATTTGTTTTAATTTTGAAATCGTGCAACAGTGTCTGGGCAAGGAAATTTTAAATATGCTTTTTACTGACAAATGCTTGACTGGCGGTAAGAGGACAGTTTCACGGGAATAGCCTATTGTATTGATGCATAAACAGCATTTTGCTTTTGCATTTCTGGACTGTAAACCCATCATCAAGACAGGGTTGTGCGAGATCTACTGGTGCATAAGTTGTGAGATATTGTTTTAAGCAACTTTGTTTCTTTAAATCAGTGTTTAATAAGATGTAGATGCAATTTGTATTTTTTCGGTTTTAGTCCACAATTGTGAGGTTGATGGTTTAAATAGGTCAGGTAATGTACACCTATGTCAGTGTCACTATGCTGTACATTGATTAGCTACAGCACAAAAGCGAAATTGTCACACAATTGTTATAAATCATTATAAATTAAATTTTCTTTACCCCTTTTAGGTCTTTACCTGTATTTTATGTCAATCCGGGACGTAGAAAGAGTTTTGACACGAATGTAAAATCCAAATATGTATTTATTTAATTTACGTTTCGTTTTTGAGCAAATCAAATACTTAATAAAGCGAAATTTAATAGCTTAAAGATCTCGCAAAAGAGAATGTAAAAATTAAAAACAGATTTTTTTTCTGCGCAAAAAAACAAGATCTTCGACCTTCGCAAACAAGTTCATATCTGTGTTTTCTGTTTAAATAAAGTTTTAATTCAACAAATGAAGACAAAGCTCTTCTCTCTGTGGCCTTGTCATGTTTTCCACATGCATCCTAGCAAGGCGGTGCTGCAAAACAAAACGGGACACACTTTTAACGTGTTTAACATGACAAAGTGAAAATAATGCGATCAATTTTGAAATCAAACTCGCAACAAAATAACGTCTTTGCAAACCACAGAACTTGGCGCAACAAAATTGTTGTTGTTTTTCGCCCACAAAACAGTACTAAACGTGTAGCTGCACGTTCTACGTTGTTGTTGTGTTTTTTCTATCAGGCCCATTTTGCTACTCACATTTGACAAAAATTTGGTTGTGGTTTTACCAATGCTATTTAGCGTGCTTGTACAGGGTCAAAAGTCACTCTTTAAAAGACAAACGTATACGTCGCTCACTACCTGTCAACCTGCCAATAGGATTCGCCAACCTAGTTTCTACTACTGATGCACCAAAGTTTAGGCTTGACCGAAAACATTTCGACCGAGTACGCTATTTTTCGATGCTTCGGTTTCGGCCTAAACTTTTTTGAAAATTCGGCCGAATCCTTACTTTTTGGTTGCATGAAATGAATGCCTTAAATTTCATTTTCGCCCACACGAAACATCACAATTAACTATTTGTTGTATCTATAAAACACGGGCCATGTTGTCTGCAAAATAATACAAGTTAAGTAAAGTTTGTTCGCAAATTGGTAAAGTGATTTTGGTTTTTTTTAAGTTCACTCGCATCAACAACGCAAGACTCAGTTAAAAACATCCATACGGCCCGATTTGGCCGAAATTTTTCGACCTCATGGCCGAATGTTCGGTTTCGGCCCGAACCTTTATAGGCGGATTTGGTGCATCACCAGTTTTTACAACTAAAAGCACAATAAACAGAAAAAAGTCGAAATCATTATGAACCGTTTAGTAATTATAAAATCGGATGAGATTTGCAAAAGTCTACTTACATAAGTATTCAAGATCTGTGGTGATTTGGAATAGAACTGGTTTCAAAGGTGAATCGTCTCTCACCATGGAATAGAGACGGGTTGGCCAGCAAGATTCACATGGTAGTTGTTGCCGAGGATGAGCTGTGTTGTGATAGGTCAGATTGCAGTTGCAAGAACTGTGCATGCAAATAGAGCATTAAAACAGTTTTAGTAAAACGGCGTTTACCATTCCAAGAGTACATTCAGGTATAAAAACGCCCTTTTTCAACTTCTACAAGAATTGACTCTTATCAATTGGTAAAGTAATAACGGTTTTACTTTTGGACACCGCCTGCTTAAGTTGGAAACAGCTCCACTTTTTTGTACGCTCTTTTTGTGTGCTTTTTTATGACACAAAGTTTTTTAAAAGAGAAAAAAACACTACAAATATTTCTTTTCAAACATTTTTTGTACGTAGTTTTTAACTTTGGGTACCAGGGTTTAAGCGTTCTTAAGTTATTAGCTCATAAAATTTGCCATACCCATTGTTATTATTTCGGGCAATTAAAATAAAGAAAGCTGTTGTTCACAAAACAAACAAACTTACTATTCTTCTGCGCAGACGCAAAGTCCTTCTAGTTGGACGTATTTGATGACAGATTGAAAGTGATCAGTGGTTCGATCGTCTTGTAATTCGAGGTTTGCTTGTTGAACTCGTCTTGTATACTCAACAGCACTCACGTATGGGCAATTGTCATCATCCCGGACCGAAAAATCGCCCCCTTCTGTTAATAATTGATTGAGCTTAGTTTATCATTTTTCCGATTGTTGAACAATTTTACTGCATCAATCCCAGTAAATAATACTTTGACACCGACTTCTGGCAATACAGGCTAATCGTTTTGTAAACAACTGCTCAGATTTGGCGTCCGACAAAGCAAAATATGGCATATTTGTAAGTTGACTGACACGTGGTCCAAACGAGGACGATTAAACAAATGTCACATAGAAATTTATGTATGGCAACATACCAGGCAGAATTTCTCTTTTTCTTTTTGCTGGACCTGCAAAAGTATAAAAGAGTCATGGGTATAAATGAGGTTTTTATTTTTGGTGACGTTCTCTGACGAATTGCCTTTCTAAGTTACGTCGCTACGTGTAGCGAATAATGAAAGAGACGTGGCTCCACGAGGCTTGGGGGAAGTGTTGGCCTGGGGCTGTGTTGCGACCGGTACGCTTATTTTTTATGTCTGTTTTTTATCGTTTTCACTCTTTTAATATTTACACATAAAGTGCTGACAGCCCGTTATTGCAGTTGACCCAAGAAAGAAGTAAGATATATAGTTGTTGCCGCATATAAGTTAACATGGAATTAAAACGTTTTCCACCAATAACTAAATTTGACATTTTTGGGGAGCGAGGTGTAAATATAGGTATTTTTAGATTTGCGGAATTAGTGTATTACAAAATCTAAAACTAAAAAAATGTAAGTATTAGGAAGTAACCTACAGGCCTGCCCGGTCTGGTTTAACAACCAATTGCAAACGCATTGTTTGGCGACATCTCTGTCCGGCGGAGTCAACTGAAAGTCCAAAAAATCTCGCCAGCAAGTTGCCTCGAGTGTTTGGGTGCTAAAATAAAACGTTTTTTGTACTTTTACAACAGCACAAAGTAAAACAGTAAAAAGAAAAGTTTTATAACCAATTTATTTATTTATTTAAGTTATTTATTTTTATTTTTATTTTTTTATTTTTTTTCACGGGGTTCGAACCCAGGACACTCCCGGGGACGAATCCCGATCAAGGTTTTTTTTATGTCTGTATGTGGGTCTCTATTGATGACTTAGTTTGCAAACAGCCCGCCCAGTGGTGGGATTCATTTTTTTTGTCAGCCGGTTCTATCAAAAAAGTCATATTTTATTTTTAAGTCTGTTCCAAAAAGTCCATAGACAGTAACCAGTAATGATTTTGTTACAACAAGTTTATCGACAGTAACCAGTAATGCTAACCGGTTTGCTGATCTCATAAAATTTCGTGAGACGGTTCTATAGAACCGGTGCGAACTGTCTGAATCCCACCACTGAGCCCGTCCCACATCCATGAAACGCATGTCAACTTCTGCATAAATCAGTCATAAATATTGGCTCGGCTTACGCAAGAAGATCACAAGACTGTTCTCCGGCAAAATACCAAGACCCATGGTTGATAACAAAGTCCACGACGCTTGCCCAAGTTAAATCGGTGATGCCGTTTGTCTCCATACAATTGTCGAAGAAAATATTGAGATCTTCTACTGCGCGTTTACGCCTCCTCTTGTCATGACAACCTAAAGTAAAACAAATCTGCATGTTTACATTCATTTAGGCACAAAACATATTTATTAAAACGGTCAAACAGACAAGTTGTTTGAAAGCAGAAAAAAGTACACACGTTATTCCGACTCTTTGGCAGCCGGAAAGACGGCATTAAGACACAGGAAAATTCGGATACGAAGTATACTAGCATGCGAATCGATTATTTCTTCAAACTGATAAATTTAATAACGCAGACAGTGTATAACACAAAAATATTCAGACACGCGCACAGTCCAACACCTTTTTTCGAACACAATGACGATCTGACACAAAAATATTCGTAAACACCAACAATCGGACTCTAAAAATTTGGATACACCAACAATCGGACTCAAAATTGTTCGGGTATGCGGACATTCTGGCACAAACATATTCGGAGACAGGAACAATCTAACATAAAATATTCAGACACACGAACAGTCTGGCACAAAAATATTCGGACACACGAACAGTCTTGCACAAAAAATTTCTAAACCACGGACAGTCTGACAAAAAAATCCGACACATCAATAATCTGACACAGACATATTCGGACAGGCCGACATTCGTACAAACGGGCAGCCTTAAACAAACCCATTTGGACACACGGACACTCCAACACAAGTACTTTAATACAAGGACATTCTGAAACATATCATTACCCTCGATAACCAACATATTTACTTACCTTGCACAACAACAGCAAATAGCATGAAAACAAGTGCAATTTTCAACATCTTATATCAATTCGGCTTATACTCCTGTACAGGTATCTGCTGTTCCAATGTAGAACACTCGTAATCTAATATACATGCATTGAAGTAACAGAATAAAACATAAACATGTCTCTATAACACGGATATGACAAAGCTCGTTTGGGATCGTGAATTCGACAAGCGGCATTGTTCAAGAAAGGATGTCTATATCCTGAGTGTATAGTCACTACTTATTTGTTTAATCTGCATAACATAACAAAAACATAGCATCAACTGTTTCCAACACTGTTGTTAGATTGCACACGTCTCATTAAACTATGGACAATTAAAGAGATAGTTCGTTTTTTTGTTGTCTTATCTTGTGTGGTGTTTGTTTTGAGCGGCGATTCCCCTACTAGCAAATCCGATTAGTGAAATGTTAATATTAATGAAATAGTAGTATATCCCAAGCCCATTGAAGGCGTCATACCCAACCAGCCGGCCACGAAGCATTCACCACCATATGGTAAGGCGGAGGCTAGAAAAATCTAGCCTGCGATGGGATTCGATCCTACGACAGGAGTCTTTCCATGACTCACGCTCTTCAAACTGAGCTACTCAGGCTTAGCGTAAAACCCGCCGAAAGTTGAATCACAAGTACCGTTGCCTGTCCCGTATTCAGCACATGTCAGCTTCGTAGCAGAAGATAGCCAGATGGACCACTATTCCTATTCATCTATGTCTTAATTGATAAGAATGAGTGTTACGTTATATAGCAAGCGGCAAACATACATGACAAAACTGCTGCTGCTTGCAGCTTGGCTATTTATTTCCGATGAACAAAGTACATCTACCTTGGCTTTCAAAGCTCTTATTAAATCAAAAGTATGCCTGCAACTTTACCTGAAGGCTATTAGAATTTTTTTTACACTTCCAAACAACCAAATAGCTAGCCGAAGCAAAAAAATGCTCTATTTGATTTTTAAAATTAAAAATATTATTTGACCGATCAATTGACCAGCTTGCCAACCCTAGTTTACACATGTGGCTCGTGCTGTATTTTGCTACAGTGCTTGCAACCAGTGCTTTTTTAAGGTGCAAATTTCTCCAGCGGTTTCCCAAAATTTGGAAATGGCTATTTTTTGGTATTTAAATTAAACACTTGCGGTCTCTTGAAACTACTTAGCGGTCACCCAAACCAAACCTTAAAAAAAACCTGCTTGCAACATGGTTTTATCGTTTCCTGGAGTCGTGGAACATACATTCTCACACCAACACGATGAACGTTAAAACGGACGTTCTAATGCCGATAACTTATCGGTCGCTTTTGCACCATTGAGCCAGGTGTTATCACACGACCATTGGTGCGCACTGCGTTATTTCTATCGCCTTTTTTGTGTGTGTTTCGCCGCCCTTTTCGCTTTATAATAACTTGTGTTTGCAATGTATGTCATTACCCTGATGAAGGTGTTTCGTATGGGACATCGAAACGTTGGCATATTACAATAAAAAAACTGCCGGAAGAGCTAAAAATTCTGTTAATGGTTTTATCGTCTTGCAATTATGAATACGTGTCCTATTATTGTTGACTTGCGTCGAACAATATTTAGTGTGTGGGTTAATGGCAGTTTTGTGCGTTGACGTCTGTTAGTGTGCCCGTTCTACAAGCTTTATGGGAAGGTGGCGAAAAAATTTGTGCACAATTCAAAGTCATTTGACATAAACATCTGTCTTTCGGACTTGTTTTTACACAAAAACATAGAGCAACGAAACCAAGTACATGATTTTTATTTTCAGCATAAGCAAAATGTAAAGATAATCCTATTTCTTCTTAGGGTCGGCTTGTTGTCTGCAAAAAACAATAAAAACATGTTTCGGTTTTGTATTTTAAGTTCAAAAATTCGTCGATAGGAAACAAAAAATATCAAAAGTAAGGTTCTAAACTGTAAATTTGTTATCATATGGCAGGGGTGTGCAACCTTTTCGGCGGTGGGCCATATAACCAATTTCGGACATCAAGCGAGGGCCACACAATTTTTTTCATGTACCGTACCGTATTTACTCGATTGTAAGCCGCGGCTTATATTGTTTTTTAGCTGCTGTTTGTGCGGCTTATAATCGAGGGCGGCTTACAATCGAGGGCGGCTTATATTTTAATTTTATACCGAAATTATTTCTACACTGCAACATTTTAAATTATTTGGGGTTCAAAACATGTATCCATGTACAGATTATACGTCGATATACGTTCTGTTGGGTACAGTTATCAACGTAACTAAGAGATATGGGCAAATAGACATACCATATAACAACAGAAGGATGTATTAAGAAACAATCGTATCTAAAATTCCAGCGTGCGGCTTACAGTCGAGGGCAGCTTACATTATTTTTTTAACACATCAACATGTGGCTTACAATCGAGGGCGGCTTACAATCGGGTAAATACGGTATTTACACTTTTTTACACTACTGCTTGTGCGGCTTGCATTATAATATCATGTCGATATTATTTCCACACCCCTGCGTTTTGTTTTATTTTGCTTTTAAAATCAACTTTGAAATGTTAGGTGCAAGTAAGTTTCGTCGCAACGCTGCCTTTCACAACAAAGTAATTGTTTACTAGACATAGAGGTATATTACGTCACATTCGGTATAGATACGCATCAAGCACCCAGTGCGAATAGAAGACCATAGGTCTGGGTGTATTAGGTTTCATGCGCTGGTTTAGCTTATTCTTGTTACGTATAGCAACTTAGGAGATTTACCGAAAACTAATCAGAGAATCAGAGTGTTGTTGAGGGCCACACTAAATGGCTTGGCGGGCCGGATTGTGGCCCGCGGGCCGCGGGTTGCACACCCCTGTCATATGGGAATAATAACTAATTATATATTTACCCGATCTTTATTTTGTATCCGCTTCGCTTTCCCGAAAATCGTTAGTATCCAGCGAGTCCATTGCTTCTAAAAAATTTTAACTTTCGCTTTTTGTCATAGGTTTTTTATAACGTTTTTTTTACAAAATTTGTGCAACATTGTTTTTTACGTTTTATGTAACAGGGTTTTCTTAGGTGCACAAGACACGAACATTAATAGTAGCTTTAGTATAAAACAAATTGCCAGGGTTTTCTTGTTTTTCTAATTAGCTAAAACTTACTGAGCTCGTCTTTCATTGTCAGAAATTCCTCTCTGCAAAGTATACAAGCAAATTTTTAGTTAATAAGTTATTGTTCCTGTTTCGTTTTTAACCGGTTCAAGTATTCACGACGAGACACAGGGTATTTGAGTCAAACTTTTGTTGCTTTATAATCCGAATTACACTCGTAATGGGGCCAAGTGTAAAGTAAGGCCCAAATTGAACCCGTTTTATTTATACCTAAGCCCGAAACAGGATTGATTAACAACTCTGTGCCAGAAATACCAAAGATGCAATCAATGCTTAAATGGTCACTTGTTTTGTCTTGTATTAATAAAATACAAAGATAACAACAACAACTTGCAGACAAGAATTGTTGGATGCCCTAAACAGTTTAGACTTTAAATATCAAAACTTTTACCGGTTTGCCTTGATGCCCTAGGCCATGCAGGGGTTCCCAACCTTTTTTGCTGCTCGTACCCCTTTGTCGGGTCAGAGCATTCTCCGTACCCCCCAAAAAATTCGGATGGATTTTGCCTTAATAAGCTTATTATTTAACTACACTAAAAGGTTTGATAGAAAAAGAAGCTGTCTTGATAGAAACTGGTTTAAACTTGTAAAAATATTTTATTAAACCTTTTATGAAAGAATAAAATTAGGCTCTCATGTTTGAGATTTTTTCTATTCTAGACTTTTAGAAAGAGCAGCAGTGTTTCCAAGTTTTACATCACATTTAGTAGTTTAACTTTAACTGTTACACAAAACAAAATGGTAGTGACATGACAGTTCTTTTAATATAAAAACAATAAGGTGTCCGTTTTGCCCCGCCTTCCCCTATTTTCTCTAGTTTTTGTAGCAGATTTACAGCAGGACTACATTGAATGCCTCCTTTATCTATGCATTTTTTTTCGTAACTTTGTGGCTTGTGCTTTGTTGTTTATTGCTGGCAGCATGAAAAAAGCTTGTTATGAGACAATGAGCTTCGTACTAAATAACAACCTGGAATGTAAGAACTTTGTTCCAATGTGGAAAATTGGCGCAAGTATTGCGCGAGTTTCACACCTACGGATTAAATATTCTCGGTGTTAGTGAAATGAGATGGATTGGAAGTGGCAAACTGACTAGCGAGGGAAAGACAGTTGTCTTTTCGGGACACAACAAACAGCATATACATGGTGTTGGGTTCGTGCTGGACCATGAAGCAAATCAGGCATTGGTTGGATGGAAACCAATCAGTGATCGAATAATTACTGCACGTTTTCACTCGCGCCATGGGAAAACATCTATTGTTCAGGTGTATGCCCCTACAGAAGAGGCAGAAGAGTCAGAAAAGGATTTGTTTTATGACCAGCTCCAGGATACATTAAATGGTATCCCTAAACATGATCTACAATTATTAATGGGCGATTTTAACGCACAGATTGATGGAAACAGAGCTGGTTGGAGTGACATCTTAGGACCATTCGGTGTAGCAAGCAAAACTAACAACAACGGGCACAGACTTCTTACCATCTGCAGTACAAACGAGTTATGTATAGGGAACACTTTTTTTAATCACAAACGAATACACAAGCAAACCTGGAAATCCCCAAACGGCAAAACAACAAGTGAAATTGACTACATTTGCATATGCAGAAGATGGCGCAGCGCACTGCAGGATGTACGTAGCTGCAGAGGTGCAGACGTAGCCTCCGATCACTACCTCGTCAAAGGGTCACTGAAACTAAAACTGAAAAAAATTATCAAACACAGTGGAACAAAACCATACGACCTTATAAAACTAAAAGATCAAAAAATAGTAAAAATGTTTCACAAAAATTTGAGCACAAGATTCCAGGCTGTACAAGTAAAAGATAATATTGAAGAGCAATGGAAACAATTTCAAAAAATAGTGACAACAGCTGCAGATCAAACCCTCGGCAGAAGGCGCGGGACGAGAAGGGAAAGCTGGATTCGACCACAAACATGGGCACTGATTGATCAGAGAAGAAAGATTAAACATCAAAGGGAAAGCGCCAAATCTTCTGATGAATACTGGAAGATAGACAAACAGTACGAACAAGCACACAAAGTTGTTAAAAAGAGTTGTAGAGACGACAAAAAGTTTTGGACTGAAACGCTATGTGCGGACGCACAGAAAGCAATGAACAGAAATGACACTAGAGCGCTATTTGGAATAATTAGGCATCTGACAAAGACAGGAAAAAGCTCCGGTGTACCAATTAAGGACAAAACTGGAAAAACTCTTCTAACCGAGGAAGAACAAAACATGCGATGGTACGAACACTTTAAGGAAATTCTGAACCAACCAGAACCTTACGAACTGCCTACTTTTGAAGATGAAGATGGACCAACGATGGAAGTAGATATGGGTGACATCACAACAGAAGAAATTTCCAGTGCACTGAAAAAACTCAAAAACAACAAAGCTGCAGGTCTCGACCAAATTTCTGCTGAGATGCTAAAAAATGGAGGGAATGCACTGATTGCACAGTTGACAAAGCTATGCAACTTATGTTGGAAAATGCAGACTGTACCATCTGATTGGAAAAAAGGAGTAATTGTGAAACTTCCAAAAAAGGGAAATCTAGGCATTTGTGGTAATTGGCGAGGAATCACACTGCTATCTGTTCCAGGGAAAGTGTTCTGCTGCGTGCTTCTGCACAGATTAAAGACATCCTTAGATGAGAAGTTGAGAGAAGAACAGGCAGGCTTTCGATACAACAGGTCGTGCTGTGACCAGATCTTTGTTCTCAGAAACATTGTGGAGCAGTGCCTTGCATTTCAGAAACCCCTGTTTGTCAACTTCATTGACTTCAGGAAGGCATTTGATAGTGTGCATCGCAACACTGTATGGCAGGTGTTACAAAAATACGGTGTTCCACTCAGGTTTATAGATACCTTCAAAAACATCTACGAAGGATCAAGCTGCTGCGTAAAAGTTCAGTCAGGAAACACAGAGTTCTTTAGAATCAACACAGGTGTGCGCCAAGGCTGTGTCTTATCACCCCTACTATTCATTACCACTATCGACTATGTGATGAGAAAGGCAATGAATTATCCAAAGTTCGGCATCTCATGGACAAACCACAAGCGTCTTACGGATCTCGACTTTGCAGATGACATCGCCTTGCTCGCAGAGTCGATGACAGATCTTCAAGAAATGACCAACTCATTGGCCAAAAATGCAGCAACAGCCGGTCTGACGATCAACAGCGACAAGACTAAGTTACTTCGAGTTGGAGGGGAAACTCAGTCCAACGTACATTTAACCATCAATGGAATTGAGCCTATTAACAACATCACAAGCTTTACCTATCTTGGCAGTGTGTTCACAACAGATGCTGATGTGGAGGCCGACATAAATGCCCGCATCGGAAAAGCTGCTTCGGCCTTCAGAAGGCTCAAAACAGTTTGGTCAAGCTCGAAGGTTTCGAAACTGGTAAAGATCAAACTGTACCAGTCAATTGTAATGCCCACCGTTCTATATGCCAGTGAAACCTGGAAAATGACAGTCAAGCTGAAAAAGCACATAAACGCTTTCCATCAGCGTTGTCTTCGAAGGATCCTAAATATCACATACAAGGACCACATTACAAATGATGAGGTGTACCAAATTAGTGGTACCAAGCCTTTATGCACCATCATGTCGACGCGGAGATTTAGACTTGCAGGGCATGTGTTACGCATGTCAGACGAACGGGCTCCAAAAATCGCTATGAGCTGGACACCGCAAGGGAAAAGAAAAAGAGGTAGACCAAAGCTTACCTGGAGGGAGACTTTCCGCAAAGATCTAGAAATGAGAGGGTTAAACATAAAGGAGATAGAGGAAATTGCAAAAGACAGAAAAAAGTGGAACAATCTTGCTGCCCAATGCGCCCAAGAGCGTGGGAAACTATAATAATAAAAAAAACTAAATAACAACAATTTATTTGTAGGTAGTTTTTTTTTCAAAGCAAAGACCGTAATCGCACAATAAGTTTACAATTCCAAAATAAAAGTGTGCTGTGAAATCTGTTTGAAAAGCTGCTTTTTGCCCAACGATCTTCGTACCCCTTGATGTTGAATCTCGTAGCCCCAAGGGGTGCGAGTCCCCCCAGTTGGGAACCCCTGCCCTAGGCACATGTTTTTAATTCAGACCTGGTTTTAAATTACATTAATACAAAGTTGGATATTCATTCTACAAACAAGGATTACTGAAACAGAAACAGATTTTTTCTACCAATGCAAAAGATTGTTCGAAGACGTTTGTTGCATTTCGTATGAAAATTTTATTTTTTGGTTGTCCCTTTTTGGGGTCCATGTCGACGACAACCCTGGTTATAGCAGTCCATCTTTTTGACAGCTACCCCAAAACCGAGCGGATTTAAGAGCGAATTAACTGTTGCGACTTGTTTATTTACACAAAACTTGATGCGTTGCATTGTCACAGAAACTGTAGGCGGCCCAATTTGCTATCAAAGACATGTGCTTACTTTATCTAATGATTGATATAGCCCAGGTTCTGAATTTTATCAATACAAAGTTGAATGGAAACTTGCAAAACAGCGACAGCATCGTTGCTCGATTGCTCGACAGGCAAGTTATTATCATGATCTGTTCGGCGTCGTCGTCTCGCAATATTTCATACTTGAAGGACACAACGGTGTATTTTTAGATGGGTTTGGATGACGCTTGTTTCCGTTGCCACCTCCAACATTTCTCTTTCTCACTCCTCCTTTCTCTCTTTTCTCCTTTTATGTCTCTTTTTCTCTTTCAAAACGAATATGCGTTCGTAGTTACTACTATTTTTAAAGAAATCTGCATTTTTACGAACAAAATCGTATTTAGGCTGAAAAATCATTACCTAAAATGTGAACAAATAAGAAAAGTAGAAAGCGATATGTTTATTTTGAATGTTTTAAGTAAACTTTCTTTAATAGGTGTCTAATATTCCAACAAAGAACCTTATCTCTTTTACAATTCCCGTGATGTCACCTTGAAATTATATAAAGATAAAATAACTTATGCATTAGCAAATTGTTTTTTAATGGTTTGGGCCTAGTGTCAGATGTCTTTGGGCGTAAAATGCCGTTTAATTCCGTTTTTCAGTCATGCGTTTGCAAATGCAGTATACGAAATAAGTTGAGTTACCACGTGCAGTTTAAATTCATAAAATTGGTTTGCGTTTAAACGTAATAGGTCTTAAACAATGCAAGTTTCAAACAAGCAGAGATACAAAGCAAAACAGTTTTTTGACGTGTTTTGTATTTAACAGACCCGCCCTAAGAAATTGCAATATTAAAAAAAATCATAAAACAGCACTTTCCATTCTTTAATCAATCACTTTCAGTTATGACCGAGTAATTGGACAATGGATATGCTGCTATTTAGGTTTATTGTAATCACAAAGTAGTTTATTACATGATAAACATACGGAGTTGCAGAAACCCAAAGTAACTTTATTCCGTAAATAGATTAATTCAAACCATGGCCCACTGGTTGAGAACCGCTGATCTAAATGCATCCGCATTTTTACAAAAAAAACGGTAAAGTACAGCTCCTCTCATTTCTGTTTGCAGTCAATTTTGATGATTAGGATTATTGCAGGATAATGAGGTCAAAAGTCCACTCCGTATGCTGTTTAGAAAAATCATGTCGTGTGCATGAAACTATCTACATCGATTATATTTTCAACTACTAAAAGTGTCAGAGAGTTTTGGAAATTATATTAGTACACATTTTTTCTTCTTGTTTTTGGTTTCAATAAAATATTTCCTGGCCAATTCCGCCAAGTTCTGAAACACGTGATCAACTCCTTGACCAGTCAGCGCTGAGCATTCCACATACTTTGCAGCGCCTATCTCTGCTGACATCTCGTGGCCTTGTTTCTCGCTAAAAATATTTATTTGTTAATAACACGTGCTTCACTTCTTACTTTAACATCAACCACAGACGTACGTGATAAACTGAAGGTTCTTTTCTTTCATTTCCTTTATTTTCTCTTCATTTGTTCTCAGGTCAATCTTGCAACCGACTAAGAGAACTGGAACATCAGGACAATGATGAGATAATTCTTCAATCCAAGCAGATTTGATATTTTCGAATGAAGTTTGCCAAGCAACGTCAAAACACAAACAAAATACATCAGTCTCTGGGTAACACAAAGGTCTCAATCTGTAAAAAGAAGATCCGAATATCAATTGCCAAACCTATAGCAAATAGTTTGTTGACACACTTTAAACGGTTGTATATAAAGTTAAGTGGCATAAAATAAGAAACTCCCAAAAAGAGCAATAATAGTTATTTCGGTGTGTCTAGCTGCAATAGTTTTTTACTTATTCTATATGTCTTAATAAAAGATTAGAATGTACTTACATACTTTGCAAACGCGGACATACTATAGCAATTCTATGCACGACTTTACAAATAATTCATACGTTACAATGTGAAAGCACTGTTTCAATATAAATGTAAAAGTGAACAATGTCCCTTGACCGCTTAGAAACAAGTTTGTTCACTGGGCAGTTAAACAAACACGTCTTCTTACACGTGATAATCTTCACCCCCACCCGTGTCAAATGCAGATAATTGAATAGTTTGTCCGTTTATATTTTCCTTGTAGACATGTTGTTCAAATACAGTGGGCACATAATCTTCAGGAAACTTATCAACAGCGCGACGTATAAGTAAACATGTTTTTCCACTTGCGCCATCTCCAACAATAACTAATTTGTGCTGTAAAGTATAAACCACGTTGTAGAGCTGACGGTAAAAAGTGCGACGTAATTACCAATGTTAATAAAATGTCAAATATTACTTGATTTTTATGTAAACAATGTACCACGTGACCTTTTATGACCACACCCAAAAACTGGGTAGAGCTATTAACACCATACGTTTCTCCTGATCCAAAAGTGCTTAATTTTCGATAGGTGGCGTAAAGAGCTGAATTATTTATTTAGCGGCTATAAATGGGTTGGGCTGGGAAATATTTTTACATTAGTAACTAATTTTTTGGGTTAGTTTTATTGAATTTTAAGTGCTAATACCTTACCCCAACCCTAATAGCCCTAACCGTTAGCATTTTTTGAGATATACCGTTTTAAATGAAAAAAGTGCTCTTTGCGCCACCTGTCGAAAATTAAGCACTTTTGGATCAGGAGAAACGTATGGTGTTAGTAGCTCTACCCAAAAACTGTGCTTCAAGTGAGTATGAATCACTGATCTCTATAAACCCTGGATTGCGCTACTGGCCGTCACGGTTGAAGCAAATTGAAGCGTAATGGCGGCTGAAAAGGAAGCCCCAAAAATGCATTGCGGGCAATGGGAAGAGAGTGGAAAAATGACGATAATTTTTGTTTTAGGCATTTGTATAGCGATTTTTGCAGATATGATTTGTAGATTAATAGGACGCATGTATTACAGTGTGTAATAACCAATAAATATGCGTAGATTGATTGTGATGTGTATTAGTGTAGGTGTACTGGATATACGTTATTAAGTTAGTGTTGAAATAAATCATTACTAAGTGGAAATAAATGTTTTATTGTGCAATATAAGTAGTTTTTGTGCTTTTTTAAGTATTTTAGACATGAATTCAACAAGATGGCTACTTCCTTCACACAAGATGATGTAATTCTTTGTGTGACATTACCTTGTGCTAATCCAAACTGCTGTTTTTGACTGTTATCAAACTTCAGGAAATTCTGACCAACATGTGGAATAACGTTTTAATTAAAATCACAAAAACTAAACTAATATTTTAACACTATTTGACTTTTTTCTCTCGATTGAGTGCATTTGGTTTGGGTCTTTATTATCTTGCCATGGTGATATTATGAAGTTTTGCAATTCCATTTTACATTTATGATAAATTTGTTTCCAAACATTTCAGACATAATAGGGTTTATATTTCTCCAATAAGCAACCTTTATTGTCTCTGGTAAAATTCCACTGGAATGTTTCAGTCTCCTCCCAAACCCTCAAGCTTTATGACACTGCAAGATTACAATTCAGCCTTTTTCGACAACAAATACACTACAGAGGGGTTGGAATCAGATTAAATATTTTTTGTGTGTATACTGTTCTACTTCCACTGTGTATGTTTTGTAATCATTTCTGACACTGCCTGTAACATGATATGCTGCACATTTTAAACTTAAACAACTTTGAGTTTTTTTTTTATTTTGTGAATGCACCATCTGTTACAATGGTGATCATCTGACAAAAAATACAGGATATCTGTATGAACTTGTCTGGTGTATTTGTTGCCTTCAGTCCTATTTAGCACGAATTTAAGTGTTGGTGATAACTGGTGTGCAGGTGTGTTTTTGCAGAAAATTGCTTATTAGGTAGAATAAAAACAATATTTCATGATTCTGACTGAAATAGTACATAAATAGGCAACTCATTTGGGTAGTTAAACTTGTCCACCCTAACTGCTATGATGTCTTAAATGCATTTATATGAACATGTATCTCTTTGAGATATTAGAATTTTGTTAAGAGTTTGTAGTTTGAGAATTCACAACATTAGAAAAAATTTATTCAACACATGTTGGTTGCAAACTGAAAAAGGTAGATTAAATGAGCTAATTGTAAGCTTACTAGATTTATGGTTTGTAACATAGAAGCAAAATAATGTTGAACCTACTACAAAAAAACTTTTAAACAGCCATATTTTAGCTCTAAGACTTTGCTGACAATCAAGAACAGCAGAAAATAGCCATTCTTGTTGGATTTGTGTCTTAAATATTAATAAATGCATGTAAACTACTTATATTGCACAATAAAACATTTATTACCACTTAATAATGATTTATTTCAACTGAATAATGTATTCCCAATACCGCGTGACCGCTGTGGTCAACCTGTATAGGTAAATGAGACCCGATTGAAGTGTTATTTCCAATACAAACCCTCACCCTAACCCCACTAGCACTAACCGTCAACGCTTGTGTTAAAAAATGGTCACAGCGGTCACGCAGTATTTACAGGTTGGCCACAGCGGTCACGCAGTATTTACAGGTTGGCCACGGCATTTAGAAAGTGTGTACAGGCTGGCCACGGGCTGGCCACAGCGGTCAAGTGGTATTTACATACACCCGTAATACATGCGTCCTATTAATCTACAAATCATATCTGCAAAAATCGCTACACAAATGCCTAAAATTAAAAATTATCGTCTATTTTCCACTCTCTCCCCATTGCCCGCAATGCATTTTTGGGGCTTCCTTTTCAGCCGCCATTACGCTTCAATTTGCTTCAAAAATCACCCAACCGTTCAACGGAGTAACGCAATCCAGTGTTTATAGAGATCAGTGGTATGAATGCTAGTATGTATGACCTCAAACATAAATACTATTGGCTTATTAAGACATAATGTAACGGCACTGTGTAAGAAACAACGTTTTGCGCATACTTACCAGTTGTGACGAAGACTTGTTTTGATCTGCCATTTCAAGTACTGAGGCTGCAACTTTTTGTACACTTCTGTCCTGCTGTTTAAGTTGTAGAAGCTACACTTGATTTTCTAATTCCACATTGCAGTCCAATATGTATCAAAGTCACATTTAACTTTTAAACTGTCCACACAAACTTTTGGCTGCTGGTCAAACAGAGTTGATCCAAAGACCATTTCAAAAAGAAAAGTTAGACAACTGTACGCGGCCGTTACTCACAAAGCAAACCGATGAAGCGCCGGCGTTGTTTACAAGGTGACGTGTGACGTCATACGCCGTAGGTAAGAAAAAAGGGAAATAAGTGTACGGTTGACTGCTCAAGTTATTTTTAGGCTCCTCGACGTTTACCGTATTTGCTCGATTGTAAGCCGCGGCTTATATTGTTTTTTAGCTGTCGTTTGTGCGGCTTATAATCGAGGGAGGCTTACAATCGAGGGCGGCTTATATTTTAATTTTATACCGATATAATTTCTACACTTCAACTTTTTAACGTATTTTGGGTTCAATACATGTATGCGTGTACAGATTATACGTCGATATACGCTCTGTCGGGTACAGTTATCAACGTAACTAACAGATATGGGCAAATAGTCATACCATATAACTACAGAAAGGTGTATTAGGAAACAATCGTATCTAAAATTCCAGCGTGCGGCTTACAATCGAGGGCGGCTTACATTATTTTTTTAACACCTCAACATGCGGCTTACAATCGAGGGCGGCTTATAAACGAGGGCGGCTTACAATCGAGCAAATACGGTATTTTGCAAACTTTTTTTTTGAAGAGCAAAAATAACAAAACGTTTACGACATCATCAAAGAAAAATAAATATGTTCATCACTAAAAACATTAAACTCCACAATCTAAATGCAACGAATTTTCAACAACTTCACTTCAAAGTACAGAATCTCCTTGTTTTTTGCTTCCATTTATTTTTTTCATGGCGAGTTCCGCCAAGGTCTGAAACACGTGATCAACTCCTTGGCCAGTCAGCGCTGAGCATTCCATGTACTTTGCAGCCCGGTAGAGCTACTAACACTGAGCTTCACCTTTGGCTCAACCTGGGAACTTCTGGTAGGTGGCGCAAAAGAGCATAGGCGTTTATGGTGCTGTTACAGCAATTTGGGTTTATGGTAAGAATAATTGCTGAGTCAGCACCGTAAACGCCTATGCTCTTTTGGGCCACCTACCAGAAGTTCCCAGGTCGAGCCAAAGGTGAAGCTCAGTGTTAGTAGCTCTACCTTACAGCCCCTATCTCTGCTGCCATCTCGTGGCCTTGTTCCATACTGAAAATTCACATAGAAATCAAATGATTTATTTTTAAACGTATGTACCAAAATAGTTTATTTGTTTTTAACATAAGTATTTGCAAACAGGTTCCATTGTTGAGTTAAGTTGATTATTTAAATACGAAACACAAACTTACGTGATAAACTGAAGGTTTTTTTCATTTATTTCCTTTATTTTCTCTTCATTTGTTCTCAGGTCAATCTTGCAACCGACTAAGAGAACTGGAACGCCCGGGCAATGATGATACACTTCTTTTACCCATTCAGACTTAACATTTTCAAACGAGGCTTTCGAAGTAACGTCAAAACAAATGCAAAATACGTCGGTTTGTGGGTAAGCTAAAGGTCTTAACCTGTCAGAAAAACTTAGTAGAGAAACTGGACGAACGCCTGTCGTATGTGGATATATGTACATTAACATAAGGAATTTTCATGCATAAAGAATTTTATGAAATATAATTGTCTGCAAATTTACAAATACCTACAGTTCATTGCACGATCAACACCAAAACTGTCAGAGTGTTAGTGTGCGATGAGAATATATGTTTCTGTTTTTGCCTTTTTGGACTTTTAAACTATGCGTCAGGGGTTTCATTAACTGTATAGCAGGCGTCTTAACAGTCACGTCTAAATATTACTTTAAATGTTGTCATATACGCACGAAAAACCATTATAGGTTTGAAACACTGATATACGACCATTATTTAAACCAGTGGTACTAAACCTTTCGTGGGCCGTGCCCCCCGAAAAGTAACTTTTGCGCGTCGTTCAAGTAACCCTGTAGGACCTGTGACCCCCTTAAAAATGTAAATGTAAATCTTATGTTGGAATTCGGTACTAATTTCGGCTTCAAACAGATCGAATAGACTAGAGTAAACAAGAATCCATAATCGTGGAAAAATCTTAATATAGACAAATAGTACGTGAAATAGTCGATAAAATTTGGGAATAAAGTTAAAAAGAAAATGCTTTTATTGGATGTTTTTGGTGAATTTACATCGTGACTTATTTAGAAAGTCGTCAAATGCGGTGCTATAGCAACTGTTTTTTGTTTACCTGTGATATTCTTTACCACCACAGGTGTCCCAAAGATGTAATTTAATATCTTTTCCATTCACTTTCTTCACGCGGTAACATTGGCTGCAAGCGCTGGGGAGAAAATCTGTGGGAAATTTATCACACATCTCACGCATCAAAAGACACGTTTTTCCTGTTCCTTCATCCCCTACAATTACGAGTTTCCCCTTTGAAGATTTAGGGAAGCAGTTAATTAACAAATACAGTGAAAATTGCTCGGTTTAAGCTTTTGACGTTTCACAAAACCAGTTATATTTGCTTGCATTACATGTCGTTTTTTAATTTTTTTGATTGATAATTTGATCCAACTGTTATAAAAACGACTGATAATTTGATCCAACTGTTACAAAAACGACTGATAATTTGATCCAACTGTTATAAAAACGACATAAAGTTTTAAGTACAATTCCTGGGTACTGAGTTTTTATATAACACGTACTTATATTTGATAGCTTGTTACGTAAACATATTCGAATCAGGCTTATACTTACAGAAGGTAAATTGTGGTGAGAACCTTCCATCAAAACCAAACAATTACCAAAAACTTGAATTTCAATATTTTAATAAACCTAACATTACACATTTGCACATGGTAAGTGTAATATAAATATAATCGTTGGGAATGGAAAATATTCTCCAAGCAACAGTACCAGTGAATGATTGTACGTAGAACTGAAGATGCCAGTTAGCCGAAATATATATTTTCCTTGAACAATCATTGACTGATTATGTTACTTGGAAAATGCTTTTCTTTCTCAGCTGTTTTAAGAGTAATCGTCAATGACCATGCTGTCTGTTGGAGGGTCTGATACTGTTTAGTATAATAACTCCCAGTATTATAATCCTTGTAATGTTTGCCTTGCTGGACAGGCAACTCTTTAAATCACTATCATACTGGTAACGAGTTTGAAACTGTTTGTATCCGTTACTCATGATGGGGTACACGCCGCTCTACGTCAGAGGTGTTTACCACTTACCAGTGACGTCATCGACTTGTCGAGTGTTTTCAGTCTTTGGATCCGAATTGTCATAAAGTTACCAAAAAATAAATATATTATATTTTAGGAATGCGGCATTTGTTATAACATTGAAAATGTTAAGTTCATCAATTTCGCGTTTACGTTGTTAAGTTGTTCGGTGGGTCATTGGTGTTTTTTGAGCGTTGACGTATGACAAAGTTTTTCGTTTTCTTGTTTGGAAAACCCTTTAAATCTTTGAGCCTGTTTCGCTACAGCTTACACTAATCGTGTACGACATTGTGGATGTTGCCGCTGTTGTCGCTGTGGGTTATCACAACATGATTGGGAAGTGTAATTTAAATAGGAAAGGGTGGGGTGTGTTTCAACGTGACAAACCCCTTAGTGTGGCTCAGTCTTGCAGGTCGTCTGTTCAGAGTCTACAGTGCTAAGTGACCCTAATGTTTTCTCAGATTTTACTTGTTAAAACCCTGCTTAGCCATAAGGCTTACCACATTTCTATCCACAAAAAGGAAGACACATTGTTGAAAAAAAGAAAAAAATGCTTGAGTCTTATCAGGTTTAAGTTTTAATTCGAACAAATTATTATCACACACACAAAAGCATTAGCAGAAGTACAGAAGAACACTTATTACACCAGTGGTTCCCAAACTGGGGTCCGCGGTCCTTTAGGGCAGTGCTCTTCAACCGGGTATACTGTATACACAAGTGTATACCGCATCAAAATTAGGGTATACAACTGAAGAAAGGTATACGAAGGGAATACAGCTGAGATCAGTGTTACTAAAGGTCACTATTGCGTTTTTATGAAATGCAGGTATTCTCCACATGATAGCGAAAAAAATATAGGTAACCTGGCGGAACTTTTTCCCGATTTTGTGCTGTTCGAAGTAACTATTGGCAAAAAGTTGCCCGTATTCTTATGGTGTAAATCGGCCTTGGGTATCGAACGTTGGTAACGAAAACTAAGATAAAATATTTCGACACCGAGTACGAGTATCGATACCACTAAAATCGTTTAATACCACCGATACCGAGTACTCGTCCCATCACCATCAGTTTGGGACTGTTGCGTCAGTAATGTGACTTGAAGCAATAAGCACATACCTGGAGAGATTTTGCTTTTAATATTCCTGGAGTAAAGGATTGCGAAAAATGTCATTAATATCTATAGGTACGGATAAAGATTTTTCGATCTTTTTGAGATCACCTCAAATAAATAAAAATTAATTGATATAGGGAGGTATTTTAATAAGGGGGGCTTTTAAGAACAAGTCAAGACCACATTATATCAAAATTGCTGAAAGAATGCAGCAACAAGCTAGCCATTAAATTAACTTCTTACGTTTATACACTTTGGTGTGCTGAATCTCCTGGGCCTAACACAGGCGTACACAACCTTTTTGCATTGACGGCCGCGTCGTAAACTCTTTCTAATGGTGCCTGCGTGATAGCCAATTTAATTTCAAGCTTGTTTCGCAGATTGAGATGAACACTCTTGTCATCCAAAATGTAACATCAAAGTTTTTTTTACGTCACGGCCGCTAGTACATGCACTTAAAATAAAATTATTTTGCTAAAATAGCTTCTAGCAACAGGGAGTCAGCACGAATACACTGTCGAAAATTCATAACCGACATCCAAAACCGATAAAATTCCACCCAAACAATATTCATTGTGCGCTGGCCCTAAACTTAATCGCTACTCCATGAAATTTACAAATGTTGTTCTCTACATTCATACCTTTAAAATGAGCCATCACACGAGCTTATAGCAATAGGGAGTCAGCACGAATACACTATCGAAAATTCATAACCGACATCCCAAAACCGATAAAATTCCACCCAAACAATATTCAATGTGCGCTGGCCCTAAACTTAATCGCTACTTCATGAAATCTACAAATGTTGTTCTCTACATTCATACCTTTAAAATGAGCCGTCACTCGAGCTTCTAGCAACAAGTTAACTGTACCAAATTTGCGATTGATAATTCATAAATAATGTCCGAAATCAACCCAAAAAGTATGCGATGTGCGCTGGCCCTAAACTTAATCGCTACTCCATGAAATTTACAAATGTTGTTCTCTACATTCATACCTTTAAAATGAGCCATCACTCGAGCTTCTAGCAACAGGGAGTCAGCACGAATACACTATCGAAAATTCATAACCGACATCCCAAAACCGATAAAATTCCACCCAAACAATATTCATTGTGCGCTGGCCCTAAACTTAATCGCTACTCCATGAAATTTACAAATGTTGTTCTCTACATTCATACCTTTAAAATGAAAAATGTATCAATCATTCATTTCCTAATGCATCGTTTAAGTTCCATTAACAACGGCAAGACCGAACGTTCATGTCGCAATCCAAAAAAAACGAGCCGTTTGCAAAAGAACATGACATCCTGCGTTTTGACAAAACATTTGCATGTTGAAATTTGATCAGGTTTCAAAGAAAAGGGACCACCTTGAGTCTCTGTTGAAAAACACCATGTTGGATTGCGCATCAACGATTTAAATCTAAATTTGATTTTCTGAAGCCAGTTCGACGCAATTGAATAAAGTTCTTGGAAATTTTCCTTTTCGTGGAGGAGTTACAGTCAATTTACTGATGCTGTTAGAAGGGTAAACGTACCTGAAATTAGACCCCGAACCCGAAAGTTCAAGGCCGAAACCCGGTCCGAACCCGAATCGTTTTTGAAAAACCCGTTTAGGCCCGAAAATTTGATTGACAGGCCTATACAATAAAGCCTTCGCAAAGACTAAGACAACAAACATAATATCGGTTTCGAACAAGGCGTTTTATGGCTGTTTGACGTTCTGAAACTGGCTACTTAGCTAGGTACATTTATTTGAAAAAATATCGACACAGAGTGTAGAGTCAGGCCTGAGCCAAGCCCCACCCGAACACGAATGTTTCAAAGGCACAAGCATTTTTGCGAAGAAGGCGGATTAGGATAAAATTCCACCAGCTTCTTCTCTCCGCAGCTTTCAAATAAAATTCGAAAAAGTGCCTACATCCTATTCCACCACCAACGTTATGGTGCCACTAAAATAGTTTACTATTGTGCAAAGTGGTGAAAAACGCATTGACTGCAAGCATCTAACTGTTTAAGGTAGCAAATTGGACACAAACATACGCGGAATATATTCTAGGCATTGGGCCTTCTATTTACAAGTGCGAATTACAAACCCATAAAAAATTCCTTAATTTGTTAAGTCAGGTACAACACCAAACATTTCTTAGGTACAACACCAATAAACCGCACAATTTACTAAAAATACTTTAAATTGTATTATCTCAGATAATCATATTGCCTTCCAAATCCTACCGAAAAGCAATTAAACTCAACTGTAAATTGATTAGAGATGTCAAAAAACAATCATTAACTTTACCTTAGATTTATTTTGGGTCATTTTCGCTTTCCCGAAGATCACTTGGTTTCTGCAAGTCTATTGCATCTTGAAAGTTGGACAATTTGGCGTTTTGTCACAGGATTTGTAATAAATTGTTTTACATTTTTTGTAACAGTGTTTTCTGGTTTCTTTAACTAGTCTACATTTTACCGAGTTTCTTACCGTTTTCCATTCTCAGAAAGTCCCCACTGCTGCAAAGTATAAGCAAATACATGTTTGATAGATAAAGAATGATTTTAACGTGACTTTTTTGTGTCAAACCGATTAAAATACTCAAAATACATTATTTTGATACCATTTTGCCAGAAATCGCAATTAACACTTAAAAAGTTGCTTAATCATAATTTGACAAGTAAGAATTAAAATGCAAAATATTGAATATAACTTAATACTTACAAAACAAGTGTAAACAAACAAAGAAACAAGGTTTGTTTTAAATGTACTAAGTTAAGTTACTTTACCACAAATCAAAATTTCAAATTTTCAACAAAGAACATTTTCTCTTTCACAAACACTGTGACGCCACCTTAAAATAATAAAAGTAATAGGCTAAACACAATAGTAAACAGTTACAGTAATTTGTTGTTTAAGTTCATTGTGCAAATAAAAGTAGTTGTGTTGGAACGTTAAGGTCTTAAAGGTATAATGCAAATTAGAATTTCATGAAATGTTTGGTATGTAACAGAACCTCCATATTAACTTCGTCATATTTTATGACAAGCCAAAATTGGTTTCAACTGGCTATATCTCTCCGTAGCTAATTAAGATCCAAGGCGGAAAAACGCCCTCATCCTTAGGAAGTTTTCTCATTCGTGGGAGAATGAAAATAAAGCAGATCTGTCGCACTATTTTATACTTGGAGAAAAATATGGTGTAGACGGGCTTGGATAAATCTAGTTTTCTTAGCACCACCAACGTCTCCTTCATTTCTCTTTCTCTCTCTAAATGAGTGCATATGAGTGCGTAATTGCTTCATGGTTTCAAAGGCACAGGCATTTTTGCGAACCAATGCGGAATTAGGGTGAAAAACTACCACTTAAAAAGTAAAAAAAAGTGGGCATACTAAGTGAGACGTAAGTTTGTTATGAATGTTTTGAGGAAATACTATATTAAGTATCTAAAATATCCAACAAAAACACTATTTCTCTCTGCAGTTGTGGCAAAAAAATAACGGAAAAACGCCTGCATCCTATTTCACCACCACGTGTTTGTGTACCAAGTTTTAAATACAACAGAAATGTGGCCGAGTGTGAAGTCAATTGGTGGAAACCCCGTACTTCTGAGGCCTGTACATATTAATACAACGCTGGTGACGTAGGGGACCTTGGAAAGCTACAAAACTAACGTAGAATTGGGATTATTTGTAAAGGCACAAGTTCGGTGTTCGACCAAACAGAACATTTGCATATCTATCCGATCCCTAGTATTCAGTGGAGCTATAATAACGCAACGTAAGAGCTTACAGTCGTCAGGTTTGCCCTGGCCTCTGGCAGCAAAGGTTACTCAACGGGCTTCTCGAAAACGATTCAGGTTCGGGCCGGGTTTTGGGCTTGTGTTTTTGGGCTCGGGCCGGGTTCAGGGTCTTAGTTCGGGCCCGTTTACCACTCTCACTGTAACTGTTCTTTCACGAAAAGTAAACTTTCTTTAAGCAACTTTATAAATTGCGTCGAACTTCTACAAACGAAACTTCGCCTCAGTTGTGATGGTTGTAGTAAAACCTTAGATTAAAATCATTGATGCGGAATCCAACATGGTGTGTTTTCAACACAGACTCACGCTGGTTTCCTTTTCTTTGAAACCTGATCAAATTTCAATATGCAAATGTTTTGTCAAAACGCAGAATGTCATGTTCCTTTGTACACGACTCGGTTCTCTTGGATTGCGACATGAACGTTCGGTCTTGCAGTTGTTAAACAAACTTAAACGATGCGTTAGGAAACGAATGATGTATGCTTTTTTCTAGTAACTTTAGTAACATGGTGCAAGAGGAAGAGATGTATAATACCGCCCGGCTTAGCTGTGTCAGAACAGAAGTTTTGCGTATAGGGTTGGAATTGGTTGCATTGAGACCGCAAAACCTAGACTAACAGTTTGTCGAGCGCAATGTTTAAGCCTTGTACTAGGTACAATGGGATAATCAGTAATTTTGCCCATGTCGTCATGTCATATATGTTATAATTAGCACACAAAGATTCATAAGCGTAAGTGCAATCGCTCTTAACTAAGCATAAACTAAAAGACCTAATCTTTGTTAACACAAAATTACAATTCAATTTGTAACGCCAGTTTACACTTGAAATAGACATTCTAGTCTAAATTAATAGGCTAAAATCGAAACGTTACAGATTGCAGTGAAACTTTAGAGAGAAGTCATGAACAAACTTGTATTTGTGTTGCTGCTTTGTGCTGTGCTGCTTGTGACTGAAGTCAATTCAGGATGGAGCCGACGACGACGGCGACAATCCAATGGTGATAATAACTTGCCTGTCGAGCAATTAAGCAACGATGATGTCGCCGTTTTGTAAGTTTCCATTCAACTTTGTATTGATATGATTTAGAACCAGTAGCCTACTATATCAAAAATAATGATAAATACTAAAAAAATGTAGACAAGATTTTTTTTTCATACGAAATGAAACAAAAGTATCTTTGCATTGATTTGAACAATTCTGTTCCAGTAACCCATGTTCGTAGGATGGATATCCAACTTTGTATTAATGTAATTAGAACCACGTCTGAATTAACCGCTAGGCAAAGCATGTGCCTCGGGCATCGAGACAAAGCGGTACAATTTTTGATATTTAAAGTCTAAACTGTAAACTGTTAAGGGCATCCAACAATTCCTGTCTGCAAGTTGTTGTTATCTTTGTTGTTGTTGTTGTTAACAATTTTAATAATACAAGTGACCATTTAAAAATTGATTGCATCTTTAGTACTTCTGGCACACAGTTTGTAAGTAAATACGGTTTCGGTCTTAGGTATAAAATAAAACTGGTTCAATGGGGTTGTTCAGCCGAATCAAAAATTCCGCTAGGTGGCAGCACCTTCCGGCCATACAATGCGTTGGTTTATGCTGCAGACAATAGCAAAAAACATATATCGGCAAGCTTCGCAGGTGTTTGGGGTGAATTTTTGTGGTCTAAATGTATGTTACGAATAAATGGACTATTATTCTTGTTATCTAAGATAAGTTTGTATAAACTGCAGGTTCAATATGCGTATTTCAGCTAAAATTCAGTGAGTTCTTCCCGCAAACCACTGCAGGGTAGATGAAGCATCATCCCATCATGTAATTATTTTCTGTTGCATGTGCGTGATTTTAAACAATTCCTTTATGGAAACTTGTACTATAACAGTATTATTGGAATGTCATTATAGTTGTATGTACAGGTTGTGAATGTAGGAGCACAGTACAACTTTTTTCTGACAAGAAGTTGCTTTTACAAAAAAGTGACATAAAATTGCAATTAACAGAGAAACTGTATTAGATACATTTCGGAGGCCAAACTTAAGGTCTTTAATCATCTAATATGAAGACTTGAAGTTACTGAAACATTCGCAACATCAAGCAAGCAAGATTTGACAAAGAAACTATATATCCTTCTATATTTCCACTTGGGAAAGCAAAAGAAGGAAATTTGAAATGTACTGGCTGGGTGTTATACCAACCAAATATAGATGTCATATTGGCAGTAAATAGTACAACGAAGTAACATCAGTTGCAAATGATTCCAATGCTTGCATCCAAATGCATTGTTGCTTGTACAAACAGCTAGCAAATTAAAGATGTAACTTTCGACAGTATTTTTTTCAAAAATGGCAACAATACAGAATGACACTGAATGTGGGCTTCAAGTACTTTACCTGTTTTTAATTGAAAATTTAACTATGAATATAATGTTTAAGTTTAAGTTCAAAGATATATCAACTGATCTTTACCGTCACACGGTTTGACAAAATAAATATTACCAAGATATGTGTATCTTATTTGGCACATCTAAAGAAAGAATTAAGATTTTTTTCTGTTTAGATCAGATTTATATTATTGACAGCTAAATTAACTGAATAAATAACCATCTTCCAAAGTAGTAAATCACCAGAGGCTGCTATCCTATGTGAACCAAAAGATTCTAAAATGGTAAAAAAATGATTTCACAAGATCTTTTGATTCATTGTATTTGTAAACACACACCACACAATATGTCAACGAATTGCGTGATATATATTAACTTGGAATGAACAAACACTTTGTTGTTGATAAAAATTTAAATGCTTGCAATGTAGCTCAGGTTGCAAAGAATTTTGCAATTATTGGCAATGCACCAAACAAAACAATATACAAATACTGTTTTAAATATTGATGTAAAGTCACCAAATATGTAGGCAATAAAAAGCATGCAATGCTTTTATAGTTGTTACAATTAGACTTTTTGGCAGTAGAATAGCAAGAAAATTATTGTATCAAATTCTTTGAAATGCTGCATTCCAATTTTGACACTTTCTCCCATGGGTTGCTCAGAAAGTCCCACTATAGCATCACAAGTTGAAGCCAAACAGGACATGTGCAATCAGCTCCTCTTTTTGGGTTTTGCCTATTTCTCTTTCAAATTAACAATTTTCCTTGTTTAATACAACCTATATATCTCTACAACAACAGAAAGGTGTGGAATTATGATCTGCACAAATGTATCAGTATACTGACTTATAAGTAAATAAATCAACACCTCGAGCATTTAATTCTTCACAACGACATACCATATATTGTCAACATTTGTTGACTTTGGGTCATAGATGTATATTTACATGTTGTTTGGAACGATACTCACTGTATTATCATAACATAGCTTAACTCAACTCCTGCAATAATACACTCAAGAATCAGATACTAGCAAGTGCCCTCAAGAACCAGATCTAGCAAGTGATTGTCCGCTAATCGCTAGTCACGAAAAAGGCATGAATTAACACAAAAGAACATGGTACAAATCATGTAAATTATCAACACATCTGTATTTACAATATAAATATATTTTAAAAGCAAAACTAACAACCATTTTTGTCACAAACATGACCCAGACATTTTTTCAAATTACCTTCTGGACAGGTGTAACTGGCATGACATGCGCGAAATTATCAAGTAATTACTCTTTTTCTTTAGTATTTTTTCCGTTTATTTTTGCAAGTTCTTAAAATGGTTGAAATATGTTTCACAATAATAACTTAAGTTGTGGGAAACATGTGGTATTAAACCTAAAAAAACGTCAAGAAAATGTGACTGTTTCCATTGTTAAGCACGACGCGCGAAGCCTCTATAGGAGGAACGTGGCGGCACCTAGTGGATGAACAACCCCATTCGGGACTTCTTTACACTTGGGCCCATTCGTCACCAAATTACGAGTGTAATTTGGGTTATAAAGCGACAAAAATCTAACCCAAATACCCTGTGTCTCAAGTCTAATCTTAAACTGTTTAGGCCCTAAACTTTAGGGCATCCAACAATTCCTGCCTGCAAGCTGTTTTTATATTTGCATTTTATTAATACGTTAAAACAATTGACCATTTAGGCATTGGTTGCATCTTTAGTATTTCTGGTACACAGTTTGTAAGTAAATACGGTTTCGGGCTTGGGTATAAAATAAAACTGGTTCAATTCGGGCTGAGTTCACACTTGGCCCCTTTTGTCACCAAATTACGAGTGTAATTCGGTATATATTTTTTGGTTATTTTGGGATTTTTAGACAAACCTTGGGATTTTTGGCGAGGGAATCTTGGGATATCTTAAAATTCTCAGTGGCAGCCCTGTTTATAACGTCACTATACAGAACATAATTTAATGCATGTGATTGGGATTTGTCCCCGGGAACGTCGTGGAATCGAACCCCGTCAATAATAATAAAAAAAAACACAAAAGCCACGTTTAAATCAGTTTTATTTCTGCAAGCTGTTTTTATATTTGCATTTTATTAATACGTTAAAACAATTGACCATTTAGGCATTGATTGCATCTTTAGTATTTCTGGTACACAGTTTGTAAGTAAATACGGTTTCGGGCTTGGGTATAAATAAAACTGGTTCAATTCGGGCTGAGTTCACACTTGGCCCCTTTTGTCACCAAATTACGAGTGTAATTCGGTATATAAAGCAAAAAAAGTTAAACCCAAACACCCTGTAACTCGTCTTGAATATTTGAACCAGTTTAAAACAAAACAGAAACAATAACTTATGTCTACTTATACTTTGCAGAAATGACTTACTGAGAATGCAAGACGAACTTGGTAAGTTTAGGCTAATTAGAAAATAAAACAATGTTACACAACATGTTTAACAACGTAATACAAAACCTATGACAATAAAGTGAAAGTTTAAATTTTTTAGAAGCAATGGACTCGTTGGATACTAACGATTCAAAATAAAGATCGGGTAAATATATAATTAGTTATTATTCCCACCTCTAACAAATTTACAGTTTAGTATCTTACTTTTGATATTTTTCGTTTCCCATCAACAATTTTTTTCATTTACGTAAAACACAAAACCGAATCATGTTGTTATTTTTTTTATTGTTTTACAGACAACAAGCGACCATAAGAAGAAATCGGATAATCTTTTCTATTTTTGCGGCGCTGAAAATAAAAATCATGTACTTGGTTTCGTTGCTTTATGTTTTGGTGAAAGAATATGTCCGAAAGACAGATGTTTGTTTCAAATTACTTTTGCAATTGAATTGTGTATAAACACACGTTTTTTTCGCCACCTTCCCAATAAGCCTGTAGTGAGGGGACATTAATGTACGTCAACGCACAAAAATGCCAATGACCCAATTAATGACCAACAGTTTGCGACGCAAGTATATAAAAAGTATAGGACACGTACATATAGTTGCAAGACGATGAAACAATCGCTGCAAGCACCATAGGAAAATACAGCATCCCATAAGTCTTAACCATAAATTAAATTTAGGCCACAAATCAGAAATAAGCACTCACCGACAATAACAAGAAACAAGTTCACTTGAATGAGCCAGCATCACAAAATTATTCAGTTTCAGCCTTACTAAAAATTCAGTAGAAACAATCTAAGTTAAAGCAGTACTAATGTCACCTTACTCTTGAACAAAAAGCAAAAAGCTAGTCTGGAATGAAAATAACTTTTCCGTCCTTTATACCGAACTCGGCCCAAATCCAAATGTACGACACCTAAACCAAACCCGAACCCTAAATTGGTGGAATTAAATCCCGAATTTTGCCCAAAAGTTTGATCTACCAAGATAAAATTACAACATGTGTTGATTTGCACAAAATGGATTGTGTTAGATAAATGTGCTATGAGCAGTCGTCTCAGGTAATGTTTTGCAATGGCCTTTATCAACTAATATTACATAGCATTTTAAGTAGTTGTGGATTTCATTGGTCTTGTACTGACCTAACAAATTAAAAAAGTAAGGTCGTATACTTATGGTGCACTCATTTTTGGGGGCTCTTAATTTTTGTGCTTGTACAAAGGCCTACTACCCCAAACACACTGCAATATATGTCCGTGTAGCCTATGTTTGCGCCCAATTTGTTACATAGTTTAATGTTTAGTCACTCGCATTTTCCAACTGATACAGTGACACAATAGCGTTGGTGGCGAAACAGGATACAAGCGTTTTTCCGTCTAGGATCTGCATAAGCTACGAAAAGAAGAAGCTAGTGGAATTTCACCATGCACTTTGGTGGTGCTAAGAAAACAGGCTTCATCCAAACCCGTCTAAAAATACACTATAGTCTTTTCCTCCAAGTATGAAATATTGGGATATAACTTGTTGACTTTAATTCTCCCACGAAAAGTAACAACTTCCTGAGCAGCTCTATAAATAGCATGTATTGAGACTTACCAAAAACAAACTTCGTCTAAGACTTAAAACTTAGAGTCTAAGTTGATGGTAGTAGTATCACATTGCACAGGAGTCATGAACAAGATTGTAATTGTCCTTGTTGATCGTGCTGTTGATACTGACTTGCCTGACAAGCAGTTCCTTAATGATGCTTTCATTGTGTTGCAAGTTTTCTATTCAACTTTTTATTTCTACAGTGGCTGGCTTTAACTCGTTGGTCGCGACCCCAATGGGGGTAGTATGCCTTCTTACTGGGAGTCGCAAAGGCCATTAATAAACATCAAAAAGGAAGTTTGTTAGCAATAACAGGACAAAAACTGCTAAAAGCAATAAAACAGTCAAACCACGACCATTGTAAATGCTTTATAACCAGGGCTGCCACTCCTTGGGATTTTTCCCAAGATCTTGGGAATTCAGTGCTGACCTTGGGATCTTGGAAAAAACTTTTTAAACCTTGGGATTTTTTAAAATTATTTAAGACACAATTAATACTCTTGTTGCGAACAAAAATTATCCTTTAGTAAAAATCACCTTTTTTAACGATTTGCGCAAAGGTGTTTCAACAATTTGTGTTCGAAGCCGTGTAAGTTGATTGAAATTCCCTGTCAAAACTAGTGAGTCAGGCCAGTACTACAGGCTTTTCGACGTATCACGTGTCAGTAAAAAAAATATTTTATATTTTGTATTTTTATGGTATTTCTTAGCGTCTTTTCAAAGGTACTTGATGGCTGGGACCTGGTGTAACCATAAAGATTATGGCTTTTACACCACTGAGCTTGTTTTATCTCTACGGTGGTGCGAGTTTGCAGCGCGCGATCTTGTTATCGATGTTTTACATGTGTGTGTTTTGCATTTTGTCGCTTTAAAAGACATTCGTCTTGCAAGTTATGTCATTATCCTGATGAAGGCGTCTTGTATAGGACGTCGAAACGTCGATTGTTTACAATAAAAACTGCTGGATGAGCAATACTTGGTCTAACATTATGCCTGGCAGCAATAGCTTATTTCATAAAGATTATGTTGCCTGCCCCAGCTAGGATTTGAACTGTGTATTTGGTATTTTTTGGTTATTTTGGGATTTTTAGACAAACCTTGGGATTTTTGGCGAGGGAATCTTGGGATATCTTAAAATTCTCAGTGGCAGCCCTGTTTATAACGTCACTATACAGAACATAATTTAATGCATGTGATTGGGATTTGTCCCCTGGAACGTCGTGGAATCGAACCCCGTCAATAATAATAAAAAAACACAAAAGTCACGTTTAAATCAGTTTTATTCTGAGCTTTATCTTTGACTGATATTTACTTATACTTTGCAGAGAGGAACTACTGAGCATGGAAAACCAACTAGGTGAGGTGTAGACTAATTAGAAAAACTATCCAACTACACAAATAGTTACACACAAAATGTGAAGTAACAAAACACAAAACCTGAAGCAAAACGTCAAATGTTAAACTTTGTAGATGCAAGGAACTTGCAGAAACCGAGTGATCTTTGGGAAAGCGAAAAATGTAGCAAAATTAAAAGTTTATAGTCATCATTTATGATTAACAACTAAATACTTTTTTCTCTCGTTTTGTTTCTTAAACCTTAAAATTCTCCAAATTCCTAAAAAATAATCTTACAGCAGTCTCTATAGCACTAAAACAGTGGTGGCCAAACTACGGCCCGCGGGCCGCATCCGGCCCCCAGTCCTGTTTCATCCGGCCCGCCAAACACCTTGCCTGGTTTTTTTTCCAAGCACCATATTTACCACTGTGAACAGGCAGTGCAACAGCGCTGGCTGCTATTAGCAGTAGCTTGTGGCAAGCGTTGTTCTTTTTAGAATAAATGCCCTTGCAGCGTTATTTTTAGAACAGTCTGCCAACCATGACGCAAGTTACGACAAATTTTACGTAAATCTTATTTAATCCGGCCCTCCAGTGGCAAGACAGTTGCAAATTTGGCCCTCTGGTAAAAAAGTTTGGCCACCCCTGCCATAAGGCAAGGTGTTCAAAAATCCAGGAAAAACGTCTGCATCCGCAGGAAATTTTTGCTTATGGTGGGAGAATTGAAATAAAGCAAACCTGCCGCACTATTTCATACTTGGAGGAAACAATGGTGTATTTTTAGATGGGTTTTTAGCCTGTTTCCGATGCCACCTCCAACTTCTCTTTTTCTCACTCGTTCTTTCTCTATTTTCTCCTTTTAGTCTCTTTTTCTCTTTCAGGACGAATATACGTTCGTTGTTACTATTATTTTTTAAAGGAATGTGCATTTTTACGAACATAATTGTATTTAGGCTGAAAAATTATTACGTAAAAATGTATGTATGACCTTAAACATATAAAAACTATTGGCTTATTGAGACATAATGCAACTGTATTGTGTACGAAACAACGTCGTAGGCATACTTACCAGTTGTAACGAAGACTTGTGTTGATCTGCCATTTAAAGTATTGAGGCTGTAACTCTTTGAACACTTCTGTCCTGCTGTTTAAGTTGTAGAAACTACACTTGATTTTCTAATTCCACATTGCAGTCGAATTTGTGATCAATTCACCTTTAACTTTCAAACTGTCCACACAACATTTAGGCTGCAGAGTTCAAACAGAGTTGATCCGAAGATCACAAGAAAGTTACACAACTGTACGCGGCCATTACTCACAAAGAAAATCTCTGATGCGCCGGCGTTGTTTACGAGGTGACGTCATACGCTACAGGAAAGGAAAAAGGGCCGGGGTACGTTTGACTGCGTAAGCTTTATTTAGGCTCGTTAATGGTTTTCTTTTGAAAACTTTTTTTGTAAAGGGCAAAAATAACAAAACGTTTACGACATCAGCAAGAAAAATAAATATGTTCATCAGTGAAAGACATCTAACTCCACAATCTAAATGCAAATCTAAATGCAAAATTTTCAAAAACATCACGTCAAAGTACAGAAACTCCTTGTTTTTTTGTTTCCATTTATTTTTTCGATTGCAAGTTCCGCGAAGTTCTGAAACGCATGATCAACTCTTCAATGTAAACATGCAAATTTGTTGGCGTGCAATTAAAATCACACGCATGCCAGGGTTGCCGAGTGCCGAGTGCCGACCCCTGGTCTATTTCGTTGCTAAACGTGGTAAATCCCCGATTTTGGGCACACGTGCAACAATAAATCCGATGAGCAAGCAGTGAAAACGACAAAACTGTGGTAAAAATTTTATAATGTGTTACGCCAAAAAGTAAACAAATATTCTTTGCATTTATTATGGAAGATTTACTTGATATCTAATGCTTTTTAATAAAATTATATAAAGAAAAGATTTTGAATTGTCACTTTCTATCATTGGATTTCGCCCAAAAGCAAAAGTGCGATTTGGTGCTGATGTTTATATTTTTCTCTGTGTTTTCCATGCTAAGTGAATGCTTTTGGGATTTTTAGACTTTTTTGAGATTATTTAGTCCCAAAAATCATAAGGAATATATGTTAGACTCTGCACCAAAAGTACAACATGTCAAGGTATTACACCAAGACTGGAGACAACAATGAAAAGGTAGGCAGTACTTTTTATGTTAAAAAATAAAAAAAATGTTTTTGTATGGGATGAGACAGTGACTTTAACCAATCACACAGTATGTATCCATGCATGTGATGACCTGTGGTTTATGCTCACGGGTAACATTAAAAGCAGAAAAACAGAAAAGCGGGAAATCAACACTAAAAGCAGAAAAGCGGGAAAAGCAGGAAATCAACACTAAAAGCAGAAAAGAAAGCAAAAGCAGAAAAAGGGGAACTTTGTGTTTTCTGAAAGAGGGAAAAAATAATTCCAGAAAAACAGGAAAAGAGTGAAATTTCTTGTTTTATTACGAAAAGCATAAAAACGGGAAATGTTTCTTTATTTGTTTTTTTGCCGTTCTAGCTCGTAAAAACCATTCGAAAGTGTTCTAATAGCGTTCTACATTGATTGTGTCAAAATATAGAAAAGACAGGAAATAAACAAATAAAAAAACATTTCTTGTTTTCCAGTATTCGACACAATCGATGTAGAACACCAATAGATCACATTGAAATGATTTTTACGAGTTAGAAAGGGGCTCCTCCAAAATACGCAATCTATAAAATGTTGACGGTTAGGGCTTTTAGGGTCTGGGTAAAGGTCCATGATAAGAATAACACTATAATTTAGTTTTAGATTCCCAGTTTGCACTTAATATTCTCATATGTGTTGAGAGTGGTACTGAACACTGTATGGTACCACATGTTAACACTAAGAAAATTAGGTCCAAAAGGTATCTAAATTAAATTATAAAGACATTTGTATTACAATCCCCTCACCTTCTAATAGCCCTAGATTGCATACTTTAGAGTAGCCCGTCAGAAAGGTTTAAAAAACAAATAAAGAAACATTTCCCGTTTTTCTGCTTTTCGTATTTCAAAATCTTATGAAACAAGAAATTTCACTCTTTTCCTGTTTTTCTGGAATTATTTTTTCCCTCTTTTAGAAAACACAAATTTCCCTTTTTTCTGCTTTACCTTTCTTTTCTGCTTTTAGTGTTGATTTCCTGCTTTTTCCGCTTTTCCGTTTTTCTGCTTTTAGTGTGACCCTATGCTAACAAACTATTTTGTACTTAAACTCTCCCATATTACAAATATATTGTTCTGTTTTTGTCACCACATCTGCATGAAAAATGTTTTTTGTATTCCAATTTCCAATATTGTAGTTTTTGTACCATGCAACATGTTTTCACTAAATATTGTCTTTTAATATGTTGCAGAATCAAACCAGGAATAAAAACAGCAAAAAAGTGAAGGTACAATAAAAATCAAGTGAAGATTACCTAATATTTCTTTAACTAATCAAGTTAAATGTTTTTATTTGTAGGATCATTTTGAAGGCCCAGCACCAATACCAGAAGCAAAGAAAGTTATTCATGAAAGAGGAAAAACTTACAAAACTACAAAAATAATAAACAAAAAACTTAAAGGTAATATGACGTGTATATATGTAATTTGTTTTGTAATCCTGATTGAGGCTTTGCAGTCAGATAAAACATTTTTGACATCATTTAAAACTGAGTTTAATTGCTTTAAAGATAATGACCGATTTTTCCAGATACTGTTCGCAACAGTTTAAGAACAGTTACAGAAGTTGTGCTTGGACATTATAATTGTAGAAAGCTAAAAATAGTTTACATGTCATTGTCACCACAGAATATTGAGATGAATATGTACAGGCTCTAGTCTGGTATACAGCTACTTGCGAACTGTAGTTTGAACTTTTTTTCATGTAATATCAACTTTTTCACATCTATTGGTTACTTACAGGCCATTTAAACTCAACACAATCAAAATGCAAACATGCTGTAGATCAAGCAGCAAGATTTGATTTATTGCTGACTGAAGAACCAGGGTAATTATTGCTGTGCTTTTTAAATTCTGTTGTCATATGTTTTCACTCATTTATGTCACATTAAAGTTTATTTAGTGGGCAACAATCAATTAAACAAAACATAAAACCTGTCCTGTTCAGCGTTCACTATATTGACCTTTGATATTGAAATATTTTGGTTTTAAGATTTATTGAGGCTGAAGAGGGTGAGAGCACTTGGAAGATTCAACAGCAAGATATAGCAGGTGCAGCTGATATCGCAAGCGCAAATAAATTCTTTGAGTTAAATCTTGATCAATTTGGACCATATCGACTGGATTACACCAGAAATGGAAGGTTTGTTTTTATCTTTGTATACAATTCGATTTATACTGCCTAAATTGATTTTCAATAAACTTGAAGACCCACACAGCTGAAAACTGAAGCAAGTTTGTTTTGTAAATGCACACTTAAAACATTTGTTGTGTCAAATAAATCAATGCTTACAAATAGTTTGGTTATTAATGCTAACAATAACCTTAGCATATATAAGCTGTTGCTGCCAGGCATAATATCAAGTTTGTAGAACTCTTCTGGCAATAACCTTAGCAGTTTCATTTTGCAATAGAGCCAAGTCAAGCTTTCTGCTAAATTTTACTTAAAGTATGTTGTAGCTGAAGTGTGATATTCGTATTACTTATTTCACAGACATCTCCTACTCGGTGGCAACCGGGGGCATGTTGCTGCTTTCGATTGGGTAAACAAGAAACTCATGTGTGAGATGAATGTTATGGAAGCTGTGTCGGATATAAAGTAAGTCCCTTAATATCATCACATATAAAGTATGTATATATATACTAAGCTAAGTTTAGTCATGAAATGAAGGTATTGCCATCAGTGATGGGACGAGTACCCGGTACTCAGTATCAATGGTATCGGATGATTTCAGTGGTATCGATATTCGTACTCGGTATTGAAATACTTTACCTGAGTTTTTGATACCAATGTTCGATCCTGAAGGCCGTTTACACTATAAGAATATGGGCGGCTTTTTGCCAAAAATCTTTGCTTCAGTCAGCACAAAATTGGGCAGGGTTCTGTCAGGTTTTGTATATTTTTTCACTATCGTGTGGAGATCACATTTTTCTACATGCTTCTGTCTGTGTGGGTATGACCATGTGTGTGTGTGCGAATGACCATGTCAGACAAATTAGATAGTGATATACAACTAAGTACAACACTATATTTAAGTACTCTGTATCAAAGGTATTCTCACATGGTACTTGTATGCGGTATCTTCACTTGCTTCTGTATGTGCTACCTTACACTGGCTAGTGCAGTGGTTCCCTATGTTTAGTAGATGCAAAGTACTGTACAAATTAAAGTAAATTCCTCCGTGGTTGGGAACCACTGGGCTAATGGCTACACAGACCTCCGATTCTGAGAATATATGCCAGTGAGCATGATTAGGTATGTAGCATAGTTAACATGTTGTCCTATGCCACCATGCGTTACTGTGTAACAAGTTATGGCACTGACACCTATTTATTCTGATCACAAAGTTAAACTTGCTGTCTACCAGCCAATGCATTTTTATGGCTGAATAGCAGTCTGTCTTTGACAATGTTAAGAAATATATTTTTCTGTTTATGTCCTTAATATTTTACTAAAAACACCTGTACTGGTTTACTAGCAATCAGATGCATATTTTTTCTTAAACAAGTTTAGATCACAACAGGCGTTTTGCATTTACAAACTTGGGAGTAAATAATCTTCCAAGGGCTGTCAGAAAGTTGGTAGTGTATTGAAACGAAGCATCAAATTTAATAACTTTAAAACAACTGCAAACAGCAATGTACAACAAGAATATGGACATAACCACAGACGGAAAGACTTAAGAAGCTACTGTATTACATTTTTTAGGTCATAGCATTAAAAGATAAAGTTCATAGATTATTTTGGAGGTGACTTATGAGTCTGAATAGGTCTTTTTTGCCCTGTTATACAGCACTGTGCAAAATTGTACCAACATGGGCTAGTGCTGGTAATTTTACAAACAAAAAACAACAAATACTGCATCAAGTTTTAGTGCACAAAATAGCAAAGTTCTGTTGAGCGCACTTTGGCAGAAACATCAAGTTCATGCCAGTTTGTTGACCGAAAGCGTTCATTAAAGATCAATGAAATAGAAGTCTTCGTTGTCATGTACCATAATTGTACTCGGACTTTCTTGGCGTTCTTTGGTCTTTGACTAAATGGCCATGTAAGTAAGGAGTTTGGAGGAGTTGCGCTTTTATAGAGTTTGTGTTTGGCTCTTGGTTCCATGTTACTCCACATTTGTTCAAGCCTTAAGACTCAGATTTCATTTTATATGAGTCCGATCTCCATCATGTTTGACTTTGTGATGACGTCCGCGACCGCATCAAACACAACCTATATTTGTACAGACAATTTTTAGTTAATTACACATCCATTTTTAAATTTGTTTGTGAATAAATGGATAATACAGTATTTATCAGAAAGATTTTATAATACAGTAATGAGTTGTGGGGTTTGGATTTAGTATGCAATTAAAAGGAAATACATTTGCTGTTTATAACAGGACATACGGTTAGTTCTAGGGTTTACATTTATGGAAATTGACTCTATGCACTGTGTCATGTTTATTGGCAAACTGTTTTCGTTTTGCGATGATTTGAAATGATATTGGACTGAAAAGCTTGGTCTATGGTTTAAGTTGGGCATATTAATTGTGATTAGACAGAGTTATTGGTAGTTGCATACCTCAATGTTTCGTGTGTCTGTTGCGCAAGTAAAATGTGAGTAGATCTCTTTAGTATCAGGATGAATGTTGAGATCTTCGAACTGTCGTCTAATAAATACTGATGCTTCTGCATAGGTGTTTTTCCCTGTACGAACAACAATAACGAAATCAGTAACCAAACAACATTAATTACAATGAATTTATAGTTCCTGTTTGTTGTCAGTACAAAATGTGTAATAAGGAATGTCAGTTGTCTCTCAGTGCAATATGTGCACAACCTTGTAGACACTGGATATTTCAATGTACACTTTATTCCACCTTTTCTCTATTTTTCTAGAAATTCTTCTGGAATTTATTGCGCACATTAAGACCTTTAATTTTGTTTTTATTATTGGGTCATAAATTTGAATTTTAATGTAGATTTGTTTTTTATCAACTTTGAAATAAGTGCGCAAAAACTTTAGGTTATAATGTTACCTGTATAATCAGGAAAACAAATAGATAGTGGGGAATGCTCTATCTTTTGTTGAAACAAGTCCTTCTTGTTTAGGAAAAGGATCATGGCTGTTTTCGAAAACCATGAATTGTTGCAAATGGAATCAAAAAGTACCATTGATTCATGCATTCGGTTCATTTCTTCATCTTCTAGTAGCACCTAAAATGTCCATGTATTAAGTAAATAAGAATTTTTTTCAACGATTTCTCCACTGAGCCTGTAGTAGAGTGTGAGTCCCGGGAAGACTCCTGTCGTGGGTTCGAATCCCACTGCATTCTAGATTTTTCTAGCCTACGCCTTGCCATATGGTGGTGAATTTTGGTGACTGGCTGATTCGGTATGGCACCTTTAATGGGCCTGGCAGTCTTGTGATTTAATGGGCCTGGTAGTCTTGGACCGCTGGTCTGCATAGACGTTTCAGAACTGATCCCAGTTATGATTTATGTTGATCTTAACTGTATAAGATTGTATTGGGAATTTTGACTGACACTTTGAAACAGTGGCTTAATGGAATGCAACAGTAACTAGTCATTTTTAAATGTAACTAAAAAGCCCATTTTGGACATTATTTCTACCTGGTCATATCCACTAAGAGCCACCACAAATATAATTGCTGTCACATCTTCAAAGCAGTGGATCCATTTTTTTCGTTCTGTTCTTTGGCCTCCGACGTCAACCATCAGAAAGTTGATGTCTTTAAAGGAGAACCTGAAAATATATTCGTAGTCGTTTGGTTCAAAAACATTTGAAGGTAAAACGCACGGACTGCGCGTCGTTCGTAAATTGGATTATTTTTCCTATCGTCAGTGCTTTGCAAACATGGCGCCTTTTTATTTTTAACCAAGCAAAATTGTTGTTGTGCATTAATTTAGCAGTAAAATCGGACTTTGATGGTAAATAAGAAAGCACATGAATTGATATTCTATTTGAATAAGATACCAATGATGCCGCATAGGCGAAATATATTTGACTTGATGTTTTAGTAAATGTGAATTGATATAGCTCAAATATGATTTCTATGACTTACTTTGTTTCTGATATTCCGGTCGTGGTCACTCTCGTCCTGAGAATATCTTGGTCTGATGGGACGTAATTTGCCGCCAAAATATCGTCAATTTCGTCCATGTAATATTCGGTGGAATCGATCAGATGATATTCTCTCGCTCGGGAAAACACGGTCTGTGAAAAAAAGTGTAATCTTTTTATCTTTATGTAGTAATCTTTGGCGTAGAACTTTTTTCACATTCGTTAAGTTGAAAGACTGTTGATTGTTCTGTTAGCTGTAAAGAGCTCTAAAAACATGAGAATTGATCAGAAAAGCTTGCCAATTTATTTGTTATTTCTATGTGGTAAAGGCTTCGCGTGCCAACTTTTTTTCTGACTATTAGTGATTTGTGCCAGCTGATATCAATAATAAGCTGAAAGCAGTGCGTGTTGTTTGTAATAGTTTGAATTACAAGACACTCATAAAGTTGAGCGCCATTTGTTGTCGAAGAGTCGTGAGTTCAAACCCCAGGAAAAATATGCACTTGTGCAGACCGTTTGGCAAAAACATAAGTTGGTCCAGAAGTTGGCCAAATGGTTTAAAGCGGAATTCGTAATTAAGAGCAGCTTGCGTAGAAACCTCGTAAAAATCGAAACATACACTTGCACATTACTGTGACAAGATTAGTTAAATTTGGCTACGGCTCCAATCCCTCTTAAGTATTGATCTGGTTTAACGTACATCCATAGTTAAGGGCCAAGATAACTGTATGCCAAGTGTGCATTACTCACCTTTACTCCTTTATCGGCCCACAATCGCTTTATGCATTCACCGATGTCTCCTGGAATTTCATCATGCATCGACGCCGCCACGCGCATAATCTTTTTGGCATCCTCCTATTGTTTGAACAAAAGAATATCACTGTTACGTAACAATAGATTGCATTGATTTTTCTGCGGTATGAAATCACAATTTTAAAGTATAAGATAGGTTGTGAACTGAAATTGCCCAAATATGGACATTGGTTGATGTATTGACTGAATGAACTGACAGGTTACTTAACATTAGAAGTTACGTAATTTGTTTTTTCTTACTTCTTTGTCTTCCTCGCCAAAAGGAATTTCCAGCTTTTTCATTGCTCGTATCATTGATAGCATACTTTGCATTACGTTGTTATGTACCACTGGTCTGTGTAAAAAATACAAAACGTTAAAATTTGATTGTTTGAAAACATATTCAGTATTGTTGCCAAGTGATAAACTTAACACTATTGTGTACAGAATACCTAATTTTTATGTAGTTAGCTTAAAAAGGTATAATACTTCATTTTAATAAGTTTTCAACATTTTATACACTTATTTTGGGTCGGAAAAATTGGCTGAAATTAGCAAGTTTTGATGACATTTTGTTTCAATTGCTTGAAGAAGTGCTGGCGTATTTTTTCTTCAAAAATTGCCTTTTTTGGAACCTTGATTTAAAGTACTACTGATTTACCACATAAGCCTTATTGGTATATTCTTTACCAGTAAGTGGCGCACAGTTACCGCCCTTAAATTGTGCATTGATTTAAAAAAAAAACTAGGAACAGCCCAATGCGCTTAATCCATTTTCGTAAAACTGAAGTCGTATTTAGTTCTAATATCCAATAGTCTGTAATTCTATATTCATTCATTGAGCAATTATATTGTTTATGTAGTTTTGCAGTGTACGTATAAGCCTATAAGCAAGTTCCAAAACTGTTACATACGGTTTTTGTTCATTTGGTTTCTGTTTAACTGCATATGTTTTGCGGAATTCGTGTAGGTAAAGCAATGGACAAAGCCTGTTTTGCAATTTGGCCAAATCGCTAACATAAACAGCATCAATCCCAGTACGTTTTAGCAGTATAGCTTTAAGAGTTATACAGTATGAAGGACGTTACTTGTATTTTAACCGTTCCTCGTCGGAGTATCCGTCTTTATGGATAATAACCATTTGTTTGACAACTGTACTTTTTCCTGACTCCCCTGCGCCGAGCAGAAGAAGTTTTATTTGTTCTTGAAATGCCTGAAAATTTAAAAACATAGTCATACAATCAAGTGTCGAAATATTTTTCTAACATTTTTTATATTCAGTACTAGTTTCAGCCATAATTTAAATTTAATTTGCGCACAGGAAATTATTTTTACCATTAATAACCGCAAAACTGATATAAATATCTAGCAAATTGGGTTGTTAAACTTGACTTTCTCTTTATCTAACGGCAATTATAACTAATAATCAAAACATCGCTTCCTGTAATGAAAAGTTAAGAGAGCGAAAAACTGATTTTGATGATTTTTGTTGTTTTAGCCAAGTCTTCTGCGCTTAATATACTTTTTTCGACTTTTACAATACAGTTTTACAATCACATTTGCCGTGAAAAATAGCAATTACAAAACAAGTTTAAATTTGTAGATTACCATCACTAAATGTTAATTTTATGAACTCTTTGGCATCGCTTATACCTTTATTCCAAAAAGGCTTTAGTTTGCTAACATTTAAAAACAAAGTGAGTGCTACCTTTAAGTTTGCAGTAAAAAGTGTTACGGTTGACTACGCAAAATGTGTTACCAAAGTGGGCCCTTTAAAGGAGAACCAGTTTATGTTTTTTTACCTTTGTTTCGTTTTTAATCTGCCTGTCAATGTCTCGACTTTTCTGACTTGCTTCCACATTCTCTTTGGAAAGACCACAACCCATTTTCAACATTTGTTTCGACTTTGTTTATCTCCTTGGTCGTCAAAATCTTTTTTCCTTCGTTTTTTTTTTTTCTTTCCCCAAAACGGACGAATTCACCAAGTCCCGCTCTTCTGAGATATAATCCAGAGGTTAATCCAGTTAAAAATCTCCTGTTTATGCAATCATCGCTGAGATTATATCGAGTAGAACGTCTTTGTGGACCTTGGTTGGATCAAAGAGCTTTCGCCCGAGAATTGTCTTTCAAGTTTGTCTCTTGGGTGAAGTTGTTACAAACGTTTTTATGCACAAGAGACCTAATCTTTACTCAATATTCCCCTATCTGTGTTGTAAACAAATAAGAACTGCGGTTAGTACTTGGTTAATACAATGCTACTGCTAATTTTTTTCGTAAGTATTCGAATCTTGTTGTAAGCTTTAGAGGAAAACAACGGCCGAAATAAACATATAAAGCGTCATGTTTTATAATTTTAACGTTTCGGCAAGTGCTTATGGCCTCATCAGTGATGTCATGTTATTGCTAATTTTGATAGCAATAATTATGGCATGAGCATTTCCCTAAGCGTCTGAAATTCATTCAATATCTAATTTAATAACTAATAATAATAATAAAAAGTAAAGTATTTTAAATAAAAAAAAAATGTTTTTTTCTGATAGCGATTATACATTATACTGCAACATCTTAGTCTGCTCTATACAACCTTGAGCATGTTTTAACCAGCAGTCAACGCCCAAGCAAACTAAAATGTCACCAATTTCCTTCCAATGACAGTTAGATGGCCTTCCCGTGTTACAGACAAGTTTTTTTTTAATAGACATCCCGTTTACGCATGAACGGTAGTTTTGTGAGGTTGCTTTTGAACTCAAACGTCCCTGTTGAACTTTTATCCTTGGTCAGACTTACATAACTAAGAGGAAGTTGTAATGACTACAAATTACTTGCTTTATGTAAAATTCTGCAGGATACATCAAATGCTATGTTAAGGTTATATAAGGGGAAAAGAAAAGGCTTTTGAACCAGAAATACTGCACAGAAAATATCTTAAAATTATCTTTATGTTCTGTATTTTGACTGCCTACTATTGGTACAACTTCTGCTAGGGGCTTTTTCGAACAATTTGCGCCCAAAAGTTCTTCCAATATATTTCCTGCAACCAACGCTAAATTACAGCTTCAAAAAGTTTTTAAAGTAAACTTTTTATTTGAATGAATATTTTCAGCTAAAAAAGATATGTCAAATGTACGTAAAGCTAAAAAAACGTTTCGAGACAAACTTGCAATAACTTACCGACATCAATTTTTGTAACATATTTTACCAAAACAGATTTCTAACATTTATAACCAAAACAGTACACGTATTTACGAAACACTGCACTCGCCAATGGAAACACATGCTTGTTTTATGCGCAAACATATTACATACTAACTATAGCAGACTTGTGTGTCTGACAAACAGGTAGTAAGTACCCATGTTATCGTTAAAACATACTGCAAACCACATAAAACAGGTTCCAAACCACACGTATGTTTACCATCTTAAAGGCATAAACATGTTTTTAAGCATGGGCCAAACACTGTATATCAGATGCTACACTGTTTATGCCTTCGCTGTACGCTGTCAAAACAGGTTAGAAGTTGTTATTTATGCTGTTCGCAGGTGGTTACACAGCGAAAACCTATTTGCGGTTGCTCAGCGGAAGTGGCTCTACGTTTACGATAACCAGGGGATTGAAATTCACTGCTTGAAACAATTTGACGAAACTTTGAGGCTCGAATTTTTGCCCTATCATTTCCTTCTAGCGGCCACGGTAAGTGCTAATTAAACTAGTACGAAAATGTACATACGTCTCACTGTGTCGAAAGCGACACAACTGTATTTCGTCTAATTTACAACATTCAAGCGCTGTTAAATTTGCATATTAGTAGAATTTTGAGGTCTGTGTTAGTAGAATTTTGATGTCTGTCTTTAAGC